>NC_089721.1:25808233-27008233 GCF_031753505.1 Anomalospiza imberbis
ATGAAAGCTATCATCCCTGTATCCTTGGTGTTACTGACAGTGCACCTCAAACACTGTTGTTTGGGTTTCAGACCACTCCTCTCTCAAGTTCAGGAAGGATTTTGAGAAACTTGAAGGGCTAGTAGAAGGCTGCCAGAATGGCTAGAGTTTGTGACCAACAAGAAAAAGATGAGGAAGCTGAAATTCAGTCCAACTGAAAAGTGAATCTAATGGCACCCTATAGCATGGGAAGAGAACTTTTATAAAGACTACAAGGCCCAGCTCTTCTCAGTAGTGTAAGAAGGTATGACAAGCTACAGCACATATGGACTGTAGCCAGTAGGTTCAGACTGAGCATTAGGAAGAACTTTGCTGGGAGGTGAAGGAGGTAGTGCAGGACTGAGATAAGTTTCCCAAAGAAGCCCTGTCACCTCCATTGTTTGAGGTTTCCAAGACTTGGCTAGCAAGAGATACAGCTGATTTTTTTGTCTTAGCTGGAACACGGGTTCTGGAAAAGGTTGGAAGTAGATGATCTCTGGAGGCCCCATGAAATAAATTTCTATTATACTGTGATTTTAATGTTGATCTGATGATGGGAAATCCAAGATGCTCCTTAGGTAGATGTAGAATGAGGTCAGGCTTAAGTATACATATGACATATTTCCATGGAGGTGGTGATGCATGGGGTTTGAGGAGAAAAGGTAACTGTTACACACCTCTGGCCCACAAGGCCAGAGAGCATGGAAACAGTTGAAAAGGGGTCAGAGGGGTAGTTTAGGAGGAGAATAGAGACCAAAACAAAGAATTTAGTTCAGGACTTGAAGACAACAGGAACAGAGGAAGAAGTATAACGCAAGGGATATTGTGAAATATAAGGGAATGTAGTGAGGAAAAGGAAAGTGTCCATCTAAGAATAGCACTTATGAATTGGAAAATAGACAGTTTAATTGGAAAATAGACAGTTTAATTGGAAAGGGAAAGATAATAATAGGAAAAAATTTGGATGAAACTGTGAGTGCAGAAGGGACATTTCTTTCCTTTGCAAGAGAGAAATACTTGTATATAAACATGTTCTTGGCCACAGTATCTTGCTGCCTGGAAACAATAGAAATAAAATACAACAGAACCTTCTCCCTTATACGTATGTCTACATGGAATTATGCATGACATATGCATACACAGTTGTCTTGTATGACAATGCAGACACAGTTTGTATTTTTAACTATCTGAGAGATTACACTGCTCTGTGTAGTCACAAAACACACATTCTCATGTAAATAAACATAGCTTGCTGGATGTTCTCTAGTAATGCAAAAGCAAGACACATCTGTTTATAATGTCTTATACTAAAATAAAGCAATCACCTACTACTTTATAGTGCATATGAGAGTGTATATCTGGCTTCCACTAGTTTTAATAGTTTAAAAAATAAAGGCAATTCAGTGGTTTAAACAGACTAAATACAAGCACTACAAGTTTCCAGTCATCCACTGGTGATGACTTCTAATTCAAACAGTGGTAGTATCTGAAGAAGTACTGCATTCTGACATATTGCATCCCTACAAAGAGGAAATCAGGAAAGAATGCCAGGAGGCCTGCATGGATGAACAAGGAGCAGCCCCTGGACAAATTTAAAACACAAACAGGTAGATTACAGAGCAGGGAAACAGGGAAAGGTAGCCTGGGAGCAATACAAAGAAATTTTCCCAACAGCCAGAAAAATGGTTAGGAAAGCTAAAGCACTGGCAGTTGTAAATCTGGCAAGGGACATCAAGGGTAACAAAAAAAAATCTTACCTAGGTACATCAGCAATAAAAGAAAGACCAGGTAAAATGTGGCTCCTTTCAGGAGGGATATGGAAGACCTGGTTATGTGGGACATGGAGAAGACTGATGTACTCGATGACTTTTTAGCCTCAGTCTTCACCAGCAAGTGCTCCAGCCAAACCTGAGATTCAGGGGAGAGCAGAGATTGGGAAAATGAAGTATTGCCTTATGCAGGAGAAGATCAGGTTGAAGAACATCTAAGGAACCTGGAGGGTCACAAGTCCATGGGTCCTGATAAGATGCATCTGAGGGTCCTGAGGGGACTGGCTGAGAAAGTGGCCAAACTACTGACCATTATATTTGAGAAATCATGTCAGTCTGGTGAAGTCCCCACTGACTGTAAAAGGGGAAATATAAGCCCCATTTTTAAAAAGGAAAATAAGGAAGACCCAGGGAACTAAAGGCCAGTCAGTCTCACCTCAGTTCCTGGCAATATCATGGAGTTTCCTCCTATGCTAAGAGAAACCTTACTAAGAGACACAGAAAATAATCAGGTGATTGGTGACAACCAACATGGCTGCACTAAGGGCAAATCATACCTGACTAACTTGGTGGTCTTCTACAATGGGATTATATTGTAGAGTCAGTGGTGGAAGGGAAGGGAAGGGCAACAGATGTCAGGTACCTGGACTTGTGGAAAGCACTGAACAACATCCTTGTCTGTACAACATCCTTGTCTCTAAACTGGAGAGGTATTGGTTTGATGGATAGAGTGCTCAGTGGATAGAGAATTGGCTGGATGGTCACACTCAAATAATTGTGGTCAATGGCTCAATGTTCAAGTGGAGAACAGTGATGAGTGGTGTCCTCAGGGGTCAGTACTGGGACTGGGACTGTTCCACATCTCTGTCAGTGACACGGATGGTGGGGTTGAGTGCACTCTCAGCAAGTTTGCTGATGACACCAAGCTGAGTGGTGCAGTCAACACACTGGAGTGAAAGGATGTCAGACAGAGGGACCTTGACAGACTGGAGGGGTGGGCCCATGCAAACCTCATGAGGTTCAGAAAGGCCAAGTGCAGGGTCCTACACCTGGGTCAGAGCAAATATAACCTGTTGGAGGAATGGATTGAGAGTAGCCCAGGGGAGAAAGACTTTGGGGTGTTAGTGGATGAAAAGCTCAATATGACCCAGCTGTGTGCAGTTACAGCCCAGAAAGCCACCCATGTCCTGGGCTGTATCCGAAGAGATGTGAACAGCAGGTCAAGAGAGGTGATTCAACCCCTCTACTCTGCTCTTCTGAGACCCTGCCTGGAGTACTTCTACCTGGGGTACTGCATCCAGGTTTGGGATCCCAAGCACAAGAAAGATGTTGACCTGTTGGAAGGAGTCCAGAGGAGGCCACTAAGCTGATCAGAGGGCTGAAACACCTCTTCTATGAAGACAGGCTGATAGAGTCAGGGTTGTTCAGCCTGGAGAAAAGAAGGCCCTCAGGAGACCTTTTAGCACTCTTTCAGTATCTAAAGGAGAATTACAAGAGAGCTGGAGAGGGACTTTTCACAAGGGCATGTCATGATAGGACAAGGGAGAGTGGCTTTAAGCTGAAGGATGGGAAGTTTATATTAGCTATTAGGAAGAAATTATTTATTGTTAGGATAGTGAGGGACTGCAACAGGTTGTCCAGAGAGATTGCGGACTCCCCAACCTTGGAGGCATTCAAGACCTTGATGAGGCTTTGAGTATTATGGTCTAGTGGAAAGTTCCCTGCCCATGGCAGGGTTATTAGAACTGGATGATCTTTAAAGTTCCTTCCAAGCCAAACCATTCTGTGATTCTATAGATATTCACAATACACTCAGTAGTGATGATCTTCATGTTGTCTTTTTTCAGGAGTTTAGGTATCCTTTTAAATCCATTCAAACATTTTTGATGTCATAAAAAGATGTTATAGCAGGAAGTAAAGCAGCAGTCCACAGAAAGTCTTATGGCTATCTTATTTTTCATATTAGTGTATTCAGGTGTATACCACATGTTTGCAAATTAGTCTGTAGGACCTGGTAAAGTCACGTATAGACAGATGTCTTTGTCTGTTCATATCAGGAATTGAGGCCATGGAAGAAAATTCAATACAAGAGTGTGGATTTTATAGAAAGAACTGAAAGAATATATGTTTGAATTAATTGTGAAATAATTTGTCCGAAACATCTCACTTTTCTCTGATGTAAGGTCTTGTTTGCATAGTTCCAAATCTTTGACTCCTGTTAGAGCTAATTTGAGTTTTCAGTAGTGTAACTGTTGTCAGAATTCAGCTTTTGGCTTTCTTTCTATACTTAGAGAGAAAGATTACTCATTTAATTAAATGAAGCATATGTGAATCAACAGGCAGCTAACACTTGGGTTTGGCCTGGTTGTTGGCTAAAATCTACTTCAGTGAGCTAAAACCTACTGAAGTGGGGAAAGCTGAGTGCCTGGATGTGTTGAAGAACATATTATGCAAAAGGTATTGCTAGAATGGGGAGGATATACTTATAAAAGAAGTAGATAAGAATGATATATGAAGTCCGAGAAACCGTGAAATCTTTTCCCTTTCGGGCTCTTCATAACTTGGGTGGTTCAGTTTTTGGCAATATTAGGCTAAATCTTAGAACGTACTGACTGCATGTAGAGCCTGAATATAGTCCCTCCCATTATATTCAGAAATAATTCTGATTCTTTTCAGATCTCATTGGGAACACTTTAGGCAGAATATTGTTTGGCTTTCCCACTTCTGTGTGCACTAAGCAAGGAAAAAAGCTCTAGTGGCCAAGTCCTTCCTCTGTATTAAGAAACATTTTGGCCCGCAAGCTAGCTGAAGTCTGCATTCATGATATTCATGGGAACAAATTTTATTTTCTCAATTAATATTATAGGGAAAATTTGTTACACTTAAGAGTACTAGTGAAAGCAATGTGTGGTGATGCTGTCTCAGTCCAAATTTTAAACCCAGCATTGTCTTCATACTCTGCTGTGTGAATCAAGGGAGATGGTTACACATTGTTATCTCTGACTCAGTAGATGTTCCTGTTTTGCAGTAGGGATAACTGAGACAGAAACTATTCCTAACCCTGTCCTGATTCTACTCAGGTCCTACTCTCATCCTAGCGTATAGAAATGCTTTAATATACACCTTCCATTCTGTTTTCCTCCAGAATGTTATGACAGTAGCATTCTGTACTGCTGTTTGGAAAATATTTGAGCCTGAATCTCTTTTACCCGTGCTGTCTTCTGTGTGAAAAAATTAAGACAGGGTGCAAAAAGCTGGTTAAATTACCTCCATTCTGTCTGGAGAGTCTTCTGCACTGGGGCAGTTCTAAATATCATGTTTGCTGCTGGAATGGGAATGGACCCCATCAAAGACTTTTGCCAGCAGAACTTCTTTTAAAAAAAAAGGGAATAACTGTAGTAGATGAGGTAGAGCCATTTGAAATGGTACAAATATGTGCTTGACTCATTGTAGTCTGCAGGAATCATGTAACTTTAATTTGCTTGGACTGGTTTTGTGATTCTTTAGTCGGCAAGCTTTAGGGAAAAATAATTCTGCAAGCAGAGCTGCTTAATATTTTATGCTGTCTGTTTTGGGAGGAGTAGTGCGGAGAAGAGATAAAAATGTATGATGAAAATAAGCTAAATATAAACATTATTTTGAAAATATTTCCCTAACTGTTTATATATTTTATGAGTTTCAATTTTTAGTTATCAGGAGTGCATAAATACTGACAAAATTACTATGAATATATCAAGAGTCAAGGCCAGGGAAAAAAATAAAATTAAAAGTATTTTCTGCAAGATTGTAGTAGAAATTATTTACTGTGGAAGATAACACATAAGTAGCCCTAGGCCAACAAGACAATCTAATGTCTTCTGTCATAAAAAACCTCCCATTATTTTAGACTCATTAAACTGAAGACATAAATCCTAAGAACAATATGTCACTTCAAAACCAATTTAATCTTTAAAACAATAGCATTTTTATTAAAAATTGCATTTCTCTTTTCTGAGTTTCCTTATATAACTCTGAGGAGATACATATCTTCAAAGAAAACCATTTAATATCCCACAGGGATGAGATTTTAAACATGAAGACCTTTAGGAAATTCTGATCTAAATGATTAATATTTTTCTTTTATTAGATTTTTTTTCATTTAAAATAACTACCTATATTTAACAATAGCTAAATACTCACTGTGAAAAAAAAGTGATGAATTGTAAATATATACCAGCCAGGCTTGCTTTTCTCCTGAGATTTCTATTCTTCTATTTGTTTCAGATTTGCTTGAGAAAAAGAATGTGAAAGACACGGTTTCAGAAACACACTGCCACTTTAAGAGGATACAACATGCCTATTAATAATTGTATTACTCCTCTATTATTGTTAAGAATAATGAAGGAATGGGAGCGTTGGCCCCCGAGCTGAATTTATCCTGAAATGTTTTCAATTAACTCTTGGCACCGGCAGGAAAGCATCAAACCTTTCCCATGCTGAAATATGGAAAATCTGCAGGGAACATCCCAGCAGGAGTGGAATTTCATTAAAACAAGCACATCATAATTCAACAACTTCTGCACCCTCTTTAAGCCTTTCTATTGATAAGGAGTCCAAGGTGATTTTTATGGATTTGCAAAGAGAAATGATTTCATAAGATCTTTTCAAAGAGTTTGTTTTGGCTGAGGCATTTGAGTTATTATCTGCTCCCTGATGAAAAAAGAGTAAGACATTTGGCATAACTGTGACTACTAAATAAGAGGCAGAACTGAAGAAACTTTAAGCAAAATTTTATCCCTCAGACAGAGTTCTGTAATCTCTGTAGGAACTGACTCCACAACTATTTTCTCAGATCTTTTAAAGAAAGTATTGCCATTAAAACCTTCACTTTTGAACAACTACATGTGGAGACTAAAGCAAGCTTGGGGTTAATTACACATTCAAATACAGATGCAGACATTTTAATATTAAATACACCCATGCATTTAGTAGTAATATATTACATAGAGGTGTATATTAGTTTAATAATAAACATATCGGTTTGCCCATATATGGGTTGTCTTAAAATGTTTGGCTGTCTTATATGTAAATAAAATTAACATATGTGTGAGTTGTAGCATATTATTAAAAACTGCTGAAGACCTAATACTTTTTTTGCTAAGTCTTGCATGACTTTATCTTGATATAACTCTTTACTCCCTGCTGCAAAATAATTTTTCCTGTCAGGATATAGCCAAGGTATAGAGACATGAACAGTTGCTTGTTACAGAATTTATGTTTATGAACACGTATGATAATCAAGTATTTTTGCTAACCCCCAGTAAAGGCTCAGGCTGGCTGTATTTAAAGTATAAGATTGAGTATTTATGTCAGTCTTAGTTTCTCTGTTTTGAAGTGGTATAGAAAATTTACAGGAATATCTTGTCTTTTTTTTCTACCCAGTGTTCAAAAAAATAACTTGCGTATTTGCTGCCATTCCCTGCATGGCACCACTGCTCCTGAGGCAGAAAGAGCATTATGGAGGGTTAGGAAAGCAACCTGCTGTGGCTGGCACCACACAAAGACAGGTTGTGGGGAAGATGCTAAGAAGCAAATGGTACTTTGGGTGTACTTTCCATTGGTAGAGGAAGCTTTTTTTCCCATCCCAGTGCCATCCTCCTAAAAGACCCCTAGGCTAAGCATCCTCAATGCTGACTTGACTATGTACACAGCCTTTCCTTCTGAGACCAGAGTGGCACATGTTACGTGATGCCTCAGTTTGACACATTAACAAGTAGTTGCTAGATTCACATGATTATCCTTCAGCAAGCTTGGATGACAAGACCTCTTTCCAGCCAGGCCAGGACTGGAAAACTCATATAAAATCAGCCCATGTGATTTGAATCCACACTGTCACAATTTCACTGCATGTCTATTTCTCAACATGAGCAGGAGGATTTAACAGACAGATACATACCCATATTCTCACAGAAATCTGATTTTTTCTTCAGCAACAAAGTCTTATTCTGAGATTTCAGTAGAATGATAGTCATTTGTCGCTTACCATTTTTCTTTCACATATATGACAGATGAAGAAACAGTGTAGAAGTTAGAGTAGTAAGGGTTCTATTTTTCTGTAAGTACACCATGATTTTTCTGCCTTCAGTTAGCCATGTTACACCTACACCTTTCACATCCTCAATAGCCTGTAGCAAGGAGTTCCACTACTTAACTGCATAGTTTTGAGAGGTTTTCCTCTTCTTTGGCAGGACTTTACCACCTGACCTTGCTTCACAGTGATTTTATAGCACTTTTCCACATCCCTTTTCAAGTTTTCTTTTTCCATGGACCATTCCATCACTTTGATCATTCTTCCTGCTCTTTTCTCTAGACTTTTAGAGAAGACTTTTAGACTTTTAAAATTGACTTTTATTATAATGTGGTGGGGATAGGAGGAGCAGAACCATAGGAAAACACTCTTTTCTTCTTCTTTTAGATGTCTTATAAGTTCAAGAATATGGAGATGGATTTGAACCCATTGATTCAGAGAATTGGTCATGACAGATGTTTCTGGCTTGGGATACCTGAAAATTAATGGCCAAAAATGGCTACTAGTGCTGTTAATGCAGTGACTTGGATGTCTCGGTTGAGTTTGCAGTGGATGAGTCTAGTTGAGGATAGGAATCTAATGACGATTAGATTTTGCATTTTTCTTGAAGTTTGTTGCATGGTAGGGCAGGCCCTTCAGTCTTTCCTTTTGATGTCATTAAAAGATTAATAACATGCTGTGACCTATACAGACATGGAGATCTAAATTCAGTGAATTTTGTGATGCTTTTGATACCCAGTAACAGGAATATTTGCCAAGGAAGGATTTCACTGCACAATATCCAGTTTATACTAATTTCCATAATTTTAACTATTACAACCCAAGATTTCTATTACCTTGGTAGTCTTACCATACTCCATTCAATGAGCATGACAAAGATTAGAAGAGAAAGAAATGTTGTGCCCTACTGGTTGTTAAGGACAAATTCTACTTTGATCTCTTATCTTTCCTTTTTAAGGAGTTTTTTAATGTTTTCGTAATTAAAAATCTGACAATGCACTGAACCCTAAGATATCCAGATTTTCTTGCTACCCTCTCCTTTTAGACTCCTGATCTTCCTACTTAAATACAAAAACTTGCATTTTGTGGGTATTTTTGCTCTGAGTGTTACAGAATCCTGGCATGCTACCAAAGGATTCTTGTGTTTTCTGTTCCTTCTCCTTGTGATTGCCCAGCATAAGAAGAGTTTAAAGCAGACCTGCATTGGGCAGGACATTCCCAGAACTCATCCAATTATCATGAAATTAGTGTTATTTTTAGCCTCGTCAAGGTAACGCCTTATGACATAAGAGCAACAGTATTCAAAAGGCATTTCCTGTGAAACCAGAAATGCCTTTTATACCAAATTCCTCAGGTCTAGGATACCTGATCTAGCCTACTGATATAATATTTCTGACAAATAAGGCTTTTTGAAATTAGAATATTCATTTTCACAGGTAATTGTGAAAAACCTTTTCAAAATGGGGATGGGGACAACAAAGTAAACACTGACAGCTGAGTTGTTTAACACAATAGGTTTAAACAATATTGAGATAATAGTTAACTTGAGTTTAATTCTCAAAAAATCAGATGTTCACAGTTTTCATTGACACCAGTTGCCTGTTAGAAACACAACCCCAGACCTCAGTGGCTTATGAATTACAATTTCACCTGAGATCATTCACTACCCTGCCTTGTCTTCCCCCAGAACAACTAGAAAGACAAAAGGAAAATCCTCTTTTTTTAGTTTTCTTGAACAAATTTTGAGATGCAATGATAAGAATGCCCAAAAGCATTTTTCCATTTTTATTTTTCTTAATTATAAATTGTTCCTTTAAAAGATCATGTACAAACAGTATTTTGTGTATCAGTAGATAAAGGACAAGAACACCAGAACAGGGAAATATTGTTTGAAACAGTAGTTAAATCAATTAGATTTTGATATGACTGTAGATTAATCCTCTTAAAACAACAAAGTTGGATGAAGTGATTTCAAGGAGAACCTTTAGCAATTCTTTCCAAAATGTTATAAAGAGTAGATGAAATTTTAGAAACCAAACCAAGACAAACTCATTGTGAAAATGGTGGAGAGGAGAGGGCAAGGGCCAAGGAAGGGCAGTGGAAAGAGTAAAAAGGATAAGGAAGAGAAGAGAAGGGGACCAGTGAGGTGAAATAGTAAGAATTTTCAACATAAAAACATTGTTTCAAGTAAGAAGGGAATAAGTTATTTCGTATATTTAGAATTAAATGGGTGCCTTCTCAGGACTAAATTTTCATTCATGGACAATTTGTAAGAACATTTGACAAGATGTATCTGGTCTGGACTAAGGTGTGGCTTAACCCTGTAAGCACTCAGCTGCAAATAGCCCGTTGTTCACTCCATACCAGGTGATGAGGAGGAGAATCAGAGAGCAAAAGTAAGAAAACTCATGGTTTGAGATAAGGACAAGTTAGCAGTTCAATAGGAGTAAAAGGTGGACTTCATTTCCTAATTCATATCAGCAGACAGACATTCAACCACCTCCAGAACAGCTGGTCTTCATCTTGCATCATATATATTTGAAAATACAAACACCATAACCACAAGAGTCACTGCCTTTCTCCTTTTATTCCATTTTTATTGCTGAGCATGGTGTCATATGCCATGGGATATCCCCCTGGTCATTTGGGGTCAGCTGTTCAGCTGTGTCACCTTACAGTCTCCTGTCCATCCCCAGACTACTTCAATAGAGGGGCAGTCTGAGAAATAAAGTCTTGACACTGGCATAACTATCTTGAAGTGTATTTTCAAAACTGTTTTGGTCATGATTCCAAAACACAGCACCATATGAGATAGTATAAGGAAAATTTACTCCATTCCAGGCAAACCCAGGACAATGAGTCTTAGAGGACAGGACTAGATTGTTCTGAGGCACTTTGGAAAACTCAAGAATTCCCCAAAATAAGTGTTTACATGAGGAGAAGCAGCTGAAAGCAGGACTGTAAAACTTAAATACATTATTAATGCCATAACATATTTCTCCATCCTTTGCCATCTTACCTTGCACAGGTTCTGTTACACTGAATTCTGTTTATAGATGCACATAGTGCACAACTATTTTTTTTTGTATGCTGTTCTTTTTTCTTTTGAAGTCAAATTTAATAGTTTTCATATTTAAAACACAAGTCTGGATGTCAGACATCTCAAGAAATATGTCTAAATTATTTGAGATTTTCTCAACAGACTGAATGTTAGAGTGACATCCCTTGTTTGTAGTTTTCTGTCTTTGTCTTTCAGAGAACTTAGCAGAAGACATTCTTTCTTTGTTATCTTCTTTTATGTTTTTATACATGTATAGACACTCATATACATATTTTATGCTTATGATTATCTTAGCAATAAAAGATCGGAGTGAATCAGCAGTTAGAATGAAAGGTGCTGGGTTTTCTAATAAACTTATATATGTGGTCCATGGTTCCACAGGCTAGCACCAGTTTTTGAGAAAGGTCTGTTGCATGGAAAGGTGGATTTCAGTCTTTTAGTAGATGACACCAAAGTGTCATCAGGGAAGAGTTGTTGATGTATTTCATTCTCATATGCAATGAGCTTTTCTAGTAAGTTTTTAATCTTACATTATAAACCCACACAAATTTCTTTCATGCCTCAGAGATATCTTCTAATCAATTCTTCATACTACATGAGGTTTTTGTCAAATTTTAACAGAAAGTATCTGTGAGAAGGGAGAATCTGAGGGTGCTTTACCTTTCCATGTAACAAAAAAGGAACATATTTGTCGGGGTTGGGTTGGCAAGATCCCAATAGTGTGAAAGTCCTTTTTCCCCAGCCCGGCAGCCAAAGAAGACGTCTGGAAGGCGTGAAGCTGAGTTTTTAAGGTTGTTTATTTCTTCTTATCTAAAATATTTTCTTTCTGACCTGCCCAGGTCCAGCTAGTACAGAAGTTCTGTAGTCTGACACATAATTTCTTTTATATAAATGTTATGATCTTGTGTAATTTGAAAACTGTAGTTAGTTTTAGGCAGTGTACTAGGATACATACATATATCCCTCACAGTGTACGGCAATTACTAAAGAAACAGCATTGACTGCCAGGTTTGTCTTTAGTGTAACCTTTCAAGGCTGAATTATTTTGTCCCTTTGTACTTATAGCATGTTTTTCATTCTGAGTACCTTCCTTATAAGGGGTTGTATGCAATTTCCTTTGTGTATATTTTCTTATAAATGTATAACATAGTTTATTAACCTGCTCTTTAAGCTTATGTTTCTAACTGCATGTAAAACTTCACCTGGAGCCAAGATTAGAGTTTGCTTTTATGGAAAAATTAGTTTGTATTTGATTTCAAAAATGCAGGAACTACTGGCAGGCTTCGCTGCAAAGAGTGTGAATGCCTTGAAGCATTGTAGCGCACTTCCCTCAGAAAGACTCTGTGAAATAGGTATGCTACTATTGTCCCCAGTGTGCAGGTGAGGATTGGAAGATCAGAGAGATGGAAGGTGACTTGCTTAAAATCATGTGGAGCCTACTCTTCTTCCCTCGGATAGGTCAATGAAGTACTCTCATGTCTTTGGGGTCCTTTAACACTTGGAAAGTGGCAAGGACAACAAAAGAATAGTATTAATTACCACATAATACATGATTTTTGTAGCTGTTGTTATTTAACTTCACCTCTGTTAAGACAAAATCTTCTATTATTGTCAGTAAGGGAATGTGTTGAACCAGATAGCACAAGAACACACATAGCACAACTTATCATTAGTTGACAGAAGTTATTTTACTATAAGGTCATTCTCACTGTAGTAGGTACTATTTTAGAAATGGGATTTTTTTTTTATTTCCCCACACATAACTTTCTTCTTTATACAGGCATTAGTGCAGTTACCACACATTTATATCCACTGCAGCCATTCTCTCAGATCTAGACTTCAGGAAGCTCAAATCCAAATAGTTTTTAAATCCAAGCTGCCACTTTGATTTCATCACATCAAACCCTTGTTGAGATCAAACCTTTGAAATGAGAAAAGATTTTTAATCCAGTTACCCCAGATGGGGTACAACTCTCCAGGTCCTGAGAGCTGCAGGATTAGGAATTCTCAAACTCCCCTCACCCACCCATGAACACACATGCAGGGAGCAAACAAGCTGCCCAACTTTACATGCTTTGCTCACAAACAGTACTGCAAACAAACCAATGTCTAAGAATGGAGAAACACCTTTGTCCCCTCTTCTTTCTGATATAATGAAATGTGCACATCACCAGCATAGTCAGCTCTGTCTTTATTTTGCAAATCTAATTTTTCCTATTCAATCAAATGATTTTGAAAACTGGTTAAAATTCATAGGAACTTTAAATGAAGCAATTTACTGTCTACCTGTGACATGATATGTAAATGGATGGAGGGAGATTTCTATTTCAAAATATCTTTGCTTCACTTTCATAATACAATCCTTAGGCTTGGATTTAGACTTCAGACAACTTTCTCCTTAAGACAAATGTGGAAAGACCATGAATAATTTGCTGTGAATGAAAGCTGAAAATAACAATTCCATTATCCTGATTATAATTTTCAGAACCAGAAATTGTTATGCTTTCAGATTCAAATTACATAGGGGGATAATTTGTGGCAAAAAAAAAATTACATTTTTCAGCTGACTGATACATTCTTACAATGATAAGAATTCACATGCATTGATGATGTTTACTAATACTCTATATTATTGTAATTTTGGTGATATCTAAAATAGTGACATCATTTTAAAGTGTATCCAAAAAGTATGTATGTACTGCTATTAAATAAGTTGCTGTATTGCTCTGTGACCCATTAAATGGGATCGAGAAATTAGTCATAAGCAGAAAGGCAGAATATGATGGGTAAAAACATCAGTGAGAAAACAGAGCCATGTTTAGTTTGTGGCAATTACAGCTAGCATTTCTCCAAGATATCAAATGTGTGCCTGTGTATCTGTGTGTAAACATGTATGTAATTATACACACAGCCACACAGGATTTATTCATTATCTTTTTTTTTTTTTTGGTAGTGGTTGTTTTAGTCTTTCTAGGATAAACAGGCAAAGGAAGTGACTGTTCACATTCTCACAAATGTCAGATAATTTAATGTAGTTTCTATTCCATAGGTAGCAAGATAAGGACAGAGAAATAAAGAAAACTGGGTGATAAAGTAAGTAGAAAAAAATTGTGATTGTTACTTTTCTAAGGGAACAATAAAGAAGCAAACAAATGTCTTTTGAAAATGACAAGGAAATAAGGCAATATACATAAACCTCAGGTTTATGCGACTTGTCCCCCTGCCTCCCCCCGAATGAAAGTAAAGCAGTTAAACTTTAGTCACAATGAGGAGCAGCCCAGAAGTAGACAGACAGCCACCTCTGTGTGGGGAAGATTTATAGGGACCCCTCCCGGGCCCTTTGCAAGTCCAATTCATGGGCTCCCCTGACCAAGGCTCAGAGCTGTCGCTCCAAAAAGGGAAGAAGGGAAGGCTTGTCTTTTTTTTTTTTTTTTTTTTTTTTTTAAATCACCATTTGTTATTAGAACACAGGCTTCCAAATGACGAAGGGGAGAAAGGGATGAAGGAAAGATATTTTCCCCCTCTCTCTTGTGTGGTCCAGCTTATTCAAAGCAGGGGCCTGTCTAGTTTTACTGAGAAGGAGGAATGAGCTGATTTAACATGGATTGCAGCGCTACTGAGAGAGGGGGAGAGCAACTTCCAATCAAAGTGTGAGCTGTTTTGGTGTCCATGTGTGTGGATGTACAAGCAAGAGAAGTGGCCAGTCTCTAGGCACCTTCTTTGTAAGAGCTCAAGGGCAGATAATTGATGTGACAGACAATTCTCCTTAACCCCCTGCCAACAAAACAGCTCTTGGGCAGCTCAGAGCTCTCCTCACTCAATAAAGGCCTGAACCTATCACAAAAAACATGGGAAAGATTTACTTGTTGTGAATAGCAGCAACGTAAATAGGAATAGTGACCAGTTCCCTCCCAGATACTGATATGTGTATCAGTATGCAAGTAAACAACGTATGCAAGATAAAGTGGAATGGTAAGTTGATGGGATGAGCTGGTCCCTGATGTCATTGTCTCTGCTACTACCCAAGTAGAATTATTGTAGTGCTGTGATAGTGGCTTTTATTGAATGTCTGTACATCATCTATGTAGAAGGTAAACTGCAAGACCCTTATTCTGCCTCCAACTCATGGTACCCTAGCTAATGGTACCCTGCAGATTTATTTATCAAATCATTTGTGCTGACTACAAACAGAGAGCACAGAAAGATACCAATAGCTACTAAAGCTTCATAAACAATATTTCCTGGTCCAGAGTCCTTTGGCTAAAAGTCTACTTTTCTCTTGAACTCATGTCACACCTCTGAAAAACATTGAGAGCAACTATTCAGTAATAATAGCAAATTTTTTTTTTCCCAGGTGTAGGCAAACATTTTTGTAGCATATTGAGTGATGCACTGGCTGTGAACAGCAGGTTGTACTGGGGAAAGCAAGCAAAAAATGCCAAGTCCTATTAGAAAGTTAATTCCAGTGTAGAATACCTTAATATTTATTCAAACATACATAAACTAGAGATGGCTGAATATGCAGGTAGTCAGACCTCATCCTCTGCTGCAATATGCACAGAAACTGTGGAACAAGTAAAGATTTTAATCAAAGTATCCCTGCATTAGAAAGCCCTGGCACAAATAATCCCATTGAAATAATTGTCCTGGGTTAGAATAGAAGGCTAACTTCAAATTGTGCAAATCTAAAGCCAGAAACTTTTGGATAAGTTATTGCATATGGTGTAGTGCAAGCACTTCAAATGGACAATATTGTGGTATATGTAAAGTATATCTATATACCCATTTTTAAAAACTGAAAGAGGTAAACAAGTCAACACATTGGCTTCATATCAGAATGGGGAATTTCTACTTGGAGCCTTTTTGACTTACTCATTTTCCAAACAAAGATTTACTAAACTGAAGAGGCATAGGGGCTATCTCCAGTCATAACTCAGTATCTTGAGGTATTAGAGGTATTATATAGAACAATAATTTTCAGCTGTTGGCCATCTGTACTCTGTGGCTGTAAGCATCCTCAGGACATGCCATAAGGGAATCACACCACCAAGCTCAATATCAATATGTTTAAATTAATCTTCAGAGGCTGAAGTCTCCAAGGAATTAAAAATCAAAAGGAGATTGGAAATGACTGACATAGAATATTGGTTGTTATGTTTGCAAATTATTCTTTCATTTCTGCTTCCTCATCTCTTTCTTTCCCTCATATGTCCATGCTCTGGCAGACTAAACACTAATGTGATTAATTTCTCATGCTTTAATAAGCTCTTTACTCTCTCATTCTGCACAGAGTGAGGATAGGGTCTAGGGGGACAGCAGGGACTGCAATTGCTTTTCAAGCAAAATGCTGCGCCTGTTCACGGTGTGCTTGTGCATGCAGTGTGCACCAGTGCACGAGGCCCTGCCCTGTGGGAAAGAGGCATCTCCTGTGGCATCTCCATAATCCTCCTGTGGCAGTGCATAGCAGCTCAAGGGTCTGCTGGTGCCTGAGCTGAGATCCGCTGGGTGCAGAGCAGAGGGAATAGTGTGGCGGGTGTCTGGCAGCGCTGGGAAGGCAGAGTAGGTGCTTGCGCCTGGGTGAGCAAGAAGGGCTGCCTTTGCCACTGGGCTCTGGGGAAAGGAGGAGGGACAAAACCCTCCATTTTGATGGCTCTTCTTCACCCATCAGCTCCATTTACTCAGTCTCAATAGCTGGGGCTCAACAGCAGCCGTGGCAGCAGCTCCTGCAGGGCTCCTACCTCCTCCCTGGATGTGCACTTCCCAGCAAAAAGGAGAATGAAGAAGGGGACAGGGAAAGAGAAAGAAAGGGGGAGAGTGAAGGGGGGAGGGTAGGGAAAGAAAAGGGGAAAAAAAACCTTGCTGACACGGGGCATAACTTAATTTTCACGGTGCCGGGACAGCTGTATCGTGTAATCTGCCATGGCATGCCATTAAAACTTCAATGCCTTTACTGACCCAGAAGGGAAACTCAGACCGTGGAGAGCCTTTTGAAAAGAAGTGGTGATCTTTCACGATTTATGAGCTTGTCTTAAAGCAACAGACTCCACTCACTTTAAATTAATCACCCTTTTCAGGGTACATTGAAATCTGGGATCTCTCAGCTGAAGACTGTGGAGACCTGGTACCTTATGAATGCCTGCCCTGTCTTTATTATTATTTTTATTTCATTTTATTTTTATGCTTACCAAAATGGGTTGGTTTTCAGGGGAACTATATCTTGCAAATTGAGGTGCAAAATCCAATTACACCAATTCAGTGAAAGTCTGAATGGGGTGGCTGTGGCACTTACACATTCTTGTCCCTGCTTACATTGTGCAAAGGGGAAAAGAACCTGAGAAGTATGAGGAGTTAAGGACTAAAACACTAATGAAATTTGAGACACCCTCTCTGATTCACCAGCTAAAAGTAAAATAGCAGCGAGTCTCCTGCTTCCATTCTTCACACAGTCCAAGGAACAAAGAGCTGTAAATTCATACTAACAAAACCTAAACAATTCTGAAATCATAAAAAAAGCCTACATGTTACAAGGAAGTGTAGATAAAACACTTCCTTACTAAGTTCCCAGGAAAACTGCTGTGATTTACAAGAAGAATGCCTGGGTATAGGATTCACAGAGGACGTAAATCAGCATCCTTCCATTGTCTGACATTAGTATAATATCTGATTTACTTCACCTGTTTGTCCAGATTTCCCTGCAAGCACTTACTTTCCTTGGCCAGCAGTATTTCTTAATTGGCATATCTTTAATGCAGAGATGATAAGGGACTCAGGTATATGAGGATTAAAAGCAATGTAGTAGTGATTTTCACTTCCTCAAAGCTTTCCATATCTAGTAGATGCAACATGACTTTTGTTCTTTTGGTGAACTTATTATGGAGTAACTGAAACCAAAGCAAAATCTTTATGAATTTATAGGCAGTGATAGGAAAAAGTAATAGATGGAAAGAAGATCTGAGATTAGAGTGAAACTAATATATGGAATCTGAACATCTGAATTAATTAAGCAACCCCCATCATAGAATCCCCTAATGCTCTTAAGTACCATTCATTCTCCTTTTGCTAGAAGTGCAAGTTCTGACAATCCTTTAAATTGTTAAATATGATAAATACCAGAAGTGGCTTCTCAATATAAACTACTCCATAGTTATATGGCTTAGAAGTTTTGCCTGTTTCTCTGGAGTTTGTAATCAGTCAGAGTTAGGGTATGCAAACTCCTTTACATATGCAACAGTTCTTTAGAAGGACTGCCTAGACATACCCAGATGTGCCCATATTTTTGAACTCTGGTTTATATATGGCAGGTTTGTCTGTTTGCGTTATCTGCCTCCCTATGTATATACATTGGTATGCTCCCCAGTGGCTCTGACATGCATTTCTACTAATGCAGGTGTCCTTTTTCAAGCTTTAACAATATATGTTGCTGTTGGTACAGTGCCTTTCTGTGAGTCAGCTATACTAGATATGCAATAAAAGCTTGTACCACATTTCCATTTTGTAGATTATCTACTTTTTTAGGTCTATTTTCCATCAGCTTGTTACATTCAGAGCACTTGGCAGTCACATTTCTAAATCTACATATTTTTACAAGCAGTCTTCACTCTTACTCACTGAACTGTGACCCACTATGAGACATTATAATGGCAGATACATGAATTCCTGGGGAAAAGAGTATGTCTTATAAAAAGCATTTAAGTAAGTCTGTTTCAAGGAAGTAAGCTTAACAGTGCTGAGAAAAATCTATTTTGCTTGCCAATAGAAAATAAAAATACCTATTTTTCTGCAGAATGTTCATTTTTTTTTTTGCATCACTTTAGGCTGTTTTCTTTGATGGTTTATACATGTCATGCATACAGAGCTTAATAGCATCACAACTGTCTTCACTTGTGGCCCGAGAAATAAAATTTTTGGATTTTTTGATCCCTACATTGCTGTTGGTATTTGTAATTTTTAAAAAACCTCAGGCTGATTCAAGCTTAGTATGGGGATGCATTTAAATAAACCAGAAACTGCTAGTGACCTTCTAAATGCTAGTAACTGGAGGACAGATTATCTGACTATCCCTTGTCAATCTCTTCAATAGTGTCTAGTCCTCCAGTCAGTCCAGCAGTGACATGATGCTTTTTATCTGAGGGTAGACATAGCATAATTTTGGATTGTTACTGTACTTGACCTGTATTTCTGTCAAGATACAGATGTACAGGTTTTCTCATTCAGAAACAAAAGTGAAGAGTGGCCAAACAAAGCAGATAACAGCTGCCACTTACAGCTGTTAAATCTAAATAAAGCCTTGTTATGGTTTTGCTTTTGTTGTTGTGTGTTTTGGTTGGGTTTTGTTTTCTTTTCTTTTATTTTCTTTTTAATAATGTGTTTATGCAATTAATTACAGCAATATTTGGAACATGGCATGACAGTCTACTCTATGTCTTGTGATGCCTTTATTTATTTCTCCACCCTGGCTTGACCTGTAAGTTTTCAGTTGTGCTGTACTGCTGGCAATCACTGGCACCGAGGTGGCAAGAGAGAAATTTTACTGGCTCTTCAAATGACAGTTATTGATATGGTGTGCTCTGTTGCAGAATGCAGGAGGACACTGCACCCATCATTTCACCTTGTGGCATTCCATTTTTCCCGAGGAGGCCTACACAGGTGCAAAACCTGTGATGTTTAGAGTAAACATCTTTACTCTAGATGTTTAGAATGAAGTCATAACCAGCATACATTGATCCAATAGGAACTTAGATTGTCCATGAAGTAGAGTTGGTTAACCTCCTTAGGTTATGCATTATAAACATATGCATCATGTGCATCAGGAAAATAATGTTTCATTCTTTGAACCTCTTGATGAAATGATAAACAACAGCTTATCTCTGTGGAAGTAATACTCACTCCAATGCTACATCTGAAAATATTTCTGCACTTCTTACTCAAGCAGTATCTGCAAGCTGTGAGACATAAAGTGCTAACAGGAAATGGTGTGAAATAAGAAAGGGAGAGGTTGAAAGATGCTTTATCAAACTGGTGAAGTCATATAACATGCTTGATGAGATGAGATGTTATTTCAGTTTTTAGGCATCTTCAGAATCAACCAAACACAGCACAAAGAGAAAGGTGGAGGGTGTCAGTGCCTTGTGTCCTAAGTGGGAAGTTAAGTAGCAGAACAGTTGTTTATTTTCATTCATATATGCAGGTACTTTTCCATTTTAATGCTGTAAAATTAGAATATATATAGGGTGAGATTATAACTAAAATAAAGGCTTAACACTGAAATTAATTATTTCTCAGTACAATTATAGTAAAGACAGTTAAATTATTTTGTGTTGTAGTAGATTTTTTTTTCCCCTGAAGATGCAGGAAATTAAAGCCATTACATTAGCAATGCATACAGACTGCCTAACTCTTTACAGGATTGAAAGGCAGTATAAATCCTGGACAGAAAATAAAGTATTCTGAGTTAATCACCTGGGTACAGAAATCCATTCTGGCACTTTAGTTGTCATCATCACAGGCCATACACTGCTGGCACTGATGCAGGGCACTGGCTCTGAAAGAAATGGCCCAGCCTAGGGAGTTTTATGCAGGTAAGAAGTCAAATGAAATGCTAATTTTAAAGTGTTAAGAAATTTTCTAAACCACTTACACGCCACAGCTAATAAATTCTGCTACAAAAGAAATGTCATACTTTAAACATTTACATGTTATGGATATATAGGCCAAGGAAGCACTCTGACCATGGAGCAGCCATTTGGTATATAATTTTTTTTTTCTTTAATCCCATAGAACAAAGAGCAATTTAAGTCACAGAGGAATAGGTATTGAGTTTAGAATATGGTGCAATGACTTAAGCAGTGTGTTCCTAAATAGTCTGGAAATGGAACAGGAGCAGTTTTTGTGTAGTTAAGTCATCTTTCTAATCACCTGAAAGTTCTCCATATTTAAGCCAAAATATATATTTAAACCATTTTACTCAATGTTTTTAAAGTTCATAATTTACTAATGAATAGTTGTTGGTATGTTTTATATAGAAAGTAATTAAAGATACTTAAGTTTTTATGGAAATAAATGTTCTAGATGTTAAAAAGGAGACATTTGGCATTAACAAGCCTCAGTCAGACCCAACATGCAACAATATTTAAAGTAGCTGCAGCAGTCTAGATATTCTCCTGGATTACCAAAAACATTTGTGGAAGCTGCCTGAAAAATTAAAGCACTATCCTTCCCAGCAGGTTTCTGACATATAGGAGGGTTTTAAGAGGCCTTTTGATTGATCTGGAGCATGCTCTGAGGTTATGTTGGTGAAAGAGAGAAGACTGAAGGTGTAGGGGAAATTTTTAAGAGGTTAAGCATCCTTCTGCAGCTGAGATTACCCAAAGAAATCTTACAAACTCCATGGTCTTCTTTCAACATAAATTACAAGCATTTATTTTAAAGTATTTTTGGACTTGTAAATGCCAAGTGAATTCTGGTTCTTGAGTCCGACTGCAGTTTTAGTGAAGGCTCACATGTCTAAGAAGACTCTCACAGGAGGCAAAATTTGTTTTTGTGATTACAGGTTGATTTTCCTATCTGTGAACCTTTCACCTTTCACTTCTGGCTAAAAATTTTGCATTATGTTCAAGTTGGTACATTAAGCCTGGGGCAACTAAATTTTCTGTGAAGTTTTGTACTGCATTAGAGTCTTTCATATTCTGGGCCTAGACGTCATTGGAGGGTTAGTTAAGACAGAGTACAACTCTTAAAAAAAAAATCATATATTTGGAAGTAAAACTGCATTAAGTCCAATTCTTTAGATTGCTTAGTCTTGTGCTTTTTAAATATCCATTTATTATAATAAAAACTTCCTCCTCTGTAAGAAATTTTATTTTCTCACCAGTTTGCCTTGTCTTATTGCAGTTCTCTGCCCTGCAGTGAGTGTCCTACCTTCTGATAAAAATTAGCTAAATGATCCCAGACCATAGTTTTACATGAAGCTTATCCTTTTTGGAGCACAGGACCATGTAGTCTATAGGGCTGTGTTTGCAGAGAATAAGTCCATTACATAAAGGATGCTTTTGCATTCACATCAGAAGCTGAGAAGTGTCAAAATGGACCTGTGGGAGGAGGAAAACTGCCCAGAAGCTGACTGATGGGAAAACAGGAGAACCTTGCTCCATCTTTGGATTTCTTATGTGAGGCTGGATGGACTTAGGACAGGTGTCATTTAACTGAATCTTCTCATGTTCTGTGTGTGTCTCTTCTGACACCTGAGGTTGAAATTTATCTTACCAGATATAGGTGTCTCAGACACATTTAATCTAAGTGATACATGAGCCTTTATAGTCAGTAGAAAGGTACAGCCACATCTGGAAGATGGGTCGTTCCACTTTCAGGAACATAACTAAGATAAATGATACAAAATGCCCCTAAGAAATGTCAGGGTTTCTTCAGAGACTTGGTGATATCAATTGAGAGGAACCTCTTGCCAAGAGACATGATGGCATGTCAGAGTGTCAGCAAGAATCAGTAGAAGCAAAGAACCTTTAAGACTGCCAAAAAATCAGATTGCACCAACGACTTCAGAGTAGCAGAAAGTAAGTGGACACCACTGTGTTGTAGCTATCATTTGTCAATGCATAAATTATTAAAGGCTACAATTAGAATATTGATAATTCTCAGTATGGGGAGGAAGATTGAAAGATTACTCCATTATTGCCTGGATTTCATTAAGGTTACAAAGCCATTTTAACTACCACACTTTATTCACTGGATGTTGAGAAATAAGATAGCCAACAGTTCTGAAAGAAAGTCTTTTGTATCTTATCATTTACTGCTCCTTATTTATCCATTGAAATCAAGAAGAACTGGACATGTTAGAAACAGCAGCAAGAAAGCAAGTTATACCTTTACTAAACTTGTAGAATCCAAAGGGTGAATGTATTACATATACATTACATATATGTATTACATATACATGTCTAGGCGTTCTTCAGGTAACAGATACATAAACACTATGTCAAAACAATCAGAAATTATTATTATTGTCTGATTTATATTAAGGATGGAAAAGGGTATGACATAAAAAATGTTATGGGTTTATGTGCATCAGTCACAAAATCTGAACATCTGCATTGTATTCAGATTTGATCTTTGCATTTCCAGAAGAGAACATCTAACATAAAATAGTTCTTTATATGAGAACATGGAAGAATTTCAAGCAACAAGACCTTTAAACTAGAGATCTCTCTAGTTCTGCAGTTCTCAGTTTTTCTAGAGAATATCTTTGGGTCTACTATTAAAAACAGCTGAGTACAGAGACGAGTCTTATAGCAATACTTGACCTTTTTTCTTTCTGGTTTCAAACCTACTTATTAAGTTTATTTTTGCAGAACTATTATTATCCCCTTAAATTTCTGAGCATTTAATTTTGCACCTGCTTTTTATGATGCCTTCAGTCCTCCTTCCCTTGCTTTTCCCCTTCTCCACCATCCCCACTCCCCTCTGAAAAATGCTGTTTGACTTGGAAGTTCTCCTAATAACTTTAAGGATTAGAAAAGCAAAAGGGAAAGTGAATCTTTAAAGTGTAGGAATACACCCTTTCAGAGCCAATAGCAGCACATAAGCAAGGATAGGAAAAAAAAAACAGTGACTGCACTAAGGTATCTCAAACACTGGTCCACTTAGCAGAACGGATGTGAAGATTTGTCATTGATCTTTGCAGATGCCCTGAAGTTTTTTGAAGAAAATTTCATGCCAAAACAGGTGTGCAACAGTCTCAGTTCCCGAACATGTGGCATTTCCAGGCTAAAAGGAATGATTTTTTTTTGTTAATATTGTATCTCTATGGCCTTTTGAAAACATCAGGTTGTATTGAAGTATTATTATATTTAAGTAATAAAATTAATACTTGAAGCATCAAACGTTTAACCCTCTCTTTTCCAGAGAAACACACAAATAGAGTACTGTTCTAGTAAATCCTTAATTTTACAGATTTCCTGCTGAAGTCTCTGACTAATGGTAAGTTATTTGTTCAGAAAGATTTTATGATGCTCATAAAAATTCAATCACAGTTTTAAAATAACTTTTAGTTTTTCTGTAACATGATGCTGCCATCTCAGTTCCCAGAGGGTATATTAAATTCAAGTAGCAATAACAAATCATTTAAGCAATAAATAAATAACCTGAGACTGAGTTGTTAAGAGTTAATAGTCTCCCATACACTCAATAGAGACTGAGGCTCCACTCTATTAAAGTGACCCCCGGGGCCATGGGCCAAATTGCACCCAGTTGTTTTGTGGAAGGTATTCATCCCTCACACATTCATTTCCTTCTTTATGTTGTCTCCTTTCATCAGTGAAGGCACTCTGCAGTTCCTGAGTCCAGAGAACAATTACGGTACAGTCTCAGAGAAAAGAAAGAAAACTGGGGTCATAAATATGTTAAATGGTTACGTGGGTTTAAGTGGCTTTGTAAACTAAACAGGAGGGAAACCTCAGACTAATTAATGAATATGAAGCGGCATTATAGGAATGTTTTAAGGGGAAATTCACATTACACACACACACACACACACACTTAAAAACGTCTTCTTTTTATTCCAGTCTAAAAATTTATTCCAGGACATTCATGACATAACACATGCTTATGTTTTACTGAAATGGTATCCAGGTAGGAACTGAATGCAGAGATAACTGAAATGATAATGCATTCTCATCACCTTATTGAGAACTAAATTCTTTCCTCCACAAAGATCAGGCATTTATCATGATAGTGTAGCTATGAAAAAAATAAAAAGGCAGGAAGATTTATGACTCAAGACCAAATCACCATTTAACTTCACCTTGTAGTTAATTTGTGACCTGAGTTACACTCACCGCTAAAATAAGCACGGATTCATTGAATGCCAGTGGTATCAGAATTATAACAATAATATTATGGGCCCCGAACAGCAGTATTCTTTCAGTTCTAGCAGTGGGACAATTTTTACTCTCAGGGTCTTCTCACGTTCAAAAGCCAGCAGGAGGCAGAAGAGGGGCAAGATGATCTCTGGGCTTTCCCTTACTGACAGCCTTACCTGGCAGGCAATACAGGAGCTTCTCAGTCTGTGAAAGGTAACTAGAGTAATCCATCCTCCCCTTCAGGCAAAATGGGATAGGTCACCTTGAACTGGTGGTGGAAGTAGTTTGAAGTGCTTTGACTGATCGCTCAGGGAGTTGAAATGGGCGCGTGATCCCTGTACTGCAGAGCTGTAAACCTCTGCCTGACAGGTGGTGCTCATAATGCTCTTCTCTGATGCTGATGGTCCCTACAGACCAGATCTGCTCATATCCTAAGCCTTTGTTCTTCGCCTACCTCCATAGAGTCTGTAGGTTGCATAAACAGCTGCTTTGCGTGGAAAGTTTCAAAATCCATTACAAGTATTCCAGAAGGCTGCAAATGAGCACAACAGAAGCTTACTGTATATGTCATTATTGCTGCAATTAATACACATATATTACAGCATTGATACCTACGATTGCCACTTTGTTTTGGTTATAATTCTCTGCTTTCTTTTGTTCCTTATTCTCCAGTTCAGGATACCTAACAGGCTTGATCAAGTCAGCTTTTAGACAATCACAAATTCACTGGATATAGAGACTAGGCGGCTGCTGTTGGTCTCCCTGGTATGTGCACACACTGCTCCTTACGTTAGGCACCAGGTTCCACACAATTAATGTCAAGGAGAGATTTTAGTTGAGTTCAAAAGAAAGAAACCCCAGTTCAGAAGGATGACAAAAGAGCCACTGCTCCTGCCAAGTGTGGAGGGGACATCCTTTCAACAAGCTTTTATCCCAGGATTTCAGAGTATGGGGTTGGTAATGTATATAATATATATTTTACAAAAATAAATGTGTTTTTAATTTCTCTGTTTAAAAGTGCTGTTGAAAAGCAGCCATAGCATAGAAAGAGGGGCGATGACAAAATTAAACCTGTGTAGTTAGCCCGCAATACTGTCACTACATTATTGTCATAGTTACAGAGAAAGGTGTCTATAGTGTTTATTCACCAGCACTCAAAATATTCCCAAGTCAAAGCATCCCATGGCAGGCAATGGAAAGAAGTTTTCAGAATGGAGTAAGCGAGCTGCTTTAACTCTTCTTGAGGAAAAGATCATTTTCTTTCTAGCCAGCTTCTCAGCTGACAAACCACCATTGTCTTCAATGCAGTGACACTGATCTATACCAGCTTTTCAGCTAATGGATAGTTCACAGGCCACTTCTGGTTTTTGTCAAGTGTAGTCAATATTTGTAAGTATTTTCAGCTCTTTTCTTTTTTTTTAAACTTTTTTCCAAACTCTTTTACTTGATGGCCTATCAGCTCACTGATATGCTAGTTTAAATGATCTGAGCAAGAGGAGTAAGAGTAATTTGCATCTTGTAAATTAAATTAAGGGGTGATAAATGTAAAAGGAGTAAAACAAGCAGAAAGCTTTCAAGATCAAAAGCTGTTTTCTGAACACTAGCATGTAAGAAGTGGCACTGCTCCATGTTCAGGACAGAAACAAAGGCAGTGCTTTCATTGGGTCATTTTTTCATTATTATTATTTATTTATTTTTGCTATTCATTCAGCTCAAGGCTGAGCATGGGCTGAGAAAGGAATATAGGATTGCAGCCACCCTACCAGCATTGGCAAAACTATAAATAGTGTCCAGTCTTTTATTCTTTGAACACTTCGAAGATCCTTCTAAGTCTGCAGAAGTGTTAAGCATGCCAAAGGAGCCCTGAGTAGGGCCTTTAATGAATAGACTTCATTGTGCCTGGTGATTACACAGGTAGATGGTGACAAGGCAGACAGTGTCCAGTCCTAACAGCAGTCTTTGTGTCTGGGAGATGATTCTTTCAAACCCTCTGTTCTGCTTTGTCTGATCCTCTGTTCTCTTCCTAGATAGGCTGGACGGGAATAAAGCTACATCTCATTCTTTTCTGGCTTCAGCAAGGTGGCAAGCATGAAACAGACTGAAATGGGCATTTTCTTTCTGGACCAGTGGTTAGCAGTGAGCACATTGCCAACAAGACTGAGTGAGGCCTGGAGGTTCTTCATCTGTTGTCTACCCCTTCCAGCTCTTGGCATATGGCTATACTTTGAAACCACAGAAGCAATATAACAATTTGGTACTTTTTTTCTAATTACACAGAGAGATATATCATCTACATTTGGCCTGTCTGAGCTTTGCTATTCAAACCACATAGAATGCTAGGTGTTAACTTGGTAGTTTTTTTTACTTTGGTAGCATTTCATGGAAATGTGAAAATGAAAGATGTTCAGCAATAAACCACTCTCTCTTTCCCTATTAAAATTGTCAGGAGAGTAAATCAAGTTTTTAATGTCTAGGAAAAAACAATCAGTACATTTAAGAAACCAAGACAATGTCTTTTGTGGCATTGCTAAAATATCACTTGGTACCAGTTAGCTTGCAGAGACACATTTATGGAGAAAGTTTCTAGAGAAAACATTGATGCACACTTCAATTTGACACAGAGAGCCTCAAAACACACTCTTCATATTTTCAAATGGCTTCATGTGTGGTATGATGTGTGGCAAGGAGGATAGTCATCTAGTCAGCACATAGAATTTCATAAATGCCATCACGAGTATCTGATAGATTTTTTAATATCTAAATATATGCAGTTTTGATTTTTAGATACATTGAATTATGAGGACCACATAAAAAAACACAACTGAATTTGCAGGCAGAATTATGGTGCATGTAAAGAATAATGGATAAGTGAAACAGAAGAATAAAATCTGCCTTTGAGGTGATTAATTGGTCCTGCAGTTCTGATGCCACCTCAATTGAGTTTTGGCACAGGGAGGCTAGAGACAATGAAAGTTTGTGCCTAGTAGCTTTTTTGCCTTTTTATTTTCTTTTTTTTTTTTTTCCTGTGGAAGATCAATCTGTCAAACTAAAAGAAAAATAGACTTCCTGCCCATTACATATACAAGTCCTTGAATTATCTTTAGCATTGCCTTTTCACTGAACTGTGAGACAACTTAATTTGAAATTACTCTTTTTGGAAATCCTAAACCCTTGACACATTTCATTAGGCACAAAATTATTACAGTTATCAGTTAATTTGTTTGAATACTTGGTAAACACTTGTTACAAAGAGTTTTAGAGACATTTAGTAGTTAGCAGAAAAGGGAAGCTGTCTCCAATCTTTAGTTTATTTACTTAGCACTTATGAAGCACCACTTCTGTATCTACCCAAAAAAGAAATATTTTAAGCAAACCGTAAAAGTAGGCTTGACCCTTTCACAGGCACATCATAAATCAATTATTAAATCAAGGGTGAAAACTCTGAAAGAGGTCAGAGGTGGAAGAGAGGTCATCTCTGAGAAGGGACAGTGTGAAAATCCTGAGGGGTGGAGCTTAGCCAGAGATAAAGGCTGGAAAAAGGAAATTCTAGCAGTGGTAAGGTTCTTACACCATGAAAATGCCAATAACATCATAGCTATCAGAGTGCTGAGATTATTCACAGATCATTTCTGAGCCTGCAGCTCTAACTGCCAGATAGATGATGCCAGCTCCTCTGCCTAGTGACAGGACATTTTTGTAAATGGAGAATTTGCTTTTAGTCATACATAAAATCAGTACAACACTTCTATATGTTTCTCCAAAATTTTACCATTTATTCAGCTAGACTTTGCTTGACCTAGCTGACATCAGGTCAGAGAGGTTTACTGTCGCCCTGATTTTTTAAGATTTTCTAAAGCCTTCTGAGTTTACATTCTTGTAGAAAACTTTTGCACACAACTTTCTGTAAACAATCTATTGTTTTGCATTCTTTCATAGAGGTGGAGAAATTTGATGTACTGGTAGTTTGTCCAGTGTCGTTGGAGAGGTGGCACGTTCACCTTCCAATCCACTGGCACCTTTTGAGAACTATAAATGATTGGAGTCAGAGGAAATAAATTAGTCTCTTCATCATGACCATAGCTGTGGTGTGTCATTTTTCCTTGTATCCTCTGGTGACAGTTTACCTCAATGACATAACAAATTCTGTGGGCAAACTTTGATAACTTTGAGCAAGCACTGTATGTTTGCTGCTATTCTCTGAGAAAGCAAGGAAGTCTGCATATGTTTGACTTCAGTGTTTTTGTCTTCCTGTGTTAACTACCGGTGCACTGCTATGTTCAGGACTGAGACTCCAGATAGACTTAAGGAAACTGTATAGTGGCATGAGATGGAAATAACTCTCTGAATACATTTGGAATGGCATAAATAAAGCCCTACCAACCACATTAATTTGCCACTTTGTCAGCTGTGTTTTCATCTCAGCTTCAGTCAAAAGGCATTAAATAGTGCAACTGTAAGATTTGTTCAGTCTTTTACCAGCCTCACAGTTGTTTGTTTGTTAGTTTTGGGGTTTTTTTTTAATGCAAGTTTTAGCTCAAACACAGAATTTCAATGAAGAGCTCTATTTAAGCATTTGTTTCACTCAATAGACTAAAGTTTAAATTCCCAACAATTAAAGTTATTCAGATTTAAATCGGAAGATTTCCTGATTGTTTTGTAAGCGCACAATTTATAAGTCATAATGACATTCCTTCACTTTGTCCTGAAAAAACAAAGGCTGATTTATTTCCTAATAACAAAGGCAAATGGTTAGGCTGTATGAAACTGCTTCCTTATTTTTAATGGGTCAGTGCCAGGCTGTTAGGTATCTTTGAAGCCCTCCTCCCATCCACAGCTTTCCCCTGAAGCAAAGGCCTCCAAAACATTACCAATCTGTGGAGCACACCACTTGTTGAGTTATACTGGTCACCCAGATACAGTGCGCAGTCTGATACCTGCACAGTATGTTGCAAGAGACCTGCTTGATATTCATTGTCAGCATTGATTGCACTGGCTTTACTGAAACACGGCAGAATGCATTCATCTGGCTAATGTATATACCTTCATTGATGCTGCATTGTGATGTAAACAATGTCCTGTTCCTTCCTTATAGTAACCTAATTGACAGCCAGGCATTTTGAGTGCTCCAAAGGGCTATTGTTGTGGTGAATGCTGTAACAATAGGATTTAATATAGGTTGAGGCTTAAGGAAAGTACGTCTTTTTTCTGATATACAACCAAGAATTGTGTACTGGTCAAGAGTGGGATAATGGGTTCATCATGGAATTGAGGTTTTAGCTTTGTTGGGAATCAGCCACTTATTTTTATAGATACGCTTGTTTAAAATCTTCCCTTTGAATTAAATGCATATATTGTCTCTGTAGCTGTATTTTTAAACCCCATATCTCTTACTCCCCTGTCTGATAGACTCACACGATTCAAAGCTTTAAATTACACTTATTGCTATGTGTTGTCAGCCAGTGGTGAATCCCCTGGTGACTTCTGCAAGGACCAGAAGCAAAGCAACAACAATCACACTCTTCATCTGAAGAACAATTTTGTAATGATATTGCTAACAGCTCTCCCCAGAAGTGAGAATTTTAGGCACAGGGGTTATTTCAACCCCTTAATTATAAGTGTTTTCTATTCTTTGCCTCCCCCTGGAGACAGAAATTCTTCCTCTTCCATCTTGCATATTGCAATACTGCCAGTCACAGGCTCTGTTTCAAGATCTGGCCCTCAACGTCTGGAGCTGAGAGAAAATATTGAAAAAGAAATTTGAAGGAAACCTGATGTTTGGAAGTATCTCAACTAAATAAAATGATCTTCACTGGTTACAGCCTTCTGGTAATGAGGGCATTGCAATGCCTTCTGGTTATTAAACTTGAAGATGTTTCCCTGGTGGCCACACATTTCATGGGGACAGAGGAATCAAGAAGAGGTGGTTGGGAAAACATTTTTAAAATCTGTAATGAGCACAAATCAAAATGGACAAGGGGCTGTCATTTGTGCTGCTTCAGAGGTTGCTTCCACACACCAGCTGGTACTGAACAGATATTCAACCCACCCAATTCCTCTAGCTGAATTCTTGAAAGAGCGTTTTGAAAGCCTCCCTTCCTCATGAGGATGTTTAGTTTCCATAATTGAGAGGATTTTCTTGACTATCCCAGGGTTTTTGCCCCTGTAGAAGTCACATGAAAACAGTGCTGATCATCCAAAGCTTCATCTGAAATCTGTCATTTTGACTCTGTCTCAAATAAGATAACTTTTTCTCTTCTGATCAGTTAAAATTATTTAGGCTGAGATTCTCAAAACTGCTGAAGCAGCTTAGGCTTTTCCTGCTGAAGATGAATGGGTCCTGTGTTTCCAGGCAGAAATTCAACAAAATATGAAGATCCAGTCTCTAGCATGAAGTGGGACAACAGTATAATCCTATACACATGGACTCTGTCAGCAGTAAAAGCCCACAACTCCTGTTTTGCTGGGTTCCAACAGACATAGAATTTAAGTGAAGTTTGTACCTTCAAGTACATGGAAGTAAATCCAGCCCAGATACTGAGATCTCTCTCTGTCTATGTATGTGTTCATGCATATGTTTGAATGTCCTTTTCCAAAACACAACATATTTAAAATCATGTTTTTCCCACACATACATTCATATGGTCAAAATTAATCTTCACATTGATTATTTTAATAAGTTGAATATGTTTTAAGAGGTGGGGAAGAGTGTGATTTGCAATATTTTCCTGCTCCCCTCATGGGCATACTTGTGAGTCCACATATGCAAACACCTTCCTCTCATGCTCTCTTTCCTGGGATTCCTGAAACAAACTCAAACAGCTTTGCAGAAATGTTTAGCCATCTCAGTTGCAGCTGGACTGTTGTGATGACGGCAGCTGCTAGGTGAAGGATGGAGAAGCTTTTCTTGGTGTCATTGCCAAATGTATTAGGACAAGCTATCTGCAGATGTTGAAAATTGATTTGGGTGGAAGAATAATTTCCTATTAGTATTATTACTAGGGATGGGCAGGTTCACATTGCCTGAATGGGCTCAGATCCAGTAGGCTTGAAAATTCACTAAATATTCACATTATTTATTTTAAGTACCTCTGGAAAAGGAATAAAACCAACCTATTTTTTGTCAGAAAAAAAGAAAAAAAAATCTCTAGTGAAAAGACATAATTCAAGGTGGAGGACATAATGCAGTGAAACAGAAACAGAAAATCATAAAAAACCCAGGCCATAGTATATCAGTCTCCAAAATCTAACTTTCTATAAGTACAGCAGAGATTTAAAGACAGGAACTGACATCCTACAGCCCTGCTATGTAACTGTTTAAAGAGCCTCTAAGAATTGCAAAATAACAGGAGAGAATAGCCTTGAAGCAGTCAGTTGTTTTGCCAGCCTCTGATTTTTGAAGTTGGTAATATTTTATCTGCTTTACACGCGGAAAGTTTCTCCCAAGAGTTTAGCAAAGTCAGTAACAGGAAAGCATTGCAGGAGATTGCTCTCTTGTGATGGAAAAATACTAGTGTCGATGAGTCTGAACTGCAAATGATAGCTGTGCCACGTGTACATGTGGCAGCAGGATAAGCAAGCTTCATTTATATCAAAGCTTATGTCCAAACACAAGAGCACACATATAGTGGAAGCTAAGTTTTCAAGCAAAAGGCATAGTTTAAAAGGGTAAAAAAAGGAGTAGACCCAGTCATGCTTTAGTCATTAGCTTTTAACTTGAAAGTCAACTTAAAAGAAAAATGGTCTGAGGAAGAAGCTATCTCAGCAGGAAAAGTTTGAAAATGGAGTATGACATGTATAAAACAGCCTCTGAGAGAGCAGAAACTCTCCCTCAGACATACCACAAGTTTCCACATTTGTATTGAGCAAAGTGCAACATGAGGAGCACGCGTTTTACAGTTCTAAGCATATTTAATACAATGTTTTTACAACAGCTGTTGCTTTCATAGAACTTTAACCCCACTGTTTAAATGCATCACAGGGAAAATACTCTGTTGTCTTGGAGACAGCCTTTTGCTCGCAAGTCCTTTTCCAGCGAACTGGTGTCAGCTTTCAGCTCCGGCTGCATTCCAGGCAGGCAGGCACATTACGGCCTCTCTCTCTCCTCTGTCTTCATTATTGGCACCGCTGAAGGACGGAGGGCTCAGGAATCCGGGACAATTATCGGAGCTTCATACCCATGGTTTCCATCAGCACACCTGATGAGGAAACGGAAAAAAAAAAAAAAAAAGAAAAAAAAAAGTCCTAAATAGGGAAGGGGGGCAGGGGCAGAGGCGTGGAATTTGTAAATGATTTTCTGACTTCAATTATTTTAATTTTTTTTCCCCTTTTGGTAATGTTTTGTTTATTACTTATGAGACCTGGTATAGAGCCAGGTGTCTTTTTCCTGCTAAATTTAAGCCAATTTATTGTCTTAGTTGAAAAGTGTTATGTTACAGCTGACACTTGGAAGACCACTGGAGATATCATGTAACAAATGCCTCCAGTTAAAGGACTTGGGAAACCTCTCCTGTTTTTGAGAAAGGTGATACCAGCTAGTGACTTGACCCCTCCAACTTTCTAACGTATGTACCCACTGCTACAGGTAGTACACAGCAAACATTGCCTTCATTACTTGTTTGCAGACACAGCCCAAAAATGTGTTCTAAAGCTCTGTCCTCAAAGCTTTAGAAATAATTGGAAATTTTTCTTAACACAGAATATGTGTTTTCATCTCACTTTTAGACATATGAACATGCTTGAGGTGGCTGTGCTCTATGCATGAATAAAAATAGTAAAAAAGTGATGCTACAAACTTCACATATCACCACCAAGTATCAAAGAGATTTTTCAAAATGGTGTAGCTGGAACTAATCCTGCAAAGCACTGAATGCCCTTAAATGCAGTGAATGTTTAAGGGAGTTAGGTCTCTCAAAAGAACTCTAAAGATCTTAAAGAACTAAGGCCCAAAATCTATTAATCTCTCTGTAAACAGCAAGGTGCGGCCATACCTTTGGCTACCTTTCAGTCAACACTGTTTTCTTTCATGTATAAGCACAGCTTAACTTCCACTATATGTGTGCTCTTGTGTTTGGACATAAGCTGCTGCAAATGGTAAGTGATGTAAAGATAATGCAAATCTAAAAAGTACCTATTGTTTGTCCCTGGACATACTCATTAATGCCCAAATCCAGAATGCAGCCCTATCTAGGGCAACATTTAATTACAGTCTTTAGTAGAAACATGCATTTCAGATCCCTTGCCTTAAATTACAATTCCAAGGCATATGTTTAACATTAGGAGGTTTCTTTCCTGAACCAGAGCCCAGAAGATTAGCTGAATGTTTTTTCTAAAGGCTTAAAAGTAAAAATTCCCTGTGTCAGAACAGTTGCGTGAGCAAAGATCTGAGGGAGCTTTTTGTAACATCAATGATGCTTGACTGGAGTAAAAGCAGTAAGGTCCAATGTATTGTCTGTCCTCTCTGAAACAGAACAGCCCTCAACAGAACTAAGAGTTCTGGCTGCTAAACAAAATTCGGATGGAATCCAGACTGAACCTGCAAAGAATCTCCATTCAGACGGGGGAAATTTTAGAGCTATGTAGCATTGAAACAAGGAAGACATCATAGAAGAGCTGTGGATCCTACAGCATTGCAGGAAGCTCTTTCCTGAATTAGGCTACTTGTATTTTGAATTTTAAGTTTGTATTTTGTCTTGAGCATGGCATATCACATTGATTCATATCTACTGATGCTCACAAAATGTTGGTTACAAAATGGAGGAAGAGGAAAGATGCCTTCAGCACAGGTCTAGCTTAACTGGCACAGACTGAAGCAATATCTTCCACTCATGGACAAAGGGCCCAAGAGGCAGTTCAGTCAGCTCTACCCAGCCAAGAAATGTGCTGCTTTTGCAGTGCTTCCTTTTCCAATATTTGCTTGCCAAAGACTAATGATGAAGAGGCTTCAGATGCAGAGCTACATGAGCCAGCAGTGCCTAAGTCTACTCTGCTGGCAACCCGGGGTCACAACACCGCTCTGAGACTGAGCAAAGCCAGCAAATTCTGACATCCAAATCTGCCAGCAAGGAATTTGTCTGCCTGGGCTGGGCAGCCAGAGCAGCAAGTACAATTGCAAGTACTGTAGTGCATGGCTTCACCATCCCCAGAGGGTCATCTGAACTAGGCTTTCTACTTACTCATCTCTTTGCTCCTGCCCAAGAGAGGATTTGAGAACACTTGGTGTGATACCTTATTCCTGTCCATCTCTGGTGATTTTGTCCCAGAGGTACAACAGCAATTAAAAGAAAATAAGATCCTAGATTTGCATCTTCCTTAATTTTCTCTTTCTTCTGCTTATTCTGCTGACACCAACAATGAACAGTGAAGAGCACTGATCGTGATGATTTTCTTGAGCATCCAGAGCCACAGACTGAGGCCCAAAATGTAAGGGTGAACAGAGGGTGTTAGCTAAGAAGTGTACCAGATTTTTAGCATAGAAAAAAACTAGAAGAATGGCGACAAAGGTGCAAGGCAAATGTACCCAGACTGAAGTGAGGAGGATAAGGCCTCTTGGAAGGTGTGTGCATATCTGTCCAGAATCTAAAATAACATGCCACATTCTGCAACTGTCACACGCCCACCCTGAATAGAGGAGTTCATTAGGAAACTGAACTGGCAAGTCCTGTCAGGCTAAAGCCTATTGAGGAGAGACTCTCTGATCTGAGTCACAGCAGAATTAGCACATACTTGACATTTGTGTGTATAGCTTTCCTGTTAAGGAGAAGATTTTCTGACTTCAGTATCACATGCGTATTTGAACTGGGCCACCTCTGACTTGGAAAGTACAAAAATCTTTCTGAGTTTGTGCTGCCAGGTGCAATTTTTGTTTGTTTGCATGTTTTGGTTTTTGTTTGTTTGTTTGTTTCTGGACATTCAAAAGTGCACCAAAGAGTTATACACTAAACAGGTAGAAGGTTGCAAAGGCAGCTGCAAAAATTAATGTGACACTTCAGTTGCTTCCAGTGAATACTAAGCCAAGGTGAGCAATTAGAGCTATATAGTACCTAATCACATCCATTTTGTTTTTGTAAAAGGGTGACCCTTATCTGGATTCAAATGAAAACATGCATGTGAAAGGTTTGTATTCAATCACAGACTATACAATCTGACATACTTCTAGTCGATGTGAAGCAACCCAGCTGGAACACGGAGGCTCTGAATGTTTCCAAATATGCAGGGAGACAGGATTATTAATAAATGCATTAGCAATAAGTTTGGCTCAGTTCAAGGTATTATATTTCAAAATAGACGTAGGGTTTTTTGTGGTTTAAAACTGACTGAAGTGAGATGGTTGTGATGTAGGCAATGCTAACTGACATATAATATTTTTTATAGATTGCACTCCTGCATTTGTATGTAGTTAGAAGCAAAGATGTCCCATTATTTTCAAGATGAAAATACTTCAATGTCAAAGTTACATTCTTGGAATTTCATCTTGGCCCTTCACGATATTTAACTAGTTTAAACATTTTATCAGAGATTTGTGACCTCTGATATCTACAGTTTCTTATCATCCATCTCTGCTGTTTTTGTCATTTTTTGGTGCAGTTGCAGACTACTAAAAATCTATGATAAAATGTTCAAGACTGTTTAATTCTCTTGGACACAGAACATCTAACCCTATATTATCAGTCAAGATTTTTTCTTTGGTTCTTTCTTTCTGGACTCCAGAAAGAAAAATGGGTGTGTATAATTCATTATATGAAATCACTGGTAAACAATATTGAGGTTTTTCCATCCTTTAGCAAAACAGCAAACAAATAAGATAAAAAAAATTTGAACCCTAGTGTATGCTGAAGCAATGCTATGCTATTTTTGTGGTCATATTTTTCAATGAGATAGGACAAAAATCCTGATCAAAACTTTTCCAGCCAAGTGACTGGGTTTGAGCAACAAAAGAAAAAAATGCAGCAGGCTGTATGTCCCATTGTAAGACCTCAAAGTGCCTCACTGCATCTCACACCCTTGTCCAGTCTCCAACAAGGAGTGAGTCTTCAAGTGCCATCACCCTTGCTGGTTCTGCAGCAGCTTGTGTCAGGCAGAGCAGCCTGCCCTGGGGCAAATGTTACCTGTGAGCTGGAGCCATAAAGGAGGCATTCAGGAGTTATAGCCATTATAGCCTTCTTTCCTGATGCCTCTCCTGATAGACCAGTTAACTAAACTTCTAGTTCAAAAGTAAGACTCTTCCTGTTTGACAGTGTGACAGAGCTGTATGTTATTAGGTATTGACAACAGATATTTCAGTGGCCTTTTCTGGGGATGCACCTTTCAGGTTAAAATAAAAAAGAAACTTTTGAATTTTCTGGCATGAGAGCCATTAATATCAGATAAGATAAAGTGTTACAAGATATATTCTAATAAAAAGCTTTCTCTTCTGAAACCTATGAACTAGTGAAAAAGAAATGAATTTATTTTCTGTGGAGGAATCACCTGCTGAAGATGAGTTGTCAGATCAAGTTTGATGCACCACTTCATTGTTTTTTGGACTCAGTGATCTCAGAGGTCTTTTCTAACTTAAATGAGTCTGCAATCCTGTGATTTGTTGGACCAGTTGCTGAAATTCTTGTGCCCTTTCATCTGCTACTGGTGACAAATCCATCATCAGCTGTCAGATATTTGGGAAATAGGTAGAACTCAGAATTAAGTCATTCACACCTGTAGGTTTTTAAAAACAGTCTTATAGATGTTGATCAGTCTAGGGAGTACAAATGTAAAGGGAAGGAGGAAATTCCTTGTTATGTGGGTACTTTCAAAAGATTTTTGCTTGACTTAAATTAAGACTTAGATCAGTAGAATCAGAAACAAAATTATTTTCATGCGATGAAGCATTTCCTTATGAGTTTTCATACTTTTTAGTAACATAAAATATCAAAATACCATGTATTATCATTTGTAATCCTTTAAAGAACATAATGTGAAATGTTTGACACACAAACAGTCTCTCAGGTGAATTTAATGCAGATGGAACAGCTTCAAGAAACAGGAGCAATTTTTTTTTTCAGCAAAAAGACCATTAGATTCAATATATTCCCCTTTTCCAAATTAATTATCCACCAAGAGCCCAATCAGTAATGCAGACTCAAGCTGAGCACTTGTTAGAGCCTGTGGGACCCTTGCCAGACCTGGGATTCCAAGGCTGATCCTTCAGGGAAATATTGTAACAATGGTGCTATGCTGAAAGGTTTTTGAAGGACAAAAAAAAAACCCAAAAAAAAAAAAAACCCAAAAAAAAAAAAAACAACCAAAAAAAACCCCCCAAAAAAACCACACCCACCATGGGAAACCCTCCAGGTACTTCTTGTAATTAGATACAAATTCAGTATCATTTTAAAAAGCAAAGAAATAATTACCTTCATTGTTTCATTTGGAATGCTGAAAAACATCCTGTTTTTTGGCAAGCTCCCCACATGTGCTGAGGAATGTGCAATACCTGCTTAGCTGGTCTGGCTGGAACTACAGCTGAACGATGAGTCTTCTGCTGGTCACAGAGGTGGAAAAAGCATGTCCAATGGACAGTTCAGTCATATGCAGACTAACCATGGATCCCAGCCACGCTGATTATTCTGCTCATGGCTTCACCTCACCCTTTCCTGCACTTCTAACACACCAACCAAATGGTTTTCAGTTTTTGGAGAAGTTTGAGGTTTAGCACAGGTAGTGGCAACTGTAGTGAAATTACTGCCCTGAACACCTGTTCCACAAATAACAAGTATGTCTGATTTCCCTTCCTGAATGACTGATACTCTCAGACCTGGACTTCCATACAGGTAAAAAGTTGTTTTGAGAAACAATTTGCATCAGCATCTATTTTTATCTAGCTTATGCATTACATACAAAGCATATGCTGATGAATGATTTCTGGGTTTGTCAGTGTCTGTCACTAGAATTACATTATCATGGAACCAAAGCAATGAGGAGATCATCAGTCTCCTGAAATGATGTGCAGCTCATCAGTTTTCATTATTCTCATTAGTTCTCATTTACAGCAGTGTGAACTGGCCGTAGAAGGAACTGCTCTCTAGTTCCACTAGGAAATATTACTTATTTGGTTTAGTTAAGAGACTACCTTTAAGGAAGTTTCCCAATCACTCCAACACATTCCAACAGAGTTTCAGATTACTGACTGGTCTCAGGGCACAAAAAATACATTCCCTTATGATTAAACTAAAGCAGAGAACATCACTTAGCAGCCTGTTGACTGTATTCCCATTGCTAATGGACATGTAGCACAAACCAGATCAGAGCTGCTCTGTAACAAAACTCCTGAAACACATCTGTGGTGAATGTTGTCTCTACAGTACCAATCATGTTGTGCTCTAGAAATTGCTCATTTACTAGGGACACAGATGTCAGGTTCACTGGTGTACATTAGGTTGTTTCCTGTGAATGTGTGATTTTCTGCACTTCTGTCCATCAACATTGTATTCACACAGGATGATTGTTGATCATTCTTAATACGATGTCGTGGTTTGACATGGAAGTGAATTTTTTCAGGAAGTTGGGTCAAACCAATCAGTGGTCAGGTTTGGATATTGGCACCTGGAGTGACCACTGAAGGTATGGATACGCCTCTGAGAACACAGGGGTTAAAAGCAAGAACTCCCAGGGGAGCTGTCTCTTTGGTTCCGGTCAGGGTACTGTGCAGATCTCCCCTGCCCAGCCATGGGGCTGGGTGGGGGAGGGGAAGCCATGCGGCCTGGTCGAGGTGAGCCGAGGGGTAGAAGGACTGGAACCGAGCCAGCTCCTGTGGACGGAAGGGTGGAGAGAAGCGGAGATGTCCATGTCCTTCCCCCCACCGAGGGAAGAGACAGAGACTCCTACGGCATCTGTAAATTTGCCGGCGAAGGAGAAGGAGAAGGGGGGGGGAAGATGCCCAGTGGGGGAGTTGGAGTTCTGGGCAGAGATTTCAGCTGTCCGGGGAGTCTGAACTTTTAACCCTTTCCTAAGAAATGAAGGCTTTGTAAAATATTACTCCTCCTCGATTTGAAGTACAAGAGAGACAGTCTGGGATCTGGGATGTTGGAAGAGGAAATTTTTGGGTGGAAGGAGATGATGGAGTGGCTTGTGGCTGGACTTTTCTTGTTAGCCATAGACTGAACCAAATTCTCCTGCAATAGAGACTGCATTTTAGGGGGATGCAGTGGTGAACCAAAGAAACCCGCTTCAGCAACCACCAGCGCAGAAATGGAGAGAACAGAGAAAAGCTGAAGAAGGTGTGGTGATGCCCTCTGTCTTTGGGAAGAAGAAGATCTTTCTTCTTGGACCCTCAGCCCCAGGGGGATATGGGGGGGACTGTCGTCCCAAGATGAGATGCTGAACTGTTGTCTCTTTTAGTCCGTGGCAAAGCATCCTTACAGGAGCCCTATGAGCAGTCTGTCCGTGCACGGTGGTGAGAGCACTGTGACATGGAAAGGAGAGTGTCACCATGGCAGATTTTCTCCGGGCGGTTGCCATGTGTGACATGGAAACACAAGGGTGGCAATTGTGTTTCCTGGGGGAGTCTGTGGTGCAAGAGAGACTTCCCTCTCCTTTGAGGGACTGAGTATTGATTATCTGAAGGGTTGCAACTTGATCAGGAATCCTGGGTGGTGTCTCACTGTGGCTTTGTTTGGAAATTAGGTGGGAGGAGGAGTGTTTTGGGGAGTCTTCATCCTGGATTTAGTGTCTGTGTTTTTTATAGTAGTAGTTTAATAAAGTTTTTTCCTTTTTTATTAAGCTTGGGCCTGCTCTGCTCTGTTCCTGATCACATCTCACAGCAATTATTTGGGAAGGTGCGTTTTCATGGAGGCGCTGGCATTGCGCCAGTGTCAAACCATGACATATAACTATATTTAAAGATGCTATATTTTTTTCCTAGAAAGATTCTTTATTTGTTCCCTTTGTCTCAATGACCTTGCAAGATGACAGATATGCTCAGCTCCTACCACGTCAGACTTTTGCTCTGTGTGGCTTTACCTACTATTTTGGCTCTGAATTCACTTACAGATTGCATTCAATACAGCTTAAAGATAACAACTGGACAATAAAAGCAAGTGAACCTGCCACTGGATTAACAAAAAATACAGAAACACTATACAGAAAATTCCACCATCACTTCAGGTAATCACTTCTCAACTATCCTCAAACTGTTGACAGACTTTTCTGCTGTATTTGCTTATACAAAATGTGCCCAGCAGCCTGTTGTCTCCTTTTACCTCCTGGGAACCAAAACATTTTTTCTTTTAGCAAAGGTTTTGTTAGGATACATCCTGATCTTCCCTAGTAGCTGAAGATATATATATATATATATATATATATATATCCTTCCCAAAAGTACAGCAAAAAGAGCACCCTTGTCCATCATCAATGACTTCAAAGTGCCAAATGTTCTCCTAAGCTAGCACTTGCTTTTTGCTAAGCCATGCAGTTATATTAGAGAATGTTCTGTGTAATCCACGACTTAACGACATGGAGCCTTGGCTTTTAAATTTGTACCTTGTTATTACAGTCCTATTGTTAGCCACACGTGGCAGTATTAGAGAGATACTATTGTGTATTCTGACTTTTTTAGGAGATCTAAACCCTGCCTTTGATGCCATGTGGTGATAAAAAGTATACAAAAGCTTGAAATGCGAATACATTAATCTATATATTGCTCAGAAGATTTAACAGCTTTTGTAGGTCCTGGAGAATAAGACAGGTTGTTTTACGCGCTGCAGTCATTATTGCCTCAACTTAGGATACATTTAGTTTAAGATGCTTCAGAGGAAGATGCACTGAGGTAAAAAAAAAATGTGCTATTTTCACTCAGTAGTTTATGTTAAAGGTTACATTTCAACAGCCTAGTCTTGTGGAGATTGATAGTTTTATTAGATTGTTACAAATATTTTAATACAAAACCACACTTTCACTACAAACAAAATAAGCAGCTACTGAATCTTCTTTTCATCACCAAAATAAAAAAAGCAAACTAAATTTTGCAAAAAGCAAAATTTTACATCTGGGAAGTGATCTGGAATGAAATGGCAAACACAGAGTGGTTAAGCCTGTAATTTCACATATTTTCTTACTTTATAATAAATGTTGTTTGAAATACAGTACTATGGAGGCTTGATTTACACCTAGAATTAGGAATGTGCTCACATGCTACTGTTCTATATGTATGGCTTTTGCCCTGGCAAAAAGCATCTGTTTCACATGGCAGAAAATTGGACTTAAATTGACTTGGTTTAAATTAGTTCATTATGTGCTAAGTAGTGGTTTGGAGCTGTGGGTGTCATCGAAATGTTTTTCTTGTCTATAGAAAACTAGGAAATTACCTAAAGCAAAGGTGGAAAATATTAACTAGTGCCAACAGCACTTGAAAAGAATGGCTGGAGGTGTCAGGTCTTCACTACATGAATCATGTCATATTAGTAGCTGCCTTTCCTGAAGTCCACCTGTAATGGAGGAGTTTTGATGAGAAATAAATTTAAAACATATGTGAAAGATAAATGAGAATATGAGTTTCACTTCATGTAACCACAAAATTTAATAAACACCATTAGGTCCACAGAAAATTGTAACTGAATCCCACTAATTTCTTGGGACTCATGAAGAATTGCAAGTAAAAAGGACATTCCTGAAGGAAATACTATTGTAATCAGCAGTTCAGTAGTTCTGCTACAAGTGTTTTGCTGTTATATGGGATACATGGTTTTTAATGAAAATCTGCTTTTACAAAAAGTACACTTCACTGGTTTGAGTGGGAGCTCAGAGGTTTTCTGATAGTCTGCTTTCATGCCATACCATCTAGGAGGCATGGAGAGGTGGTGACTGTAGCTCTTCCAAGGAGCCAGAAAATCTAATTGTGAGTGATCTCACAGCATGAACATCAAGTCTCTGATCTCTGACACTAACAAGTCATGCATTGGGACATTTCCAGACACTGAAAACTCACCCTAAGCAAGTAAGCCAGCTGGCCAGCTATCTGAGTGATGTGCTGAAAAATATGTGTTGTCTCACTGATGAAGGAAAATAAAACCAAATCCAAGTTTAAAGATTGAGGCATCTATTTTTCTTTTCTAATTTTCATCTTAAAACTTTTCAGGCTGAAGCCAATAAATGTTATCCATAGAAAAACATGGCTATTGGGCAGCAACCCTTTGTCCAGGCCACTGTTCCTCTTCAGAAGAGACTGCAAAGCAATTACTTACCAGCTTTTGGGTTACCAGGATGCAGAACAAAAGCTGGTATTGATTTCTTCTCTATCTCAAAGCTGTTACTTCATCATACACAAGCGCCATTATTTATTTATGTCCTCAGACACACCAGCCATGACTCTCATCAACTCTCTACTCCCTTTCTGAACACCCTCTCTGCTAATTCTCTGCAGCCAAAGCCCTCAAGTCTCTGGATACAATTTTGGTCCCTCCTCTACTTTACTTTAGTAAAACCTCCCACCTACCCAAAAAAATCCAAAAATATATTTGGCACCAACAGGATGATGTCCTAATGGCAGAGGACATTGTTTTGCCACCTAATAAAACTTTGTAGTGTTGCATGCAGAGCCTGTCTCTCAAGCATGAGAGGGGTGTAATGTATTTGGAAAGCACACACAAGGGAAAGCAAAATGCTTAGGTTGGCAGAGCAGTAGTCTTAGCAGAAGAGTTAGGAGGGCTGCAACTCTGGTGCAGAAAGAAGAGAGCTGACACATCTACAAAATCTTAAAGGTAGTGAATAACATGAATGTGAGGATCCTGTCTAGTCAATCTCACATTGCTAGAGCTAGAGGACACTCCATGGCATTCATGGATCGCCTTATGTAAGATGAAAAGGTATTCATTTACAGAGAACACAGTGAACTTCTGGAACTTGCTGCCAGAGGAGGGTGAAAAGGCAGATAGGACCAGCCAGGCCTCAAACAAGAATAGGAGAAATTTGTGTGCAGTATCTGTAATCTATATGTGAACACTAAGAAGACAAGGCAGGGATATAGTCTATCTCACCCATTGGTGATGCTGCGAAAGAAGAAGAGGAATGGCTCCAAAGTGTCCAGGGTCACAAACTCTTCTCCAAAATAGGACCTTCCCTTGAGGATAAACATCTTGAAAATTGTCCTGATGCTGTACACAGATTACCAGCATTTAGCAGAATCCTTGAAATGTTTCATCTGTAACACAGGCTGCAACACAGGCTGCAACACAGAAATCAATAGCAAAGGCTCGAGCTTTCTAGGATATAGAAAGATACCCCAAAGATACCCCAAAGATACCATTGCTGTCAATAGTGTCACCATTGTCACTGTACCTCTACATATCTCCTGATAGTAAAACTCATTGAATTCAACTAATTTATTTTTTAATATTGGATATTAAATATTTAACATTTTCTCTCTGGTTTTAGAAAGAGCTATTGCAACCTTTCAGAAATAGGGGGAAAAAATAAAGCCTGCTAATGTTTCCCATCCTCAGATGCCTGACAATCTTAAGTAATTCTTACTTATCATGGACACAGGATTCAGAAAATAATATATAAATAAGATATGAATTCTGCTTTTTCTAATATGTGTACATTTTTTGACATACATGGATTTGAATTTTGAGTCATTTGACATTTGAGTAGTAGTGGGACTGTGATACCGAAAGAAAAAAGATTTGGTGGAATTCAAAATTTACTGTTCATACGGCCTTGACTATGCTCAGTTGTGATTGATATCCTTATGTTAGCAATAAGGTGTTTATAATTGGAAAACAGTCATTGACTGTAGAGAACTGATTAGCAATTTCCCTCTGACACTGGATCCCTGACTCTTGAAGTGACTGACATTGATGTAAGACCAGATCTCAGATCACTTAGCTCCATATGCATTTTAGAGGTCCTATATTCCAGTTCTGGTACGTAAACATTTGTCAGACCCATTTATCCCACCCCCTCCCTGCCTTTTTTTTTTTTTTTTCCTAACAGATTGGATTACTGCAGCATAGTCTGCAATAACTGGTATGGTTTTATATTTAGAACTATGCCTTCTTCCCTTCCTATGTTTACGGCATTGCTTCTGCTCTTAAACAGCAAAGCACACTACCCTTAGACCAGGCCTGTGTTCTAATCTCAAAATGGAATTTCTAGAGACAGTACTGTCTGGAGCAACAGGTCTCCTCATGTGCATTAGCATACCTCTGAAATCAGTAAGGCTGTGGGCTTACTGACGGCATGCATATCTCAGTGTGACCACATGGGCTTATTCTTTAATTAGCAGCAGCAAGCCTAACAGTAATAATGGAAGCGTTCAAGCAAGGACACTTGAATTAAGAAAACTCTTACCTACCTACACGTTTGCAGCCAGTGCTGGAGGAGACTCTGAGGTTCACAGATCTGCTGTGAGTGCACACATGAGGTCACATGTATATTTCATCCCTTGCCCTGCATCCACAGTTTGCCTATGCAGCTCCCCTGCTCTCTAGGTGGAAAACCAGGGATCTACAGACACTCCAGAGAGACACAGAAGATGCTGAACTATTACACAGTTGCTAGTGTCAAACACAGGGCTAAGAGTTTGGAGAGCTGAAGGTCTGTGAGATGGGCATAGGTGCATAGGAGAAGGGACACACACATGTACAGGCCCTTCATAAAATACTTCTTGTCTTAAAGTTTATGGTTTGAGAAAAATGATGAAAAAATCTTGGTGTTATTTTGTTTCTAGCAGAGATGCCTTGTGAAATCCATTTTCAAAATGATGGACAGCATCTGAGATTTTCTGTATGAAAACGGATCAGAGGAGCAGACCTTCAGGTATTTTCAAGGCAACTGAGCAGAGGTTAATTTCATTAACTTTGTGCAATGGGTGCATGTCATAAGTCCTACTTCTATGTACTTTTTGGGATCCTGGAAACTTTGTCAACAGCAAATCAAAGACCTTGCCACAGATTTTAAATAAATGTATAAACTCTCAGTTTTAGCATGGTTTCTCCTTGATGCCTTTCAGGATAAACAGTAAACAAACTATGAACTATATAAAAATCACACTTTGTTGCCAGGTAACTTATTCTGTTTTCACTGGAATAACATGGAAAATTTGGAAGATATTTAACTAGGATAGAAATCAGACCCTAGAAACTGGTAAATGGCCCTTAATACTGTGCTAGCCTTGATTTCCCAGCATCAGGTGGCTGGATATCGGTAGGTAAAGTGCAGCTGAAGGATAATTGTTATAAGAAACAAAAAGGTCAGCATAATTTAAACAGAGTAGCTTTTCACATCACAGTTTACACTGTCTTGGAATAAGTGGAATGACATGGAAGTGATGTCCAGAAGGAAGGGGAATTCAATCCTTTCTGACTCAGAGCACTACATATAAGTTTTTTTTCCAAAAGCAGCTGATGTTTCAGCACTGAAGGTTGCTCCAGCTACTAAAGAAATGCATTATTTAAAGAAACAGTGTGACAAGGTGGATGTGAGAGGTTTGCATTTGTTTGGCTTGTAACAGAAACTTCTTACATGACCGAGAGAAATTTTTCTTTATGTTGTGTTTCAGAGTAACACTTCATGGCTTGCCTGGATTGAAGACAGAACTCACAAGCCAGGTGAGGGTGCAGGAACTGATGGGTTTGATCAGCTAACTGGTTTTGGCTCAATCAGCTGTACAATGGGAGAGATGCAACCCTGTCAACCATTGTGCATCATTACTCAGAGCTCTGAATATATCCTCAACTAGGCTATTGTGATGGTAGTAGTGCAAAAATAAGCAAATAAAACTAAAGTAATTTGTACTAGTTTTCTTTTTTTTCTTTTTTTTACTTACATGTTGTGTCTGTGTGAACCGCTGGATCCTGCCCACTTCCCTACTTTAGCTGGGACCTGTGTATGGGACAGTGGCAGCTGCATTAGGCTGAAAAAACAAACTCTGGGCAGAGGTAAGGATCTCCATTCCAATTGCAATTGTGTGTCAAAACATCTTGGGACATAATGATATTAAAATTAGGAGTATGAGCAGTGTAAGAACTGAAGGAGCTAAGCTAGGTACCTACCTCCCAATGCCTTTTCTCACAATAGTAGGGATAAGGCAGTTTGTAGGAATATAAAAGTTTACTGAAGAATTTTCTTTAATTCCCAAAATACTAAACTGAGAAACAGCAAATTAGAACAGAGCAATGCTGAAGAGCCACATCTTTTGAGCATTAAATTAAAAAATTAGCATTAACCCAAACAAGGGAGCAAGAAAATTTTTGGAAATTAATGCAATAATTTCCTCTTTTAAATTAGGAGGCTGTACTTTCATTTGATGGTTTACCTTGTGGCACATTATGGAAACAGCCTTACTTCCTGTTTGGTAAGCAAACACAGAAAACAAAAGATGGTCTTTGGGAGATGAACTTTGTTATTCTAAGTGCAAAGGTTTGTCAAAGAAGATGGAATATGCACTCTTCAGCTTCATGGATTTCTTCCTTGCTAGCAGCTGGTCAGTCACAGGTGTCAGCAAAAACCCCACCAAGCACTGAAATATACTGGATAGGGCTTTGGTTTTTTATCACCACATTCAGAGAGTTCCTAATTTGCTGTGGTTTAAAGTGGTCCTTGTGCATACAGTGAAAATAAAACTACAGAAGGAACAGAAGCTACAGTAGGAACATGAATAAATACAGAAGAACTTATTTTCAAATACAACAGCTAAGGGAACAATTGTGCAACATTTGTGCACAAAAGACAGTGTCTGGGGTAAAATTTGATTGTCATTTCACTTTCTAGCCATGCTACCCCTCTACAAATAGAGTTGTAGCATCTCTGTCCTCTGGTATGTACCAATGGAGCACATGGAGAGCTGAAAAAAATGCTTTTTTAAAGGGTATGGGAGAGTGCCTGGACACTTGGGAAAACCATAGGATAAATAGTTGAGCAGTCTCATTACTTCTGGGAGACATCAAATAACCTTTGTGATGCCAGCACCTTACCACAGAATTTTCCTGGAAACTGGAGCCCTAGTGGGCACTTGATTCTCACAGTAACACCAGGAGGCCAAGAGAGCAGCCCCAAGGTGTCTGAGGTAGTGCTGGGAAATGTCTCCAGCAGGAGACAGAAAATCACGTTTGAAGGAAATGTGCTTCTCCTATCTCAGTAAAGAGCATCAGGCTATAGTCACAAATAACCTATATCAGATAGTGTCACTTTTGGGGCTGGAAAATAGCCACAGGCCAGAGGGAAGCAGAGACATGTATGACACTGTGGTGTCATATATGGGGGAGCTTGTTTTCCATTATGTTTGTTTTTACAACCTAAATGACATTTGCTGTGCCAGGAACCTAATAATTTGGAAGCTCCTTTTTCACCAGTTTAATGTCTAAAAGGCCATCCTTTTTTGTAGGGTAGGGGACAGTAGTGATATTTTTGAAGGAAGAAGGCATATTACAAAATAAACAGTTAAAATTATGGAAAAGAGAAAACAGCATGGGTTCTAGTATCCCTGACAAATCTGCATTCACCTATGTCCCATTTCAAGTATGCACACTGTACTTCTTCAGTGCTGATACAATATTTGGTGGACATAGTAGATGGCACAAAGAATAAATATACTTTTGAAAAAAGGATATTTTTTTCCAGCCACATCTGTGTTTCCAGATGGCATTAACTGAGTACCAATATGAAACAAGATATTTCAATTATCTAGCTCTTACAGCAGAAATATCTTTTTTTTTGAGAGAGATATTGTGTGAGGCATTGCATGGAAAGCACAGAAGTTGTCCATGGTGATGAAATTTTCATCTCTCTACTGAACAAGTCTTGTGGCATTATGTTTGAGATGGTATTCCACAACATTTTTTTTCTAATAACCTGTGATTTTGCCAACATTCAGCAGTTTTGTCTGTGCTTGTACCTAAGTGTTTGTAGGTTTCAGATCTATGTTCCTTTAAGGCTTTTCATAGTTGGCTGTGCTTTTTTTTTCCCCATTTACTGTAGTATAGTAAAGCATGGAACAAGTAGTGGTTTCTGGAGTTATAATTTTTTCAAATGCATTCCAAGTTCTCCAGACTTGTCAGATTCAAGGAAGGAATGAGAGATGAGTGCAAAGTGAGGGCAGGGAGATGAGAGTAATGTAGCCTTAGGAAACCCAAGGCTTTATTCCAGATCTATGTAGTAAGACAGACAATATGAAGTGTAAGATGAAGATTCATCTAGAGGTCTGAGTGACAAATGACATAGATATATCTCCCAAGGTGTACAGTGTTCTCAGATCCTTTCAGGAGAACAAGATCCTTATATTACTTGGCTGCTTATCTGCTATTTTCTGGGTGGCAGTAGATAAGATCTTGCTGATGCCTGTGAGAATGATTAAATTCAACCTTAGGCAGAAGATTGCAATGGTACAGATAATCTGGTCCCTAATGTAAGCTTGGTGGCCTCAGCTAATTCAATTTATGGGCTGCTTTTCTTATTGTGGAAATTCTAGGAAAAACTTGCATTCACCAGCAGCTTGATCTACAAAAGGTGCTAAGTTTTTCCAGCTACAATTAATTTCATGTAAAGTTGTGTGTGCTTGCACCTCTGAAACTCAAGACCTACGTAGGATGCACGAAGAATCTGCCACATTCAGTTACTCATTATCCCGGGGCATAAAAGTGATTGAAGGAAGGGAGAAAAAACAACAACCCCAAACTTCATAAACATTCATTAAAGTCCATCATCAGTATCGAAGCAGCATGATAGCATAAGGATATGTCAGTTGTCACTTTGTAGCATGCAAGTTTTATTCCCAAATCACCCCAGTAACCTAAATAAGAAAGGCAAAATGCACAAAGAATATGGCCATCTGGAATACATAATGTGGAAAGATCTGCAATGCATTATATGGTCTGGAAAGTGGCTGGTTGAATTCCAGAGAGCTAAGATAGACTTCAAAGTCTGGCTGCACATCAGTGAAACTGCTGATCAGCTCAGATATTTAAAGTGGGTGTAGATGAATGAATTTATTACATTTTTTATCTGTTGCATTCATATGGGAAAACATGTCTATGGACAGGTTCTCCACTGATTTCATGCTTGGTTCTTTTATTTGAACTGTGTAATATATTTTCATAATTTTACATCACATTGCAGTTTTTAAAAAGGAGTATTTTCACATAATATATAATGCCATTGTACAAGACAGAAAAACACCCAAAAAAGCTCAAATAATAGTAAACAAGTAGATATTACTCAAATACCTTAAAAAATGTTAGACAATTTTAATTTTTTAAAAATGAAATAGTAATCAAGCTGGGTTTCCACCTTTGGTCTGTTTTTAACTAAACATAAAAACATCCACCATTTGGGATTTTTCATATTTTAATTGCAAACAGCTTCCTCCTAAATTAATTGATATGTCTGATTCTTATTTACCCAGACTTCCAGCTTCTCTACATTTGTTGGAGAAAGGAAAAGAAAGATGAAGCCATACAGTTCATTGTTTTCATGTGCTGATCCTAGAGCTTCATGTATCAGACCTGGGATTTGATGTCTTCAAGGTGTATTTTACCAAGCCTATGGATAAAACAATGAATCTCCAAACTTTGATCATCTCTACTGGCACAACTGGATTATTCTACTCCTCTTTTATTTTCTATTTAATATTGGTTTTGTTGCAATAGCTCATATAAAACATCCTTTAGTAGGCTCTCCAAAAATAAAACTACTCAAACTAAGCATGATCTTACTATTTTACCTGTTATTTAGACACAGAATTTAACTATGAGTCATAAATAAATGATTTTTACTGTAAAATACCAGAATTCTATTAATGGCAGTTTTTTCAAAAATTAGTTTCCGTTAACTTTTGTACAGAGTATCCTTCACTATGCAATTCAATTTCCTGTTTTTACAGTGCAAGTGTCAAGTAAACTGCTGGGAAAGCTGTTTTTAATTGACTTTTAATTATGGTGTAATACATGCATAGGACTGGTTGCATGAAGAACTGCCCATGGGAAATGCATTTGCAACTGGGTTTTAAGGTTTTACCTTCCCTGGGCCTGTAACAAAATCCCGGTGTATTTCATGCAGTTTCCCATCCTTCAGCCAGCTTAGCACTCACCCAGGAAAATGCAGCAAAATTCCTTCAAATACCGTCAATAGCTAGGTCAGCACATACAGTACAACAGAAATTGCACTCCCTCTTAAAACTGTCTCCTCCCTTTCAGGATAATAAGAATAATTCTTTCAAAATTGTGATGACCTTGGAAGATAAATTATGCTCTCCACAATATTTTTTCAAGCCATTAATGAAGTCACTGAGGGAAGCGGATATTTTCTGTAAAATTATTAAGGACTGATAATTGCAGTTAGAGCGGGCTTCAAGCAACTGTGACTACAGATCACACGATTATTTCAATGACCATCTCCTTGCCAGGGGACTTCCTCCAAAGTTCTCTGAAGCCTTTTCAGCAGTGCATTCTTCACCAAACCTCAAACGCTGAGGTTTGAGGTGATTTACCTCATTATTCCCAAAAGCTTTGAAATATCCATAAGGGCAATCCCTATGGACATTTGACTCATCAGCTTCCTGCTTCTACTGAAACCCAGATGTAAGAAATAATCTACTATGGCTGGAGAAGAAAAAAAAGAAAGAAAAAAGTTGGCTGAGTATTTTAAAATCTTCACACACCACAGAAGTTTTGGTGTAATTTTCCTCATGTTTCATTCATACCTTTAAAAGAAGAGGAGAGGAAAGCATGTACTTAATCAAAATCCCAGCTGCACTTCCTGACCCTATGTGTTTTGCAGATGGGAAGACTTAGAAGACAGATTGATTTTTAATCAATGTTAAATAAAGAAGAGCATCTGCTTCATGTAGTAAAAATGTACCCTATAGTCCCAGTCATCTGGCACAGCTGCTGCTGACATCACTGACTCAGTGACAGGGAAAGAGCGGTGGTAGCACAATGCAAAACAAAGGTGGAGAAAAGAGGTACCTGTGATAGAAAAACTCAGTATTCAAGAGTTTGTTTACCACACCTGGGCACAAGACATTACATGAAGGGAGTAATTCCTCATAAAATCCATGAAAAATAAGAAAGCCTTCTTTATGTTACAAACAGATCAAAAAAACTCAACTGCTTGAATAGCTTACATTTCTAAAATGACTGTGGACAGGGTCTAAATTTTGTTGTTTGGTTGCAGTCTCATTGTCTTTTAAGCAAAGGAGTGCAAAACCAGAAAGGGCTTGAGTAATTGGCTGGAACATTTTATTCCCTAGTACAGCTTGCTATTTGCAAGTGAAGAAATTCTTAATTGAGGAGAAGGAGCTGGAGCTTTATCTGCCTTCAAGAAAGACTAATAGCTATAAGTACACTGCTGTGATCTGTTTCAGTTGTTTTCAAGCTTGAGAAAATAAAATTGCAAAAACCATAAAAACAAGGTGTTTTAAGAACCATGAATAGAAACTAAACATAATAGTTTGTTTACATAATATAAACAATGTATCAGTAACTTCAAGGCTAATTTTTATGAAGTGGTCCAGAAAAAATAAGTGAAGTATTATGTTTACAAACATAGGGTCTCTTTTAGAATTAACCATCCACATAAAAGAAATGGTTCCTAAATATCTAGTTTCCAGGAAAAATAGTTCAACCAGCTATAAAAAGGTATGAAAAACATGCTGAACTAAGAACAATAACATGAACCTGTGTGCAGTAATGTTCTAAAGAGTCTGAAGTATACTGTGTGTAGCTATTTTGGGAAGATGTTTGAAACTCATTCAAAAGATATGGCTGTTTAGATGAAAATCAAGAGTCACTCCAATTAATCATAATGGGATTTGACTTAAAGGCCTCTCCAGGCTTACCTTATAAATTGGACCACTGAGGGCTGTTTAGAAGAAGCATAAGCCAAAATCATACACCATTTTCAAGGGAGTGCTAGCAGGTTAAGTAGAAAGGTCTGAACAAATGTACCCCCACCCACCCACCAAAAAAAAAAAAAAATTCAGGGCCTTGTCTCAGAATATATAGGACACAGCAGTCTTTGTCTTCTGAGCTTTTTCTGGCAGGCCAAGACTTTACTTTGGCAAGTGTAGACCCAGTTTAAGAGCAAAGACTTGACTTTTTAATCAGCTACCTGCTGTTTATAAAGAGCATACTGAGTCTTGTGTGTGCTTGCTGAAATGTGTCATTCCAGAGGTTCTAGAGTGACTTTTGGAGTCACTTTTAAGGACACAGGATCTGCTGAAGATCTTTTAGAGATCTTAAAGAAATCTCGATTACCTTCACCACCACTTAAAAGAAAGGAGGGGGAAAGATCAGATATGTCATCTCCTTGCTAACAAAACAAGCTCTGTAGTAGCAGGGAAAAAACAAACTGACCCTGCTTCTTCCTGGGGGGTAGAGTACTACTACTCCCCTTTCCCAGAAGCTGCAGCTTCTATCTCTTCCATAACATAGCTGTGGGTTTTAAATCAAATCCCTGAATTATGAAAATTAGGAGTGTGTAGGAGAAAAATGTCCATATATTAGAAACATATTAAGGCTATCACTAGAAGTAGAAAGGGCGAACTTGAGAAAAGTGCTAAACAATTCATTTGAGGTTTCTTGGGTTATAAAGTCTTGCATGTTTTAAAATGGTCATATTTGGCAGCCAGTCAAGACCAAGTTTGCCAGTCACTGAAAGTTTACTGAAAGTCTGAAAGCAGGACGCTTATTTGTTGAGTTTGGTTTTACATTCTTGCCTTTCTCTTTCATCTTCTCATCCTGCTTCATGTTTTTCCTATTCTTGTTTAAATGTTCCAATTTTTAGAATGTCCTAATAATCCTTTGAAGCACTTAATTTCCTCTTTGCCAGTCTAAGCCAAAACACAGACTATATTCCATTTGACTGATGTTTGACCATGAGGATTTTTTGTATCTATGTTTGCACACACACACACATACATAGGCACAATGCAGGCACACACATACAATACTTCAGAAACACACCAATCTGTTACAAATCTGAAAACAATCTTCAGCCCAAATTCCTCAGGAGCTCATTCAGGGAGCTTTTTCAAGGGCAATAGAAGAATATCCCTTGTGTTCACAATTGTTTAATGGAGAAACATATAGATTGCTTTCAGAGCTCCATCCAGCAAAAGATTGTGTGTACCACTAGAAAACTAAATTTTTTCTGAAAAGCACTGGAGATTAAAAGCTTTACTTATTTTGCCGCGCAAACTATGCAGTTTAGGGTGTACTTCCCTTAGGAGGTGACATGGTAAAAAAGACCTAACTAAAGTCTTCTGATCTAATGCCCAAAATATATTGCATTTATTTGCTTTATATATTTTAATGAAAAAATGTCTTTTAAAAATGCTCACATTTAGACATAAAAGAACCCAAATAATTTGAAATAATTACATTGTAAGTGTCAGTTTTTCATAAATGCAGCAACAAAACATATAGAGCAGAAGCAGGCCAACATTGTCAAGCAGCTTTATAAAGCTGCACTCCAGCAGCAAACATTTTTTTAAAGTAAATATTTGAAGGGATGTTATCTTTTTGTGGCTGCAGTTCATTTCTTCTCTCATTTGGTTGGTTTTGAGGAGGGTTTCAGAGCACTTAGCTTGGTCTCCTGGCAGTCTTGCAACGACCAACCCCCATGTGCTTCTCCACTCCCCCATCCAAGTGAGAGCTATGCAGTTTCCCCTTGTGCCTGCAGTCACACAGAAGGACAAGGGTCCAGAAGGGAAGGGAGAGTGTAGAACAATTAAATTCTCAATTAAATTAAATCAAAACAAGGTTTTCCAGGCTCTAACCTTTCCCATAGTGTTTTCCTTTGTCATTTGTTAGATAAACTAGAAAAAATTTGCAAAACAATAGGGAGCTCATTCATACAGAGCAAAACTGACAGATTCTATCTGTATATTGGTAGGTTTATGTAACCTAAAAAAAAAATTCTGATTATCTGATACAAACCTGCATGTTCTCTAGAAACTTCCGTCTTTCTCTCTTGAGTAAAGTAGTGATAAGTTTTGCTTTCTGATTGTTTCTGCTTTCCAGAAGGCTCTCCTGCAGTACAGTCAGTGCATGACATGAGGCATATTAAGCCAAGAAGTATGCTGTTTCTTTCAAAAGAACCCCAGCCAGTAGGACACCTCTGATGGGTTTTCTTCTTAGAGAGAGAAGACCACTACAGTATAAGAGGGAAACACAAAAGGCGTACTTGTTCCAGATAACCCACACTAAGTCCCTGATGAGCTTTCCTTCCTTCTTTCCTCGGGGAGCCCCAGCTTGACTAGAGACAAAGAGAAATACTCAGTATAACACTTAATACTGAGAATACTGAGTATAGAACATCTGCAATCTCTCAGGAAAATATTTTCACTGTGCTGCCTTCTAGTCAAAAAAATTTCACAGAAATCTTACTATTTTTTGTTTTGTGGTTTTTATCTACCTTATAAATGATACAGGAAATAGTGAAGCCCAGACTTCAGCCTAAATGAAGAGGATAAGTTAACACATATACATCTCTTTCTTCATGTCTGGTTGTGTTGCCTTTTGCCCAACCTGGAAATGAAACTTAAGATAATTTTAGTAAGGAGTTAATTTAAAAGAGGATCTATATTTAAAGGCCTTGAGGAAAAGTTAATGGAAAAATGTCCACAAAAGCCCACCCCCCTCCAGGGGTGAGTACATTTTATAGGTTTTAGGAAATTAGAATGATTGATAACAAGTACCAATCAGGAGGACAAGTCGTGATGCCATTCCCACCAGGTCAAGCCTCTTCTCTGGAGCCCCCGTTCAGCACTAGCTGTACTTTGTCAATGAGAATATATCTCGAAGGGTTGTTCTTGGCCTTGGTTCCCAGGAAGAACCACGATAACATGGAGCCTTATACCTCTGAGGGCTTGGAGATCTGGAATTTGTTTTGTCTTTCTGCTTAGTGAAAGGCCATTTCTCTTCTGAAATGAGAGGGTATGGGGGTCAAGTATTTTCTTTTGTTTCATTTGTTTGTTTGTTTTGTGAAACCAAGGCTCTTGCTGGAGTTTTTTTTTTTTTTTGCTATAATATTGCATCCTTCTGTTAAGGGGTTAATATGTTGGCATAAGGTATTGATCAATGCACAAAGCTAAGACTGAACCTGAGCTCTTGCTTTGGTTGTGCTGGATGAAACAGACTCATACCATGCTTCGGTAATGATCCGTTTATTCCTTCAAGGACATGAACAGCAGCTGAGCTTATCATGAGCTTGGAAAAAAAACCCTAGATTTTATTGGCATATGAAACCTAGGAAACAGCAGGTCCTTGATTCAGGTCCACATATAAGTGTGCAGCTCTCCTCTCTAGGGACAATAGGCTGCAATGTTTTAAATTATGTAAGTAATTCAACGTCTGTTTCTTACTGTAGTTGGTGGGCTCTCTCTGAAGTGAGAAAGGCAGGTCTTCAGACAAAACACTGGTTAATTCTGGCTACAGGAATTTCAGAAATATAATAAAACCATAGTTTCGCAGTGAAATCACCGATCGTGTGAGTTGAAGTTTGAAAAATGTTGTATTTACCTACTATATGGAAAAGCCAAAAAGAACTGCTTTGTGGATTTTCAAATGTGTAACATACATTTTTGTGACTTTGGTTTCTGTTCCCATGTATTTTTCTAAAAATCAGTCCATTTAAAATTCATTCAGGATGATATAAAATGCATTAGCTTCTGTATGCTTGGGATTATGCTTTTAAAAATATATGTGTACATTTCTAACTGAGCTTCAGAATATATTGTTATTCTTTAGCTGATATTAATTAAGCCTATTAAATTATAAAAGCCAATTTTTTACTGTTTTTATTTTTCACATGAATATCTGCATGACAAAAAGGCACAAGAAAACCACATATTTGTGAATTCTCTCATTGCCATTGCTTGCCCCTTTATGAGCATCTAGCTATCACCAGATTTTTTATATGATGCATGGAGTACCCCAAGTGTAGAAGTCTAAATGTATCTGTGGAAAAGCTGTGTCACATGGCTTGATAAGCTCATACTTGTAACTTTCAAGTGTTCATCTACAAAGTAAATTAATATTTTGGAGGCAGTTTGTGGGTTGGTTAAGGAATTTTTGTGTGCAAACATTGCCCAATGAAAATAGTAAAAAAGAAATGTTCTTTCCAACTAAATGTACCCAATAAAGTCTAAATGACGCAAAACACATCTGGCTTCAGGTTTTGCAATACATTCCATAAATAAATTTTGATTAGTCACAGGTTTGCAAATCTACAAAGCAAAGTTGTGACCAGTGTTTCTGTACTACTTAGGGTATTCATGGTATTCTGCTCTTAGCTACTTAGGGTATTCAGCTGGAGATCTTACAATTTTGTATTTCACCAGCTTTGTGACCTTTTTTGCAGTTGTGTCTGAACTGCACTTTGAGTTTTCCCTTGCTCAACATAAAGAACAAAGCAAAATTCAAAGCTAAATGTTCTGTATGGGTAGAAGCAAGAGAAACTAAACATGTGAACAAATAATGGCTTCACAGCCAAATTTACATAGCACCACTCTTTGTTTTTATTTGCCCTTTAGTACATGAGCAATTTGTATTTCAAAACTCAAGCCCAAGCACTGGAATTAGAATTTAAAGCACAGGGTTTTAAAACCATGTCACATGTTCAAAAGCTGCTCAGATCTGTATCACTGTAAGTAGCATTTTCATTTCATTGTCATAAGGAAACAATCTCAATCCAGTACTTTACAATTGATCCAAGATTGTCAGAAGATATTTTGGCTCATATCTGGAAGTAAGGAGGCAATAGAAAAAATAGTGTGGCCAGAGGGCAGCCTTAAGAAAACAGAAAGCAAGAAGAGAAAGATGCCTGGAAGTAGATCTCACTATTAGAAAGTGAATATCCAGTCATCCCCTTCTGATGCTCAATAAACACAGTAAATATCATCAGAGGCAGAACTTCAACATGACTTTTCTGTTGCTAGAAGAAAGTGAAGGAAATTTGCCCATAATTAATTATGCACTTGAGTGCAATGCAAATAAATAATCAGAGGAACTTGCTGGCATATAGAGTATCCCAAAAGAGACAAAAAGCTATTAGGAAGCATGGGAAACACAGGTCTGAAGCCACCTTTGGTTTCATCCTTTACCTCATCTACTCTAGTTTATCTTTCTGAATGATCTGGACAAAATTATATGTGTAACACATTTTGTGATATTTCAAACATGTCCCAGATGTAATTCCTCAGTATCAGAGTAGAGAAGTCTGTTTATGGGGAAATGAAATAGCTGCAATTTCTGGTCTGACAAAGTCAGTATAATAACTATTTAGTGAGTTAGTGGGTTTCTGGTATTCTGGTTCTACAAACCACTTTTCTCCCATCAAGACGTCTCATTTCACGACTTCAAACATGCTCAGAACTATGCTACAAGGCAAATGGACTAAGGACAGTCAATAGAACTACATATTCATTTAAACAATACAAGTAAAAATGTAACTACTATTCATCCCAACAAGGAATTTACCTTTTAAGTTATGAAAGCTATCACTAAGTTGTGCTGTTATTTCCAGTGCTTAGGCAGAACATAAAAAAGTTCTTGATTTATATGAAGGTCAGATCCTCTCAAAATTGGAAAATATCTCTTTGAGAATTTTGGTCAAACCAAATAGGCACTTCTGCAGTCTCTCACTGCACTAACCAATAAAATAATAATATTTCTTTAAAAGAACAGCCAGGCCCAGCAGATGTTGAGCTCATATCTTTGGCTTTTCCAATGCTGCAGAAACAATCGGATGAAAAGACCCAGTCATAACATGTTTGAAATTGATTGGGGAGGCTGCAATTGTTTTGCACAACCTAGTTGTATACCCAAGGCCATAAGCTCCTCTCCACCTGAAATACACTGTACCACAGGTTTTAAGTGGCAAAGAAGGGAGTTTGGATGGGAAGACAAGACAGGGCTCAGATCTGAAACAATGGAAGAGACGGGGTGAAAGAGAAAACTGAAGAGCAAAAAGAAGGAGCAGGACTCTTCACATGGGATGGCACTGTGTTGTATAGGTATGCAAGTGAGTATGACAGTTACTTGATGACTGGTTTAGCAAGGCCACTAAAAGAGATGGGAGATACACCTGTTGCTCTGCAGAGCACACACACAGAAGAGCCAGTGGAGAGCTCATGCTTATGACCAAACCACAGTCACTATGGGCACCTTTAACATTATTTCAGAATTAATAGCCCCAGGTATGACAATGGTGTTGATCCTGTACTGTTCCAGCAAGAGTGGACCAGAAAGCCTGGATACCCCTGCCACAGATGGACAGAGTCACAAGGCAAGGGATTCAAAGCTTACAAGTCTCAGCAGATCTGCTCACTCCAGCAAAGGCTTTTGAGAACCCTTCTTGAGAAGTTTCCTAATAACCTGGCTTTCTGACTAGGGGATCTGCACGGCCTCACCATAAGGAACCTGTTGTTCTGTAATCAGGTCCAGGCTTGTGCAAAGTGGGTAGGTGTTCTGGAAATAAAAATCCAAATTCATCTCCCTGAGAGAGGTGGGAGACAGAGACACTTCAGGAGTTAAACTAAAAATAGACTGTGTCCCAGGGCTCCCAACAAATATGGGTAAATGTTGATTTATTTTTGTTGATTTATTTTGTCTAAGGTAACTTGTAGTGAAGCATAAGAATACATGAGATGACGTGTGTGTTGCGTCAGGACCCTTGGTTGTCTGCTGCTGCCCCACAATAACTGCTAAGCCAGGAGAGTCCTAGAAAGTACTTACCTGTCTGCTGGCATTTGTTACACATTCCCAGAAGCAGAACACAAGTCTCTGTAGCACTGTAGCTCTGTAGTTTGAACATCTATCATCAATGATGAGTAGCCAGGACATGCAGGGACAAGGCAGATACCTCCACAGTTAAGAAATGGTAAGTTGTCCCATGAGAGAGAAAAGTTTGGAAGGTCTGCCTGAGGCATGTATTTGGAGAACAGAAAACCTCAGTGAGTTTTTGTACAATGCTGTGATCTTCCAACCAAAAAACAAAGGATGTGTCTCAAAAGATTGAAAGATTGAGGAGACATGGGTATACCCTGATTAAACTAGAGAAAAGTCTTGAATCCCATAGTTATATAGACACATAGACAGCTCTATTGTAATGTAGTCGTCAGAATGGAAGTATACTTGAAGTTCCAGGCATTTGCTTTTTACAATGAGATATTAAATTTCTAATCCCTGCTTTCTTCCTCTGGCTCACAAATATGTGGGCTGCCTGCAGCCTCTTTGCATTCATGAGAAGGTTTGACTAGATCTCCAGAGAAGTGTCTAGAGGCTGTCTGAACTCTGTTCCTGGCAGAAGATGTTGTGATGAAAACCCAGAAGTGGAAATGAAGAGACCCCATACTGCCAGCAGCATGCTGGCCTGTGAGCTTAAGCAGTCTGCTTAAGATTTCAAATAAATGTTTCGAAACTTCAAAATGTCTCTTAGGAGAGTGTGAGGGGAAATTAGATTGCAGAGATGTAAAAGAGGCTGAAAGAACATGCAGCCTCTGTTCCACTGCTCCGCCTGTTACAAACCCAAAGACAGGCCTAAGTATCATGTAAGAAAGAAGCAGTAAGCAGTTCACAGGCTGAACCATGTCCTCTGGCTCAACACTTTATTCTGGGATGAAAACTTTTATGGGCCTGTTTTCTTATTTTCTTATTTGTCTTATTTTCTTATTTTCTTTATTTTATTTATTATTATTTTCTTGTCCTAGTCAGAAATGCTGAGGAGCAGCCTTGTACAGCCATCCTTATCCCATGAGACAATGGAGGGAAACTTGAGAGTTTGGCTTTCCATTAACTGTTTTTCACCTACAAATAGGAGGATCTCATGTCTTACTTGGGCAAACTGCCTATAACTCTTGACTTTTCTGTTTTAATTCCTCAAAGCAGTCCAGTTTCTGGAGAGTAGTAACTGTACTTTCAAAGTTGCAGAATCTATCTTCAGTATGTTTTCCTACTTCACAGTTATTTTCCATAATTTTGGATCTTATGCATAAAGTAATCATCTCTTCAAAGGCTTAACACTGGTATTGAAAAGAAGATAATTAAATACATCCTGACAAAAGCAAATAATGAAACAGTTTAGAAACATAATCAAGACTGGGTTATTTAATTAATCCAGACTACTAATATCCAGATTTGCCGTTTTCTTTTCCCAAGTTTTACCATGGATTAAGATTTCTCCTGTGATGAACTATTTCTTCTAATTCAGCAACCAATCTCTTGCCAGATAAGAACTATCCAGTTACATAAAGTGAGATGTATTCTTGGCCTGTATCTGTCTGTCTACAATAAATAAAAATTTAAAAAATAAACATGCTGTTGTTTATAAAGAAGCCTGTTGTTTATAAAGGCTTCTTTATAATTCTTGCTAATTGGAAAGAAAAACTCAGTCTGAAACATAGAACAGAGACAGTATTGGTTAAAATTCTTGGAAGAGTTATTAGCTACCATACATATTTCTGTTTGCCTGGTGGCATGGTTTCTTGCAGTTAAAAGACATAAATATGATAGTCTGCATTCAGCAAAGTCATAATTATTTTCTTTCATTTTTCAGAAAAAATCTTAAATAAATATATAGTTTTAAACCAAGTGCCACAGAAGTCAGTCTGCTACACCAAAGTCAACCCCATGCCAGTTAGGTTTGAGGAATCACCCTACTGAAACTTAAGGATATGACCAGATTTCACACGCAGCATTCACATGCTGAATTGCCATGGTTGTGGTGGTGACAGTAGAAAAGCATTTGCAGATGTGTCATAGGAGTGCCAGAGGGATAGTTTGTGGTATGTTGCAAACAGAAAGGTGACCAAAAACTTATAAAAAAATCAAACTAAAGGCTGACCCTGTCTAACATCCTGTCTCCAGCAGTGTCTGATGCCAGGTGTTAAGGAAAGAGGCATATTTCTCTTGACCACCTTCCTAATATACAATGACAAGCAGTTCAGTAATTCCTGGGCCTTCATGAGCAGTAGCCTCCCATCAGATTTTTCTTCTCTGAATTTGTGCAATCTTTCTTGAAACTTTGCAACCTAATATGCCCACTGCCCTGATACCCTCTCTGTTGAGCACCCTGCAGAAGTATTTGTGTTTTGTTTTCTGCACTCATCTCATTTGATGTCCCCTAGTTCCTGCTACAGAGGAAATGATGAATGTTTGTTCCTTGTTATTTATTTTCATTGCACTGAATGCCTTATTAGGAACTGCTAACAACAAAAGCCTCAATAGTCTTTCCCATTGATCTCTAGTTTAATTCTTTCTTCAACAAAAGCATTTGACCACTCTTGCTGTTTTTCTCTTTGCCTTCTCCATTTCTTCTATGTCCTTAAGGGACTACACTCAAAGTGTGGGAGAACAAAGGTTACAACATTTTCTACTATGCTATTTTCTTTTCTCAAATAATTCCAAGGACACAAATTATCATTTTAAACTATATAGAACAGTGGTTGAGTTGTTTTTTTTTTTTTTTTTCTGTGAAAACTAAGATCTTATTTCTATAGAGAAACAGTCCCACCAGAGCTGTTCAAAGTATACATTAACCTGGAACTTTTTCACTGACATGCAGTTTACTTACACTGAATTTCATCTGCCATTTTCTTATTTTGTGTCTTAATTTTATGAGACCTTTCTGTAGTTCTTTTAAATCAGGGTCTATTTCTACCTCCTAAATAGCAGATAAAATCTGTTTCACTCCTTTTTCCAAATCTGAAACCCTTGTTGGCTCCATTGATAACCAGCTTCCACTGTAAAAAAACTATTATTAGTTTCTGCCATCTAATTTTATCCCTTCTTTTAGTAATGCAAGGTTTATCCACTGTATCCTAAGGCTGATTAGATTAATGAAGAATCTCTGCTGAGGGAGAGTCCTGCTGTCTGATACCAAGAAAAGAGCTGTGCATCCTCCTTGACACACTGCCCAAAACCAATAGCAGTACCTGAAAAATTCCCTTGTCAGTAACTCATGTTTGGCTCCCGTTATCACAACCTCATTAACAGCTTCATGGACATAGCAGTTTCATACCTCTTTGTTCACTGCAATGATGGAAAGATGCCTGTGCTCTCTGTCTCTAATAAAAAATATTCCCTTCAATCTCCGATACATTAGGACAGGCAGAAAATCCAGCTGGTGTAGGCAAACATATTCTTCATCACTTTGGGAGCTTTTCTTAGCTTTTTACAGACCTCTCAGGCTTCCCTGTGATCTGTCAGCCAAATTCCAGAGGTATCCCAGTCATCCATGCTCCCTTTCCACCTTTAACCTCTTGCAATTTTAAATGCTCCTTAATGTGACACACAGCGTAGCTCCTGTTACAAGTGCTTGGCATAATGACAGGACAGTTGTCTGTGCTCTCTCTGAGCTGTGTGAGTGCTCAAAGAATTTTTTACCCAGAAGGCAATTGCTTGAGGCAAATTTGTCATATTTCGGCAAATGTCAACTAGAATAACTGTGTCTTCCCTCTCTAAGTTTATGGGCTTTGGGTTAAGGAAGAAAAAGTAAGGGCACATTTCATTGTATTTTATAGCAGATATAGTATCTTATACCACCTGAAAACCAGAAGGAAACATTTCACACATTTTTATTCTAGCTTTTCTGAGGATATTGACAATTCCAGTGAAATTTGAGATGAAACGAGGGCAAAGGCACATGGGAGCTGGAAGTTAGGCCAGTCACTTCTCTGACACACATGTCTGGTTTGAAATAAAATCACAACAACTTGCCAGTGTTCAGAAAGGGAAGTCAGAGGAACTCCAGCTGAAATGACTTATAATTATGTTTAGCAATCATGGTAATACTAACACAATATGGATCCCTGTATAGTACCTAACCAAAAAATAAAAACTTCTGAAAGTCTTCTAGATAACACATGATACATCTCTATAATTGTATTTCCTCTTCTTTTTTTTTTTTCTTTTTTTTTTTTTTTGCCTATGTATTTTATTACTATGTTACAAAGTATTTGAAGTCCAACTTTGAAGGACAAGCACAGCGCCAATAAAATGATCCCTGTGATTCAATTTGCTCCCACAGCAGATAATTAGAGTAGAAAAAAAGATTTCCTTTGTGGGAAAGTATTATTCATTTGCAAATATAAGAGAAAATTTCATCTTGCTTTCTTCCAGAAGACCTTCACCTTCTGTCACTGTTGCTGAGACCTCCAGTCCTTAGGTCATGGTCATCTCTTTCAGTGTTTCTGTTTGCTACAAGTTGTCTGTCAGTAGAGTTTTTGCTACAAGTTGCCTGTCAAGAGAGTGAGAAAGAAAACAGGAAATAGCTCTGCACCAGCTCTTCAGGTTACCAATTATGAAGGTCTCCCCTTTGCATTTTGGCAAATTATTTGGGAAATCTCCCTCTGAAATTAAAAAGTATCTTGGGACCAGCATATACCCTTAAAGTGAAATCATGCTGTTATTTTCCTCTGACACATGGCTGAAAAATGGTCTGTATTTGGTTATTTTTCTAATACACCATTACAGGTCCCAGTAGGTCCCAGCTCAAAACCAGCACTTCCCCTCCATCCCATCCCATTTATTTGTAATGAAGCAACTGTTCAGACTAAGAGATGATGAAGTGACACCTGTGAAAATACAAGATCATAAATACCATGATGTCATTGTAAATCTGCAGGAATTAAACAAACTTAGGAAAATTGCAGTGTCTTTATTTCAAACCATGTTATCACCCTAAAGGCAATCCTGAGAGTGTGGGTGTTGAGACAGTTAAGAAGCTCAGCACCGAGCCCTGGAGAAAGCCAAAACCTCTCATTGTAGGGCTGTCGTGTCTCATTGCTGTGACATCATATGGTCTCTCTGAAGCCCAGGTTTCCATTAAGTTCAGTAGACTTTTAATGTGGTCCCAAATGCACACCCCAGTGTTTCTTCTTGTATATATTCTACATTTCCCCTCTGATTCAGAGATTTCATCAACCTGCAAAAGGCTTCAGGCAGTTCTTAGGCTGAGACAGTCATGACTCCAGAGCCATGCCATTTTCCTTCAGCCTTTGAACAATGGGCTCCAAGCCCCAAATCCAAGTTTTTTTTAGTCTGTGGGCTATTTTCTGCCCTGTAGAGATCACCTGGGAACCACACTTAAGCTTTCTTCTCCTTCTGTGCCTCTGAAACCAAGGCTCTAAGCATTACAGCAGAAACTAGAGGCTTTCAGGGCTAGGATTTCAAAGGGCAAGAGCTGTGTTTGTGCACACAATATTTGAATGCACACTTGTTGCATGCTTAATCTCCCTCACGTGCACGAGAAAAAGGGTGGATTTGCATTTGTAAGATAGCTGTGTCATGCCCCAGAACTCATTTGGGCAAGGCTGCCATCTACCACTTTGTGTGAGCCTGTAGTTTGCATCTATCCATTTTGCTGACAGTGTTGGGTAATGTACGTCTCCAAGAGGGATAAATTAGAATTTATTTTTTGACAGATTGCCCTTGTGCCTTTTCTAGCCATCTGGGAGATTCCTACTCTGGTGTTGCTCCTGTGCTGGTTTCTGCTAAGGTTTGGGTGCTTTCAGCTGTGTCTGGTGAGGCTTCATTTCTCTGTGCCCACAAGTAGCCTGGAAGGTGGCTCAATCTTTCTTCCCTTCCACTTCTAAGACCCAAGGCTGAAGGAGCATATCAGGAGACAACCTGCCGTAATCACAAGGATAGTAGTGCTTGATTTTCCGAAAGTATGGTTTGAATAAATTATGTCCTGCTTTGGGGCATTTTTCATCATGAGATTCATACATGTGCTTTCACTTGGACATACTACTCTCTGTTGAATAGATGAGCTCACAAAAGAAATAATTAACATAAGAGTAGGAAAGCGGGAAACAGTATGCTCAAATCATTGGCATTGCCTATACTTGGGACATTTCAACTGACTTTGTGCCCTTTGTAGCTTCATACAGTATAGGTTTCATGTAAATCTTTCTACTTCATTCCCCACAGAAGTATCCAAATGTTGATTCATAAGTCTCCTGCTCTTCTCTCAGCAGACAAGTTATGTCAGTCACAAAGTTTCCCATTCATTCTGCTGCCAGAGATCTCTAAAAAAAGATTCCCAACCCTACAAAACCTTTATAAGTTGCATTAGCCCCCAGGGAGGAATGTCATAATGAGTGATATCTGACTATGGCAGATGTTTATCTGCATGGTAACTTGGAGTTTACAAATATTCCTACTGTAGTGCAATCACCCTTATTCTTTTTCTGGGAGAAACAAGTATACTGTGCTTTAAGGGTAACTGATAGACTGTCAGAATTGTGGTCTTTAAAGGGTTAAAAAGACTAGAGCCAGTGTGAGAAAACTCTTTTTTTACAACATTTCTAACAAGCTGAACAAAATCCAGGCCTTCTTTAATGAGCACATATTTTATACAAATAAGCTCAAACGAGCTTACCCATCTCTAATTAAACTAGAAAAGAAGCATTTGTCCTAATTGGACTGCATAACTGAAGAATTAATTGTGTGGCTGCTTAGAATTTCAATCTTACGGCCCAATTCACAGAAAATACCTTCATGGTAGGACATACACAACTTTTCTCCTGTCTTTAACCAACACATAAGCCCATGAGTGATATTGATGCTTTGGTTTTGCTTTTTAAAGAAAGAATGTTCACACAGATATACATAGGCCTTAGTGGAGTATGTACAGTATTTCAATATTCTAATTAGGCCAAGAAAGAATAGCTCTCTGTCACCGTAATTAGGTACTCAGTTAATTCCAACAGTGAAAATGCTGTGCTAACTTATTTACAAATATCAAAAGGGCAATTATTACATTGACTTGGCTTCCAGAAACAAAAAGCTTGACATGGAATTCATATTTCTGTCCAGTAAGGCCTGGCTCTGTGCATGACATTGCAAGAAGCTCAGGAGCTGTTGGAGTATCATCTGCCATATTTGAAGTATGCTTATTAAAACAGAGGAATAACACTGATAAACACCTCCTTGTGAATCTTGCATCTCTCCTGCTTTGTTTACTCACTGGAGCAAGTTTCGACAACTGACCATGCTGTATAGCCAGCTCTGCTGTGAGAGAGGAATGACACGCACCCAGCCCTCAGCACTGCCGGCAGGAATGTCAGCACAGATCCCGCTCCAAGATTTCTGGCAATGATACACGAGACAGAGCGCTGCACAGCTGTCAGACACAAGCCAGGGCATGAGGCAGGTTGGCAGTCATAGGAACCTCACTTTAGCTCATAAACGAAATACTTTCTATAGGGCTCCCATCTGAAACCCTACATCTCTCTGGCCAAGCTCATTTGACTTCACTTTAATTCTTCTAGAGCAGTGTTTTCAAACTAGTATAAGTAATTTAGATGCATGACTATCTTTCAAACTTCACAGTAAACATGTAAGATGTTGAATTACTTCAAAAGGCCATGGAATTCCCTATTGAGAATTCTATGTATTAATTCTTGAGTAATATCTTTCATAAACCTACTATTGAGAAAGAGTAGCTGTGAGAACACCAGCCTTAATATTTTGTATGCTCTAGCACTAGTGACAATATAGACCTAGTGTCAATTTTCTCTTAGCAGGGAGTAACTATACTGTAGGTCAAGACTAGAAGATTTGGCTATATATGAATGTGAACAATGGAGGAAAACCATAAAGCATTGCCCGTTAAGTTTTTCAGACTCTTCTTGATTACTCTGCTTGCAAGGTGAGTGCTGTTATTCTACAGCATCGGCAATAAATATGTGTTATATTAACTGCTCAGCTTTTTATTCTATTTGATCTTTCAATGCATAGGAAGTTTATTTGTTAGACTCATTTCTTCTTCCTGTATCAGGTTTTCATTTAAAAGTTTCAAAAGTGCCTGTCTTTTCCTTATTTAGAATTTTTTGTTGTTAGAGTCATGCCTGTTTTCATTTATTTTCCAAGATGTACATAAAGTGGACAGAAAACCAGAGGATCTTCCTAAACTAGACGCAGTAAGTAGAAATGCAGACCTGAATATTATGCAAGACAAAATTAGAGACCTTCAAAAAAACACATCTGTATCATGTAGGCACTGCAGCAAATCTTGATGGACCAAATTTAGCCTGGAAATGCATAGAAACTGGTTGAATTTTTTTCTTGTGGCTCCAGAGCAAACCCTCACACTCAATCTAGAGTTGTGCCAGATATATCAACAGTATGTGTGCACTTTTCCACACGTCCTAAATTAAAGCAAAGGAACATGAACTACAGGGACCAAAAAAAAATTGTAAACATACTCCTTATGGACAGAGTTCTGTTCTTAGCACCATAGGGTGCCACTTCTAAACTACTGACAACCAAATTTTCTGCACTTCAGGGTCTACAGATCCAGAGAAGTGAGAAAATGTCCCCTTCTGAGAAAAGGTCTGGGTCTACAGCAGCAGTCCATCTTGTGGTCAGGTTTCCCTAGCTGAGACCTGATTTCTAGCATATGCCACCAAGAATATCTGCCAGGATGCGAGAGGTAGCAGCCTGTACATTCCTCACTTGAAGGGAGCCTTTATAATGAATCTCCAATTAGTGTATGGAACAATAATCACTTTGGATTCCCAAGGTTCAACCACCTCAGCTAAGATTAATGTGAATCACTGCTAACCTACACTTCCATTGGCATTTTAGAGAGGGAAAGAAAACAGGCTTTGACCCTCCTTGCTTCTATATGGGTCAATCATAATGATTCATGTCCAGGATTTTAAATAGGCACATGAAATGAATGATTGCACATTCTTGTTGCAGGTAAAGCAGTACAGAACATTGCATCTACTTTCTAGGATTTTTTATTTAAATAAAATTGTGAATCAGTTGAGTAAAAATGTTTACTCCTAGGATGTGTGGACAGTACTGACAAGGGGCTGTGTGGATTTAAGCATTGTTTTTAATCTGTACAGCTGCCAGTGGTATGTGGCCACAATAATGAAAAAAGTCCCCATGCAAAATAACAGCTGAAACACAGGCTTTTCTATCCTGTATAAAAGAGTTCAGTGGTTCCAGTCCAGTCAGTGACTTAAATGAAGAGTGCAATTCTCTGTGTGGTGTTCTGTGGGAAATAGGTTGCACTGCCAAAAGCCTTGACACATAATTTGGCACAGTTGGCCAGACTGCTCCAGTGAGAGGAGACTGGAGCAGTCCAGAGAACAGATTGACTCACAGTGATAGGGAAAACAATTGCTCTCTTGAGAAAAGTCTGGTCTTTGCCCGGCAGCCTGCTTTTGCTATCTTAATCATGTTGGTACAAGAAATAATACTTTACCAAGCTTAGGAAATACATGTAAAAACTTCTGGTTTTATCCATTGCAAGGCTCATTGCAATACTAGGTACTAGGTAAAGGGGTACTTCTTAGCCATCCTCTTTATGAATACAGCATCATCAGGCAACCATCACTGTTTTTAATTTAGCCTCTTCAAATTATTGTGTAGCATTACTCACTGCTTTCCCAACACAGTCTGTGTATCTTGGCCTGGAGTCCATCTATCTCACCACAGGAATGAAGAGTTAAAATCTGCCATCACTCAGACTGGTGTAAATGCTGAGAAAGTACTTGAGGCCAGTGGAGTCATACTGGATTTATGTAGATGTAAGTGACAGAAGAATTATTACTAAGTGTCTGTTTAATACCGGCAAAATTCTATGATGCTTTATGATCCAGTCTCTAGTTCTCAATTCTTTGCATTGGACAAGTTTAAACAATATTTGACACATTCTTAAACAGCAGGGTATAATTTATTACAATCCAATTACAAAAACACTACAAGAGAAAGGAATTAATTAGTTAGACTGTGAAGGAATAAAGAGCCACTGATAAGATGCACAAAACCGAAAAAGAAAATGAAAAAAACCCTCCCAGAGTCAAATGTAGGAAGATCTTGCTTCTCCATGGAACTTTCTTTTTGAGTTGAAAAATGTTCATAGATTCAGCAAAGCAGGAGGAGCACCTGCCTCTCCCTGGGTCTTGGGACAGAGGCAGTGTGTGCCAACTGTCTAAGACTGCCTGAAGGTAAAGCAAGCCCACACTATTTTTGGAGTGGTACATTGACACTGATTTATGTCTGGTATGACAGACACGACAGTGAAGACAGATTTCTTGTCAAAAGGAGGTTCCTATGGAACAACATGTTCTGTGTAACCCTCTCCTGCAAGAGAGCTTGGGGATACAGTGTGTGCAATCAAAACAGAGCTGCAGGCAACACATGTAATCAGTGAAGGCATGTTGAGCACAAGCCAATCTCAGGAAAGCTGTAGGTGATATTTTCGCTGCATATAAATGAGGTCTGCCAGTGATAACTTGTGTCTTGAACCAATTTCCTGTTCAGAAATGTATGCTCATAAATCGTTCAGAAATCATAAAATGTTCCTGAAACAGCACCTTCCTTCTCATGAAGAACCATTTAAAATTGTGGTTATGGGGACAGAAAACCCCATAAATCTCTTATCACATTTTGTGCTCCTCTGTTGCAATGAGAATGTGAGTTCACTGTGCAAAATTTTCTGTAGCCAATGTAAATTGCCCAAGCTGCACTGAAAGCAATATAACTATGCCTTTCTCACACCAATGAAGCATTGCTAGTGTTTTTCTAGAAAAACAGAACTCCTCAGCTTGCTGCTGCAGCTGGCATGGAAGCCTGAAAATGGAGAAGCATCTCACTGTGTGCATTCCCTCATACAGGCACACCTCAAAAGTGACTGAAGAAAAGATTCTGAGGTGCATCAGAAATCTTCTATGCTAACAAACACTGTAAATGCTTTTTCCCATCCTGCATTTGCTTGTTTTTCTCTTACTCGTGTGAATCTGTGCGGTATTTCCAAACATCCAAACACTCTGCAGCTCTAAGTGACAGAGACAAAGCCTCCAATTGTTCAGCTTAATGGCATGAGACCATTGCTCAGTTAGCTGTGATGGAGTTTTCAAGAAAGACATCTCTCAATAACATGTCAACAGGGCAGCCTCTTTTCTGTAGGGTCTAATTTGAAAGTCTTTGGCTTGCTGATGTCCTAGCCAGAGAAAACCATCAAAATAAAGCTCGTTCTTGGTTAGTATTTCATACAGTACTATTGGAAAGAGGTATAACACAAACCAGAAAAGACCAAAATTCAAAAGAAATCAGGTGCACTCAACAAAAGAAAGAAAACATTAGTGAAACTTATGTTCAGCTTCCTATTGAGACTGAGTTTAAAATTACTTTCAACTTTCAAGTAATATCTTTCATAAACCTGTTAAACACCTTTAAGTTCTCTAAAATATCTTCTCAGGTGTAGTCAAAAAATTAAAGTTTCTTTTTAGGCTGGTTTCCTAAGTGAATGTGTTGTTCAGACAATCACATTATTTGAGTGAACATGCATAAATACACATTTAGAAAGTATTGGAATGAGTAGGGGAGGTAGAATTTATTAGTGCCCCAAGGTGAGGAACCTTTCAGAGCTGCTTCTTGGAAACTCATCTTCAGGGCACAAAGTCAGAAAAAAGTCCCCCATGGTAATTATTTTCACTTTTTGCTAAAATCAAAAGTAGAAGAGCTAAGTTTATTTTGAGTTACCTGCATGATGCAACTACTTGAACCAAAAGCACACAAAGATGATATATATCCTTCATTCTTCCAGGATTACCTTCTAATTTCTGTTTCTATGATATGGTACACAAGACGAAAATCAATATCTGAGTCCACTCTTTAGGGACCTACTTGTCATCTCCCAGTATCCAGCTATGTAGGTGGAAATGGACAGGTGATAAAACAGTAAAAGATGCTTCAGCAGACTCTGGTATATGAGACAAAATGAATACTATGTTCATGGTCAAATTCTGAATTCTTCAGCATTTTTATCTTGAACATCATTTATGTGCAAATCATTGATATAAGATAATGTGAACTGCTTTGGAAACTCTAGCAGCAAATACACCAACTTCTGGGTCAGTTTTGTTTCTCTAGAATAACTATAAAAACGATACAACAACATGATCATTATGCAAGATGCAAAGGTAACATATGGGTATGAGAAACCAAAGACAATAATGAGATATGATAACGTCCAACACTTCTGCAACTAATACAGAGGTTATAAGGATTTGGTTTCCATTTTCATGTTGCCATTGACAGTAGAAAATCCAGATTACTTGAACTTTCATCCTAGAGAGAAGGTCATGAAATCAGATGGAGTTTCAGGTCAGTTTTCATGTCCCACAAGTTTGCCAAAAAGATAAGACTTCAAACTTCAGAGTGCCTCATAATCAAGAGGCACTGTCCCAAAATCCTTTGCAGAAAGGGCTACAAGTCTTAGAATCGCCTGCAGTGAATAAAGATGCATAAAAGACAAATGCTCTCTAGCACTGACATTTTCACTTCCCGTAGTAGTAATTACATCATTAGAAGTAATTGCAGATTGATGGAGCATTACTTATTTAGCAGAGAAAGAATCTCTGCTAAGAGATCTGTTAAGATACTAGCATTACCTTGTATCATCCAAAGAATCATTTTTCAAAATGTTTTTACACTTACCTTGCCCTGAAACATAGTGCTATGCATGTAGGACTCTTCACAGAAATTCTCTAATTTATATTCAAACTAACAAAAAATTCTGTAATTAGTTACAAGAGGAAAAAATGCCTTTAGACAGTGTTGCTGTATTTTTAAGACCTTAACAGAGAGGAATGAATTTCACTATTTTCTATCTGTTTAGAAAACATAAAAGTAAAATTGAGATATTGATTTTAATTCATTTAATTTTCAGCAGGATATTGCAATGGTGTCTTTTCTTTCTCACTCTCTTTTCTGTACTCTCTACCACATCACCCTGAAGTCACCTTTCCCTTCTCCTGTTCCTTCTTATGCTACTCTTTCATGTTCTTTCCTTCATTCCTTCATCAATATCCTTCCCTACTTCTTTTCTTCTGGTGATTTATTTTTCATGGTGCTTCTGGCCTTTCTCTTTTGGGCCGTTTTTTTTTTTTGGTTTTTTTTTTTTTTTTTTTTTTTTTTTTTTGTTGTTGTTGTTGTTTTGGTTTTTTTTTGGTTCTGTTATGTACCTTAATTTATTAACTTACCTTTTGTAAAAGACTGCCACCTGAGTAGGCAAATGAGTGTGTCTTTGGCTCCAACATCTGTCCCCTAGGTATGGAAGGAGAGCTGGAGTGGATGAGACAGCTGCCATGAGGTCATGCCATATGGCTAGTGTGGCTTCCTTTGCCATCTTGAGAAATAAAACCCAAACAGAGAAGGACCATGAGCAGATTGGTCTCATTCTGCCACAATGATCTTTGGAAAAGAGCCCTTCATTGATAAAGTTTCTGGGGAAGTTACTTAAGAATGACTCCTGCCTCTGGCTGGCTGTTTTCCCCTTTACACTTTGTGAAGCTCATGGCTAGAAGTAGTGACATCAATACCAGAAATGCCAGCTCATCTCCCCATTTTTCTCCCGAGGCTTTCCTGTGCTTTTGCCAGAACCTGACTCATTAATGATCCATTTGATAGGCAGCCCTAAAGCCAGAATCCCATGGAAATACCACATATCTGATTGGCCGTCCTGCTCACTTGTATAAGGAGATCTTTAACAGTAACACTTTCCATTCCAAGGCAGTCACTGCTTACCCTTAAAAACATGACTAAACAGGCCAGACATGGACCACCTTATTTTACCAAGTAAATGGCCTAACGTTAAAGGAGCTACTGGTCTGCTGAATGAGGCTTGCACCTCTTTCAGCCTAACACTCCATGAGTGCTCGTTATGGCAGCGTACTCATAGAAGTATAGTCCATGAGCCTGCTCATCCACCTCAGACAATGCTGAGTTACCATTGCTCAAGAAAGTAAGGACAAGGCAAGTAGCTGCTGGTCAGGCATGCAGCAGGTCAGTTCTGAATATGGTGTTTGTGCTCAAACAAAGACATAAAATTAGGACCTAGTGAGGATAACATAATCTCTACCTACCCTGTGACAATTTCATTGTGGTGCTGTCTGGCAGTGTCCTAGTAATTCCACAGAATGGAGTTGGCTCACTGAGACTTCAGCCACAAAAGCTAAGATCATTAGCCATGTGCCTCTGTGGAGACACAAGCCCTCAGTGAAAATGGAACAGTAATGCCCATCTTTCAACAAATTTCAATTTAGATGTTGACAATGCATTTGTTCTTGCAAATATATCTGTAAATATAGCAGTGTGAAACAAAGACCAGATCTTCTGATCCTTAGTGAATAAATGGGGCCAAATGTACTTTTCAAACAAATGACTCTTCAGACTTCTTTAAAATCTACTGTCCTCAGTAAGCCTACACTAGTATGACTGAAAACAAAACTGTCTCAAAAATGCTGGTCTGTAGTAAAATTCTAGTTAATGTGCACCTATGTTGAAAATGCATGTGCTGATTGATTATTTTCTCCAGTATATCTGGTTTTAGAAGTACTTTACCTTTTGATTTTGTTACAGGTCAAGCATCCATGTGATTGTTTTTGAAAGCCCTGGGTAATACTAATTAATCAAAGCTTTTATCTGAAGCTTTACAGGAAGACACCAACATTAGTATCCTTCATCTTTGCTCAGAAATCCTGTTAATATTAATACTATCTCCATCTACAAAATTATTCAAGATAGTAGATCAAGGAATACTCCAGGTGATGACAGATAATAGAAAGTTGAAAGAAGCACACTGCAAGGTTTTTTTCTCTCTGGTCTCTGAAGTGCTTTGGAGCACATCCGAAGTAACTAAATGAACCTTTTGTTTCCTAAAAAATCTTAAAGATTTTTGGGAATTGCTATTTCATCTAGAGAGACTACTACCTGTGTCACAGGTCTGACAAATCCTGCCAGCATAAGGTTACTTTTAAAGGCTGAAGGAATATTTCTATTGGTGGAAGTCTTTTGCTTCACTTTTTCCACCACCAAACTTGCTTAAAAAGACAATAGGGAATGAACTTCTGGTATTTCATCTAGTGATGTTTCATTATATATCCTGTCAGAGACAAAAAGGGATGAATGGGAGGAATTTCTAATGCTGCATACTTTCAGATAACCATTAAATGAGCCAATTAACTAGTTGTACCTGAGGTAATTTCTCTAGAAGTTTTAGTTGCCAAAGTTTACAATAACCACCTAATAGAAGGAAGAAAACCAAGTAGAATGGTTATGTTGTAGCTCACAGAAGGCACAGAGCTAAGCTGTCATATACATATATCTGCAAATGCATTTTCAAAAAAAATTTCCATTTTGAAATGTGTTTGTAATACAAAATAATAATAATAATACATATTGAACAATGTCAATGCTAATTTCTTATTTAAGTTTGTTTCATTGAGGCTTTTTGGGCTGACTACTAGTAGCCAGTAGGAGAAATCAGTAATACTGGTTTGTCTTATTCAGAATTGCAGTGGAATTCGGTGGTTGCTGTGGGTTTCCTGCAGTGAGGAGGTCTCCATGAGGATACTTCCACATGTAGGTATCCTTAGAGAGCTGTTATAATTTAGGTACATCTTAGCAACATCCAGGACAGTGGGAGAGGGTGCTGCTTGACAGGTGTTGCCCTCATTCTGTCTGACATCCAAAGCAAAACTGAGGATCAACAGTTTCAATTCCAGAGAGACATCTATATTGCAAATATATATTGAAAAGTGTGTTGAAACACCCCTGAAAGAAACATATAGCTGTACCCAAGAAAGAAGACAATGGCTTAAGCTCATATGCTAGTAGGTCAAAGCCAAAAGTATCAAATACAGGCTAGCCTAGACTGACCTCCTATGAAACAGATGTCATTGAAAGGCAGACAGGACCTATATGCTACTGTTTAGTTCTCTCCTTCTCAGACTAGCCAAGACACTGCTGTAGACATCATTGTTAAAATTATGTGGATGAGTTACTACAACTGAAATTGTACTAGAAATTAAGTATATGTATATATTTAATAAGGAAATAATCTCCTTCCACCTCACAAGGGAATGGGGAAGCAGTCATTGACAATGAGATTAATAAAAACCACCTTGTTGCATAACTATTTAAATTCTAGGGACATTGTCAGAGAAGGTGCTCTGCCTTCCAGGTTATAGCACCTCTATACCTTGGGAGTCAAGGCACGGAGATCCCTCCCCAGTTTCTGATTCTGCAGACTGACAAGTGTAAACTCAGACCAGTATATTCAGTCAGTATCTCACAGGAAAAAGCAGGACTTAAAATGTCTAGTGGCTGAAGATAGTGACTTCTCAACAAAGGCTTATACCAACATAATAATGAATTAATGAGTGTTTCTACAGTTCATCTTCCCTCACAAACTATGGATCTTTCACACTTATCCCTCATTTGCTTGACTTTGGCCATCCTTAAATGCAATTGTATCCTGTGAGCAAATAGCCTCCTGTTTTTTCCTTCATAGTTCCAAGATAGCAAAAATACGTCCTTCTTCATTTTTGACTAAAAATGTTTCTACTTGAGTTTCAGGTGCCCCCAGTGTTTCTTCTGTTCTTAACTGCAACTTTGATTTAGCAATAGTGATAAGCCACCAGCTTTATGCTTTGATCCTATACTGGTTAGTTTATCATGTTTAGGATCTGGATAAGGTGCCGATCAGCTCCGCAGACTGCAATTAATTTGAGTGCTTGGAAGGACTGTGAAGAACTGCGTGGCTCTTTGAGACCCAGCAGATTCTGGAGCAAGAAGGACTTCAGGGATTTATTAATGAATCCAGAGTAGTTCAGCATTCCTTCGTTAATAACATCTAAAATAAAATATCAGTTATCATCATTGTATTTATACAGTTACACAAGTTAATTCAATCTGATTAGAAACATCTCTGAAGAAACCACGTTTTACGTTTTTAAAGGTTACAGTGAAACAACTTCTCAAAGTGCCTATCTGAGGAGGAAAAAAAATTAAATAAAAAAATTATAAAAACCTAACCCTCAAATTAAATTAGTGATTCAGATTTTCATCTTGCTCCCTTGTGTAATTTGGAGAAGCAGTGAAGAGGGAGAAAAGGGTCTTCCTTCTCACTTTTTTTTTTGCCATATATTAAACTCTAATATTTCTAGCTGCAAGACAGACTAAATAAAAACCAGGCACATATTATCTGTGGTTTTTAACACTAGATCAGCTGAAAACTGTCCTCCTTTACTAGGAAGTGCTTGTATTTGCCAACAATTCTTTGTGTCTGACTCATTTCCTTATTACCTCTCTCCCCTCTTCTGTTTTCCCTTAAGGGGTTGACTTTCCCCCACCTCAAACAAAAATAATTTCTTTGGCATATGAAGGTCAAGGACAGATTTCCTAATGTCTGCCTGCTTGCATGCCTATCTCCATCTCCCTCTCTCTCCTTCTATCTGTCTAGTCCTCTAAGACATCTATCCTTGTAGGTTCCTGGAGCACATAAGACAGGCTTTGCTCCATATTAATGCACTTTTTTTTTTTTTTTTTTTAATAGAAGATGAACCCAGATGTGTCACTTAAGATTTCTACATTTAGTGATGTGACCAAGAAGTCTACCTGTGCTCGGCAAACCTGACTCAGTAGTCATGATGTAACATAAAGTGCATGTAACAGCAGGAAGGAATTAAGACCTCTCTCAGCTCAAATTTTGAATATCAAAACACTCTTCCTTTTGTTCAAGGGGGCAAAAGAGGTTTTAATGGACTAGCGTCTTTCAGCTCCAACAATACACCATGACCAGGAGAAGGGTAGCATATCTATTTCTCTTTATATTGATGGCGCCCAAATTTTGAAGGATGATCTTTGTGCATTAAGTGGGTACTGATTTAACACTACTCTTCTACCGTCTGTTTCTTTTTACACAGGAGACAACTACATAGCATATATAGTGCTATATGATACAGAGCACAGAAGAAAAACAGCTGCAATATACATAGTGTAGGCAAGCATGTTTTCATTCTTGTGTTTTTGTGATTTAACTAGGAAGAGACCAAAGGTTGGAACACAAAAAACTGCACCCTTTCTGCTAGCTAAAGTAAGAGATGCCAAGGCAATTAGTCAATCCAGACAAGGAAAAAGCCAAGAGCAGTGCTTTTTAAGCAAGCAAGAAAACTTTAACATCTTCAAATCCCATTACTCTGGAGTGGCTTTTTATTTCCATTCAGAGAGAATATTCAATCTCTCCATTTAAGTTTTCATTTACTAAATGGTCTACAGTTATGCTGTAGATGCTGTTATGATGTATCTAAAGTTATGCTTTCTGCAACTTTCAGACTGATTTTTTTCTGATACTGCATGTCATATAAGTATTGTAGATAAGTTAGTTGATCAGAGCAGGATTGAAAGCAACACAGTTGTAGCGCACAAGAATGACCAGGAAAGAACTCTGGAAATGCTATATACTATAGAAGACCACTAAACTAAGAGCACATTTCATCTTTTATAATCATGACTCAAGTGGAAGAAAAATCTCAGACCCAAGCAGTGATTTGGGATGTTCATCCTTAGATGTATTAACGGAGCCTGGCCTTCAAGGAACACTAAACCTTCTTCCTGAAGGTCAGATGACCTTTCACTGCTTCAGATTGCGAATTAAAAATGGAAATATTGACCATCTTTAATCAGAATTGAACTCCTGGTGTGCAGAAGTTGAGACAGCCTAATGAGACACTTTTTTCCAAACTCTGGCCTTGCTGATGACTTGAGAGGCTGACCTGGAACAGAGACTAGACGGAGTTAAAGAATAAAGTAGGTATTTACTAAAAGGCCTTAAAGGATACACCTTGGGCAGCACAGGAGCCCGGCCAGGGCTACACCTAAGATGGACCCAAAATGGTCACAAAATGGACCATTTCACAGGGTCACAGTGTCTCACACTTTTATTAGTTTTGGTCCATTTACATATTGGGGTTAATTGTCCAATTATAGCTTTAGGTTATGAGGTTCCATCCTCCTTGTTTTTCTCTCTTCAATTCACTTTGTTTTACTGTCTTCTTTGTTTATGCTTTTGGGCCTGAAACTTGTATCAATTGTCCTTGGTCCCAGGATAGAAAAGGAATTGTTTTGTCTACCTACTCTGTGAAGAGAGCTTACCAACACTTAATATGAAGCTCAGAACTACACACTAAAGCAGCACAGAATCTGAAAAATATGAAAGCTGAAACTTAAGGCATCATTGCAAATACTACTGTCCATGACAGTTAGGGAACCAGTTGAAATGCTATGTAAACTTCACAGCATTTGTAGAAAGAGATACTGAAATTATAGACTGTAAGTCTTGTCATAACAATGTCAAATCTAAGAGTGATGCTTATTCAGTTGGGAATTGTAAACATGACTACTATCAAAACATACTTCCTGCCAGTACTAAGCTCTGCACAGTTTTATTTATTACTCCTAGAGGGTTATTCACACCATCAAATTTATTTATTACTCCTAGAGGGTTATTCACACCATCAAATTTGGACATCTCACTTAGGTATGATTCAGAGGATCAACACTACATTCCTTAAAGTCAACAGAGAGAGATGTAGGCACTTCCCAGGCACATGGTAATTCTATGCAATTAGGTCAGATGCCTAATGCTACATAAAGTATACGGTTTGCATGCTTCCTGCAAGGGACTTGCTGTCTTTGCTAATTCTATGATTGCTGCCCTGGATTGGATCTCCTTGGGTTGGCAAATATTTCCATTTCTCCTTTTCCTGCCATCACAGACTCAGCCTGTCAAACCCCATCCTTTCATTTTTGCGTCTTACCCCCGTGGCCTCTCTGTACTTTGCTGTCTTCCCATGGAAGTCATTACCCTCTGTGTGAAAGTGAAGGTTGTGGGGAGAGTGGTAGGGGTGGGGATGGCCTAGGGAGGGACGGACATCAGCATTAAATACTGGGATTAGCTCAGTTGGTTAGACCACAGTGCTAAGAACACCAGGGTTGTGGGTTCATCCCCTTATGGACCATTCCCTTAAGAGCTGGACTTGATGATCCTTGTGGGTTCCTCAGAATATTCTGTGATTCTGTGATTAAGGCTGCCGACAGCCATGCACAGGTGTGATGAATGTTGTGGGTTCAAAGTGCAGCTGCTCTTAATACATCCTTCCGTCACCCTGACCAACTGCCTTGGCTTTTCCTTTTAGCTGCTTTGCTGTAGCTGTCATCTCTTGAGATGCTTTTTTATGTGTTGATAAACTCTGCAGTAAAAGTTAGAGGAGAAATATATATAGTTTAGGTCTGATGTGTTCAATATATTAGCTGAATCAAATATCTCTATGTGACATGGAAGTACACTGCTGGTACAGCCTCTTTATGTATTTTTAATATTTTGATAACCCTGGTAGCACAAACTCAAGAAAAGTTTGCTCCTCCACAGAAGGTTTAGACAAAAATGGTGAAGACAACTTTTGATGTCAAGAAAATCAACATCTCCACAGATCAACTGTGATTATGTATCTTTATACAGACTGAAGAAATAAGGTGAAGAAACAGACCATGAAATAGACCATGTTTGGCTTGCTCACAGTGCTGTAGGTCTCATGCCCAGAGATGAAGTTGAGAGCACCTCAAAGTGCACAAATGCTTAACTGTATAATTACAAAAGCATAAGCTGTCTAGCTACAGGAGGAACTTCAACTCTGAGAGGGTGGGAAAATTTAACCCTACGTATTGTAGACTGCTATTGTTTCAAAATTGTTAATATAGCTTCAGCAAAAGATATTGCCTGAGGCATGACCAATTTTAAATGCTGTATTTGCATTTACTATGTTTTAAAATAACAATCTGGGTAAATTAGTCCCATTTGGACAACATCTGCTCTTTCTCAGCTCCTTGGATTCTGCTGTATCGGAAATGAATGTGAATGGAAGATATTTAAGTTGCCTAAAAAAAACCCAAAACCCAATATTTTACCCCATTTTAAATAAGATATATGATAATGCTTTGCAAGAATAACTTTAGATTACAAAGGTTTAGAGGGTTTTCTTTTCTTATGACTATTGCACCATGCGGTCTGGATAAAAAACTGGCTTTGTTGTCAATAGTTTTAAACAGGAAAACAAAACTCCATGTGGCTCAGTGCTTGAAAATTATTTAGTCATGGCACACAATAAAATTTTATAATTCAATACAGTGTATTTTCTTAAGCTGAGCTCACTTTCATTAAAACAGTGGTAAAGAAGCAGCACTGGAAGGACTTTATGGGCATGGTGGGTCAAATGGCCCCGCTTAGGTCAGGGCAGAGGTTGCCAGGAGTGGCAGCACTGCCCTAGGAGCTCTGGGAGCTGGAGGGGTCCCACAGCTCTTAAACACTGATACATTCCCAGTACATCATGCTGGGACACGGGAATGCGGTGGTAGTGGTGGTGGTGACGGTGAGAGCTGCGTGATCCTGGAAAGACAAAGCAGTCACAGAGAAATAGTTTGTGGAGGCCCTGAGGAGGCAGGTGAAGGGCCTGCTTCTGTCATGTAGCTGTCTCACCCGCTGTTTCTTTGTTTTCAAATATGACTAAACCTCTCCTTGCCTGAACAATTCAGTTCTACTGATCTCATCTCCACACTGTCTTGCAGAGCAGAGCAGCACCTCTGCCCCTCCAGAATGTCCTGAACATGGACACAAGTTGGGTTTTTCCCTTGGAAACAAGTATTTTTGAAAGGGTTGGGTACAGCACATTTAAAGGCTTGGTGAATTCAAGTCACAAATATCTCTGCAGAAATGAATGCTTGAGTTCCTCACTTCTTGTTTTTTTTCCTTCATGTTCAGCAAATTCAGCACCAAGTATCAGCAGTTGTGGTAACAGCTCTGGGACCTATCTTCTTGTCTCGAACTGAAGAAAATTCAGTGAAAGTTCAGACAAGCACAGAACAGTTGCAATGATTTGAACATTATGAAATTTTGCAACCTTATTTGAAACAAAGAATTCAGACTAAATGAAATATAAGAATAAAGGATCTTTCCTCATCTTCAAGATCAGTCTTGAAGTCTTTTGCAGTCTCTCCCTGCGCATAGTTGCTTATTGTGTCATCATCTTGGCAAAAGTTAAACATGAAACCAGGATCATTTAGAGAAGAACGTTCTGCTTTTACATCCACAGACATGGAGTTCATCTTTCAGAGGACTTGGACACAAACCACATTGAGCATGAGTGTGCAGAGAACACAGTGCCAGAAAAGGAAATAAAAATCACCAAGAAGTGCTGGGAGAGTACTTTTCCTCCTAGAACTGATAATTCTAGATGATAGTCATTTTGGCTCTCCCTTCAAAGTCTCCAGCAACAGAAAATTGAAATGAAAACAGGAAAGACAAAGAAAGATGAAAGAGAGAAATATAAATGATAGATTGAAAAATTATACACATGAAACAATTTAATCTATGACTGAAGACAAAATGATTGCCAAGTAACCTTTTAGTCAATCAGTATGTCTCCTTGCCTTTTACACAAAGGCCAATGATTAAAGTAACTCAATCCTTCTTAGATAGACTAAATTTTCTGTTTCAGAGGAGATTAATAACTCCAGGACATGTATTTCCTGAAGATTCAAATGTTTTTGCATGAATCTTAATTTCCATTAAGAAAACAAAGACAAAAAAAATAATCTAAATCTTATTTACAGAGGGGAATATTGGATCATGTGCATTAACCTTGCAAAGCCCTGAACATGTAGAATGTAATCTTTCAGAAATGAAGTCAGACTTGCTAGCTATAAAAACCAATGGAAAGAACTCAAAAGAGCAAAATGGCAGACAACTGTTGAGAGAGAGCAGCGGACAGAGAGAAAGTGCCAATTAGAATCAAAGAATCATAGGGTGGATTGATGTGTAAGGGACCATAAAGATCATTTCGTTCCAACACCCCTGCCCTGGACAGGGATGTCACTCACTAATCAAATTGCTCAGGGTCTCATCCAGCCTGGCCTTGAACATTTCCAGAGATGGGGCATCCATAACCTCTCTGGACAACCTGTTCCAGTGCTTCACCAGTCTCTGAGTGAAGAATTTCTTCCTAATACCTCATCTAAATTTGCCTTCTTTTTGGATAAATCAATTGTTCCTCTCACTATCTGCCCATATAAAAAGTCACCCTATCTCATTTTGTAAGCCCACTCCAGGTACTAGAAGGCTGTTGAAAGGTCTCTCCAGAGTCTTCTCTTCTCCAGGCTTAACACCCCAATTTTTGAAGTGCTTTTGTGATCTGAATATGATCACTTCAGATGTGATCCAGGTCTGAGTCTTGCACTAAGTTTCTTTAAAGACAGTTTAAAAATAGTCCAAAAGCTATTTCAACTCATAAGGAAATTAATAATTTTTGGTAAATTCTAAGAAAATTCATTTTTACCTAAAAACAATGATCCATTGAAATTTGCACAATAATAGAAATAGTTCTCTCTCCTTTCAGTATGAAGCTTGACACAGCCATAGGTATGGTAGATCCATAGTTTACTCCCTTAAGACTAGTGATTGTAGATCGGCAGTTGGACTCTTAAACTGTGAGGCCAAAAAGAGCTTTTTTTTTTTTTTTCCCCATTCTTGGTAATGTAGAAATGAAATTAACACAAACCCTGCTAGCAGCAAACACTTAAGCCTCTGTGTACAAATATTGGGCAGATAGCTAACATATTTTTGACTTGTCAGGTTGTTTAAATTTCTAAAAGCAGTAATTTGGAAAATGGAAAATATATTAATAGAAGTCAGCTCTTCCACTATATGTGCCAAAAGCCTTTTTAAATATAAAGCTGAAACTGTTTTTCTTTAATCTCATTAGTTTTTTGTCTTCTTTACTCTTTCCTTCCTTTGCTTTCTTCTGAAAATTGCAGAATTATCACCTGTTGTCATCTCTATGTATGTTCATACTTGTTTGAATTTGAGTCAAACATTAGTCTGTAATTTAATTGAAGGCTGTAAGGTTTATGTTGGGCTGAGTGCTAAGCAGCTGCATGTTGTGCCTGTGGCCTTGAATCAGAAAAAAAAGGGGGGGCAGCATTTTAAGTGAATGTGAAACCATTTTTTTTAAATAAAGTTGACGATGAAGGAGAAAGTTAGTGCTCTTCAACTTTACAAAACTCTGTGCTATATATGCACACCTTGGTTTCTCTCTACAATCTAGTTATTGAAAAGTGCTGAATTTTTAGTCACTGAGGAGCTAATGTACACTGTTTACAGAAAGTCAGGAAGCCAATGTGCTAAAGAAACTTCCACAATTAGTTGTTCATAGACTCCAAATCATGCATTTGATGAACTAGAAATATAATATTGATCACCACGCAAGTTTATTATCTGTCTTGTCTTTTAATACCATCAAAGCAAAGTGCCATAATGATGATTTAATCCATCTCATAGTACAGATTCTCTGTTTCCATTCTTTATTGCTACATTTGATAAAATAGAATTGTTTACTGGATCAGCAACTGAACATACCTGATCATGTTGCTGTGGCAAATATAGATAGATAAAAAAAGTCTTATATTTTAGTATTTCAGTTCCTCATTAATTCAGTTTACAGAATGTAAAATCCTACTAGATTTTTGCTTTGAGTTGTGTTTAGGATCTTAGTTGTAAAGAACAATTTTTTACTTATTATTACAACAAATTATTCTTCCAAAAGAGAGTGGGAGGGTTGTCCCTCTATGAAGGAAGGGAAGAATTCTCACTGAAAATTCCATCTTCCAATGCACTGTCGTAAGAGTATAGCTGCTCCACTGTGACTGCTGCTCCAATGGCCCTTTCAGTTCTCAGCAGAAGCACCCTAAGAAGCTTTCCAGAACAGTGCTCAAATAGAATTTCAATATTTGGGAATTTCTATTATGCACTGTGGTAGTACACCTTCCTTGGCTACTCCAAAACCACCATTAGCAGACGATGAAGCAGCTTGGAAATGAATGGCAGCCACTGGAAATGAACTGCCAAGAGCATGGAAAACAAGAAGCTAGGATTTCAGTGTCAGTAATGATCAATCCTGCATATAAAGGGTTCATGTTCCAAAGATTGGTGGTATCATAAAACATTAACTATGGAAATATGTGCTTACCCAAAATGTCCCAGTTTTCAGGTAGCAGGCACCCAACAGGAGATTTAAATAAATATGTTTACACCTTCAATGTACTAGTACAGTTATTTTATTACTTGGCAAATTACTGAAACAATTGTGTTTGCTTATTTTGCTTATACAATTATTTTCTAATTGCAAACTATTACTGATGTATTTTCAGAATAATTTGCTTTCTCTCTGAATGCAAAGGCAAATAAAATACTTTGCTTAGATAAAGTGGGAAATTGCTTTCTTTCTTCTGCCTTGGGAATTACAGATGTTTCAGTGTTCATCATGCTTCATTTACAGACATTGGCCTTTAACATATAAATTATTTTAGCCCAAGGACCAAAAAATAAAAAGTAATAATAAAAAGCACCAATATCAGTGCATCCTTGGTTTTGGGGAATGGCCTTGTTTTACAGGAGAAAAAAAAATTAGGAATATGCTGGTACCAGTTAGGAACATATTAGTACAACACTAATTATAAACTGGAATGTGTCAGAATTAAGTGAGTTATGATCTGGCAAGGACCTGCAAACTATAGTCAGATACTTAATAAAGTTTAGACATGCAGCTGTGAATACTTCTGGATCCTTGCCACCTTTTATTAGAGTGGCGCCCAGCAACGCTGCTGTAGTTAAGGGTCTGTCAGCATTTCCATTATAAAATCCCATTTTTTTAGGGCTTTGTAACTTGCCCATTTGAAATCACATCAAGCTGAAACTTGTCTTTAAAATTGTCAGGAATAATTTCTTTTAATATACAAATGTTACTTAGAGTTTCAATCTATGTTTTAGATTCATATAGGTAAAAAAAATAAAGCAAGTGTATGTCCTACCTTAGCAGATATATATTTTTTTTGCCATTCTTCCAAAAAGACACACCAAACGATGTCAAAAAACAACAGAACAAAGGCTTGAGTTTGAAAAATATAAGTTTTTAGCGCCTTAGGGCTGAATTCTGCTTTTTTGTTTCCCACTGAGGCATAAGCAGAGAGTACAAAAATGCCATTACATTCTAGTTTCTCAACCTTCTGTCTTGAATCTAACCTGAAATTTGAATTGCCAAGATGGTTTGAATTAAACACCATCTGATTATAAATTTTGTGCATTGTGATGTTTTATGTTTCCTTTTTTTTGTGTTGTTTTCATTTTAGATTTTACAGTAGACTTTTCATGTCATTTCCTACTTGTTTTCTATCAGGGCATCAAGCATTTTAATGTGATGTTCATACAGCCCCAGAGCAATGCAGATATACACCACCAGAGGATCTTCTGCTCACCTGACTAAAAAAATTCTTTGTCATTCTGACCATCCTATTTCTACTTTCCTTCCTGAAAAGAAAGCAAGGAAAATTACTTGGACAAGTTAGTTTTTTATATCCTTACTTCTCTGTGTAATATAATGCACGTAACAATGAAAGATGGGCAGTTCTAGCCAAGTTTCCTGTCAGTTGAGGTTGTGTCTTAGTTTTGCATTGTATGTGCTGTGCAGGTGGTCAGTGAATTTTCTTAGGGACTCTTTACTTTCATTCTCTCCTCTTCTCCTCTTCTCCCAATAATGTGAAAAAAAATTGGTTACTCAGACTTACCACTGATCACTCAACAGGAAAAAGCCCATGAGTTTTCAGTCTAGATGAACCTGAAAATCTAGAGCAGAAATTGAGAGAAAGGTCTTGTAGGGATTGAATTTTATTACTATTATTATTATTATTAGTAGTAGTAGTAGTATTGTTGTTGTTGTTGTAGTTGTTGTTGTTGTTGTATTTGATCAGAGGGACAAAGAGCAACTTTTTTACCCATTTGGAAGCTTCTCAATAACTGCAGAAACTACTCTTTCCAACATACCATAAGTGACAGATAGGTCCACGTATTGCAAGCCATCACCTGGTCTCCCCTTTTCAAGTCATGCAGGCAAACTGAAACCAGGGAGACATAACTAAAGCAGTGATATCTACATCTTAAATATTGGAAGTATTGGTGCCCACATCTTAAATATTGGAAGTACATCTGTCAGCCCAGCTCCAGCCCATCAGTTCTCTATTCTCCTAACATTATCTGGGCAGCCTCAGGTAAGAGCATGAAGCAAGTTCAGCTATTTGAACTGACATTCCCTATGGATTTACCCTTATGTCTTGCTCCTGTCTCTTTAGAGATAGCTTCTCCTGTCTTTAACTGCAGGTCTAGTTTGCAATTCTAAATTTGTTGTGTCCTTTAACTCCTCTGTATCACACATTTGATACCTGTTCCATGCCCTCAAACTTCTTCTAAGCCTCAGCATGATTGTCTGTATCCTGTCTGACAATCAGACTGATCACAAGGGACTGTTTTTGAGTTCTAATGGCAGATTCAAGGTCATGTCAGTGGCCTTAGCAGAAGTCAGCTGATGTGTTTAGATTAAGTTTGTTCTGGACTAATATGAATGCAGGATTGATTACCACAGTTCATCTAATGCGCAATCACTGGTTAATCCACTTGTTACCTGATAGTAACAGGTAACAGTAGATCTGAGACCTACCTCTGAACATCCAGTTCTAAGTAACACTCCTCCTCCTCCTGCTCTCCCCGCCTGCTAGCGCCCCCTTCCACCCTCCCACCAGGCCTCCAAATTCCTGGTGAGGTGAGCATGGTCATTATTTCCTTCAATGTTTCATCAGAAACAGATCGATTGTCTGTAAAACACCATGGCTTTCTAACAAGCAAAAATAATGACTTGGACAGTATCAAACCTGAAATACTGCTGCACAAGCAGGAGCAGTCAGGTTCTGTAATGGAGTTGTGGTTTTAATGAATAATCATTCCCAGTAAATCAAATCAATCTAAAGTCTCTCAGTCAGAATTTTTAACATCAGAGACATCAATATACCTGAGTGTATCAAGGAGCAGTAAATTAGCAGCCTTGAGGTGGAACATGACTTCTGCACTTGGCCACCTTGAGTTTCATTAACCAGTGTTTCTTGTTCATCTCCTCCATGAGTTACATTCTCATCCTTTAATTTGTCTCCTTTAATAGGGGGTCCATTCCCTCCATCCCCAGTCTAAATGGAGCAGATTAATGGCATTTTTGCTCTAGGTGTGAAATCAAAGTGTGGATTTTCAAGGTACTGAGTGCTGAGTTATTTTTAAAGCAGACCAGGAATATTTGTGGGGCAGCACTGGAAAACCAGGCAGGCTGTGTATAAGGGCATAAACTATGAAACTGCAAAAGTGACAGCTCTAGCATCCAGATCCTAGCCATGCCTAAGGGAACGCTCTGACAGCCAAAGTATATTGACTCAAACAACCTTACTGTGGTTGCCCCCACTCACTTGATCACCTAGTAGGGAGGGGACTCCAACAGTGACAAAATCAGAACAAAAGGCACCCCACTTTTCAGACCATTAAAGCCTAAGGAAAGCTTCTCTCTGGCCTATATAGTGTGTTCACTCTTTCTCCTTCAGCCAGAGGGGCATTTTCTTGCCAGATACAGAAAGAACTGATTAAAAATATTTTGGCCTGGAAGAAAATAAGAACTTAGGCTGGCTTAAGCTGTAACAAAAGTGTCTGCATTTTTTCTGTATTCATAATTTTTAAAGTAGCTTAAAGTATTAATATCCAAACATTTCCAGCCTCTGAAAAGCTGTTGATAGAAGAATGCTAGAACAAACTATTGAAAACAGAGTGTTCTTAAAACTGTAATGCTGATTGACCAGGTCAGCAGGAGCAGTTGTGGTAGAAAAGTGTTTCATTGTTGCCATAGCAGCTGATTCCTAGTATCCTTCTCTTGGACCACATCTCCTCACACTCTGCTCAGCACTAGTGTAAAGGACAGGCCCATGTCTGGCACTGCCTTGTGCAGAAGCACGTCATGTCCCATGGCCATAGGGGCAGGCAGGCCCCCAGGGGGCTCTGCCCAGCTCACACGTGCAGAACCACTTGAGAGAGGTGAAGCAGAGCCTCTCATCTCCCTCCAGCTGCTCATCTTCAAATACCTGTATGAGACGTTATGCTGTTTTCCTGTCCAGAACTGCTGCACAAATTGACCCCTCACTAAAGCTGTGACAATTCTCAGATTCCCAGAAGGGGATTCCTTTGTGGCTATGTGGTCAAATTGAATGCAGGAATACCTGCTATAGAGGAAACCAGACCAGGGACAGACAGTTTCAGGGGACTTGACAGCTATATTCCACATCCCTGCAAGTTGCAGCAAGTTGCAACTACTAGCCAAGTGCCCACCAGTATGATCAGGATCACTCTGTATGCAGCAAGTCAGTAGATGGAGCAAAAAAGTCAGCCTCCAGGAAAGATAATAGCACAGGAAAGGCCATATTGGCAGTCTAAATTCTACTCCCTTCCCTAGATATGGTAGAAGAGAAAAAAATCCTGATGTTTTGAGGAAGGTCTAAAGCACAGACTGACACAGATATAGCTATTAGGAAATATTAGGTGCAAGGGACTGTTCAGACAGGAACACTGTTCCACATGGAAAATGCAATAAAAGGTGAACAAGAAGCCACATCTGTGAATGCCAGCTGTTGCTATCAATATAATGGGGAACATTTAACTATCATGAACAATATAATGGAAAACATTTAACTATCATGAATAGCTAATACTTGTTTAAAATTATCATGACCAGTTTCATCTGCTACATAAAGTCATTGACTTAGCTTTGTAGAACCATAGGGAAGGGTACAAACAACAAGGCTTACCAGTGCTTAATTCACACAATAAACAGTAGAAAAAAGAATTTCCTGGATCATATCAATGTCATATCAAAGCCTGGGAAATTAATGACATTGGAAGGCTGAATGAACAAAAGTTGGCAAAACTGAAAATCCTGACACCCTGACTGTGCAAACAGCATGAACCTACAGAGTGACAAGACACTGAGATAAGTTCTGGCAATATTTTCTAGCAATCTGCCCTATACTGATGCTTCCTGGGGAAAGGTAAGAGAAGGTGAGGCAGAAGTCAGGAGAATTAATCTGTTATTCATATCTGGATAACCATCAGCTATTCCAGTATTTTAGTCTTTCATGGTCAGATGAAGCTTTAATAAGAGACAGCTCTGTCTCTGCTGTGCAAAAACTTCCCAGGGAAGCAAAAAACAGCTCCAGAGAAACTCAATTCATGTTTACATCAGGGTCCACTTAAACAGCCTGATTAATGCAAAGAGAGTTAAATAGAAATGAGTGTCACTAGATCCCTGAAACTATTCACCCATTCTCTTCTGCTGTGTCATGCTGAGTGTCTGTAATAGCGGATAACTAGGTGGGGGATGCCAAGGAGTCAGCCTGGCTTCTCCCATTTAAAGACACTACATTCAGGGCTCTGCTCAGCTGTGATTCCCACTTGCAGCTCTCTACACCACTCTGGTGGTTTAGAGGGACTTTGCTCTTCAAAGCTGCCTTCAGTGCTGCTGGCATGTCAAAATGCTGCACTGCACCATTATCCCTGGCTGCCAGATCTGTCCCGAGCAACTCAGCACTGCTGGCTTCTGCAAATGTGAACATCTTCATCTTGTTCTAGAAGGGCTTAGTGTCTCTAAGGAGGATCACAGTTGAGAGACTGAGCTCATTTGAGTGCTGTTTCTGACTGTCATGTGGGTCTGCAGAAAGAGAAACAACAGTGCCACATTCTTGGATGGATCCCATTTAAGGGAAGGGATCAGACTTGTGAGAACAACCACAGCTTGGACATGTGGCTGATTGAAATACAGCCATTTTCCATTAGGGGAGGCTGAAACTACAAAAGATGAACATGTTTGGTTTTTATTTCATAGATACTTTATTAGGGCTTTAATTTGACTGCATTACATGCTTAGAGCAAGCTGTAGATTTGAAAAAAAAATGTTGTTGACTTTTTTAATGTTCACAGATTAAATGAGTGGCTGATTTCTGCCCTGGTTCACTAGTTGCAGAGCAGTAGATCTGACCCTCTGTTTCCAACTCCTCTGACATATCCTGGGGAAGGGGATCTGGCTACAACCAGAGAATAGCAACAAGGAAAAACATCCCTATTACAGAGTTTTGAGAAAACTCACATCTTTAAGAGCTGATGTTCTGATGTACTGTGCACATCACTGTCTCTCTTTTCCAGCAGTTGCTACCTTGTTTTCCTGGAAGCACAAAAAGGTCTGACCAGAACCATAAATTCTCACAAAGGCATTTGAAAGGCATAATGGGAATAGCTCCGTATCCCAACCAGCTCCACCTGCCTTGGCCAAAGTTTCTTGAAAGTGCAGCTGGAACATTTGCTTAATAAGCATTTCATCTGCTTCTCAAACCATGTAAGAGGTTTGTCTTTCTTTTTATAGCATGTAAGTTGAAGTGGTATATCTAGTAAAAGGACATTATTATCTATACAAATCTCAGAGCAGATATATGAAGAAGCAGAAGGCAGCTATGTGCTCCTCTTGTAGCCTGGTAGTCCTTGTACCCCTGAGCTGCTTCACCACTTCACTTTCTAAATTATGAATTGCTACCATGTTACTGTGATGGCTGTGGTAGTCCTACTGAAACAAACCTTGTTTAAGGTTTAAGAAATGAGAAGGTGGTAATGAGAAGTGGAAAGGCCCCTAGATGCATCAGCTGCAACTTACACCCCCAGCAGACTCCCTGTTTAAGAAGTGGACAGAGGCATTATTCTATACAATTTGAGAATGCCAGCATCATTGCCATCTGCAACTTCAGGGACAAGGAAAGTGATGCTTTTTCCCCCTCATCTAAACATGGGAATGGATTTTTTTACTTTTGCTGAATGGATGTGGGCTGCTCCCTTCACGGTTTGCACAGAAATGCATTAAAAGGTGCTTGAAATATAATCTGGTTCCAGACAGTAACAGGCATTAAGTCAAAAAGAACATGCTTGCTTATCTATTGAACTGCTGTTTCTGGAAACAGAGACAAATACACGTTTTCAAGAAGTGACAAAACTATATATTTGCTGTCCATCTTGAGAAGTCCTATGCCACAGAACAGCCAGCACATGGTAAGTCATAATATAAAACCTAACACTGCCAACCACAACATAAAATTCACCTCTAAAATGCAAATAAACACTAGAATGGTGTACAGAAGAGCTGTAAAGTACAGATTTCTTTAGTCATCTGAAGTAGGTGCACAGAAAAGACTCAGAAACAGCTGAGTAAAATGTAAAATGAGAAATGAGGGAAAACTCTATAAGAGTTTTTCTTTCGAACAGGTCTAGAAATCTCTTCCAATTGTGTGAAGTGCAGCTTGATCAGAAGGCAAAATGTGACCTCAGACACGGAGAATAACAAAGAACATTTTCCATATGTTTAAATATCTTAACATCTATACCTGCAATACTGATAGGCTTCACCAGGAGATTGTGGGTGCTCAGCAGGTGCTCAGTTTTCAGGCTTTTACTTTGTGCATCTAATTATAAAAGCAGTGCAAGATTTTCATGTATAGAAGCATCAGGTCACTCATATTAGAATAAGTTAGGCCTAAAGATGTTTTAGAATAAGTGACAGCTAGGACACAATAGCTCTATGTCAAGCAACTGATGTGAATGGGCTTTGTTATTGAATGGCATCCTTATACAAGTTGGCAGAAAAAGAAATGAATTAGCTAGCTACAGAATGATGTAAACATTGAAATAAATACAGTGCAAATAATAAGGAAATCTGTGTTGTCTGCCAGTTTAATGCTGGTCAAATTGACTAGTAAGAACAGAGTTAATCCTTGGTACACTCTTCAGTGACCAGAATTAGTCAGGACCTATGAAGTCCTGAAATATTCATTGTTTCTGCTAAAGCTGTCTTATGGAACAATTACCGAGAGTCCTTGTAATCCACTGACACATTCACTTGTTATATGCTTTTATTACACTCCCCTGCAGATGTTGCTGTTTCCAATTAGCAATGTAACTCCTACCACTAGCTGTTAATAACTATTTTGCCTTGAGACATATCTTATTTGCTAACTGAAGAAGGCAGGTTAATGGTGTCTGCACTATAGTATATTATTAGGAGTGAGTTTGTGAAGTAAACTCCCAGTGACTCTAATCTCAGGAATGCTGACTCCTCCTGAGGTCAGTAATTGGGTATTTTGGAATTTGCCATAGCAGCAGGCCTAAGCCTGTCTTCAGCTTTCTTTGAAATTTGGACCCTGAGGTCAGCAAAATAATTGGTTCATTTGAACTGAAAACCAGAAAGTGAAGGGTCCACTTTTCCCATAGTGCCAAACTTACAATTCATCAAACTTATTTTGAGATATTTTCTCTCCTTTAAGCAGCACAGCAAAGTTAGGCACTGTTCAATTTCATTTCCCCTTTACTTTCCCTGCTGGAAGTTTTTTGGTTTGTTGTGAACCCTAGACAGCAAGGAGCAAGGCATGGTTACTCTCTTATATATTTTAGAAACACTTTTTCCTTTCTCTAACTTGAGCATTATAACAAGAAAAGATCTAGTTCTGTTTTGGTTTCTTTTTTTTTTTTTTTCAGTTTTATGTATTTAGAAGTTCTTTCTATTTTTCTCAAAGTATAGCTTTGACTGCCTCAATGCCTGCTTTTGAGTCACCCAATGGCTTTGGTCTTAAGCTGTTTATTTTGGTGGACCTTGGCCATAACTATTAGTCAGTAATCATCCTGTTTATGTAGAGTTTGAAATGAAAGTTCCTTATCCATATTCATGGCCCTATGAGCTTTGGCATATGTTATCAAGTAAATCTTCTTGAGTTTAGGGTTTATGATGGCAACAAAACAGTAGAACAAGTCCAAGATAAGTGAAGAGATCAGTGTATCATAGTATCACAGAATGGTTTTGGCTGGAAGAGACTTTAAAGATCATAGACCCCTTTACCATGAGCAGGGACATCTTCCACTAGACCAAGCTGCACAGAATTTCATCCAGCCTTGAACACTGCCACAGCTGGGGCACCCACAAATTTGGGCAATCTGCTCCTGTGCCTCATCACCCTCACTTTTAAAAATTTCTTCCTAACACCTAATCTATGTCTACTCTCTTTTAGTTTGAAGCTATTTCCCCTTGTTCTATCATTATCTGCTCTTGTAAAAAGTCTCGCTCCATCTTTCTTGGAGGGTCCTTTCAGGTACTGGAAGGTCCCAATTAGGTCAACCCGAAACCATCTCTTCTCTAGGCTGAACAATCCGTTATTTCCTTGCTGAAGAAGTGCCCCATCCTTCTAACCATCTTGGTAACCCTTCTCTGGATCACTCCAACAGGTCCCTGTGCTGGGACACCAGAGCTGGATGCAGGGTTCCATGTGGGGTCTCACCAGAGAAGAGTAGATGGACAGAATTCCCTCCCTCCCCTGCTGCCCACACTGCTTTGGATGCAGCCCAGGACACGTTTGGCTTTCTGGGCTGGGAGTGCCCATGGCTGGGTCATGTCCAGCCTTTCACCCACCAGCACCCCCAAGTCCTTCTGGGCAGGGCTGCTCTCCATCTGGTCATCCCCCAGCCTGAGCCAGTACTGGGGGTTGCCTTGACCCAGGTGCAGCACCTTGCACTTGGTCTTGCTAAACCTTATGACATTCCCAACAGTGCCAGTTCTTCAGCTTGTCTTGGTCTTTCTGAATGATATCTCTTCTTTCAGGCATGTATCCATCCCTAATGAAAACACTAAACTGTTGAGTTTGCTTTGAACAACACAGCCTAAGGGCACCCTAATAATCCTCTGCCTCACATGGAAAAAAAGAAAATCAGGAATAACACTGCAGACTGCAAAACACACAGCAGTTTGGCTACTATTTCTGCAAACTAAAAATACATTATCTTGCTATCAGTAATTCAGTGCACATGGCTGCTCTGCAGTTTCAAACATGTAACAACTGAGTAAAAAGCACCAAATATGTATGCATCTTTCCAAAGGTCTTCTAAGGAAGAAAAGTGATACATTGGATCTTGGTATTGTTATGATTCCAGGGTGTTATCTCTGGAGCAGAGATACTCACAATATGGCACATTATAAATAGATGTCAGATCAGATTACCACTTACAGCCAGGCTGTGCTTCAAAAGGGTTGATAAGCATCAGGAATGACATTTGTGTCTTGGATCCTGAATATCAGCCCTTGTCAGAACCTAGAATGTCCCCTGGACACTCTTGGATGTTCCGCACCCAGGTCAGAAGCATTTGAGACCCTAGAATGCAGCCACAGACGCCTGTGGCTTTGAACCTGATCCATGGAACAATTTACCAACCTTGCAGGAAGAACAAGAAATCACAAAAGTTTAGCTATTATAGTAGAAGTAGTCACAAAGTGAAAGGAAGAATTTTTGAGTGCTATACAGAGGGGTTTTAGGCCTTGTACAGAGGGGTCTGAATTTTGTACATGGGGGTCAGATGTTCTAAGATGGAGGGATTTGGGTGTGCCCTGTCCTTTTTCCTTCTTCTTCCTAACCTCCATGTTCATGGTGATGTTGGCACTCACAGATTGGTTTAGAGTAGAAAGTCACTGTTCAATAAAGGTGATGGGCATTGGGGAAAAACTGTAAACATTTAATACATAATATATGATATAAAAGAGGGCGCCAGCCCCCTGGGCGTTGGAGTGTGCCCTTGCCTGACTGCTGAATGGACCGCAGCAGCTCAGGGAGAAAATCTTTCAGATAACATACAATAAACTACCTTGAGACCGGACAACTGAAGACTACTGAGTCATTCTTTGGAGACACGGGTTGGAGGAGAGACTTTTCCACCTTTCCGGGCCACCCCAATCAGGGAGTGAGTCTGGACAAGCCTTGATGTGGGTTAAATCAGAATGCTAGTTTATCCAGCTTGTTTGGACTAATGTTAAAAATGCAGTGATAATAATAACAGCTTGTTCTTATAGGAACAAATTTTGAAATTCTGGCATGATATTTGCCACGGTCTGATTGAAGAAAGAAAAAAATCTCCATTTGTGTTTTTTGCCTTATGTAAAAAATAACCCTAGTTATTTTCACTCTCCCCACCTCACCCCCTTTTTTTTTTTTTATTTGCCTTAGGGTGATTTTCATGATTAATGTAAGCTTAGTACACTATAAATGTTTCTCTGCTGAAAGGAAAGAAAAATGGTTTTGCAAGTGGGAATGCCATTAGTAGGGAGAGACACTGGAATTTTTCCCATATTTTTCTCATTTGCCATTGTTGTGGTTGTTTCTTGGTTTTTTTTGTTTTGTTTTTTTTTTTTTCTTGTTTGATTGGTTTTTTTCCTTGTGTTACTTACAATTTGAGATTTTATTTTCCAAGAAGTTCTGGAAGTTTTATTCCTGCCAGATTCTGTTCTGGTCAACAATGGAGTCTGAATCAGGACTGAGGATTCTCTGCAGTCTTCACCACCCACATTTTATATGCTTTGTGACGATGACAATGTCTATTTTGAAGTGTTAGGCACCTCAAATTATACAAAATAAAAAGCAAAAGTTATAGAGCCTTTGCATTCTTCTTAGGTTATTTTAGGAATTATATTAAAAACCAGCCTATTCCTAAAGAAATATGTTCTTCTAATCATAATTTCTCTTAATAAAGAAAGGTATTACAATCCATCTGTAATACAAATTACTTTCTCTGTCACTATGATTCCTGGCTCTTTATACTCTACTGTGCATTTCTTCTTTGAAGCCTAGTAATTCAGTCGAAAAGAAGGAGCCAGATTGTGGATCTATGAAGAAAGCAACCCCACAGCAGGTGGGGTTTTCACAGGAATGCCTATAAAATCCTCACTACTAAAAGCAGCAACAGGATAACCAAATAGCACGGTCCTGCAGATTTGCTATGGCAGCTTTCTGTCAATACAACAGTGAACTGGCTGTATAATAGAAACAAAAATCCAGAGGATATTTGTTAGGCACCAAACTTTCAATTTACTGTTTCTACCATAGTAGTAATATGTGGATTCTTACTCTGAAACTGAACTGCATCTGGCACAATTTAGGTGGATTGGGGATAAAGGTATTTTTATCACATACTACTCCCATGCTGGTACAGAAACCAGGCTGGCTCACCTCACACAAATTAACTGGAGGCTGATTGATTTAACTGAGGTCTGACAGTTTTCCACAGGGTTGCTTTGACAGCCTGGGATTGCTAGGGAAAAATTAAAGCCTGAAAACATCCACGTCTCTAAGACAAGTTCTCACTGTGGATGACTGGGGAGAGGGCAATATAATGACAGTACCACAGAAGGACAGCATTCTGGGGCCAGAGCTAGCAGTTTTCTTCTGCTTTTTGTGCCTTGGAAGCTGCATAAATCAGTCAAAGGGTAGGAAGGATCTGCCTGACAGGAAGAAAGACCACTGAAGATGATCTCAAGAAAAGATAACTTTGACACTTTAGACCTGCTAAAGCTCTCCACATATAAAGTGAAAAGTGACAGAAATGTAACCAGACCTGCTGGATGATAGTGGTTACCATCATTCCTGACTCCTGCAGTGTTAATGACACTATTTCTTCTGCCTGGAAATCTTTGACTTGGCTCCCTTTTGGAAATAAATCCCTCGGTCTTAACTCCTCTGTTTCTATGTTAGTTTGACTAAGACTTCTGTGGGAAAGTTTGAGATTTTCTTCTGCTTCATTGGCAATGTTTCACCTTTTCCCCTGCCCCCTCCTCATTTCTTTGGACAGATTTCATTTCCCAAACAGATGTCTCTTGTTTCTGAAAGCAACATCCACATACACAAGATTTCTTTCTTTTACCACATTTTTTCATCCTTTTCTTATCATTTTCTTCTTCCTTGCTTTCTTTCTAATCTAAATCACTGTGTATATTCCACAACTCAGTTCTGAAAAACTATTTATGAAGTATGATTTTATAGTGGCTTTTCTCCCACTCCATGCCTGCAGAGGCACACCAGAAACCCTGAAGGCTGGATTTTCATGTAATAGGATAATAATAGAGCTTCTACATAATTATCTGCATAGGTAATCAGGGCATGCATGCATACAGATGCCCAGCAACAGGTGCACATGCCTATTCCTTGTATCCCAAGCCTGACTCTTTGGACTGTTCCAACGAGAAGCTGGCAAGATGCAGGGCCCTGCTGCGGTTTTGAAATCACACAGTCCAGCTGAAGAACTGTACCTACAAGGAACACTGCTTCTGCTTTTGGTAGAGTTCAGGCTTCAAGCTGCCTTACATATGCTGGTCATGTACAAAGAATTCAGCTTTGTTGCAGGATGTGTAGATACATCTTATATGTTTGCTGATGGTCTACATACTTAGGACTGAAGTTCTTCAGCCTTAAGTAGGGGCCCATATTTTTACCCCAGAACCAACTAGCACCTGTGCTCAAGAGAATGACTGTCTGTAATATATAGCCATGGATGTAAGTACCTGTATTTTGAGATACTCAGATTTGTTTTAGAACTATTCTAGGTCAGATTTTCAACATTGAACCTTGAGTATTGATCTTCTAAATACCTATCCCTTTTGTCAACTGATCTTCGGTTTCTTGAGATGTCCAGGTGCCTAAGTACCACTGAGAATCTGTGAAATATGAACATAACCAAGACCCCTTGCATATTTTTCATATGCTCCAGGAGAAGTGAGGCCTGGCCTTCTATGCACAAGTACAGCTAGCAGAGCCATTTCTAGCCAGGCTACCTCAAGGCTAAGGAAGTTGGCACATGCTTGACTCTGAACTCATTAACCAATTAATGCAACTATCTCTGAATGCTCTTGCGTTTTCCAGAGCCTGTGAATTTGGCTGGGGTGACAAGGGCAGAGCTTTTTGAGTGGGAGCTTTGCACCAGGCATGACAAGAACTCCCGTCCACCTCAAGGGTTGTAACCTGGACAAATATTTAAGAAAAGCCATCCACATCCTGTCTTCTAACCTGTAGGTACTATTGGGAAGCCTGAGGTTGGTCAGGTTTGACCAGATCCTTAAATTTTATCCTAGCAGGCTTATAAGTATCTGCACAGAACCACAAAGAAAAAGAAATGTTGTGTGCATATGGGATTTGTAGGAATCTGAATGTTTAATGAGAATTCTTCAATTACTTCATGGTCCATTTCTGGTGCCCAACTTAATTTTGAACTACTGATGTTATGGTGGGTCTAAGGAGAAGAGCCACATGAAAACCTGGTCCATCACTAATGAAAAAAATGGTCTCTCACCGATGAAAACCAGTTCCATATGTCCTATGTATCCCCCTTGTTACATGCCTGGCTTCCCATAATCAGTATCACCTTGGGATGTCAAGCAAGCAGGGAAGGAGAAACAGAAACTGCTTTTATTTATACCTGATTAAAAGAGGAAATACATTTAGGTAACCAATTTTGAAGCTGTTGAAATTTGTTCCAAAGGCTGACTGCATAGCTCATGTAGAAAGCAGATGGCAACTTTTCTTACCACCCCATGCCTTGATGAAATATTTTCATAATCTTTAGCTAGAGTGCAAGCATGACACCTTGAACTTCTTTCAAGGTCTTCTTGTCCTTTAGATGTTGAAAACAGCTGCCTGCCTCTGCCTAAGTAGCAGAGTGAATTCTGCCCAGAAAATGCGAAAAGCAAGAAAAGACATCTCTGTAGAGCTGAGAGTTGGAATGAGAGTCTATTTCTAATGTAAAATAAGGCTCACCTCTGCTTTAATTTTTACTCCAGTCAGATTCTTTCTCCAGTGCAATTTAAATGCAAACAATAAAAAATAAAAATACTCTGTGCAGTTTACTATAAAACATTTTGTAAGAGCAAATATAATAAGCAGACTCTCCTCTTAGTCCTAATCCTATTGCCTTATCATTCCCCAGGTAAATTAAAATATCATCACAATCTCAGCAAAACCATGTAACTGAGAGATCCTTCTATGCTGGAATGGGAGGAAAGCAGTATGTTTCTTCAGTTTTATGCAATCTGAGCGCCTGTGCCAAGGTGCCTTGGAGAGGCGCAACAAAACAAACAGGCTTCAGCCCATTGCAGGACTGGGGCACAACACACAGTGTGATGGTATATCAACTGTAAAATATATCACCATATTTTGACCCTTTCTGAGACAGTTTAGATTAACTAAGCTCATTCTTGTTGATATTATTTTGTAAAATCATGATGCAAAACCTTCAACTGATTTTGATCAGCCTCTATAAACACAAAAATATAAGCAAAATTGCCTCATGTTGAGGCTAAAACATTGCAATAGACCAAAGCAAATTTTTCTAATACAAATAAGGCTTTCTTTATGTCATCAGGTTTTCAGAGGCATACGTGTAAGATGGGAAAAGAGTGTGCATTTTAGTTCAAGTCAGACATCAATACCCAGCTAATCTGTCACCATGGAACTGTGGGATTCAATTGACCCTACAGCTGAGAAGCAAAAATGTTATACATCAGGGAAAGTTTGGGCTGACATTAATTAATTCTTAGATTTTGCATAGCTTCACATGGATGAAATCGACTATATATGTTGAATTGTAAAAGAGAACATAATTGGCCAAAAATCAGTCAAAATGAAACTTTTCAATTCATTGGATTCCTTGGCTTATGGAAAAAAGAAAATGTTACTGGAGATTCTTTTATTGTCTGTTGTTCATAACTTGGAAGTTCCTTCTGAAATACTAGGTACAGCCCAATCTGCAAAGTTTTTATGGGTCTATGCATGAGTTCACATAATTTCTAAGTTCATGAGGGACTCATAAATTTTTATATTAGCATTTTTCCAAGTCCTGTAGACAAAAAAGAATAAATATGTGTATTTGTAAGTGCATTCCCTGTCTTCTTTTTTTTAGCAAAAAGAAATGGAGTTTGTGTCAGCTGTGTTTAGGTGGTGATCACTAAAACAAATTTCTGTTGTAGAAAAAAAAAGATGTCTTCATGTTGGATAAGAATGCCACAGCTGGAAAAAAAATCTCTCTTCTCTGTGGAAAAAAATCATCATGGGTCCTGAGGGTAGAAATGATGCAAGCAATGATGAGAAAAATGTAAAGGAATTTATTTATGAACAGGAAGAGTGTCCAATTGGAACAGTACTGTCAGTGGGAACTCTGCTGGTCTAACATATAACAGACTTGTAGGAACGAGCCTCTCTGCCTCTTCATTTTTATTTGGAAAGGAAAAGATGCCCGTTGCCAGGATTATCAAAGAATGTTATTCTTTGTTAAATCCATGAGACCTTGAAAAACATTGTCCAGCTCATTTTTTAAAAACAAAAATAAGTAAGTCCTGCAAGTGCCTAAAGGGAGGATAAAGTTCCTTATTGTTGCTTAAAAATTCATTTGGTGCCATGTCAAAGCAGCATTGGTTATATTTTAAAGTGACAGGTCTAAAAAATATTGTTATTATTCCACCTGCCCTTGAACTCCCTCTATACCAAAAGAAGCATTCTCCATAGTCCCCAATTAGTGAGCTGGAGTATTTAAAATTCAAACAAGGGCCTTCTTCTCACTCTTATACTCATTAGCTCACTCCAGCCCTCCTTAGTCAAGGGATTTTCTAAAGCATCCATTTAGGAGTGCTAATAATAGTAATTAGAGGTCGAGAAACCATCTTGAAACTTGACCCAAATTTTCACCCAAAACTTGAAATGAACACAAACCCTTTCTCAGTTTTGAAGGAACTGGGAACTCCTTCAAAGAAGAAGTTCGTGACTTGGAAATTTCCCTTTTAAAATGTTGTTTCAGTCCTGCATACCAAGTCCTTGAAAAACTATCTAAGCAGAAAGGCTGCTTTTTAGGAACCTTCTAGAAGCATTTGTTGTGCTGTTCTTTTGCGCCTGCTCAAAATGCATGCAGTATTACTGAGCCTATTGTAAACTGTGGGCCTCTTTTCCCCCTCATTCACATTTATTCTATGCCAATGGGGTGATATTAAATTACCTCCTGCACCTCCCAGGAGTTAAGCATTCTTTGCACTACCTTTTTCATGTCACAGATTCCAGGCTGACGCAGTCCCCTGCGGACAGCAACAGCAGCCCTGTGGCTGCTTTGATACGCAGATTTTTCATACAGTTCCATTTGTTCCAGTCTGTAGCTCAAAAGAGCTGAAATGACAGTGTCCCAGCTCTTCCTCTTTCTTTCATGACAGGACATCCAGCTGTACACTGCAAAAGCTCAGCTAGGGTGGCCAGTGTCACCTCCATGCATGGGGCAGATGCAAAAAGCCATATTGGGAGCTAAACTCTGATTCACTGGCTCCAGTGAAAATTAATCCTGGATACTGGAGCAAAACAAAAAATGGAGTAAGGTCCAATGCTTCTGGTGATGGCTTTGCATTGTCTCCATCCATCCTTCTCATGTATCAGTCTGCAAGTAAATGGAGTATCTGCATAAAGGCACAAGAATCAAGCATGAACTGGTCAACATATAGAAAATTTTAAGCCTTCTATAACTAGATTGATGTGATAGTAATTTAGAGTTGAATATACACACTGACCTTCTACAAATATTAGTGACATTTTTAGCTATAATATGAGCACTGGGCCTTACTATGATCCTGCACTGCCTGAATAGTTTGTCTTATAAATCTTATTTTATGTTTTTTTAAAGCAGGGACTGATTAAAAAAAAAAAGCGGTGAGCTGGACAGGAACAAATGTAGATCCAAACCAATGTGGCTAATCATACGTTCTCCTTTTATTGTTTATAGACAGTAGTTTATATACACTTCCAGATAGTTTACAATCGTGAGCACACTCTCATTGGCAAGCAAACATTGTTTGTCCCTGTCTTAAGGTGGCCAAAGTTTCACACTGCAGACCTGTACTAATTCACACCTAGATAGCTCAGTACACTGTGTTATACCTTAACATAATTTCTGACTGTGCCACAAACTTATTCTTAACTGCGCCATAGGTTTCAAGGCCTCACCGAGGCCCATATCTGAGGCCTAGGCTGGGGTAGCTCAACCTTCACTCTAAACATATAAATCATGAACGTACAGAGAGAAAGACCTCTTTCTCTCAGAAATTCTTCTACAATTCCCCCTTTTTCTTTTTGAGCTACCCAGACTGATTCAAAGGCGTGGCTAGTTACTTTCCGTACACATTGTAATATACACAGTATAAAGACTAAAATAAGTATAATAGTAAGAAAAATTATAATACCAAAACAAACTAATTCTATGAACCATCCAGTGAAACCTAAAGAATTGAGCCAGTCGGCAAACGGAGAGTTTACAACAACAAGTTTCTTCATATTGTCCTTCAGTTGTGTTAATTGTTTATAGTTTGATTGAGAGTGGTCAGACAAATTCATGCAGCACATGCCTTCAAATTCTTCACACCCATGTCCTTGTGCTAAAAGAAGAAAATCAATGGTAGCTCTGTTTTGCAGAACTGCATGACGAATGTCACCTACATCAGCAGCAAGCTCACTTAACATTTTAGATGTGATATTAATTTGCTCTGATGTCCAGCAGGCCAAGGCTCTCAATTGTGTGAGAGCTTGTGCTGACGCAACCCCTGGGGCGAAAATTGAGGATAGTGCTACAGATGTGCGCCCCCAAAATGATACGTGGTCATTACAATGGGGGTCTAATTGGAGAGCACTTCATTTGGCTTGTTGAGGCTTCTGGGGCAATCCCATAACCTGATGAATGGTGGGAGCAAACAATGTTAATTTACCAAGGTAACATGGGCCTCCCATAGCCTGGTGGAAGTTTTCTTGCAACACTTTTTGATGGTATCACGGATTGTGTCTGATTATTAAATATGCTGAATAGTTATAATATAATTGGGATCTGGGAGACAACCAAGTGTTGCCATGATGTGGCTGATGTCCTTTTTGTGTTGGGTTCATAGCATGAGGTCCAAATATCAAACAGTAATTTCCTGGGACAGAGCCTACAAGATCGAATTCTTGGGGTGGGATACTAATAAATTTAAGATTCTGCACAACTGCATCAGCTTGTGCTCCCAGAACACCTTTTGGGTCTATTTTGGCTTGGGTCCAATTTTGGAATTCTGCCATGGAACACCCATTATACAAGTAGGGAAAGGACTAGATGGTGTAGTTAAAGACAGGCAGAACGAATCCTGCCCCGTTTGATTGGCCCACATGACCCACATGTTTTGTCTCTTGTCGACATCAAGGATTCCAAATACTTTAGTTACAAAGACACTACTTAATGAAAACACTGTGACCCACCACATATTTTTCCTGTTTGGGATTGCTCTGTTTAAGATGAAAGAAACAAACTTCCTTCTAAACTTAATTCTAAATATTCTAAATACAAACTATACTTATACTCAATATTATACTGATAATTATCTAATTTTCTAATACTCTAAAAAATTAATTTTCATCAGAGCTGGACTCGTCATGGGTTGTTCCAGGTAAGTTGTTGTCATCAGCGGTGTTATCACGGTTGGCCGGAATCTCTGTCTGTGGACACGCACGGGTGAATTTGCTCAGTATCCAAACTGGACCAGTACCTGTTGAAACACACGTATAACCTCTACCATTAAACAACACAGGACTTGGCCCTTGCCATTCACCTGTTTGCATGTCCTTGTGATAAACATAAAGTCCTGGAATTGCATGTGGTCTTCCCTCTTTCACTGCTTGGTGGTGTATTACAACCGCAGGTTCTTCTCTACCTTCTGCTAAACACAAGTAATTTAGGGTAAACAATACTTTCAACAATCGATTAGATACATCAATCTCCTCATTTTGCTTTTGTTTTGCTAAATATTCTTTCAGGGTATGATTTGCTCTGTCTACAATATCTTGACCTGTAGAGGAGTGAGGGATCCCTGTGGTATGTTTCACCCCCCACTTCTGCATAAATGTGGCAATTTGTTGACTGACATAAGATGGAGCATTGTCAGTCTTAATTTCTACAGGTACACCCATAACTGCAAAGCAGGCAAACAAATGCCTTTTCACATGGAGAGCTTTTTCCCCTGTCTGTGCTGTTGCCCAAAAGAACTTTGAGTAGGTATCTACAGTGACATGGACATATTTCAGCCTACCAAACTCTGGAACATGAGTGACATCCATCTGCCACAATTCTAAAGCTTTCAGACCCCTTGGGTTCGTGCCCAGTCCAAGGCCAGGCCCATAATGACTACATTGAGGGCAGGCATGGACAATCCCTTGAGCATCATTCAGGGGGATCTGAAATTGTCGGTGGATGGCTCTCGCATTTTGATGAAATGTCTCATGACTGTTGCAAGCTCTCTCAAAATGGTTCTGTGGAGGAACATGGACTGCATAACTGACCGCAGCATCTGCCAATGCATTGTCTTCCCCTAAACTGCTGCTACATTGATGGCTTCGAATGTGCATAATACGAAAGACATGCTGGCGTTGTTTCAGCACACTCCACAACTGCTGGAACAATTCTCCTAAATGTTGATTTTGAGCCCTTCTGAGGAGTGCATCTTCAATTCTTTGCACAACTCCAACCACATATAATGAGTCAGAGATGACATTGAGTGGTTCTTTGTTCCAGGTTTGGAAAGCCCAACACACAGCCTTCAACTTGAGGGTTTGTAGACTATCTTTTGCATCACCTTTGATTAAATGTTTCAACCATTTCCCTTGTTGTTGCCAAACGCACACAGCTCTTTTTGTTCTTCAGCCGTCATCTGTAAAAACTGTTTTTCCCTCAACTGGTTTCACTGAACACAAGGGTCATTCCAACCACTGATAACATCTGTTGAAATACCACATTAGGCCTTTCGGTTGTCTGTTGTGCACCACTCCTGTGAAACCTAACAATGCTTCTTGCAGCGCAACAGAGTGTCTGAGCAACCATTCTAGATCTTCATTCTTCACAGGAACACTGATGTCTGCAGGTTCTTTCCCATCTATTTCTAGAATTCTGTCTCTGCCTTTTCATATCAATGGAATGAGAGCATCTGTCCTGCTCATCACACGACTTTTTGGTTGAACAGGTAAAAACACCCATTCAAGCAGCATTGCTGTTGCACCAGGTTGGGACTCCCCCTTTTTCTTTTGCCATTGAAAAACAATGGCAAGTGGACAAACATCACTGTTGGAGAGGAAGAGTGACCACTTCAACCAGATTGTAATTTTTTTTTTTTTTTTTGAAACTTGAATCAGAGCCTTTTGTTGATCAGAAGTACAAACTCGAGTGCTGTTGGCATCAATGCCATGAAGCTACGGCACAAATGGTTGTAGATCATCCTCGGTAATTCCTTGACAAAGCAGCTGCAACGATGTGTCCTTGCTGTTGGATGGCGTCATGAATGGCTGCAGTGAATGCTGCAGTTTGATTGCTTTGCTCTGCTCTCTTGGCTATGACAAGCATCTTGTCAACTGGACAGCCTTGAGGAAGGGTGGCTAAAAGAGTTCTTGTGTGTGAGTTAGCATTTTCAAAAGCAAGTGAGTGAAACAAATGATCTCGAATATCTGCTGGTACATCAGGAGCATCTTTCAAAGCAGCTGACAACCTGTCAATGAACTGTCCATATGGTTCTGTGGTTCCTTGCTTTATGGTTGTATAAGGTGCTGGCTTTTTCTTATCTGGTACTGAAAGCAAAGCCTGCTGTGCCAGCTGTTGTGACGATTGATGCATTTCAATTGGGTAAGTGAGTTGTACTCTGTTTGTTGCATATGGTCCATGCCCAGTCAGCATATCTGGCTGGACTCCATACAAAGAATCTCCCACAACTTCATGTTTGTTGGCTTCCTCAATGGCCAGCCTTCTCCATTCCCTTTCAAATATGAGAAACTGTGAAGGTGTCAGCAACAAGGATGTAATGCTAGATGAATCGGCAGGACAAAGAACATCTGCTGTAAATATATACTGAATTATGTTCCTTGCTGCTTCTGATCTGATACCATAATTTGTGACTGTCTGTTTGGCTGACTGGAAAATTTTCCATTCATGTGGCTCCCAAGTAGCAGTATTATCTCGTATAACAACAGGACAGGGCAACGATTTGGCAGCGTCCCAGTCCCCATCTAAAATAGCATTTTTCACCACTGAAGCCCACCAGGACCGCATTGGATTTTGTAAAACAGCTGGTAATGTCAACTGTTGCTCAGAAGAAGAGTCCTCTAACTGAGTTGGCTGAGCTGAGATGTTGGCAAGCTGAGCTATTTTTTGCTGTAAGGTATTTGGTTTCTGTGTCTTATGTTGTGATCGCCTCTTGTTACAATTATTAAAATTGGGAGGGTCTGAATCCAATTCATCTGTGTCAGAGTTCGAGGGAAGCAGGCAGTGTCGGGCAACCTCTGTGTGGTGTGAATGGGCTGCTGCAGGCTGTATCGCTATTGTGTGTGTAGCTGCTTCTGCCATCCCAGCGCCGTGGCCAGGTTCGAAACTGCCCCCCCATGCATGGGTCTCTGCCGGCAGCGTCGGCTGCGGGATGCCCCCCCCACCGGCGTGCGAGTGGCTGCACCAGTAGCCGCGCCTCCTGGGGGGTGCAGGGGCAGCACCGCCTCACTCCCGTCGCTGCCCTGGTCTCCGCCCTGGTCTCCGCCCCAGTGTTCTGTCACCTGAGCCAGCCCCGTTTCATCATCAACTCCACCTGTCTCCTCGGGTTTCACCCCGCCCCAGGAGTGGGGCGGCTGGCTCACTTCCTGTTGCACCTCATTCTTCCTGACAGCTGTCTGAGTCACTTCTGCCACCTGCGTGCGGCTCTCCATGTGGGCCACTACTTCCTGCATGGACGCACTGACCAGAGCCCTTTGTCCGTGCATCGGCCGCATATTATGAACACCAAAAAATTTTTTGACCCGAGATGGCTTCGGAATTTCTGTTTTTTCAACCACGGGTTCCTCAAACGCTTGAATTGCTACCTTGGCTGCCCATTTTTCGGCGGACATGCTTTGCAAGGTTCCTAAGACTTTCTTTGCAACTGCCCCGAACTCTAACACGGTTTTTTTGTCCATTACGCCCTCCATGGCCGAATTCCAAAGCAGCTGCCCTAGTTCTTGCCACTCTGTCTCGCTAAAGAGGAGTGAGAGCTTCTGCCCTTATTTCTTGCCCATAGGGCTAATTCCTCTAAATCAGTGTCCTTTTTCTTTTCCCCTCTCTTTGAGAGGATATAAACCAGAAGTCGCAGAGCTGCATCCCAATATTTATCCATTCTGAGTGCCTTTCACTATCTCGGCTTGCGGCTTACCTTCCAACCACTGTGGGGCGCTCTGTATCTTCCAAACGACACAGCCGCGACCCCGCTCCAGCCACCCCCCTCCGTCTCGTCCACCTCCACTGTGCAGCTGTTCTACCTCTGCGCATGGGCAATGTGTGAACCCCAGAGGCTACCACCGGTCTCCCATTGCGAACAAGCAAAAAATGATCTGGAAACCTTTCTCAGGAGGCTTCAATGCTCCGGCATCCCAATCCCCATCACTTTTAAAACTATTTGGGATCTGAGCCCCCTGTCTCTCCCTCCTGCAAGCGATTTGGAGCCCGTTTCCTGTCACTATCATAGAAGTGACAGTCGCTATTATTACAACAACTTTTTGAAACTCATCGGAGACTTTCTGTCCCTGTTCGAGTGCCACGTAAAGCAGGGACTGATTAAAAAAAAGCGGTGAGCTGGACAGGAACAAATGTAGATCCAAACCAATGTGGCTAATCATACGTTCTCCCTTTATTGTTTATAGACAGTAGTTTATATACACTTCCAGATAGTTTACAATCGTGAGCACACTCTCATTGGCAAGCAAACATTGTTTGTCCCTGTCTTAAGGTGGCCAAAGTTTCACACTGCAGACCTGTACTAATTCACACCTAGATAGCTCAGTACACTGTGTTATACCTTAACATAATTTCTGACTGTGCCACAAACTTATTCTTAACTGCGCCATAGGTTTCAAGGCCTCACCGAGGCCCATATCTGAGGCCTAGGCTGGGGTAGCTCAACCTTCACTCTAAACATATATAAATCATGAATGTACAGATCATGTCCTCTTTCTCTCAGAAATTTTTCTACAGTTGTTACTTAAAGCTTCAAGAAATGTAATGTATATTGCTGTATATATTATGTATTATATCTTTTCCATTCTGGCAGGTTACTCTGAAACAAAAGTGCATTATCTTGTATTATCTTGCATAGGACTTTTAAAGTCATTGGCAAGTTTTCCCTTGTAATTTGGATAAAATACGAACAGTTTTTTAGATTCATAACATCTTGAACAAATTTATATGTGATTCATTATCAGAAGTAGACATGGTCCAATACTGGAATTTCTTACTGCAGGAATGTTTTAATATTTGGGTTTGTCCTGAACTGAAACAAAATGTCAAAATGCCAAAGCAATATATAGAAGGAAAAGCAGATAAAAGATTGATTCAGAAAAATCAAAACATTTCATTTTGAAAATGTCAAAAAATATTTAGGAAATGTCTAAATGTTTCAGTTAAGAATTTTTCATTCAGATGGAACATTTCAGCATTCTTAAACACAAATATTTCATATCTGTCTGGGCTTACCTAAACCTCTTTATCAAAGCTCAATTACCAGATACAATCACTTCTTGCTGAAAAGAAGATTATTGCTTCTAAATAGTGCATGAAGTATGCACTGTTTTAAAAAAGTCCTGATATATTAAGTGTACATGAACATATTTTCTTTCAATATCTAGCCACAAAATGTTTTTATTATGTAGATTCTCAGATAAGCTGCACCTCTTAGTAAGAAGAAAGGGGATGAAAATTAAATGATAAACTATGTCATAACTCAAAAAATGAAGTTGTAACTAGTTACCTCAAGAAATGCTGGTATTCCAGCTTGTCAGAGATTAAAGCTGATGAAAGTTTACAGCTAGAATAGAAGAATTACAGAAACAATCCAGGTTTTATAAAGATTTTGCAAATATTTTCCAAAAAATCTTATACTTCAATACATAAAATATATGATGCCTACCCTCTTCTCAGTTTCCTTGCTGCTCTAAAACATTATTTGTGATAGGGCCAAATAACATCAAATTGTTTTCATATTGCATTTGGACCATACTTGCATAAATATTCTTTGAAGACAATGCCTGTTTCAAGAGACCATAATGGGATATTGACTGGAAGCTCTCTTTTGGACCATGGCCATTTGATTAAAAGTGACTTTTGATTAAAAATGTTAATGACTGTAAAAGTTGTTTAACCAAGGCAATTTTTAATTACTGACCAAGTTTTAATTTTTCAAATATCTTTTGTCAATATAATTACTGCCTTCCTTAACAGTAGTGCTTTACAAATAAACAACGAAATTGCTGCAACCCTGATATTCTTCCTCTAGTTTTCAGAGGGGGAAAAATGATATTTGGTTTATTGATTTATCTCCTTGTCCAATATAATTGCAAAAAAAAAAGTACTTGAAATCTTCTAACTGCATAATGAATGGCATGAATGTCAAGGGTGAGAAAACTTAGAATCAGTTTCACTTAGTGTACATTATACCTATAGTTCCAACCTGAATTAAAAAATATCCTGCCTCAACATGTTACTTTCTCTCAACCAATAGCAGTGTTGAATTTTGTGAGGCCACGGCACCAAAAGTCATGAAAATATTCTGTCTAAATAAAAAAACAGAAACAACAACAGTGACAAAAAAACCCCACCAACCCCCCCCCCCCCCCCCCCCGCCCAAGAATTATTAATGACATATGATAGTAGGTCAAGATGCCATCTTGAATAGTTGTTCTACAAAGGCAGACAGGAAGCTTGGTTAATGCAATTTTTACACAATACTTAAGCAAAGTCCATGGGTTAGAAAGACACCTAAGGTCTCCTGCAGCTGATCTTCCTCTCATTCATATTGTTGCAAATCACGAGCTGTTTACTGAACTCAACAGCAGTACAAAATTGGGGTAAGATGGATCAGGCTGTACGTAACACATTCTTTGCAGTAAATACAGTTTACAGTCTTACAGACAGTTTGTAAGATTGATTAGACTGTGGAGGTTGGGAATAAACTAAAATTTGAGCACAAGACAGTGTGTATATGACTGAATGTAACTGCACTCAACAGCAACTTTGCTGATCAGCAGTGTCTGATCAAACCATATGGCCCTAATTGCATTGGCCAATAGAAGATGTGGTACTTTTTTTTTCACACATTGTGAGAGTCAAATGCTGCCTTCTGGATAGAAACTATTCTGTTTTTAAAGGTTTATGTAAATCTTTTATGGCCTCATGTGGTCAGTCCCACATCCCAAATCAAGCCCATAATTAGAAGGTATTAAATCTTGAGTTCTTGTTCTTTGTTCAGACTTTTTTTTATTTGGTGACTTTATAGCATCTAGTTTAAAGCAGTAGTATGGGAATAAGAACTGAGGATCAAAAGGATACCTGCCAGTACCTACTTCCTTCCACCAGTGCACTGGAGCCCACTGCACACACAAAGGCATAGCTTTCAACAATGTAGCTACTGCAGTGAGCTAATTCTTTAATGTCAGTATAGCCAACAGAAGTCATGGCATCTCCTCATATCTCTCATTGAGTTCTCTGGCACAGTGGCTATACTGACTTTATGCAGAAAATGGCAGTTGTAGTTGCCAATAGTGAGACCTGTGATTCTTGAACCCTGGGGCCTTCACACAAAACTATGGATTCCTCGACAGAAAGGGCACTTAAAGGCTGACTGTGATACAGTATTAGAAATCCAGCTATATATCCAAGCTTTATGGGTGGGATTAATAATATGCCAATGGTCCTATTTGTTCCAGCATCTGAGGCATAGACAATTTGGATCATATGGGAATGCATTAGCAGAATAACTCTCAGCCTTTTTTTTCCACTCTTTCTGAGGTACATACTCTCCTACTTTCCCCACCATGCCTGTCCCAAACAAAATTATGTTCTCTAAAAATTCATGACAGCCTGTGTGCAGAAGTGACAGCAGAAAGGAAATATAACTGCACAAACTTGAAGTCAGGGCAGTTTTGAACATTTTGAATATGTTAAGGCCAGCAGCACCCTCATTAAACTCTGATTAACAAGTGGACCCGATCCAGGCTAATTCATGTCTGAATGGGTTTTTTTGTCTTTTTTTTTCCCTTTTTTTTTTTTTTTTTTTTTTTTTTTTTGCCAGTTTATTAGAGGTAGGCAATTAAGAGCTCACACACCTCCAAGTCTTGTATTTTTTTGAAGCAGGGATCTCATACCAGACTTGCAATAAAGCCTTATTGTCCTTGGGACAATATTCTTCACTAATCTCACTTCTGGCAATTTACTTTTTCTTGCTGAGCAGATTTAGAAACAAAACACCTTGAAAGGGCATGGGAGGAGGAATAATCTAGGGCTATCTAATCCCATCCCCAAAGTGGGAGTTTTCCATTCAGCTTCTCTTTTAATGAGCACTGGAGAAATAAAGTTTTACTGCAACACTACTTTGATTCAAGAGACCTATGAGGACCCAATTATCCATCCAGTGGGAGAGGGGTGGCAATCTGGTTTTCAAAGCAAAAGCAATGTAGCAACACAGGCCCCTTGTAATTATGTCTTCCCTACAAATTTATAAACCCAGAGGTGAGCTTTGCTTTGGTTGATTGTTTAAGTGCAATTATTAACTTTCTTTCACTTTCAACTTGTTAATAAAGCTTTCCCAAATGCAGTGCTTGGAGTTATTCTTCCTGAGCACTAGGATTCCAAAGGCTTAACTGGAAACCAATCCTCTGCTTCACTGAAAGGAACACAGTCAGGTCTGGTCAAAGATTATCTGAAGAGCCAAGATGTTTGACAGACACACTGAGGGGGCCACATCCTATTTTCCACCTGAGAAGGCGCGAGGGGAGAGTGAGACAGAAAGAAGGAAGTTAAAGGAGACTGGGAGTGACTTGGAGAACTCGGAAAGGAAGAAACACTACTCAAACAGTAGCCTGATTCAAGGGGAAAATCCTGTTTGTGTCATTTGTCTTCCTTTGAAGCTGTCAATATTATAATCATTGCATAAACATGTGTCTTTTTTGGAAGTGTATGCAGATTTGCTTTAAGCCTAATCCTGTTTAAAATAAGGAAGGGAGACAGTTGTTCTCAACAACACATTTTTCAGTCCTGGTCTCCCATGTTCAGTAGGCCGCAAGGAATTCCTGCCTCTTCCCACTCCTAGGCCCCACAAGTGGATGGGACCAGTGAATCAAGTGTGCCTATGCCACGTCAGAAGAGGCATGGCATACATTGCATCAATTCACTTTCACTGCATCTCATATATGTGCAGCTTGAGGCAGTGACTTCAAAACACTGACTTCAGGTGCTTGTCTTTCAAAGGCATGCCTAAGTTTTTAAGGATACAGGTACACATTTGGGGCTAGGACCAATAATAGCATCAACTTTGCATATGATATACATAGAGTCTACGTGAGATGTAAGTATATCACAGTATACTTTGTTGTTCAGCCTGTATGAGATGATATATTATATACACAAATAATACCATGTAGTCTGTTGCATATAATTCAAGCACATAAATCTGACATATGTAGAGCTAAGTGATAAAAATAATTTATTTTTGAAAATGCAGTTTGAGAACATGGCAACCATTCATGATTTACTTCTTGTGACAATTTGTGGGATTTCCTTATGTATATGCTCCTTTTTTCATTTTCTGTTGATTTGAAAGGAGTTGTGGTATTGCTGTCTATTTTAATGCCTCTCAAGGACCTTGCAGGATATATTACATTGCTCCTGGAATAGATAGTAGATAGCCATTGGACTAAGAGAAAGACATAATAAAGAGGAGAGGAAAAGCAATAGCCCTTCATTCTGCACAGAAGTGTTTTGCAAAAAGAAAGCCATAAAACACCAGTTGAGTGAAAGTCAGTCTCCCACAGTCATAAAAAGGTTGAGGGAAAGGTTTTGCAGTGAAAATGACAAAGCAAGCTGGACAAGACAAATTGTGGTTCAGAGTGAATGGCATGATCTGTACTAAGGGCTGCAGTTTGACCCCTTGACAAATACTGCTTTAAAGCAGTAAGGAAACTGAAAAGGCAAAGGGAGTTTCTACTGAATACGTCTATGTGAAAAGTAATGTTTTCAGAAATGCTCTGTGTCTATATACTTATTCAGTTGTGCTTGTCTAAGTCTAATTTCCGTCATCAAGTGTCTCTCAAAGGTTAAATCTCAGGGGATTTTGGAAAGGGTATATCTTCTCTGTGTCAGAGTTTGAGGATTCAGCATCAGTCTCAGGAAGACAGTAAGATACATTGCATTCCTGGGAAATTATGCTGTATAATGGACTTCTGTGCCCAAGTATATTTATAGAGACACCAGCCAGAAGCTACTTTTGGACTCCTTTCACACTTCAGGGGTTTAAAGCATATGGTATTTAGGAGATCTGGAAATTAAACACAAAATGAGGAGTTATGTATAAAAGGGTGACATTTTGACATTTTGACTGTCTTTGCACCAGAGCAGTTTATGCTGAATTACTTTGAACCTTCAGAAAAACAGACAAACAACAACAAAGAACTCACAGAAAACCAATTGGAAGTGAATATTTAAAATCTCCAAAATATTTCCATCTGAAATTTCACATGGAGACACAGATCAGTGCTCTAGTCACAATGTTGTAGAAGGGAAACCACTCATTTCATGTCCACAGGAGATGACCCAGATCCCTTCTCTCTGATTTGCAAACAATACCTAATTTTCAAGGTTATGCTGCAGTCTGTCCTCATACTGTACTGGACTCCCTAATGGCAGTAGGACAGAAGTCCATCTCTACAGTCAAGGTCTCTAGACACCAATGCCATCTTTTTTTTTTTTTTTTTTTTTTTTTTTTTTTTTGCCTAGTGGAATAAACAACAACATAAAACCAGCCTGATGTTACAATCAGTTTTTTGCCCTTGTCACCTTTACATAAATAGAGGAATATCAGCTGCTTCTTTTCCAATGTGGTTTTTTAGTGGCTATAGTAGAATAGGGGCACAGGCATTCTTTCCTGAAACTGAGGTTGGCTTCTAGATGAGTAAGACCCTCTACGTGAATTATACTCAAGAGGCTCAGAGAAACAATCAAGTGATGTGACATTTCTATGGAGGTGCCATTGAAAATTCAGAAGTTGAAGAGGCCTTCAGACACGTGTGGGTGCCGGTCTGCAGGGGTCGCTCATCCGCGTTGGGTGCCAGTCTGTAGGGAGCGCTGGACTCCAGGACGGTTTGGATGGATGGAGACAAGAGATCTCTGAAGTCAGGTTTTAGAAGATGTGGTTTATTATAAAGGGTGAAGGGCCCTGCTTGGAGCTGCCAGCCGCAACTCGTGGCAGGCCCTGGGAGAGAGAGAGAGGTAACAAGGCTAAGAGAGGGTTCCAGGTGAGGGTCCCAAGAGGAAGGTCCAAGAGAGAGCATCCGGTCCCTCGGGCACACCTTATCAGGGGTCTTCAAGGTGGTCTGGAACAGGACTTGGGCCAATGGGGTTACAGATACCTGATACTTCAGGGGAGGGTCACAGGTGTGGGATGAACCATACATTGGGGGTGAGACAGAGCATTCCATGTGACCTTTGGACCTATCTTCAGGTAAAGGGCACTGTTTAATCAGAAAGGGGGATTGCTTTCAATCTGGCTATATTATTGTTTTATAGTTGTTCAGTAATTAAGGTTTGGTATCTCAAATCTTGTTCTCATCTCAGTATCTGTATTTTCTAAATCTTTTGCCAGGCAATCATATTTATAAGGCTTTCCTATTTCATCTTCCCCAACAGAGGTGCCATTGAAAATTCAGGACAGTAAGCCAATTAAGTGTGTGTGACTAGTTAAACTGTTCCAACATGCTGACCTGTCCCATGGGCAAACATCTCAGAAGGACGTGACTCCTTTCTGAGGTTTTCTATGTGTCGTGGTTAAACCACAACCAGCAACCAAACCTCACAGAGATGCTCACTCTCTCTGCTCCCACCCCCAGCAGGATCAGGGAGAGAATTGGAAGGGTAAATGTGAGAAAATTCATGGGTTGAGATAAAGATACTTTAATAGGGAAAGAAAAAGCCACACACACAAGCATAGCAAAACAAGGAATTAATTCTCTGCTTCCCATGGGCAGGCAGGTGTTCAGCCATCTCCAGGAGAGCAGGGCCCCATCATGTGTCATGGTCACTTGGAAGACAACACACCATTACTCCAAATATAACCCCCTTTTTCCCTCTTTCCCTGATCATGATGTCTTCTGTCTGGAATATCCCTTTGGTCAGTTTGGGTCACCTGTACCACCCGTGTCTCCTCCTAGCCTCTTAAGCACCCCCAACTTGCCAGTATGGCAGCAGGCCTTTCCTCTGCGTATGTCCTGCTCAGTGACAACAAAAACTTCACTATACTATCAGCACAAATCCAAAACACAGCTCCATACTAGCCACCGTGAAGAAAATTAACACTACCCCAGCCAAAACCAAAACAACATGATAGGAAACTACACAACATGATTATGGTTATTATAACCTGGAAAAGCCTTAGCTTTCTGAAATATTGAGAGGCAAGGGGGAAATTACTCATTTTTCGTACTCTTTTTTGCATGACTGGCAATAGTGACCACCCACATGATCTTGGTTAGCAGACCACTGACCATCCAAATTTCCTTTGTGAACCCAAAGTAAGTTTTAGAGCCCCTCTACCATGTTAAAAAAAATAATAAAAATCCAGCAACTCCATGAAGCATTCCTTTAAGATAATAACTAACAAGGATTCACCAAGTTAAATTTTAAGAAGTGTAATATGACAAACTAAGACCTACCAGATGGGAACTGTTTCTCATATCTTCTCCTGCTATTAAGAGCTCATTAAATCAGCCATGGGATTGACAAAGAAGATTCACAGAATTCATAGAATGTCTGGGTTGGAAAAGACCTTCAAGATCATTGAGTCCAACCCATGCCCTAGCACCTCAACTAGATCATGGCATCGAGTGCCATATCCAGTCTTTTTTTAAACACATCCAGGGATGGTGACTCCACCACCTCCCCAGGCAGTCCATTCCAGTACTTTATCACCCTTTCTGTAAAAACTTTTTCCTAATATCCAACCTATATTTCCCTTGATGCAACTTGAGACTGTGTCCTCTTGTTCTGTCAGTTGCTGCCTGGTGAAAGAGATCAACCCCCACCTGACTACAACCACCCTTCAGGAAGTTGTAGAGAGTGATAAGGTCACCTCTGAGTCTCATTTTCTCCAGGCTAAACAACCCCAGCTCCCTCAGTTGTTCCTCATAGGGCTTGTGTTCCAAGCCCCTCACCAGCCTCGTTGCCCCCCTCTGAACGCGCTCAAGCACCTCAATATCCTTCTAAAACTGAGGGCCCAGAACTGGACACAGCACTCAAGGTGCGGCCTCACCAGCGCAGAATACCAGCGGAAGAACACCAGCGCAGAATACAGCGCAGAATACAGCGGAAGAATGACCTCCCTAAATGATGGTGCATCTAGTGGCAGGAGCTGAGCATGATCAAAGTTCCTGACCTCTAGATCATTCTGTGCACTTGGTCTCTCACTGCTTCCACTTAGGTGTCTCAGTTTCTGATTTTGGTACATACCTTACAGCAATGCAGTCATCTTCCTGCCCGCTGGATACCTGCAAGTTATCAGAGCTCAACCTGTAGCTCAGCTAGGATAAGTTCACTGAGAGAATGACTGTTTTTTTCAGTGGCATCCACATAAATTCCAGAAGCAGATTCTCTGAATCAATTATTTGTGTGTTTGCACACACCCAGCTACTAGCCTGTTAAAAAAAAACCAAAAACACATTGGCAAGAGTACCCATAGTTCAGTTAAACACTATATCAATTAGTATTTCCTTTTTGTACTCAAGGTTCTTCCCTTTGTCCCAGACAGACTCCCTGAACCATCATGTAGAAGAACATCATTAGCCAACATCCAGCCTTACGGCTGCGACCCTTTTGACATGAAACTCCAGTGTCAGTAGCCAAGACACTGGAATGTAAAGGCATGAATATGCAACAATACTATGCATGCTGTTTTCACTCGTTTTATGTGACAGCAGATATGATTAATTATGACCTTCTGATCAGAGAGCTGTCAGAAGGGGAGTGATTAAAGTCAAGAAGCAGCTTTTACCATTCTAGTCAAAAGTCATTGTCTTTTGCTCCTAGGCTGACTTACCACTGCCACCTTTATTCCTCTTTCCCCAAGCTGCTATCAGTGCTTGCTCATCAGTACTGGAACCCAGGTCTAGCAACAGAAGTGCCTCACAGAAATTGCTGAACCATGTCTACACTGCATTATCCCAGTGCTCAGAGGTGTGGTTTAACCAGCTGTTCAACAAAACTAGGTCATATTATCCAAGAACATTGCAAACCTCTGAAAAGCATGAAAACCAAAAGCACAAATGCAAACAGTTTAAATCTTTCATGGTGTTCTGATGGCACTGCAGTACCCATATATGGGCTTGACAGCCTAACAGAAAGTTTCCTAAACATGACCTGATCACATAGAGAATTTCATCCAGATTGATATAGCTTTTTTAAAAAAAGATAAATGCAAGTAACTGTTATTTAATTCACTAACTGTTTGTCAAATCACAGTGGATCAGGGGTATAGTAGGGAAAATTTGAAGTGTGGAAGGGTACACATGCATATTCTGCTTGTAAAATCAAAGACAAAACATACCGAAATTTAGAGACGAGCAAGTTACAAGGAGGGGACAGGTTGGCTGTTTTATAAACCAGGCTATATGGAAAGTGCATGAAAGTTACTATTGCTTTTGAAAATACCAAATTATGTCATAACTGGCTATGTGAAAAAGATTTTGGCCAGGTTAGTGGAAATATCTTGAAATCACTTACTTTTGTACAATCTTTACTAAAGGAAACGTTTCCAAATGCAGTATGCTATCAAGAGCTAGAAGACCTGAAAATAAAAAATCCTTTAAGAATGACAAATGTACTCATTTTGGAAAAAAATCCCAGTAAACGTAACTCTTTCAAATTCCAATAATAGTGGCCATATGCTGACTTAAATCTTCAGTTTTCATCCATCAGCCTTTACTCCTGAAATACAAAGATGATGTGCCCCACAAAATGAAAGAATAGATACTTAGTCTTATTTTCAGAGACAGTGAGGTTTAGTAATTCCAGTAAAGTCAGAAAGATTGGATAGGTGTGTGGATTTCAGTGACAGAGTCAGGTTTTACAGCCATTCAAAGGGGTATCCACAATTATAATTTCACTTAGCTCTAAAGAGAGTGTGGAAAGTACATTTCCCCAAAAAATAACACAAAGGTTTTAAATAATTCAAATGACCCAGGTATTTAGAATCAATGTGTGTATAGTCTTTGTCTTTCAGCTGGGACCTAGCCATTTTGTAAGCCAATTTTGGTTTTGAGTTCAGTAATAAAATTATCAGAAATAGTGCATACAATATAGGAAAACCTGGACCCCAGTCTTTTTCATATTTTTAAAAAACATTCATTTTAAACAAATTATCTGTTTTTAAGCACCTGTGAATAGTGGTGTTCCCCAGGGTCCTATACTAGGCCCAGTGTGTTCGACTTGTTCAGCAGTGGCTCAGACAAGGGCCAGAGGCCTCCTCAGCAGGTCACTGACAGCACAAAGCTGGGAGCAGTGGCCAGTACCCCATAGTACATCCTTTCAGGAAGACCTCAACAGGTTGGAGAGATGGGCAGAGATAAACCATCTGAAACACAACAAGGACAAAAGCAGGGTCCTGAACTGGGGAAGGAATAACCCCAGGCATCAGCACAGGCTGAGGGTTGATCTCTGTGGAGAAGGACGTGGGGGACCTGGACAAGCTGTCCATGAGCCAGCAGTGTGTCCTGGTGGCCAAGAAGGCCAATGTTGTCCTGGGGTGCATTGGGAAGAGCATTGCCAGCAAGGTGAGGGGGTTGATCCTGTCCTTCTACTCAGCCCTGGTGAGACACATCTGGAGTGCTGGGTCCAATTCTGGGCTCCTCAGGACAAGAGAGACTTGGAGCCCCTGAAGTGGGTCCAGCAAAGGGCTACAAAGTTGCTCAGGGGTCTGGAGAATCTCTCTTAGGAGGAAGGGCTGAGGGAGCCAAACCTGTTCAGCCTCAAGAAGAGATGACTGAGAGAGGACCTAATTAATATGTATAAATATCTAAAGGGTGGGGGTCAAAAGGATAGATCCAGCCTCTGTTTGGTGGTGCCAAGCAATAGCACAAGGGTCAACAGGGACAACTGATGCTCAGGAAGTTTCACCTGAATATGAGAAAGAACCTCTTTACTGTGCAGGTGACCAGACACTGGAATATGTTGCCCAGAGAGGTTTCAGAGTCTCCCTCACAGGAGATATTCATATATGAATGCACACATGGACATGCTCTAGAATGACTGCCTGAGCAGGGTAGTTGAACCAGAACCACCATAGTCTCTTCCAACCTGATTGATTCTGTAATTCTGTTTTTGGAAGTGGAGATGATCAAATTCTATTACTCTTATATTTTGTTACGTTTTTCCTGAAGTTTTAATTTGGGAAGAGATTTTTCTTCTCTTTGAAATTGTAGTGCAATGAAAATTCTGCTAAATCAAGATCACAGCACCCTTCTACTATCTTCCAGCTCTTTTTATGGCCTGGGACATGCCATCAACAACAACAAAACATATATGTTGTGAAAAAAAGAGAAGCAGTGAGCAAGAGTAACCAGGCAAATACTACACCTCAAAGTAAACCAGAACAAATGAAAAAAAAAACTGAGTTCCTTTCTGCCACTTCTAGGATGCCTGTTTTTTAACTTGTATAATCATCCATTAGCTTCACCCTGCATAAAGAGACAGCTGAACAAGCTACAAGCAAAAGAAAAATATGACAGAGCGTTTTGACAACCATAGTATAACAGTTTAAATCAAGTAGAATTTATACAGAGGATTCTTTAAGCTATGTTCATAGAGAGAGTCATGTTCTTTTAACATGGTATTTCTTATCATATTCTCCAATAAATTTGTGGCAAATATTGCAATTTTCCATCAAGTGAATGGTTCTAATCCTGGATTTAGAAGCAGTGCAGCTACTACTCTGAGAGGACATAGTGACCAGAGTACAGTGAAAATAACACAGCATCAAAAAGGGACAAGACAAGGGATGCCTTTCTAAAATGAAGCCTAGTATGCAAGCAAAAATAATGTCTTAATATATATCTTCTACCTGAAATTTAGTGAACTTCACTAGCACATTCTATTGGCATCCCATGACATAGCTTCAATTTAAAATTACCTTTCCAGTGTCAGAAACTGAAAGGATACTGCCTTGTTTCTAAATCTTCGGATCCAAATTATAGCTGGTGTAATAGTCATCCATGGGCTTAAGTGTGCTCAGTGTCTTGTCAACAGTTTTCTTACTAGTGTTCCCAAGTGGGAAGCAAGTACAGGCTGAGTGCTAGGGCTAGAAGCTACAAACATTAGTGACTAAGGAGAGTGGGAAGGGCAGAAGTCCTTTCACTGGGGCTACCAGAATGTATTGTGTGTCAATAGTAGGCTGAGTCAAAGTTGCAGACTTCCCGTCTCAAAACAAGATGACTCTATGAGGCCCACAGATATTTACCATGGGGCCTCCAAATACAGACTTTCAAAATGTCAGTACCATATGCAGCACTGCTGCCTTGTGTTGTTAGGTTTGTCTCATCAGTGATGGTGTGGGTCAGGTTTTGAGATTTCCATCTGCACTGCAGGCTGACTGGAGGCCAGCTGGCTCCATCCAGGACCAAATGCAGTATCTGACAGAGCACCTGGAGCAATGCCTCTCTCTTATTCTAGCAAAAACCACTCAAAGACGACCTGGGATGAGCAGATACTTGCTATTTTCTTTACTCCTTGTGTGGATGCTGTTGTTGAATATATTGGAGTCTGCATCAAAAAGTATGTAACCCACCAGTAAGAATTTATTAATTCTTAGGTAGGCCTTGATTTATTTATTATTGAGCAGACTTTTAAATGGCATTGTATAAGGTTATTGAGACAGAGAGGGGAAGGGAGAGAGAGGGAGGGAGAGAGATTATACATTAATATATCAATAGATTATGTGTATCTATAAAAGTATATCTGTTCATATGCATATATACAAACCAGAATCCTAGATCTAACAACACCTACTAGAATCTGACAATGCAGCAAGACCAAAATAGCTATCTCCCTGCCATAACCCAGCTCCCAGTTTCCTGCTGCTTATGAAATTACTACATGTACATGTGGTTTTATATTTTATAAAATCTGAGGACATTTTTTTTCACCCAAGGAGCTGTCTGATCCTTTTTTGAATCCATTAATACTTTTGGCTGTCCTTTACAACAAAGATATCCAAGAAAGCTAGACTCACTTTAAGAAGAAAATCTTAAAGGTGCAGGAGCAGGCCATCCCTGAGTACCAAAAGGTGAGTCATCGGGGAAGACAACTGCCTTGGCTGAGCAGGGAGCTTTCACAGGAACTAAAGAAAAAAATAGGTTTTATGGCCTTTGGAAGTAGGGGCAGACAATTTAGGAAGAGTACAAAGATGTTGTTAGGTTATGTATAAGGAAAATTTAAAAGGCAAAAGTCAACTAGAACTTGGTCTGGCCACTGCTGTAAAAGATAAGAAAAAGTGGTTTTTAAATACATGAACAAAAGGAGGGCCAAGGAAAATCTCCACCCTTTACTGGACACTAGGGGGAACAGAGTCAGCAAGGATGAGGGAAAAGTTGATGTATTTAAAGCCTGCTTTGCCTCAGTCTTTGTCAGTAAGACCAGTTATCCTCAGGGCAGCCAGCCCCCTGAGCAGGTAGACAGGGATGGGGAGCAGAATAGACCCCCTGCAATCCAGGAGGAAGTCATGACTGACCTGCTGTGACACACAGACAATCACGAATTTGTGGAGTTAGATGGGATCCACCCAAGGGTACTGAAGGAGTTGGCGGTGCTCGCTAGTGCTCACTAAACTGTTCTCCATAATTTATCATTAGTCCTAGTTAACAGCTTACTGGAGGTTGGTCAATGTAATGCCCATTGTATTTAGGTTTGTATGGCCAGGTTTCGGTAGCAGGGGTGGCTTCTGTGAGAAGCTGCTGGAAGCTTCCTCCTTGCCCTGCAGAACCAATCCCTGGCAGCTCAAAAGACAGATGTGCCACTGGCCAAGGCTGGGCCAGTCAGACCTGTGATAACAGATTTAAGAAAGAAAAAAAAGGTTATTGCACTGATGTCATTGTGGCCAGAGAACAACAGGGTGAGGACATTGAGAGGAACAACTCTGTAGACACCAAGGTCAGTAGAGAAAGAGGGGGAGCAGGTGCTCCAGGTGCCAGATTCCCCTGCAGCCTGTGGTGCAGTCCACGGTGAAGCACCTGTGTCCTTACAGCCCATGAAGGCTGCAGAGATTCACCTGCAGCACATAGAGGAGACCCACATCATGGCAGGTGGATGCCTGAAGGAGGCTGTGAATGCAGAAGAAGCCTTACTGGAGCAGGTTCCTGGCAGGGTCCTGCAGGAGAGAGGAGCCCATACTTGAGCAGGTTTTCTGGTAGGACCTGTGACCCTGCGGGGGAACACACTGGAGCAGCCTGTCCTTGAAGGACTGCACCCTGTGGAAGAGTGACTCACATTGAAGCAGTTCATGGAGAGCTGCTCATGGGATGTTGGTGAAGTTCATTGAAAACTGTCTTCTGTGGGAGGGACCCCCACGGTGGAGCAGGGGAAGGATTCCTCTCCCTAAATGGTGTGAGAAACAACTTAAACACCATTTACCACCTCTGAACTGTTGAAGGCAGAAGGTAGAGCTGGAAAGGAGTGAGAGGTGTATATCAGGGGGTTTTAGGATATTATTTGACTTCTCATTAACCTGCTCTGATTTTGCCAGTAATAAGTCCATTTAATATCTCTAATTCCAGTCTGCCTTTCCCATGATGGTATTTGGTGAGTGATCTCTCCTGGTCCTTATCTCAGTTCATGAAGCCTTCATTATATTTCTTCTCCACTGAACAATTGTGAAGGAATAGAGAAGTTTTGGTGGATGCCTGGCATCCAGCCAGGGTCAACCCAACAAACATCCACAAGAAGGACTGGAAGGACAATCTGGGGAACTACAAGACTGTCTGGCTGACCCTGGTGCCAGGGAAGGTTACAGAACAAATCATCTTGAGTGCCATCACACAGCACATACAGGACACCCAGGGGATCAGGCCCAGCCAGCAGGGGTTTAGGAAGGGCAGGTCCTGCCTGACCAACCTGATCTCCATCTGTGACCACGTGACCCACCCAGTGGATGTGGAAAGGCTGTGGATGTTGTCTATCTGGACTTCTGTGAAGCCTTTGACACTGTCTCCCACAGCATTTTCCTAGAGAAGCTGCTAGTCCATGGCTTGGATGAGTGCACTGTTTGCTGGGTTGAGAACTGGCTAGGCTCAGAGAGAAGTGATGAATGATGCTACATCTGTTTGGTGGCCTGTCACTAGTGGGGTTCCCCAGGTATCAGTGTTAGGGCCAGTCCTGTTTAGCACCTTTATTAATGATCTAGATGAGGGAATTGACTGAATCTTCAATAAGTTTCCAGATGACACTAGATTGGGTGTAAGTTTTGATCTCCTGGAGTGTCAGAAGAATCAGCAGAGGGATCTGCACAGGCTGGATTGATGGGCTGAGGCGAGTGGTATGAAGTTTAAAAAGCCGGGTATTGGGTTACACACTTTGGTCACAACAACCCCACGAGGCACTACAGGTTTGGGGCAGGGTGGCTGACAAGCTGCCTGGGAAAGGGAGTGCTGGTTGAAAACAGGCTGAGCATGATCAAGCAGCATGCCCAGGTGGCCAAGAAGGTCAATGGCATCCTAACTAGTACCAGCAGGAGTGTGGCCAGCAGCACCAGGGCAATGATTGTCCCCCTGTGCTGGGCACTGGTGAGGCCACACCTTGAGTGCTGGGTTCAGTTCTGGGCCTGTCACTGTAAGGACACTGAGGGGCTGGAGTGTGTCCAGAGAAGGGCAACAGAACTGAGGTAGGGTCTGGAGCACAAGTCCTGTGAGGAGCAGCTGAGGGAGCTTAGAGGGGTGTTTACTGGAGGAAAGTAGACTCAGGGCTTAGTAGACTATTTTTGCTCTCTATAAGTGCCTGAAAGGAGGGTTCAGCAAAGTGGGGCTCAGACTCTTCTCCCAGGCAGCACATGACAGGACAAGAGGACAGTCTCAAGCTTCACCAGGGGAGGTTTAGGTTGTGCATCAGGAGGAATTTCTTCATGGAAATGGTTGTTAAACATTGAAATGGACTCCCCATTGATGTGGTAGAGTCACCATCTCTGGAGGTATTCAAGAAACCACTGGACATCACACCGAGTGCTATGGTCTAGTTGACATGGTTTTGATCAGTCAGTGGTTGGACTCAATGATTTCAGAAGACTTTTCCAACTCAGCTGATTCTGTGATTCTGTATTTTGGGGTTTTGTGCAGGTTTTGCATTTGTTTCAGTCCCTCTGATTTCATTTATTCCTGAAGGTGAGACAGGGGCAGGTGTGCAGCTGTGTGCTGAAAGCAGATCAAATCCCCTTTTTCTCCACCCTCAGCTTCCCACTCATCTTTCTCCCATACATGCCAAGAAGAGATTTTGTTACAGAGTCTTTGAGCAACAGAACTGATGACAGAGGAGAAAAGTTTTCCAGGAAGCTCCAGCTGCCACCATCAGGGTGCCATATGGGGCCAAGGATTCCCTGGGGTTGTAGGGTCCCACAGGAGTCCATCAGGGAAGGGCTTGGCAACCAGGGTCCATTCCACCACCCCAGCCACAGGCAGGGCATCTGGGGGCCCATGGGCAGCCACAGCTCAGCACTGGGCAGTGCCCTGGGAATGGCCCAAAGCCAGGCCAAGCCACGGGCCCATAAGTGACCCCACTGGTAGAGCTCAAGGCCAGCCAGGGCAGGGCTGTGAGGAGCTGAAGAACAGCCCAGCTGTGGCATGGCCTGGGCAGAAACTCTCTCCTGCCATGTAACATTTAATAAACTACAGGCTCTGGACACAGATTTTAATTGCAGATGTCCTCTGAAAACCAGTATTTTCTGTATTTCTGGGTTGTTTAGTTAGCAATCTGTATACATATGATATAGCTGCAAATATGTTCTGGCAAGAATATTTGGTGCTGTGGCCGATGTGCTTCAATGGCAAAGAACAGCAACTACAAAAAATGCTATTTATGCAGCAATTTAAATCTTCAAATATTACTTAAATAATTTCCATTCTAAACACATGTCCTCTAAGGCTTATGGAGTTGACGAAAGAAGAAAGCAAGTCAGCCTTACTGTGATTTCAGCAGACACGGGCGTACATTAGGATCTTCAGGGATGGCAAAATTCCCAGTGACTTTGAAAAGTTTGGAATTCCAACCTGATAGGGATCCTCACTCACTTAAACTTTTAATAGTGAATGTCCACTTCTTCCTTACTTAAAACATTCTGCCCTTACTGACTGATCTGTACCATCCACATAGAAGGAAATCTTAACTCACAGAAGGCTCAAATATGGGCTTTAGCAGCATCTGAGGCCAATGTGTCTGGACCCTCTCTGAAGGCAGGACCTTTTCAGCTTGTGAAAACACAGAGAATTTTAGCTTTCCTGATGATCTTCATGTAATAAACATATACGTTAAAAAATCCTTTCTTTCAGACCAATTTTCAAAAGACCTGCAGCTAAGGGTGACACAGACAGAGCACTGACTCCCATAATTCTGACTGTAAGAACATCTGTTTTTCTCTTCTTAAAAGATGTATATACAACTTTCCACAGACTTTAAAGCCTTTTGACTGTAAGTGTATTGAAAGCACTGATATACATGTCAGTAATGTAGCTGTAGACAAGGACCAGATCCACCTCTAGAGTGTTTTTTGACAGTTTCCAGGCTTTGCTATTGAAATGCAAGTAGATGCTGAATGTGGGAAAAGCTAAAGCTATGTTGCTTGGCTCAGAGCCCAAGACTGAAAGATTTGGATTCACTTTTCCAGCTGAAAAATGTATTTCCTCACAGAGCTTCAAGAGGTTTCATACTCAGCTAGGGAGAGCCAGGGTGGCTCCACTGAAGTCCATGAAAATGTAGGCATAAATTGTAGCTCCGTATCTGACATGTATTTTCCCGTAGTAAGCATTAAACCCTTTATAGATGGATCAGACACAACAATCACAAGAAATTATTTTTATTATTTAGTCTTTCTGATATTAATCTGCATCAAATGGTGAGTATTTAGATTTATGAGCAGCTCCCCCTGTAAACTTTTCTGAGATAACCTTTCTGTTAGTGCACAGAAATTGTATGGAAATTTTGGGCAGAGAAATTGTTTGCCTGGAAACTCAAATGAATTACCAGAGTTTCTTTTGCTGTTATTTGCCTTGGATTTTTTCATATTATAAAATCAATGTCTCAAGTCAATATTTGTCAAAAGTATTACAGAGAATTCAAAATATTGTTCTATTAGAAAATTAATGTAATTATACTAATAAAGCTTAAAAAAAACCCAAACCCAAACTTGTCATATGCACAGTTACATATGCATACTTCAGTTCAAATGTTTTATTTTCACTGGTAGCTTCAGCCATGCAGAAGATGGTGGTGTTCTGATGGAAAACTTTGGTTAGCAGATGTGTGTTGCTTTATTTTTTCCATTCCACTTGCAAGTTTTTTGGAGAAAAGTCAAGCCCCATGACCCAAATATGCAGCCCCAGGGCACTGTGTGAAATGATCTGGTAGCTCAGGTTCTTTCACTAATCCAGGTCAGCATCTGTCCCAGACACAGACTTTATCCTGTAAGTCCCTGTGATGATGTGCAGCAGGAAATGCCAAGTTATTATCCTCCTTTACAACACTAAGTGAAATCTACAAAGGATGCAATAAAGTTAATTACTAGGCATTGTCTTTCACTTGGAGGTAAATCTAGGGCTTCTTGGGGTTTGCTTCTTTGCTCAAGGGCTAAAATATAGAAGCATTATCAGACACTAAGTATAACAATCAAATCATGTGCTGGCATTCATGCAAATGGGAACCTGAACTAAATAGAATCACGGAGTCACAGAATCATTTAGGCTGAAAAGACCCTTAAGATCACTAAGTCCATTAACCTGACAATGCCAATTACGTGGCCTTTTTATCTTTCTCTCCATGACTGCACAGGAGTCTGCGACTGCACAGTCTGCACTGTGTCTGGGACACAGTACCAGAGTCTTCTGAACTTTGTGGTCACCTTATGCCTTTCATTTATCATGAAATCATAGAATGGCTTGGGTTGGAAGGCACCTTAAATATGTTCCAAACCTCATGCCATGGACAGGGACACCTTCCACTAGACCAAGTTGCCTGGGACCCCATCCAATTTGGCCTTGAACCCTTCCAAGGAAAGTGTTAAGATGTTACATGTAGCACTTTACAGGACCATAATATAATTCAGGTTGGAAATTCAATTCTGTGCTCAAAGCAGGAGCTAGAATGGTTTTAAGTCCTCTCAGAGGAGCTTCTCCTTCTTTCTTTTACTTTCACCCTCTTCTTGCACTGTCATTAGCTTTGTTGCAAGTCCTCCTGTCACAGACTCTATAGCTGTCATCTTTGACATAGGCATGGGTCACAGCCATTAGTAGCCTTGGATCAAGAGTGCAAATTCTGTGAAGTCCACAAGGGTCTGGATATTCTCTGGAGTGAAACATCACAAAAATAATAAATTAAGCACGAAGATTTTCCTCAGTTCTTGCAAAGCTGCTGGTGCCAACCAAGCAACACTTTCTGTAAAAAGCCTTGTCGGGTTGTGTTCTTTTCTTAATGTAGTGTGTTTAAACAAATAGGGAGAAAAGCAAAGATCTTCCTTCTTTCCCCTCCTGCCTCAGCAGCTTCAGCAAGTCAGGTAAGTGCAAAAAAACTCTCACAGATGTTGTTTTGCAGATGTTGTGGATGGAAAGGCCAATGTCATCTCACGCTGTCCAAGGACAAGCACCTTCTGAGTGATGTGTACTTATAGACAGTGCCATAGCCCCAGAGTGTACTAAAGGGAAGGAGGGAGCAGCAACACTCCCATCCTGGTTACCTCTCCGCTGCCTGCAAGATGCAAGCACTCCATGGCTCTCACTTAAGGAGCACCTTGCACAAATGTCTGCATCTGCTCTGGCAGAGGAAGGTTTTTTATTACATATTTCATTGGCATTAGAGAAAGAATTTATCCTGGTGAACTTTCACTCTTAACAAGGTATTCCCTTTTCACTAATGTGATTTAAGTTGGTGTGAGAAGTATCACATTTAATAAAAGATTTATTTACTGCTATGTAATCCATTGAGCAGCCAGACAAAAGACAGGCTGCAGACCCACAATTACCTGCCATTGCTCAAATTGCAAATTGTGTGGCTCCTAATAGAGGACTATTTTAATTTTATCATGGTATTTTTCTTATATTTTTGTTGTTTTCTAGCCCAAAGAGACAGCACTTCACATTCCACCTATTAATAGGCCTGAGTCAAGGAAGAGGGGTGTTTTCTATTTTTTTTAACAATAACATTTCATAACATTATGAAAGAAAGAAGTTTTTTTGGGTGGAAGTGGTGGTGTAAAATAAGAATGCACTAGTCCACAAGCCTGATACAGTTGGTATGTGCAGAACACATAAAATAACTTTGATTTCCAAACATGACCACTTCTCTATAACTATTACTTCATCATGAGGTCATTTACTTCATCAAATAGCAATTTTTATTAAAAACTACCATAAAGAAATGTCTGACATACATTAATTTCTGTGTGATTTAATTCCTTATGTTTTGAATAGAAAACAGAAACAAGTTTCTGCCTTTATATCTGCCATTTGCACATTCATTTCTTATTCAACATGATATTTGCAAGTATACCATTATTTAATGCTTGGTTGCTACATCATAGTAATCTCTTTGCAATATTTTCATAAATACAACACAAATCCAAACATTTATGAGGATAAGAATAATAGCTATTAGTAAAGACCTTCATGTTAAACTTATGTTAATCTTTGTACAAGGAAATTACTAACATAAACTGTTTATTTGATTACTTCAGGTAATAAAAAAGTCTTGCAAATTCTTACCCACATCATCGTTTCAACTGCTGCACTTGCACTGTTCTTGTTGATATGCTGAAGAGCCATGGATAACAACAATAGATGTAATTATTAGTTATAAGTAATTTGAGATTGGTCTAAGATGTCTGTGTTTGTTCTGGGCAGATGTAACACCTCATGAACTCTTCACAGACAACCTGATAATAAGTCACAAACACTGGGCAGTAGATCAAAATAATAATTCTGATCTAACAAAAAAGACATCCTATACTGGTTAGTATCACCTGCCATTTGTCTATACCTTCCCCATTGACGATTTTCCTTCCATTTTTTTTTCCTTTTAAAAATCAATTGCTGATAGATGCCTCAATTTCTGAAGCCATATGAAAAGGAAAGATTTAGCCAGGATATACACACTTTTCTGATTATGTTTGATCTTATAACATGAAGATTTTATGAGCAGCACTTCTGTTTGTACTGGCAACATCAGCAAAAAAAAAACCAAAGTATTTTAGAAGCCTAGTCCTAGCCACAGGAGGTACTAAATTCTTAAAAGTGTAGCACTGCAGCCTATGTATAAGACAGAATGATGACACAAGAAAAGAAAATATGGCAAGAATGGCAGAGAAACAGAGTGAGCAACTTCATTCAGCTGTTACAGGAGATGCTGAGAAACCAGATATGATGAACTGTCCCCATCTCTGTGGCCCCTGGCATGTAATTTAATCCCTCCTTCTACTGCATAGTTGGATAGTTCATTCAGAAGGGGCCCAGGAAATAGAATGTGTCTGCAGAGCAGCTAGCACAAATGGCCTTGATTTCATTTTATGATCGTAAAATACTTCTAAATTATGCTTCCACATGAAGAACCATATTGCATATGTGCATGCCCAGAGCATGATGCAGCGTTTCCTACTAATATATACCCAAAATGAACTTGAGATATCTTCTATAATTTATAAAATTAGCATCATGCTCACATTTCTACTCAAAATCACAGTACATAACATTTTCTGACAGGTGTTCTCTTCTGTTTACACTTTTTCCCTCTACATTTCTGTATATATTTCCCAGACCTTTACAAGCCCAAAAAATTAAGTCTTTATAGAAAAGTCAAAAAAAGGAGTGTTGTTACTGTTTGAAGCTGTTTATTAAAAATATCTCCTCCTCTTCATAACCCTCTTGTTTGTCTGTAAAATTCAAAACTTATTAGAAGAATGCTGAAGTGGGTTTGTCTGTGATTATCTTAATCTATTATTATCTTCTGCATAGCACACCAGGTAAATATCAGGTGAAAAGGATTCACATGTGTAGCTTCAGGCTTGTGAAAAGTTGCTAGTCCTTTAAGAAATTGGAATTCAACAACTGTAGGATTTGCATAAAGCGTATGAGGTTTAAAGAAAGCAATACCTTTTGGTGCTTTGTCACATTTTGTTTTTTCTAGGAACTGCTCAGGTAACATTTTTAATCTTCTCTCTGAACCTCTAAGGACTAGAAAACTACACTCAAAGGCGTAAAATGTGACCTTCTTGCCTCTTAAAACATCTCTGGGATTTGGATTTTAAGAAACACAGCAGTACAGTACAAGACTTAGGAAAAATTCATGAAAGTTTTCCAGGTTGTCTGTACTCAGCCTGGCTGCTGAAAGAGGTAAATAAAATAGTGAGAATGCCAAAGGTATAAGGATGGAAACATAGGAATGTAGGGGGTGGGGTGTTTCTGAGAAGCACTTGCTAGGAGAGGCTAAAGCGAAATAATGAGAAGGAAAGTGGGGGAGTGGAGCAAAAGTTGTGGAATGAGTGAACTGATTCTTGTTAAGTTTATGGCCAATTAATGTTTGCCATACTTGGTAATCTAAAGTTTAGCAAGGGTTTCTCTATATTAAAGGCAGTTCTTTGGACAATAGAGCCCTTTTTCTGCAATTCACAGCTGTCAGAGATCATTTCACTCCCCATATAATTCAAAAAAGTGATGCCATTAATTGGCAGCATAAACACTGTTGTGCTAGTGTGTATTGAGCTTGATTTAGATGCTCAATGTATGGCACAGTTTGCATCTGTCAGGATTTGTAAATACAAAGCCGCATAAAAAAATTTTCTAGTCACATTTGAAGACTGGGGGTGGGGGGAACAGGATTCCAAAATGTCACATACACAAGCTTGAGACAGGAAAGCCAGAGTTAAAGGTGAAACTCTATCTGGAAGATCCTTTCACAATGGTCACTACCCCAGTGAAGTATCACTATACAGAGCAGTACTACTATAAGATGAAATGGCACATGAACTCTGCATTTTCTGCCCTTTTTTGCATTTATCTTACCCTCAGTGTTTTAACACAGTCTTAGTTTAATTTATTTATTGGGTTGACAGTTTGTCTAATTATACTGCTTCTCATAAAACATTTAACAGATAGAAGCACAGACCTCTGTGTTTCTCCTCCCATGCTGTTTTGTATTTGTATTTTTTCAGCATTTTAATCAAACCCAGAGGCATATCTGGACCATTTACTCTGTGAGGACTTCACAGCACAGACACAAAAAACAGCTAGTATAAGACCACAGAGTGACTGAAAACACTGCATCTGCAAATAACCTCTACTCCAGTGAGGTTCAGTTGATGTCCAGGTATAATATGGAGATCTCCAAAACACCAAGATTGCCTGAAAGAGAAAACTAAGATATACACAGACTGACATTTTTTCATAAAACAAGCTGTATTTCATATAGAAGGAAATGTTGAAAATTAGCAATGGCATATAAGGAACAAATGTTTGTTGTTTATTCTTCCTTTTTTGTTGCTGTGGTATCCTACTATAATCACCTGTTCTTCCTCTATCACAGATCAATGTAGCAAAGTAAAAATCCATCTAACAGAGACAGTTTGCCTCACAGGAAAAACTCACTCATTAATCCAAAACACTGCAGCTCTATAAGTAAGCTGTAAGTATTATCTATCAGAATCAAAATACACAACAATTGAACAACCTTCAGTATCATTAAATCTCAAGTTTTATCTTGAAATTGAGTCTCTCAGCTGATGGAATCACCTTAGCCTGGTTTGTCTTACTTCTGCAAGGCATGATACACTGAAGGATATAGGAGGAAATAATTTTTAGCAGAACATCCTCATTTTGGGGGGTGGGGAAGGATGAGAAAATATAATAAAACTGATAAAAAATGAGAACTGAGAAATCTATGTCTCCTGAAATTGGGTTTCATCCATGGAAATATATCAGCATTCACTTTGTTTACACAAGCTTGCAGTTCAAGCTGAAATATTTTGTTGGGGTTTTTTTGCCTTTTTCCCCCCTTTTTTCTTTTTCTTTTGTGATTCAAACTGTTATACTCTTCACTGAAGAAAATTTAGCTCCCACCTCAGGAAGACGCAGTTCAGTGATGGACAGAGGTCATCGGTGAGCAGTTAAGGAATAGTCTGTACAAATCAATGAAGTCTTCAACAAGCATTAAAGAGCTTTAAGATGCATCAAAATAATGAATGAACTGACTTTGTCTGAGGGAAGACAAGAACTGGGAAGGTTGTCTGATGCAGAAGAGCCACACAAAAGAAAGCATGGAGATGTTTTTTTAAACAGGTGGGCTGTGCAACATGGGGAGAGATGGATGAGGTAAGGGAGACAAAAAGGTTTATTACAGAGAACTGAAAAATATGATATGGTAAAGGATACTGTGAGAGGAGGCTGGAAGATGGAAGGACTCAACTTGCATTGCTAGACAAATATAAACTTGTATGGGACTTAGGAAGAGGGAGGGGAAAGTCAGGTTAGTTAGTTTAGAAACTGGAAAGGGTATGAGGAAAATCATAGGAAAAACCCTCTGTACAGAGGACAGCACTTCTCAAAATTCTTCATATTTCTGCCTCATAATTATCTTGTCTCTTGTGCCCTGTGTGCATTTAAGCAGGATCCTGCATAATAGGTACACTGTCCACCAAAGCACGGCTGTATCCCAATCTGCCTTTATATATAGGCCTAGAAAATCCGATTTTCACCTTGAGAAAAAGCCCAAATTATTTAAGACTAGGAGTTTCTTCTGAAAGAGCACCAAACAAAGTCAAATATCAATTTGTTTAATGAAACAAAATGTTTAAGGGAAAACAATTGCTGCTTAGAAACCTCATTCAGGAAAGATCTCCTCAATATTGGAAAACTGCAACCATATAAATGCTTATATGAAAATATAATTTCAGTATTTAATTTGAATGGTCAGTGTAAATAACATTAGTTGGGATTTGGCATTGTAATTTTATGAACATTCCCAGCTGAAACAGTGATCCAAATGAAATCTGAAATGGGGACATGAGTTAGAAAACATTGCTCCCTTCTTTATTTCCATGCATTTCTCATTCATCTGTAGAAGATACCACATATTTATGATCTATATTGGCATGAAAGGCCTGTCAGCAAACTGTTGAAGTAAGCCTGGAAATAACAGTTCTGTGCACTTTTCCTGCCCTTTAAAACAGAACCTGTATGGCAAGGGCAAAAGTAATGAGGTATTAGTTGTTTACAGGAACATTCTTGACATTAGGCCGTCAGGCTTTTTACAGGAAGGAGTTAGGAATGTGCCCTGTAACAAACCCATTATGATTATGGATGTCCTCTTTCACTGAAACCAAAACCAAAACCAAAACCAAAACCAAACCAAAACAAAAACAACAAACCCAAAACCAAAACAAAAATGAAAACCCACAAACCCCCAAAAATACCACAAACCAACCAAACAAACAAACAAAACCAACAAACAAACCAAAAAACCAAACAAACACACACACACACAAAAAAAAAAAACCCACACTGAAATTATATGTGTTATATGTTATATGTGTGTTATATGTGAAACACACTGAAATTTCTGCAGGTCCACATGCATCTCGAGCCATTTACTAGCTAGAGAGGATTGTATCCTTTAAATCAATTGCTATTTCTAAAGAGCTGGTCACCTCAATGAAGTGCACCAAACACTGGAACCTTTGTCCACCTAGTAGTATGGGATACAGTTACCTGAACCACCAGCTTGTTAACAGAGGTAAGAGATGCACACCAGCCCAGTCTCCCCCAGGTGTTAAATACTTTCTGACAGATGTTCAATAACATTTGCACAATTCAAAAAAGGTGTTCCATGTCTCACAGGAGCAAGCAGCAGGAATCCAGTCTTGATCCCCAGACAGTAAAAGGGAAAGTTCACTCTGCTTTGAATAGGATCTGAAATTGTTACAGAAAATAAGGAAGTACTGGTACTAACCCTTCCAAAGAAAGCCAGTTAATTTAGCCCTACAAAAATGAACTAAACCCAAGCTAGCTGCACCTGCATAGTCCTTACAAAAGGGAATTCAGAACAATGCTGCTCTTGCAGCTGATCAAACTTCCTGAATCCCTATCCTGATGTGAAATATAGAGGAAATTTATTATGCCCTACAGGTCACGTTCTCAATTAAGCTAATGTCAGTATGTAACAGTCTCATTGTTGTCAATGACCTCAGTCTGAATTTTCCAGGGTGAGACTGTGAGCAGAGTGGGACTCACACCTGAGGAAGTTTTATGATCTTATTGGTTTGTACTTTCTAATGTCAAGAATGACAGAAGTTTCCTGGAATGATAGCACAGGTGGTGTTAAATACCCATTAGCAGACTACAGGTATGGTTTAAAGTGATCACTTGTTCAAAGGAGTGGTTTCAAAATAAATGTCAAGGATGCATTACACCTTGTTTTAAAAAGAGGAATGTGATAGGAAAAAAGTCTTGGCATGTATCTCATTATAGCATGCATAAAGAGAATCAGCTGTACCACTACAGCACACTTTTCATCTACAAGCATCCTTAATTTTGCAACCCTAGCTCTCTTTTCCTGATTATTTACCAACAATAAAAATAAAATGTTTAGCTACATTTTTTAACTTTCTATCAAATTGATCAATTAACTCTCTGGTTCCTGTGCTAAAGGACTACAGAAGAAGTCTCACAGTTGCATGGTACTGAAACTCAAGCATATGGTAAGTATTACAATGCAATCATGGACGAAAAAACCTTTTGAAAATGCCTGACCCCCTAACACACCACAGTCTCTCATTTAGCAGCTCATATTCTCACATCCACTGTATGAAACACGTGGAATCATTCTGAAGAGCAGTTTTACTCTGATGGGCCTAAATAAACCTTTCACACAACAATGAAGTTTTCCTAAACAAAAGAGGAAAGGAAATAAGGCCTTGTGCTGCTGCTCATAGTTTCTGCCAATGGAAAAGAAGAGAGTTGGCTTACTTATATATAAGCTTCTTGCTGCATGTAATTTTCTTAAATCTGATTAGGATCATTTAGGCTTTTTTAATTTCAACAATCTCTGAAAGCCATGTTCACTACCTATTTACCTAGGAGCTTTTCTCTCTCCTTTTTTCTCCACACACAGTAAAAAATGAAGTACATGTATGGCCAAAAAAGGCAGAGGCATATCTTACATCCATAAGAAATGTCAGTATAAGTTTGATTACAGAATGGTGAAGGCAACATGCAGACAACTTTCAGACCAGCATCCTAAATGGTACCCTCAGAGAAGGCAAGCCACTCATTAATCCCAAGTCTCAGTCTCAGTGAGATCAAATGACAGTGATGCCATCAGAGCTAACCCAAGGCCTTTTGAATCCTAGGGTTTCTCATGTTTTGTTCAGACTTTGCATATTGGACCTTTATATGTTTTTGTCACTGGATAAGATGACTCTTGTTGCATTACTTTTCTTTTATATTGTGTTCCTCAGTCATAAGTTTACTAATGTAGCTTCATTTCACCTATACTCTCTGGCTTCCAGAGGATCATTCTGTTCTGTTGTCAGGACCCAGGCACAATAAAAACATGAAGCTCCCAAAATATTTTCCTTCTTTAGGCTTTACAAGTGTTAAAGGTACATAAGAAGCTTGGCACAGGAAGTAGGTACATAACTCTGGTGGAGGCTTCACTGAGAAACAGTGAAATCCCGTGTAAGGACAAAGAAGATAGAGTACACCTTTCCCATAAAACTGGTTATAATTAAAGGATGGCTTAGCCTTTCTGCAAGAAAGGATCGATTCTGTGTCCTTCTTTTCTTCTGTCACATGGTCTGGGGAATTGAATGAGAAATTCACTACTTAAGCATATGAAATATTTTTTACAAAACTGTGCTATATCACCCTATGGATCAGAAATAGAATGTGCTTTGAAAGCATGATTCAACACTCGGATCCCTCTCAATCAACACTGAATTGCTATCCCAGTTTGGGATTGGTATTATTTCTGGGAAGAAGAATGTTATAGCTGGGAGCATTTCTCAAGCAACTATTTGGGTCTAGGCTATTCATTGCAGTTAAAATGCTACTAAAATACACTCACAAACTGTTCCCAGTAAATGTCATGCTTGATAAATATCCTTAAAAATTATGTCCGTTTAATATTAAAAGGCTTGGGGTGGTTTGGTTTGTTTTGAGGTTTGGGTTGGGGGTTTTTTGAGGTCTCTTGAGGTCAGTTGGTTGATTGGTTGATTGGTTGGGTTTTACAACAAAAGAAAAATAGAAAACACTTGGAAACTTAATAACTGTTTTGTACACATAATGACATCTATTAGAGGCATAGTCTTTGCCACTCTTTATTGAACTGAGGTATCTGACCTAGGACAATCAGCTGGCTGAGGTGACTGATACTGGTGATAACAATAAGTTTGGTGATACAGGTGATTCTGTCTTATTACTTACTCACCAGGTCACAGGGAGACACTGGGTATAATCACCATGATCAGTCACACGTATGGAGTAAGATGTCAAGAAATTCAAGGATGAGTTTGGTTCATGCTGCTTTTTCACCATGGAGTGAAAGATGTAATAGGATAAAGTCCAAGCATTTTATATCCCACTAGTGATGTCTGAGAGCCTGAACAGGGCAGGAGAGTGATGAAGCTCAGGTGCTTCTGCACTTCACCACTGGGTCCAGTCAGAGAAGGCAGATTTGGGTATGCCAGGACCAGTCATATTATTTCTTCCCCTGTATACCAGGCAGGGATGGTTTTCCAGTCAGAATAAAAGATGTTTTCTATTTTCTAATGACTGATAATTGCTGAGAAATCAATGGCTATGGTGTCATTTGATAAAACAGATCCTTTCTCTTTACAATGTTGCAGTAAGTCAGGTGGCAACTCCTTTGTCGTATCATAGCAGTCCATATGTAGACACCCTTCTCAATGCACAAGGAAAGGCTGGAATCCCCACATCTGCTGGCAGAAAGTGAGAAAATGACCAAATATACCACCTTAACACTGCATGTCTTATGAAAGCATGGAAGGAGGTTGTTTTCACAACAGAAAGTTCAGCTTATATTCCTTGTTGCTGAGAAATTTTTGACCCATCTTTCCAAGAGGTTTGACGTGAGAAGTGTTTTCCTGAATTACTGTCTGTAACAGGCAGCCTCTGTATGGCCAAGGGTTAGTGGCATAACGTAGGTAATACTTCTTTCTTCTCTGTTTTTACCATTCATGTCTAGAAGTTGCTAAAAAGCCTATTTCCAGCAATATCAGGTATCTCTTAATTATTATTATTATTATTATTATTATTAGGGGGTATATTCATTCTTACTGAGTATCTTTTTTGATATTCAAATTTGAAGATTTATTCAGGGTTCTTTCAGTTTATCATCACCCTTATTGCAAGTTTTTGCTTTCTGAATTTCATTTGTTTAAAAGGTTAAGTTAAAACATCTATTCTGTAATGAGTCATTTTACTTTCCATGCTGCCTTCTGAAATTTAGAGGTCAGCAAGGACAAGGAATCTGTAAATACAAGTAACACCAGTATGAAAGTGAGTCAGACATTCCCTTTGTTAAAATAATCTAATGATAACAATATGGTCAATTCTTACCACAAGGCAAAAAACTCCAACTTTATAATGAACTCCTTGGTGGCTATCTGATTTCTGGCAGTGGATGTGCTCCTTGGCTAAGAATCAGATCTTTGCAGAAGGGTATGACAATGTATTCTCAAGGACAAAAGGCTTCACAGGATAAGATATGATCCTTACACCTAGATAAGTAAAACAATTTAAACCTGCCTTTGATGTTGCAGCTTTGGCTACATCCCTTTAACCACTTCAGAAGATGATCCTGCTTCCTCTAGATTGTATTGCACAAAGGTTTTGGACCTAACATTTGGACACCAAACTTGTATTTAATCTAGAATATATTAGGCACCACTCTTTATACAGCACTAAAGAAAGACTGTGTCCAAGAAACTTTCCTGTAAAGTTCCTGGTAACAGACAATCCATACAAGGAGTTCTGAGAGTGTTCAAATTTGTGTACAAATTCAAACTACTTTTCTGTAGTACATCTCAAAGGTTCACCTTTTCTCAGAAATACCCATCTACAGCTAGGCACACTGACTTACAAATCATCTTGTTGATGTTGATTCACCAGCACTCTTAACTATTAAGAATCCCAGACTTTCTTTCCCTAGCAGAGTGAGAGACAGCGATCAACACATTTAAGATGTCGTATCTTCTGTCAGAAAGTTCTGGTCTTGGTGGCAGCCTTATTAAGATTTGCACCGTTTTTGGTTCCTGCTCCAACTGAAATTTGGATCATCAGAGATCATGCTGGATCATATCCGGCTGAAATATATTTTCAGCCGAATTTTTGTAAATTTGATAGGAATTTCCATGATATGACAGCTGTAAAGAAAATAATATTTTTTTTAAATTGTCAATTCTCAGCTTTTGGATATTTCTAGTCATTTCCTTATAAAGTATTTGAAATCTATCCATTTGCTCAAGTAAAATCCCAGTTTAGGAAGCAGTTACAATTTGTGTATTTGTGGCTGGGTCAACTGATGTACTTCCAGTAATTTCTGTACTATTATACTGATGTGCTCCACTTGAAATACCAAAGCAAGCTTTGGAGAGTTCACTGACAAAACTACATATTAAATAGAAATAAATCCAAACCATGAAGTTTGATGTCTTCTATAGTTACAACCTCCTTAAAATATAATGTGTTTGTACTTTGAAACTTAGCCAAAGCTATCATGTAACTGTGCTCCAGCAGCCAACCTCACATCTGTACTTCTGCTGCATTCACAAGTTGTAGCTCTAGAATTTGGCTTCATCTTTTAATTTCAATGCTTCTGTGTGCTCAGGTTACGTGGTGAGCAGTAGTCATATTAAAAAATCTGTGAAAATCCTGATCCATTTGACTTCAACCCCCATGTATTTTAAAGCATTTTGGGAATTATTTTTCTCTCTTTCACCCTAGTTTTACATTGATGCTATTCTCTTAAATCTTGTGTGATTCTTTTGGGGTCACAGTAGTGTAAGTGATAGGAGAAGAAGGCTTTACTTAGCTGCATGCCAAAAGAAAATTTTAAGTTTAAGCATGTATCTTTCTTTGTATTTTTTTCCTTTTAATCCTTACCAAAGCTCAAAACACCTGAGAAAGATGAACAGAGAAGGTGTTTGTAATGGGTGATCTTTCATAAGATAACTTATCACCAAGACAGTGGGAGTTTTTTATTCTTTCCACCTTGTCAGTACATATTGGCTCCAAGATAGAGGAGATTAGCTGAGCTTTAATGACAAAGAAACATAGACAAAAATTAATTAAAAGAAAACAAGAGCAGAAAACAGGAGTGTTTAGCCAGATCACACTGATGGTAATTTTCTAGTTTCTTCAATTTTGTTACAAAAATATCTTTTGAAAGCCCATATTAAAGAGGCTGTTAAGTGAATCTACCCTGTTGTACAGTTTTGCAATCTCTTTGCAATATTTGCTATCTTCTCATTAGCTTCTCAAAAGCCATTTAAAAACTACCTGGTTTCTTCATAGCTAAAACAAGATGTCAGAGATATGTTGCTATTTTCCCCTTCCATTTTTTCAAGGGCAATCCATGAGGTAGCAACTGTGGACTGCAGCTAGTTGTTTATAGGTTATTTTGTAAAGTTCCTCTGTGTGTTAAAATTTCCAGTTACTGCTCAGTTAATCAGGCCATCACTTTAGTACTGTAGTGAGGTAGTGCTTCTGACCAATGCATGATTTAAATAAGTGGAACATCCTAAAACAAAGCATCTGGAAATGCATCAGAGCAGATGCTGGTCTGCCTCATTAAACAGCAATTCAACAGCAAGATGTCAGAAGAATCCTAATGTTCATCCTGGTAGGCGATGATGGCTCTGTATAACCACAGAACTTGAGCTCAAAACCCTTCCAGAAACATTATCTCAAATTAAGAGTAATAATTCACCCTAGATTTTCAATGAGTGCCTTTTTATTTGATTGTTTCATATATGCTACTGAGTTATTCGGAGAGAATTTTGGGGATGCCAACAATTTCTCTGTGGAAATTTCTCTGATACTTGAACTGGTAAACCCAACTGACTCCATAAATTTAAATACCATTGTCCAATCATGGAGCAGAGACATATTGTACAACATGATCTCTTCCAAAAAAACCCCAAAAATGCTGACAAACATATCTTAGATTTTAAGCATTGAAGAATCACTAGCAGCAGCTTGTAAATCACAAGAAGACAAAGAATCATCCACTGGACTTACTGGGCAAATATTATGAAATAATAAATAATTTTAAATACTCAAAATGCATATGATTGGTTTAAGTGTTCATTAGTCTACTTAGTATTTGATGACGGTTGTTTACACCATTCTTCCTGCCAAAAAAATTCCTTCCCAGTCATCATCCAGGTCAGAAAGGGTTTAGAGGCCAGATGCCCTATACAGGACCACACAGTTGAGGATAGCTGTGAAACAGCCTTTCTAGACTGGATACTAGCTTTCCCACACTCCTCATGGAGGCAGGCTTTCCACAGCATACGTCTAGCACCCAGGGTTTTGAGATCATTTGCACAGCCCCAAGGCCAACTTGCACTCAAACTTAAGTCATGATGAAAATGTCCTTTTGTTATTAGTAGAACTGATTCCATTTTGTGTCTGGAAAAACCTACATAATCCATTTTAGGGATGACTAATGGAGAGGGTTAACTGCTAAACCTTGAAACAGATAGCTTCAGTAACATGGAGCAGAAGGGCTTAGTGCCTGTCCCGCTCTCACCAGTGCACACCTGGGTCATTGCACCAATTATCCTTTGAGGTCATGCTCTCCCTGCAAGGAATCTCAAGAGATTGCATGAGTATCCATGGAGAGGTAAAGGTCTGAGCAGGGTCACTGGTGAAACCCCAAGGCCATAAGCTCATAACGGCTAAATTGCCATCCCAAGAGATGAAGAAACCAGCCCTGCGCATTGGTTGGATGAATGGTCCCCTGAAGGTGCAGCTTGTGGTCTCTTCCAATGGCACCGTCCCACTGAGGCCCTGTTGTGACACTTGAAGGATGCAGATCTTTGGCCTGAGGCATGGCCAAGAGTCTGGCTTGTGACTGAGGCCACCAAATCTGGCAAGGAATGTTGCGACCAAACTTCTGAACCCAGGGAATGGCTAGTCTGGAGCTGAGAGCTAAAATTTTCTTTACAGATGCAGTGGCAGAGAAGACCCAAAATTTACTGCTGGTTTTTCTGTGTCTTGTATTAGCCAAGGGATGCCAGAAACAAAACAATGGAAAAGTATCTTCTGGACCACCTTGGTACATACCTGAAACCACAACAGCTTTGCTGCTAGAGCCAAGAACTGCCTCATTGTGATGGTGTGAGGTCATCAGCAGCTGGTAGCAGGAAGGGTACCAGCATGAGAGCCTAGTGTCTCACAGGGACAGCCTGGTATCACAATTTACAGGAACAAGCTAGCCCCTTTGAGTTCCAGGAAACCACAAGCAGGAATACACTGTGGCATCCTTGAAGAACACAGGATTTCACTTCACAAGCTCATTTAAGATTTTTCTTCCCCCGTGCCTGCTAATGGGTCTCCCAGCCATCAAGGAAGCTTACAAGTCAATTTTGAGTGTAAGAAAGTACTATAATTAGATGCAAAGATCCAAACACTCAATGGATAAAAACCACTGTTCATTCCAGGAACATTTTAGCAACTGTTGACTGGTAGAAACTAAGCAGATTTCAAAAAGTGTCAGCTTGCCATACCACTGCATGCCATTCCAAGATGAACATTGTTCCTAAATATATTTCCTGTGAGAGAAAGAGGAAAACAAATCTAATTTAAAGAAATAAAACCAAACCAGATGTGCACATGAATATGTTTAGACTTTTTTTTCTCAACAAAGATTTTTCCTTACTTTAGAGGTACCAAGTAAATAAATGTAACCTGAGAATTGGTATGGCATTTGTTACCACCCTATTTAGCACTCCTGTTATCCTTTAAAGCTGCACACATTTGCCAGTTTCTCAGAACATGTAAATGAGCGTGGGAATGCAACACATACTAAAAACTGATGAAGGCATTTTAGACTTATCAAAACCACTTGTGATTTTATGTTTGTGAAAGGTGTGATGTCAAGCTTTGGCATAGTATGAAAAATAGCTGACGGTACATGAAACTAATTAGACTATTGCCAAGAAACATTCACTAAATAATCTTTGCATTGAAGGCCCTCTGTCAGTTCAGTTCACTGCTAGTAAAGACTTCTGGAGTGTTTTTACCTGCAATTAAAACTCCTGATTGACAGATCTTCCATTTACTAATGGTCAATGTCATTTTACATAGTAATCTACCACATCCAGTATACAGATATAAGTGACTCTAAGACAGAAAGTAGTATTGTTGGTGCCTGACTGAAACACAAAGACTTCTTTTAACCAGGATAAAGCTTTAGCCAAATGTGAATATTTGCTTAAATTCTTTTTATCTTTTTTCCCCACAGGTGTGAACAAGCATGTCAGTTCTTGAAGGTTGTCTTCTTTCTCACTACTCACTTCCTTGAGACTGAAACTTTGGGGGTAGGGTACAGAGATGCCGAAGGTTCTCATCCCAGAGGAGATTTTAATTGACTCTCAAATGCCAAAAGCTGGTCAAATCAAACCACATGACATGAAGAGGGAAATTCCAGACGATGGAATGGAAACAGGTATGTCAAGAAATGAAAGGCCACCAAAGGAAAAGGAAATCCAAAGTAAGTCCCTTTATTACTCCCTCATAAGAGTTATACAATACTTTTCTTTTTTGGATTTTGCCTTCCTTCTCACAAGACAGGTCATGGGAATTGAGACATACATCTTGATGCAGATATGTGCACAGATACATGTGCAGGTGTACACATACACACACACACACACACACACACACACACACACACAGACAGAGATGCAGTTATTGTTACCATGACCATTCACCTAGTATTTGAAATTGCCCATATAAATGACTGTTGGCACTAAAAAGCTAGCTGTGGATTGTAATTTTGCACACATTTATGTAATTACCTGCAAATTTTAGAAATGCATGTTTTTGAAGTTTTGACTCTCTGTACATCTATCCAGGTTAGAGATCAGACTCTGAGAGTGGAATATGGAAATCTCTTTTAAAATACTAAAGAATAGTAAATACATAGATATACAAATATAGTAAATAAATAGAAATGCAAATAAATTGTCTGTAGCAATAACTAGCAGATAATGAAAAATGTTTCAGATGGTGTTATAACTGTGTTCTGATTAATGTTATACCAGAAAGAGAGACAGAAAATTTGTTTCCATTATAGCACTGAAGCAGACTGAGATGGGAATGCCAGAAAAATGATCTCTGGTAGCACGAGTCTTTAATTTCTTTAAAGCGAGGAAAGTACTCCCTAATAAAACACACAGCAACCATAAAGCTGCTGATATCACGCTGCTTTTTTCATCAGACAAAAGGTCAAGAATCTATTAGCAGTGGCCACTGCTAAGAAAGCTGTAAGACCAGTAGCTGAGTGACACAGCAGACCTAGAGAGCCCTGCAGGTGACACAGGACATCTGATAAGAATCAGGCTTTGCAAATTCTAGTCCCATATCTCATGATAGGAATACAACCTTCCTATTGATTAATGTTTCCCAGGGCTCGACTCATGTCAGGTGGCAATGGATCAATAGGTTTCTAGCTTCTAATAAGGCAGCCAAGCTCCTCATCAAGATTTGCACATACAGCCACTAGAAATTAGTTCCTGTTCCAGTGATCTTATATTACTCCTTTTGATGGGTACGTTACCAAGTCCTGACCTTGACTGTGTCTTCAATTAGAAGTGGCAGGATACAATTCCTTGTTGTTAGACAGGCAGCATACTGCAGCTTTTTAATTACCACTTTGCCCTGCCCAAGCTGCTCTCTCTAACACACAAAAAGTACCTATACTGAGCTAGAAACTCATTTCTATTTTCACCTTTCCTCTCCTCCCTACCACCAGATTGTGCCGTTCAAAATGAGGCAGCAAGCTGGTATCCCTGCATGAACAAACAAATAAGTCTTAATACCACAACTACAGATGACAGGAGGTGCTGGATCCTGGCAATTTACTTCACTGGTCTAGCAAATAAGCAAGTGGAGAAATGTCAACACCTTTCTTAAAAGGAAAACTAGACAAAGTGCTAATAAAGAGTTAAGCAAATTTGCATTACTTGTACCCATGTGCAAGCCTAGTGTGACTGCAGGCTGCCCCCAAGTTGTGCTTGGGTGGTCCTCTATAAATTCGTATGCAGCAATTTATCAGTGGTATCTAACAGTGATTTATGCAGCTGTCAAGCTGCCTTCATCAGTACAAGTGAATTGTGAGCACCATCAGCTAATGTGGACTCCTTCACAGTGTCTAAAGTAAATGAGGGCCAAATTAAAAGAAAAACAGCCTAAGGTACCACCCACTCATCTTCTCAGTTCTTTAATGACAAGTTCCCTCTACAGAAAAAACACACAGCTGCTTATGTGAGACCACACTTACAGAGACCCCACTGTCTAATCACAGACAGCCTGTGAAAGTCAGCTTTCAGGGCCTTGGTTGGAGCAAGGAGAACAGGCAAAGTTGGCAGGGTTCCATCAAAAACTAAAACAGTATTGATGGCAAATAAAATTGACACAGAACCAAATCAGTTAGTTTTCATAATAAATAATGATACATTATTTTTTCAGGGACTAATATGAACCATCCAATGATGACATAACACATCTATGTAGCATATGCCTGTGTCTTTGTTTTAAATAGAACCAGTGCTGTAGTGGGTCTTGCTGCAGCCACATGTAATAGTCTTAGCTGGTGGCTGACCCAGCCCGACAAACTCAGGTGCACAAACGCACTGGTGCTTTGCAAAGTGGCAGAACAGCATCCTTGAGTCATGTTTGAGTGACAGGTCAGTTATTTTTGACTACCTAAAATGAAAATGGAGTGAGAACTATTTCTTTATTGAAATACTATCAATTAACAAATGGATAAGAAAAGCAGGCATACTCACATATGCACTCTCACACTTTTTTGGAAAAGATGCTTATATGTCCCTCCAATATGAGAAGCTGTTTCCATCAAGACCAGAAACTTGACCATTCTGAGGCATAATTAATCATCACTGATTTTGACATAACAGAAAATAGTTTTTCTGCATAAAATTACATAATTATACATGAACTTTCCAAGAGTTACTTGCACTTTCTTGAGCCAGTGGAAAAGAAGGAACTTGTGAAAATAGGGTACACTATTCAGCTTTACAAAGAACATATTTAATATTGCACTTTTCAAGAAGGTAGAATGAAGGAATCACTTGTGGCCATTAGCAGGATAAAAAGCCATCCCTGAGCACAATGTGTATTAACAGACCAATTCGGCACAAAACTATCTAAGCCTAGGCAATCTGTCTAAAGACTAACATGCTTGCCTATAATGAGAGTAATAATCCCCAGTGATTCCAGCTGGTAACACCTCCCAAAACACAGTCACTTTAGAAGAAGACATTCACCTAGAATTCAAACAGATGCTGATCCTGTCCTCATTCTTTTCGACAATTAGCTCCAAGGTCTAGATGAGGATTGATATGCCATGGTGCTTTGTAGCAACCTCCCAAGGAAGTTGCCATTCAAGGACCAGCACAGGACACTGAAATCAAGAAAGTGGTGCTTCAAACAAAGTCTTGTGGTAGATGGATGGAGACAGTTGACTTTACAATAATTTTGCCAGCACTGAACAACCAGTGCTGTCAAAGGCAGGAAGAAGACTGGGCTAAAGAATTCCTAAATTAAGGATTTAAGAATTCTTGATTATCTTAATAGTCATGCCAGGATTACAAGAATACTGTGTCAGCCACATTCAGACTCTGAGAACATTTGCCACCGAGTACAAATGTATTTAAAAGTCTTTGCCCTGTACTAATATAGTGTTCTTCAGGACATTATCTCTGGTACTGAACATGGAATGAGCAACTGCAGGGGCTGTTATAGTGAATGTGGCCAAATGTCTCTTTTGTGAACTCCTCTCTTTTTTCATTACTGTTTAGTCCTGAATTAGTGAGCTTTGTCTTTGCCTGAAAATTGCAAGTATTTCTCTTCTGTCCCTAACAGATCTTGGATGTAACAGCACAAAAGAAATCTCCAAGCCATCTTAATTTCAGAAGGCAATCATTTACTGGACAGTTCCCCAGTGACTGGCCACAGAAAACAAAAAGGAGCACTTAGTGGTGTTTTGAAGCGTACAGAAGCACTGCAATGAGGGTAGAGGGTAGAGGAGTGAGGCATGTGCAAACACCATTGACCAAAATACATCAGAATGCATTCTGCGATTACCTTGTCCTCGTTGCTGAGACTATGTGAAAGATAAGCAATGGCAAAAGGCATTTTTTGCCATCAAATTTAAGAATCAAAAAATTTCTTCCAGACTCTTTGTTTTGTTTAACTTATCATCAGATATGTTAATTATGACACATTAACTGAAAATAGCATTCATCCTACCACAATGAAGATGCTCTCAGGGTTGACCAGATGTTGACATTTTCAACACCAATGCAGAAGTGAGGATATCTGTGAGCTAGATCTTACAGAATGGTAAAAACAATCTCTAGACTGCAATTAAATACTCTAGAGCATAATCCTTTTACTAAGTGGTATTGGCTGACAGTAATAGAGACTACGACTTGTCAGTTAAGATGGGTTCTTATTAAAATTGGTGTCTCATACTTCTATCCAGAAATACAGAAGAAGTGAGACCCTGTAAGAGGGAGTGTCTCTTATAAGCAGAATATTAGAACATATTGTTATATGAAGAACAAATTGAAACAGTAACACATCCTTCCCCTTTGGCAAAAGTTGATTAACTTCATTCTTGATGCACCAGAGTAAATAGAGAGTAACCACATGTTTTTCTACCACAGCATTTTCACATTCCCCAACCATTACTGAATTTGTAAAAGGTTAGTAAATCAATCTTCAAGAAGAGGAATTTTACTAAAGCCAGCCTGACTTTTGACCAACCATTGCAGAAGTCAACACAAGCAACAGTGCCCACAGGATCTTACTGTAGCTTGAGGAATAAATTCTGGGAAGCACCTTTCCACTGCCAGTATTTCCAGCCATTGTAAATAGAAAGAAGGCTCTCATTAACACCAGGACACTTACTGCTGTATCCTGGGGCATCCACAAATGTTCTTTGCTGCAAGAGATGAACAAATGTAAGTTATATAACTCCCACAGTGCCCCATGTATGTGATGGAATGCAAAATTTTAGGATTCATTGTTCATACCTATCAGATCTGCAATACAGCAAATATTTAAGAATACACCCAAAAATATGTTACATTCTATGGAACATGAAGTAATATATTAACTTCATTTTGTATTAATTGGAGAGTTATGTTACTTGTCATTGTTGTATTTATTCAGGTGTTCATTTTTCCCCATTAAAAGAGAAATATTTGCCTGCTGTAGATGTCGCAAGTGCTATAAATTGCAATTTGGATAATTTTAAGCGTGTTCTTAGCCATCTTGCCAATCAGGATTTTGAAAAACATAGATTCAATTTTTAATGACAATGTAAATCTCTTCATGAATGAAGAAAAGTGTAAAATGTGTGCATCTGTATGTTTGTCTTGGTGTGACAAGGGTTCTGGGAGCTCAGGAGCATGTTCACATTTTACAGTAGAGATCAGCACAGAGGTCCCTTAGCTCCAGCAAAGGTAATACATCCCAGACCCAGGAACAGAATAGCTGAATGGAGCCATTCTTGGGTGTCCTGGCCTTGTTACAATGTAAGGCTATTTAGAGTGGATGTCCAACTTGCTAATATAGCAGTACTGCCTAAAAAAAAAAAAAAAAAAGAAAAAAAAAAAAGAAAATACAAAATTCAATCTCATTTGGAAGGGATTCAGAGATCTGTACTGTGACTGCACTGGGTGGTGTGATGGTTTGGTTGAATTAGATGACATTCAGAGCAGCGTGAATGAGTGTGTCCTAACAAAGAGTGTCCATGTTAGAGCAAAAAAAGTAAAGAATAATTGGTATTGTGAAGACCTGGGACCCCTTGAAATCTCACCTGCAGCATTAAATGGTACCAATGGTGCCGAATCAGGTACAGTTAGGGATAATGTAGTCACAAAAATAGATGACCTTAAGCAGGAGCTACACTGCAAGGACCTTAAACAGATAGAGGTCCACAAAAGAAAAATACTTCCAAGAATTTTATTGTGCTAAATAAAGGCAAATGATATAGAGCACAGTAGGAAATGTCTTACTCTTGGAAAGAAGAAAATACTTTGGCAGCAAAAGCAGATATAATGGTTGAAATCTAACTCACCTAACTCAAATCTAATCTTTTGAAAAGGTCAAACTCAGAAGCAGCAAAAGGAAAGGAGAAATAAAGAGAGCTGAATTCAGCATGGAGTATATTTTCAGGGGACAGAAAAAGATGCCTAATGAAAAAAGTAAGGCCAAAAAACTTGTCAAAGTTTCCATACCAAACAATTTGTTCAGCCAGCAGAACTGTAAATCAGAGACTATTTTATTTTTGGCACAGATATAAATGAAACCTTCTAGTCAGGAAAATATTTTTCATTGTGTGCTGTGTAACCTTCTATTTGTAGAGACTTGTTATATCCTAAAAATGTGTCTAGAATGTTCTATAAATCAGTATAGCTTTACCCACAATCTCCTTGCAGCTCTATGGGTATCTCAACTTTCACAGCTTCTCTTCTTCATGTTTCTTTTGCACAACATCATATTCAAAGCAGAGAAGTTCTGGCAGCTTTTCAGCAAATTAGCTCAATAAAAACATATTTTGCACAACTTCAAAATGGTTTGCACTGTCTCACTACAAGAAGACACACACAGCTGATTTAGTCTGTCAAAGGGGCAGAAATAAAGTTAGATTTGTAAACTTACATCTGAATACAGAGCTCTTTTTTCTAAGAACTAATTGTACCTCAAAAGGCAAATAAAATGAGAAGAGACTCCTATGAAACTATTTTATGAGTGGATTCCAAAGCAGCAGCAGGATGAGAATACCAAAAATAGTCAGGACTCCAAGTACTTGTTAAGCAGCATTTTAAGTCTTCAATGCATTTATTATTTACACCATACCACCCTCTCATTAAAAACAAACAAACAAACAAACAAACAAACAAAAACACACACACACAAAAAAAACCCCAGATAACTCCTTATTTAAAACATTTTCTTATTGGAGCAGCTACAGCAAATTTCATCTGTGTAAATATATGCAATTATTTTTCTCCATCAGCCCTACTGACTAGAGATGCTATCCTTTTTTGACAAACAAATCAGATTTAGGTTCCTCTTCACATTTCTCCCTATAGTCACAATGTTACCATGACCACAATTCATGGGAGCTTAGTCTTGGACTGTGGCCTGCTTATACCTGTAACACTGAACACAAGGTAGTTAGAGCCAGCCTCTGCTTCAGACTCCTTTTTAACATAACACAGGCACTTTCAGGCAATTGCAACACAACCCTTGACCTCACATGTGCTGCCTAGCAGGAGCTCAATCCCCTAGCAAGACTGTGCATATGCAGTCTCAACACCATTCTCATATGCCAAGGGTCTTATGATCAAGCAAGTGGGAAAGTTGAAAGGCAGATGCTTATGGGAATGGGTTTTCATTTCTGTTTCAGCTCCTCATTGCTCATATCAGGACACATCTCTCGCCTTTCTCCCCACAAAGCAGACACCGCATCCCTCTGGTGTTTCTGCAATGCCCTTCAGCTCTCTCACATAGCTCCAGTGGCACAGGACCATTTAATGCCAGAGAGATCCCAGCAACAGCCTGAATTATTACCTGCAGGCAAGCTACATTGCTGTAACTTACCTTAAACAATCAACCTGGCATGAAGGCTTGCCTCTCTGTTACTCTCTGCCTCTCTTTTTACTTTTTCAACAGTGCAACTACTCCCTCGGTTCTGGGCAGATACCACAGTGCCTGAAAAAATACTGTCAATATTGGTCTAAAAACTCAACCCAAATGTAAAATCATTATGAACACCTTTCAATAAGATAGTTTGTCCCTGCTGGAAGTCAGTTTAAGCAATGAAAGAAAATACCTGCTACTGCAATTGCAATATCTGCCTTGGCACATGTGGGTGTCTTACCATGCTAGAGAAGACCTGTCAGAAGTCTTAAGACATAGAAGAGAAAACTGCCGAGTCACTGGGTGAAGAAATGTATTTTGTTAAATCTGGGGCAACTCAGAGAAGTACTGACTGATCCAAAAAGTCACTGATATCTTTCAATTTGCAGAGATTATTTCAGCCCTTCTGCTGGTTTAGAATACCTGCAAAAGTTATTTTGTCCAAAATACAACTGAGACGACCAAGATGCTAGGAGGTATTGCAGTTAAAACAACATTTTATTTTACATGGATATACTTATCTTTATAGAGTATATGCTCTCCATCTCCAAGCAGGAGCTACATGGTCAGCCTGAACAGTTGCAGGGACTGATTCACTTTGCCACTAACAGGCCTTCCCTAGCCCCTTGTTATGATCAAAAGAAGAAATTGTTTTCAAAGTCAAACTTTCCATTTCTTCTCAGCTCTTAGACATGAAAACAGAAGTTAAACAGTCCATATAGGAAAACAAAAAGATTAATTGTGCAACAGCACCTGGCTGTCTCTTAGGTTACACAAGGCAGGAGAAAGAATCATATATATAGTTTCTGCCTGGTAGAAGGCTGGTTTTAATATCGGTGGTTTATTCCATTTGTCCTTTTAACATCAATTTCATTATCAAAATCTTGAGATAGAAACTTTCTACTAAACTTCTAGGGTGAGTAACTATAGGATTGGTGAGTGACAGTGAAATATAGTGAAATTTGAGACCTGTTGGGAAACAAGAATTGCCTTTCTAGCCAGGTCTCCAGCTCCATGCTGGGGTGGTGAGATGTTCCTCTGTCCTAGTAGAGGCTAATGTCTTGGCTGAGTGCACATGGGCAGCTCATCACTTCCAGGTCAGTCTCACACCCCTGTGGGTAAGAGGTAAAAAGCTCCAGAACAAAGAGGCAAATTTGGAATTTGGTGGCTAAAGACACTTGTTTTCCTTTCTTGAGTTGGAGGAGAGATGACTGCACACTCACAAGCTACTATTAAAACCTGATGATCAGTCTTGACATTCTGCGAAACTTGGAAAGAGGCAAGAATCAAAAAGGCATATGTTAAACCTCACAACCCCATGGTGCTGTTTTTTGCTATGTGGAAATGGTACAGTACTGGATCATCAAAGTTTGCTTCTCTAAGATGCTATGGATAAGATGTGGGTTGTTTTGTATGAACAATACAATACTTACTACTAAGAGTTTAAAACAAAGATTTTTTTTTTATCCCACTTTGGAGTCTTCTTTTTCCCAGGCTGAACAGTCCCAACTCCCTCAGCCTCTCCTTGTATCAGACGTACTCCGTTCTTTAACCATCTCCATTGCCCTTTACTGCACTTGCTCCAGTAGCTCCATGTCTCTCTTGTGCCGAGGAGCCCAGAACTGGCCTCAGCACTCCAGGTGAGGCCTTGCCAGGTCTGAATAGAGGGGAAGGATCTCCTCCCTTTATCTGCTGTGAGAATTTCTCCCGGAGCTGTTGGTTGCTGGAAGGGTACATTGCTGGCTCAATAATCAGTTTGGTATCGACCCCTTAGGTCTTCTCTACAGAATTGCTTCCCAGGTGGTAGCCTTCTGGTGTGTGTCTGGAGTTGTTCCTCCTCAGAGGAAGGACCTTGCATTTCCCTTTTCTGAATTTCATGAGATCCTTTTGAGACCATTTCTCTAGTCTGTCCAGGTGTCTCTGAATGGCAGCATAGCCTTCCGGTTTGTCAATCTCTTCTTCCTATTGTGTTTAATTTACAATCTTGACGAGAGTACAGTCTGTACCAATAATTTAGCAAAGGTCTTAATCAGCATTAGTTCCAGTATTGATGCTTGATGTACACTACTAGGAACTGGCCCACAACTGGACTTTGTGCCACCAACCAAAACCTTTTTAGCTCAGTGTTCAGTCAGATTTCAGTCCATCTCAGCAGTCACTTACCTAAAACATATTTCAGCAACTAGTCTATCAGAATGCTATTAGAGAAAGCATCAAAAGCCTCTCTGACATTAAGATAAACAGCAACCACTAGTCTCCCCATGTCCATTGAGCCAGTCATTTCATCACAGAAGGCTATCTAGTTAGTCAGGAATGACTTCCCCTTCCTAAGTCTAGGTTAACTATTCCCAGTCATCTTTTGTCCCTAAATGGTTAGTAGTTAGATATCTGATATTAACTGAAAATTAACCAGAAACTTAAGAAATCAATAGTGACAAAGAACTATGACCTGTGCTTCATAATTTTTACTACATGATATGCCAAGTCAATATTATACAGCTATTTCAATTCATTTTCTATAGCTGATCATGAATTTTATTCTTGTCTCCATTCTCTATGCTTCTCACAGATATTCTCTTCTGCCTCAATACATCTAATAGCTAAACTACAGCTAAAAGACTGAAGAGTATTTCTGTAGTATTTCAGCCTGCAGTGGGTAAGAAAAGAAATTTGTCTTTACTAACACATTTTAAAAACCCTCAGGAAGAAAATGGTATTTTGTTCTGAGTTTTTTCCATTTTGAAAAAATGATCCAGATATGCTGTTATTTACAAGGCAATGACCACCATCTTTTATCTCCCAATTTAGCAGTTGTACAGAACTATTTTAATATAAAATAATGTCAGCCACTCTTCTTGTTCCCAGCTCCATTCTGGAAGGACAGGTATTTTCTGCAAATGTCTAATTTCATGTGCCTTCAAATGCCTTTGGTTTAAAAGTGTATGGGTGGTCTTTGCTGTTTAGACTGAAATTTATCTATCTCTATCATATCTGAAATATCCATGAACATTCACCAATACATGCTGATATGAGCTATGGGCATTACAACAGCATCAAGGGCAGACGATTTCTAGGCATCTGTATGTATGCTGTAGATGGAAGAAGTTTCAGAGTTTTGGGTTTGGAAGGAGCACCTCAGTTCTAATCTAGGCACCAGAATCCATTTGGATATATTGCCACCAGCTTGCAGCTTGGAGACACACTGGGATGTAAATATAAACTTGAATAGGCTGTGCTTCTTCATTTCATTTACCAAAAGCCTTTTTTCTCACATGGGTAATGCATCATCCAAATGACTGTTTTAAAAAATAAAGTCACAACACACAAAGCCTTGTTCTTGAAACAAAAGGCAATGCATGCTGCTAGAGGTCCTTCCATGTGTTTCAAAGTAACTGGCCCTGTCTCTAAATACAATACTGGTCATGTCATGTACAGGAAAATAATCATCCTCATGCTGCTTGTTCTCTAATTGTAACAAGGACAAGTGAATGCTCTGTTTCTTATCACAGTGCTGGTATCTGTTCCTCCTTTCTGAGAGTTCATCCAGCTGGTTTATGGCTCTCACAGCTCAGCTAAGAGGGTGGGGGAAGGGGATTAGCCCAACAGTTACAGTAAATTACACACATTCATCAACCCCTTGACTCCTATACTGAAGTTCTTGCCTTTTATGGCAGATGTAGGGAAAATTATATAATGTTATGCCATACAACATGTACATAGAGAGCTGGGGATGTATTTCATATATCTTTGCAAGTCTTGTTTTGCAAACTTTTCTTAGGGAATTTGGAATTTACAGTCTGATAAGCAATTTCACAACAAAGGATAACTGAATCCCTATCAGCAGCTACATGATCTGTCAAAGCAAGAAAAAATACGGGAAGGGGGGGGGGGAGGGAGGGAGGGAGGGAGGGAGGGAGGGAGGGAGGGAGGGAGGGAGGGAGGGAGGGAGGGAGGGAGGAAGGAAGGAAGGAAGGAAGGAAGGAAGGAAGGAAGGAAGGAAGGAAGGAAGGAAGGAAGGAAGGAAGGAAGGAAGGAAGGAAGGAAGGAAGGAAGGAAGGAAGGAAGGAAGGAAGGAAGGAAGGAAGGAAGGAAGGAAGGAAGGAAGGAAGGAAGGAAGGAAGGAAGGAAGGAAGGAAGGAAGGAAGGAAGGAAGGAAGGAAGGAAGGAAGGAAGGAAGGAAGGAAGGAAGGAAGGAAGGAAGGAAGGAAGGAAGGAAGGAAGGAAGGAAGGAAGGAAGGAAGGAAGGAAGGAAGGAAGGAAGGAAGGAAGGAAGGAAGGAAGGAAGGAAGGAAGGAAGGAAGGAAGGAAGGAAGGAAGGAAGGAAGGAGGGAAGGAAGGAAGGAGGGAAGGAAGGAAGGAAGGAAGGAAGGAAGGAAGGAAGGAAGGAAGGAAGGAAGGAAGGAAGGAAGGAAGGAAGGAAGGAAGGAAGGAAGGAAGGAAGGAAGGAAGGAAGGAAGGAAGGAAGGAAGGAAGGAAGGAAGGAAGGAAGGAAGGAAGGAAGGAAGGAAGGAAGGAAGGAAGGAAGGAAGGAAGGAAGGAAGGAAGGAAGGAAGGAAGGAAGGAAGGAAGGAAGGAAGGAAGCTTAAAGCTGAAATTTTAGTCTGGGCCTGTGCTAGAAAATGAATTTCCACAGCAGTTATTGTTTCATGGAGGAAAAATAAAAAGCGAGTTTTGAATGAAAGGATCCAGATTATGATGTGAGTTTTGTGGGGGATGGGAGATTTCTCTTGATACATTTTGAGTGCTCTTTTGTGCTATGAAATTCTGATCATCTGCCTTTCTCCATAGGACTTCAGTGGAACTTCTCCAATATTTACTAAATATGGAGGTGGCCAAATAAAGTTGCGTGGAACAGCAAAATGAGGACTATCAGACTGTGTGGGAATTTGGGATTTCATCCAAATTAATCCAAAGGCAAAGTTATAAAGTCCTGATTCTCACCTCACACTTTATCACAAAGTTGTTCTGTTATAAATCAGAAATTATTTATTTTCCTGCTAAATGTTTTGCATAGATGCTAGAAACTGAATGCAATAACCACAACCATTTAATGCATGTTATGTTGAGGGAGCACTAACTCTCAGTACCACACCCTTAAAACAGTTTTTCAGAAAAAGTAGAAGTAATGCAGAGATTATCCATACACTTTGTTGTGCCCTTGATATGTGAGTAGGCTTTAACCCCATAGAGCAGTTTAAGTGGATGAAAAAAGAATATATTTAGGTTGCCTGACTGCTATCAATAAATGCAGAAGTGCCAAGCTATGTAACATAAGACTCTTGAGAAAGTGTTAAGGAGGTACAACTGGTAAGTTACCAACAGCTTTCACCATACCAGTCACCCAAACAGGATATAAGCAACTTTACCTTATGAAAATAATGAACAAGAATTTTTAGGTGAAATTACTGGTTCTCTAAAGTCTTTCCCACCATCATCTTCCATGACCCTTCTCCTTCAAACTACACTATTTATTATTGGCTTTATCTTTATGTAAGTTGAAGCAACCCATTGATACTAATTCTGAATATTGCCTTGGATTCACAACAGGATTTGCGTGAGAGGAAGCTATGTTTGTTCAAATTCATACATTTCTACACTTTTGGACCTGCAAATCCTGCAAATTTTCTGACACAAAGGCGGTAAACCTGTTCTGCATAAAAACAGGGATGTCTCACACAGCTCTGTCACACAACCTTGCTTTTTCAATGTAGTGAATAAAATTTTCTTTGTCTCTTCTGCACTCTTGTCCTTGTTCAGGGCAAATTTGGGAGAGAATCCCCAAAGGGGTTCCTCTAGGAAGCAGATTTAATCTGCCCCTCCCCCAACCAGTTTGGGGAAAAATACCTCCTTGGAGGAAAGTGTAAAAAACTGTTTATTAACAAGAAAACCTAAACAATATTAAAGAATAAAACCTCTTGCCGCTCCAAAAGAGAGACAAACTCAGAAAGTCCCCTCCCTGGGCTGCAGCTCGGCTCACTCGGTCTCTTTCAGTCCCTCTGGCGCTGGAAATGCGCGAGCTGCCGGCGCTCTTCTGGGCGTTCAGTCCAGAGCAGGTTTGAGCAGGTCTAAAGAAAAGGAAAAGCCACAGTTCAGGGAATTTGTTCGCCTCAGCTAGCTAAAAACTAACTAAAAGCAAAGGAGAGCTCTGTCCTGTTGTCTGTCCATCCACAGAAAACACCGTCCTGGAGCAGGAATGTGGAGGAGTGAGTGCAGCTTCTGGAAACAAACTCCATGCTTCTTCTCTCCCCCTTTCACTCTCAGAACAAGTCTTAAAGGTGCAAAACTTATTATTCAGCATAAACAGAACAGACAACTGGGGATAAAAGCATCATACAGTCAACCCAGGACAACTCTGAAAGTTGACTGAAAGCACAGATTTGTTTTAGGCTAGCTTTGATCAGAATGCTTATCCCACAATAAAAGTGCTTAAATTTGTTCACTGATATACTCTAGCCTGAGTTGGAAGACTTCTAGAAATGCTGATTGGAAAGAATGTCCGGAGGTCATTGTGTCCAGTCTCCACCTTAAAGAAGGATTATTACCAGCACTAGACCATGTCAACCCCCTCTCTACTTTTCTGTTATTTTTTGAAAGTCAGTTATCCCATGGTGGTATCTTGTAGCTATAAGGTAACACAGAAGAAGAGAGAAAGACTTACTGAAAAAATCTAAAGGCAGTTGGGGACTACTTTGGCCTTGATTGTAAAGGATTTCTTATTCTCTGTCATCCATCACTTCCATCCAGTGATCATTCCATCGCTGTCTCTGTGTTCAGTGAAAAGAAATTAGGGAATGGGCATGTCAAACATGCTTCAGAAGGCTGCAGAGAGAATAGTTGTAAGCATCCACTCTGGAGTGCAAAAATGAAAATAAAAATATTTCATGTATGTGAATTAAAGTATGTAATAAGCTACAGTTACTATGTCAGCAGAAAAACAGGCCTCCTTAAAGATTTATATCCTGCATGAATAATTTACTGTTCTTTTGGAAGAAATTACCTAACCCAGCACAGGACATCAAGAGTGAACAAGCCATTGCCCACAAACCTTGGCAGAAATCTTGGAATGAAAAATATTAGAAAACACCCCCTTGACCCTTTTTCCTTCAAAGAATCAGTTTCATCTGATTGGAATGCTGAAGAATGGTGAAGAATGCTCTGTCTAGAAATCTAGAATTGTGATGTGTGGCAGCTGAAGGATTGTAGCTTCCCGGTGAAAGCTTTCCTTGGAGATGGTTGGTACTGCAGTGCAGGTTGATATGTGCTGGTCAGACACATGCCACCCTTCAGCAAGGACCAGCAACACCCTAAAGGGGCAAAAAATTCACAGAACTCTGAAGGATCAAAAATGTCAGTCTTTCCAGAGAAGGCAACAGAATGATGATCAGCAGAGCTGCACTGAACTACCTTGGACCCCAGCAGTTCTCTCCTGCCTCTTCACCCTAAGATAGTCTACCTTCAGCAGCTGCTCCGGGTAGCCTTTTTGTAATCTCTGACTAGTCCTAATCATCTATCTCCCCATCCTTCCAGGCAGGAGGCAGGATTGACTTGAATAAAGCTAATCCTCTCCTACCAGAAAAAAAAGCAGGGTTGTGAGGGGCTGCTGGGGACAACTATGGTGTCATGAAGCATGTGAATCTTCCCCAGTTTAGTTTGAGGGCAGCAACAGGACAAATGGCTTTTCATACATGTTGAGTCATTGGAAACACGATTACATGAGGGTAGAGTAGCCTACATAACTGATGTTAGGGTCATATCTTGTTTCTGATGTGTTTCAGCTGGTCCTGTTCTGTAAATACAGAGCAGCTGCTTTTCTGAGCTTCACAGAATGCTGTATAGCCAACACAGATGGAATTCTAGAATAACTTTACCTAGAAGGTCCTTTAAGCATAACAATTCACTATAGATCCTCTTCAGCTATGCTACTTCCACATTCATGTAGCCAGCAGAAAGAGCCAGGCATCCAAATGGAGCATTACAGTCATATAGTCTTACCTTCTACAAGCTACGAAAACCTTGCTCAATAACTTCTACACCAAGATTATGGTTTCTGTTTGAGATTTATGCATATCTTTTAGAATGACTCTCCAGTTATGACGCTTAACACTTCAGGTGCATGAAAAAATATCACATGCCCAAATACTCAAAAGCTAAGGTAGTTTCTCTTTTAAAGATTTTTGTTTCTTTTTTCATCTGCTTGTCTCATTCCAGCTTTCAGCCACTTGATCTCAATATGATTGTTTTCTGTTAAATCTGTCACAATTTGAAATATTTTTCTGGGTAAACATTTCTAGTCTGGAATTACTTCGCTTCCAAATTTTATCTTGGATAAATAAAATAGACTCATTTGGCTAAGTCTTAATGTGTCAGGTATGTTTTATAGACTCTGTTGTACTTATACACTTTCTCTGAACTTTTTCCTTTTTTTTTTCTTTTTCCTGTTTCTCAGTGTCATTTTTGAAGGGAGGACACAAGGTTTCTACTTTGGTTATGCTCTAATTCATGTTAGAAACAGAGATAATAGGCCTTTTCCTATTTTCATTGCCTCTTGCTTCTGCAATAAAAGATGGCATTCACAAACTTAATTGCTATGTTGCCACAAGACCACATGCTTTGTGGGCTGCCTAATATGATTTTTATGTGTTTTTCAGTTTGATCCACAGGTAAATTTCCATATTTTACGAGAAGATTCTATCTTTACTGTTTTGCTAGCATTATGAACCAGTACTGACGTATTGCTCTATTTACTAGCTGACTCTTATCAGTAAATATGTATAATGTAACCAACACAATTATTTACAAATTCCTCTTCTAGTATTCTTTCCTACTTTCACTAGCACTGGTTTTGTAAGTCCTTTTCATACAGTTCAAAAGTCACTGAGCATTGTTTGGTCAAAATTAGAACTCTGACTAGCATACTGGGAACAGTCTTCTAGCATAGTAGATTCACATTTTTAATTCTTTTTCAAACCACTTTCAATAAATGCCTAATATAATCTCTGTTTTTAATATAGTCCTAAGTCTGGAATGTGTTTCTTTTATCTGCACACCAAATCAGACCCACTCAATACTCTGTTGTTTCTCTTTACTATCCATGCAACCATAAAAATTAAAATCTCATGTAGATTCTATAGTATCCTAAGTATGCTTATTGACTACAGGATACAAACGTACCAGATACAGCTTCACAGGACTTTGGCCAGTCTGCTGGGAGCTACTGTTTTCTGCACTAAAAAATAGTAGATCTTAAACTGGCTGATATGCTACCAAACTGTTTAATGCCAGTTCCCACACATTTTACTTATGGATGTCATGGTAGCTCAAAACAAACCCTTGGGCTGTTTTGGGCAATGCTGGTGAAAAATTATCATGATAATGATGATGATAAGCTAGCAGCATTCTTATCTCTCACAAAGATCAAATTTCATCAGAACAGTAAGATTAGGTAATGAGGCCTGTTATCAAAACTATCATAAATGATTTGCCATAATAACCCTTCTGCAGCTTCACTCAACTTCAGTTGTATATATACGGTGATTATCCAATTTTAATTTATAAATATTAGCATCAAATCAAAATTTTCAGTCCTCTGCTACTGTTAAAATCATAATTTTCAGTTCTCTGCTACTTATAAACCAACCCTCTTCAGGATTGGTTTATAAGAAAATCAGCATTAGCAGGGTAGAAAACTTCTTCCACCTAAAGAGTGTTATATTAATTTCTTCCATTTTGTATGTCCTATGTGATCATTTCACTGTGTGAATATTTCAGAATTCCTCCCTTTACCCAACCATGTTCATCAGAATTTTTTTAAACCAATACTTTCAGCAAGGTTTGGTATATCACCTCCTGTATGTCACAGAGGCCCTGCAGCAGAGAGTGGGGGCCCTGGCACAGGGCTGTGGGTGTATCGTGTCACTTCACTCACTCACTCACTCACTCACTCACTCACATCTCTTCCTGCAAGCTCCACTGGCATCAGCTGCTCCAATTCCTTACCTGTTATAGTCTAAGCTTCAGGGCATCACTTGATTTGGGTAAACACCCTGTGATCCAAGTGCTTACTTAACCCAGTTCACATGAAATTGTACCCCTGCCCTGCACTGAAGGTATAATGGACCACAGATCCATGCACTCTAGCCGTTTGAGAATACCTATCAAAAAGAGGCGCCAGACCTGCTGTTCCTGTGACTGGGTAAAAAATGTCAGCAGTGACAGAAGAACATCAAAAACAAGGGAAGGCATAAGTACAGTCCCTATGTGGCATAAAGCAATTCTGTACAAGTCACTTTGCTTATTTCTACCTATTTAGATTCTTTTGGTGTTTTACTTAATCCTATTGAGAATTAAGGACAAACTATGCATTTAAACCATAGCTTCAGTTGATTCCTATGAGTTATCGTCCTGAATAAGCTTTGAATGGAAGCGTAACATGCCTGATGCACAGTTCTAGTGAACCATATTGGAAAAGTGCACAATTTTATGAGTCAATATGCTGATCCTTTAGCCAGAGACATTGTCAAATTCCATCTAAGATGGTAGATCAAAGAGATGGAGGGTTCAGCAACGTGAAACCTCTAAAATGCTTTGATAATACATTGGTTGTTTTGTTTAATTTTTCTAGAGGAGATTATTTTACATAAACTCAATTAAAAATACAAAGATAAATTATTGTGACAATAGTAAAATATTTGAGAACTTATAAAATAGTTTTGTGTCATTAGGTTATGTATATTACACTAATAATTCAGAGCAATGTTTAAGAATTTTTTTTCAATTAGAGGCATCAGATTAATTTAAAGATGTAAAAAAAAAAGGACAGAGACCACTGTTTCAACTCTATGGTACATTTGGTTAAAATCACACATATTGTGATCACACCTCTTCTACACTGACAAAATGACAGTTATTGATAAGAATGCATTAAGTTTTAAGTTTTGTAGAGAATGTGATTTCTTGAGGCTAGTGAATACATCTTTTCCATCTCAAGCTAATACCCTGTGATGGCTCAGGTACAGAGTGTGAGTTCATGATAACTCTCTGTGCACATTACCCTGGGTCATGACATAAGAATCATGTTTTCATATATGATGGACTTTGGAAGGGGAATATGCTCTGAACTATGAGTTTAACTTGCCAGATTAAAGAAAGGCTTCTTATGAGAATCCAAGAGAATAAAGTAAAATAATTGGTTGCCATTTTATTAAACAGAACAAGAAGCTTTTTTTTTTTAAGGCAACAACTTCCCTTTTTTTTTTCCAAATACCAACCTGATTACAGGATTTTGCAAACTTTGAGCAGAACTGAAAATCTGAAGTTTCTCTTGGGAAAACTTACATGAAAAATTTTAGTGTGTTGAATCAGGGAGAAACATTTCATTTAGAAGCAGTTCGACAACACACTGTGGCCAAACTCTCTGGCTTCCAGAAAACTGTGTTAAGTTATGTGACCTATCTGCTCCCACAAAACAACTGTATGGTTGTGCTACATTATCTACCACACACTGTAATCGGACTGGTCCCTCATGAAGTATCACAGAGGGATTGTATCCATTATGCATCCCACCAAAATGTCCGGGCAAAGGGGAGAGGATATGTGGCAGCTGAACCACAGTTTCCATGAAGCATCGCAGCAATGCAGAAAGTTTTTAATGCTGGATGGAGCAAAAAGGTTATGTTTTCCATAGGGAATGTAGAAAAAATTCCTTTTGATTAAAAGTGTTTTGATACCTCTAAACTGAAAGATCGGAGCCAGACTTCATCCCAACCTCCCAGGCTCAAATTTTCACATTTGGGACAAGATGTTTGCTGAAAGTTACTTCTTGAAATATTTTAAATAATTTCATTAAATACCAGCTTCTTTATTAAAAATGGTTCAAAGGTTGAAAGGCTTAGCTCTAGATTAGAACTCACCCCTCAAGACTCAATCTACAGTTTTTTTAAAAATTAAGTTGAAATGTGTCAATATAGTTTACTGTTCAGTGTGGTCTAATGTTTTGGCCCCATTAATGCTGGCCAGTTCAGACACTTTGAAACTGTTTTGTTCTGAATTAGTGCTAAATTACTGTTCATTTGAACAGCTTCAGTAATACAGGTTTTGGCCCAGTAAGGATATTGGTTAATAGTTTTGTGGTGATGTAAAAGCCCAAAGTTATTCTCAATATGTATACCAGTGGAATGCTAACATTAAAAATGCATAATCTCTCCCTTTAATGTAAAAAAACTATGAAAAAAAATGCCATTTTCCCAGTCCTCATGGAGACGTGAGAATCACTGAAACTGTTTAAAAGCACCACCGCAGCCACACTAGAATATTTTGTTGCAAGGCATCCATCCACATGGAGTTTTTTTAGATCTGCTGGGAAAGGAAAAAAAAGTCTTCTTCTTCTGCCATAGCATCTTCAGACCAGGTCTGGATCAGGGTCTGCATCAAAGGGTACTTGGCCATAACCGTGTCCATAGCCTAATGATATGAATCTCCCAAGGGATGGAGGAGCAGCCCTTGCTTGCAGCCTGCTAAAATGTCTCTCCTTAACCAAAGAGCCTCAGTCTAAAGATGGGACGCATTCAGGCCTTGAATGACCTCCACTCACAAGGCACCTTCACTGATCAAGAGAGGCCTCCTCCAATTTTTGTCAGTTACACTGTGCATAGCTGAGACAGGCAGAGAACAACTTGAATTCTGGGTACTTTATTTCATGTATCACTATAGCAAGCAACTGTGTAAATTCCTACAGGGAATATATGGTCGATACAGCTGCATTTCAGTTTGCTAAGCCTGACCTGGTGCTGTTTGCTGTCTTGAAATGTAACAAGAATGATTATGTACAGAGACAGCCTGCCAGAAGCAGATCCTGAAGTCACTTTGCCAAAAAGACAAAATATCAATTATTTGAAGAAGCTCAGAACATTAGAGAAATACACTGCAAATTACATCTATCAATAAAATGCATGAGGTAGAGGGGGAAACTAACTGCTGTAGCAATCACTGAGAAGTAAATACATCACAGTCAAGGGTGCTGAATCAGGCTGGTTCCTTCTATCTCACAGCTCCTCTCTAAGAGTTTTCTACATCAGGGTCCCAGCTGATTGCCTCTAGAGCCAGCAGAGAACTTCCATTTGGCTTTAACATGAGCTGAATCAGAGCAAAGGGAACATTGCAGCACTGTCAGAAGCCACATGATCATGATCTATATAGAACTGCACCAACCATCATCACCCTTTTTTTTCCAAAGTAAAAATGAGAGATTTCAGAAGTGATTATCTTGCACTATGTTAATCATCCATCAAGAGGGCATTAATACTGCACAGTTAAATCTTGTTTATATCTGTCTCAACACAGTCAACCAGAACTGCTATCTATCCACTCAACCTATAGGTTCACTCAGATTTAGAAGTGAACATCCACATAATTCTGCACCAAAATCAGGATCAAGGCAGAATCATCAGTTAGCCATTCATGAACTTTGTCAGTTGTTTTTTCCGTTCCCTTCATTACATAAAGATTTTTTTATGCCAAATTGGCCCCTCCAAATATGTAAATGGGAAATGTGAGGTATATTTAGCCTACTTTAAGATTTTTTTAAACAAGAATTCCTTATTGACAAGAAAGGATGCTGCAGAGGCTTATAATTTCCTTGTAAAGGACCATTATTTTTACTCATATAAAAGCAGAAAAAAAATACAGAGTTGGACTTCTCTCTGTTAAAGTAAACAGGCCTAAGTTTACAAAAAAGGAGCTCAACAAGGGCTTTAATCCTCCCTCCAAACAATGTGACTTCTTTTAGTGTAATTCTATAAAGCAATGAAATGACTGCTGTGGGAGCATGGACAGTTTATGCAAGACCCCATTTCTTCTTCTTGCATAGGTGCACCTTCCTTCCAAAAACCTGGGGTAAGTCTAGAGTGTTGCAGAGTGCATGTGTGTCTCTGAGTGTATGTGTGCACGTCCTGTGTTAAACACGCGTGTGTCTGTCCTAACTTATGGCCCATACTGCAGGGCATGCCACACTGTGTACTGCTGATTTCCATTCATGTCTGTCTTTGCAATAAGGAACTGACAGATAAATAAATCAATCTAACATTTCTATTTAAATGACAGTACAGTGCCAATAAGATCTATTCAAACACTCCTTCACTGTTGCAAAGTGCTTTTTTGGAACAAGATATATACAAAGGGTTGATGGAGAATAAAAAGTGTGTCATGTTAAGGTAAAACACTACAAACAAAACGTTCCTAAAATGACTGGTTGTTAAATTATCACTTTTAAAATATGACACTGTGATAGAAGTTGGTCTGAGGCAAAGTTCTGCATGACAGTCAAGACCATTTGAAATAGTGCTGCAAGTGTTTCATACTTAGTGATGAGTAGAGAGGAAAGCAGAGAGATACCTCTCTGATAGATGGACATGAAAATCAGTGTACAAGCTCTTCTACTAGACAGAGCTGACATGAGTTTTATGCCCCGAGCCATTTCTAGTGCAAGAACAGCAGGTGTAGAAACAGCATTTTGGTGATTCCAAAATTAAGACTTTAAATTTTACTTCAGTTTTAGTTTTATTTAATGACACCAAAATTTTTAAAAGAGAGGTTGAATGAAGCATCTTATTCCACAAACAAATATCTATTTTTTCACCTGCCCACCTTCAGGACAGTCTTTGGAGTTGATAGAGAATATTTTTTCTGTTTCTACTGCTGCATGTTAGTCATAATCACAGAATGGGTAAGGCTGGGATGGACCACAGGAGGTCACACACTACAACCTCTCTGTGCAGTCAGGGTCATTCTAGAGATTGTTACTCATACTTGTGTACAGATGGTTTTTGAATATCTGCAGTGAAGAAGCCTCCACAGCTTCTCTGGGAAATCTGTTCCAGTTCTCACTCATGCTCAAAGTAAAGAAGTTCTTCTCATATTCAGACATGTTCCAGTTTCACAAATCCTGCAGCAAACTCAGTGCAAGACATGCATCAGTAAAAGGCATCACAATACAAGCGGAAAGGACAAATTTTTAGGGCTTGAATGAGTAAACTGCATATTTTGAGTGAGAAGGGTGAGGGGAGAGTACATAATAAAGTACCATGCAAAGACACCCAGGGTTGTTGTTAAGGAAGCACAAAGGATAAGTGAAGGAGAGCTGGAGTGAGTAGAGGTCGGGTCGATTATAAGAGATGACTGAGCAGGTACAACTATACTGCTCCCAATCCCCAAACCAGTCCATTAAGAGCCAGTCTGGACACTGAGATGTACAGAAACCCAAGTCAGACCCATGGTGACATGAGGAAAGGATCCATGGTGATTTAGGGGATGTCAGCAAAAACACTGAAAGATAGATATTATGTGATGAGAGTGGCAGGAAAGGAGGAGAAACATAGCACCTCCAGAAGCCTGTGCCTAGGGATCTCTGCATGTGTGGAGACATAAGGAGGCAGCAGGCAGCACAGCAGGAGCCAGGGAAGGCCCTGACAACTGCTTTGGCTGAGAAGAGAATAAAGAGGAAGCTGCCTCTTCCGGTGTGAAGTAAGATTTAGAGGCTGAGGTACCAGTCCCAGGGGTTACAAGTCAAGACAAAAGTAAGACCAAGAACAGAAGATGGAACCAAAATATTATTCAAGTCACAAACTGCTGTGGTAAAGAAATGGTGGTGACATCATTAATGGCAGAGCAGAAAGGAAAAGCAATAGCATGAGATCTCTGTGCAGATGGTATGACCCATCACTGTACTTTGTCCAGTGACAGGGAAACTAGTCCACCCTAACAGTCAAAGGCCAGAGGAAGCATAAACTATTCACAGTAATCTGGGCAGGAACATGCATGCAGTCCTCTCCTAATAGCTGCCTATCAGTTAATCCTGCAATTTAGTATGGGGCCCACAAAATTGAGAAGATGCTAGTTATCTGGGTATAAAAAATGCTCTTTAGAGCATTCCATGTGTGAAAACCCTCATCTTAAAAATACATCAATTTCCATGCCTTTTTTTTTTATCTAAAACAATAGTGATACTTTCAAGAGATTTAACTTCCTGTACAAGAAATATAAAATTAGTCTTAATATTTGCAGCCCATCACTAAGGCAGTAAGAAAATAGATACACAGCCTAACCAGAACTGTTGGGTGTCTGGCTATCCTGGGCAGGCCCAGAAATACATATGCAAGTGGGTAATGCTCAGACATGTGGGTTACCCCAGTAACAAGTTACACAGAATTATTATGAAGTCCTGGAGACTTGCCATGTTGAATATGTAAAAACTGAAAATGCATATTTTCTCAAAGTTTACATTTGCGTATTGTCAAACTTAGGTAAAAGTATGCCAGTGAGTATGTGTATGGGTTTGAGATCATCTGCAGTAAGATTGAAAGTTTGCTAGGTTGGAAAATACATTTTTTTGTCTTCCTTCCAGCTTTTCACATAATTCTTCTTCTAATACTCTCCTTTCACCAAAATTCTGACAGAAAATTTTCCAAATATTTCAGTGCAAAATATCTTCAGAGCAGTATTTTGCACAGCTCTTGCTAAAATGCACATTTCCCAAAGAAATTCTACATCTTTAAGTTCCTTGGCCAGTCATCTAAACATGAAGGAGTTAACTCTAGACCCATTTCTGTTTTTTAATTCCATTTCAGAGAAAATGCTAATCCTATAATTATATAGCATGTTCAACTGACAAAATTATTTTCCTATTGTTGAAAGTTCCCTGTTAATACTGAAGGTTTTCGATAAACTTTTGGCAATGGAAAAAAATATAGATTTGCTATTGACACGATTTTTATTTAAAAATTTGAAGAAAAATGCAATATTTTAAGGGGATTATTATGTAGCCACAGTGGGAAACCACTATGAATAGCTAACTTCCTCCCTTCCCAGAACCATTAAGCCTCATGGTAAGCAAGCTCTGTTATCAGAGTTGGGGATTTTCAATCATGAAATGGGGAATTTTCAATTAAATTGAAGAAATTTAGCCTTTTGTCCTTAGTCCACCTCCTTGAAAATGGTGTCCTTTATCATGATAGTAAGGTTATAAGGGCCTTTCAACAGAGGAATAGGTCCCTCTGAGGATGGATGGCTGGGAAGTACATGAAAGATACCATTGCATTCAATTTGCTGAAATAATGCTCTAGGGTTTCAGGAATAGTTCACAGAGGGTTTGGTTTTCTGGGAAGCTGTTTTTATTTTGGTTTTGGTTTGGAGGTTTTGTTGTTGTTGTTGTTTTTTGGAGTTTGGTTTTTGTTTCATTTGGGGGAGAGTGTTTGGGGTTTTTTGGTTGGTTTTTTTGAGGTTTTTCTTGGTTTTTCCTTGGTTTGGTTGTTGTTAGTTCTGGGTTGTTTGGGTTGGTGGATTTTGTTTGATTTTTAAGGGGTTTTCTGGATTTTGTTTTGTTCATTACAAACGGATACCAATAAGAAGAACTGGCAACATGGAACACTGTCTCCAACAAAAACTGAAGTTACCTGCCCATCATTTCTTAATCCTGTATGCAGGATAATCCGATCAAACCTCTCAGATCTCAGGACCTTACTGAGTCTTGTTCCCTAATGTTGTCCAACCATTTGACACCCATTTATCCTCTTAAATTAAAGAGCTTATATCTGGTGGAGCAGCACAAAAATGTAATGCACAAGAAATATTTATTTGTAACTGGTCACTTTTGTGAAAAATAATAGTGAGTTTTCTACTGTTCACAAACATGTAATCAGTTTCCAGACTCCTAGCTCTTATCTCATTTTCTAAATGGGGGAATTTTTTTTTTAATAGCACTGGCTTAAGCTCCTACTGTCTAATCTTATTACATAGGGCTGATTGTGTTTCACACTAATAAGCTAAGAGGTTAGGACATTAATCTACTGTAAACTAAATGCTCCAATGAAATCTGAGAGAAGTGATGGTAAAGAGCTTGCTATACAGCTGACTTGTATTGCATGCTGTGCTTTTTAGTGAAGACAAACTTACAGTTCACGTTATCTGTGCTTTAAAACTGTTATTCAAGCTCTTGGGGTTTTCCTTCAAAATGCAGGGACTTATCCCTGAGAATATTAACAATGTATACTAACAAAAAATAACTTGCAACATCTTTTTGTTATTAACAAACTCATGACCTATCAGAGGGACATCTGGATCAAGGACAGAGACAGACAAAAAATAAAGGTGACAAAACAGACAAAGTTGCACGTGGTTTGGAGCCTTGATTGTCGCAGCATGAATGTCTGATTGCTGTTGAGTTATATATCAAACCTGAAACTGCACTAGGTCTGAATTCACAAGTTACACACTGATGTGCATTGTGCAAACACAAGCATAACTTTCCCCTCTGACTCAAAACCAGCACCTTTTATTTTAGGCTGTTTGAGATGAATAGGTGATTGCCTCATGGGTCAAGAGTGCAGGTAAACTGAGCAGGGTCATTAGCATTCAGTTCCTTGCAGACTTGAGAACAACTTGAAAACTGGGATTAGCTCATTTAGATGTTGCTTGGTACAGTGCTGCCAAAGTAATGCTAGGAAAAGTTCTTTGAGCTCTTTTTATTGATGATCACCTCTGGTGCATTGATCATCTGAAATTATTTTAACAACTACAAATCTCTATGATATCACTTTGAAGAATAATCATGGGATTTAAATTGGAAGGGCTAGGAAAACAGTAATTTTCTAGCTAAGCAGAACAAGTGGTATTTATTGTCCTTAAGTTTCTGCAATGTTTAATTCATCAAGAAGATATTTTCTTATCAATACATAACTCACCAAAGCAACCTGTGTCATCAGTAAAAAAAACTATTCCTCTTTCCTTATAAATGATGCAGCTAAAGGTATGCTGGACATGATTCAAATTGAATGGATTACAGAAAATCTTGAAATTAGAATAGTACTTCTTGTTCTTAATAACAAAAATTCCCCATGTGGATGTTAAATATGGTCCCAAGAAATGAGCCAAAAATTAATCTCCAGATGTCACTACAGTATATTGCATAACTTGGTCCACACCAAATACCCAGAGCCAAAGCCACAGCCCTTCTGAGGTCCCCTTCACCATGCTCCAGAGGGATTTAAGCTGATGTTCAAGGGGACCTTTCTTGCAGAAAATAAAGCAGATAAAGCGGTGTTCCTCAGCAGTGCATACTTTTCCATCAGCTGCTTGTCTTAAAGGGCAGGGAGTTGTTGGGGGACCTCAGGCTGAGACCAGATGCAGAGCAGCCAGGGAAGAGACATATCCTGGGAAAGACACTCTTCTAGTGGAAGCAGAAAAGAGAGGACAGAAAAAGACCCTGTGAGAGCAAAGGATTTGTGTAAACTCCTGTCCAGGTGATGGGTTAGTGGGGGTATAAGTGCATCCTTGCCTTCCCCTCTTGCCTTAGTTGAAGGATGAGCCAGATCACGCTGGTATACACTCAGTACAGTTACTTACGTACTCAACACTCTCCAAACTAAGGCTCCGGCTGTTTGAAGGACATATTCTGGAGTTTGTCAGTAACATGAAGTGAGATAAGGAAAAATAAAGAGTACACAGCCAGGGGAAAAATTCAGTAATAACTTATGACTTAAAATCAAATCCACCCAAGCTCATACCAACATCCTTTTAGCACATCAGTAGAGCAGGCACAGAGATTTCAATGGTTTTAGGTGGTACTCATCATATCTGCCTGCTACTGCCTCATTTTATTGCTTCAAAGGCATGTAAACCTCTTCTTGCTACATAGGTAAGCACACCCTGGACGGCATTACCCAGGGCGATGGGAAAGGAATGACTTAGTGGCTAATCTTACCACAAAACCAAAAGCCTGCAGTACAGTGCAAACAAGTTCCAAAGTTAGGGCCTGTCAGTCAGATAGTTGGTGGACAAGCAACTCTTAAGATGTAATCCCTACCTCACCTATACCCTTTAAAGTTCATAAACTCCTGCAGCCAGAGAGCAGCAGTGAGCAATGCCCCAGTAGTGGGTGTGTGCTTCCTGCCACCTAGAGGAATCCCAGAAGGTTCCCGATTGCTGGAAAATTCATGGTGCTGGAATTTCTTCCTCCCAAAGAGCACCTCAGCAGCTGCTGAAAAGAGCGGCCGCTACTGCCACTGCCAGCCTCAGACTCCCAGGGGACTGCAGACTGCTGAGCAGAAGCTTTCTAGGCACAAAAGAATTTCTGTGACCTCAACAGCAGTGCCAGGAAATAGGCTCTAATCCCTGGCAATTAAGTTTACAAGAAATACACAGCCCATGGGGGTATGTTTAATTGCGGCCAGCAAGTTTTGTGTGGAGATTGGTTATTGCTTCTCCCTGCCCCAGTCCCTCAGAGATTCACAATGCAAAAAAAGCTATACACCTTCTAAATCTGGACACCTGGTTGAATGTACCTCCCATTTTTCTGTGTCCCACAAGACTAAATTGGCTGTTCACAAAATATAAGAAAATCAGAATGGTTTCCATAAGGTACCTAGACAGGTTTCTGGGAAGGAACCCCAGCTCATGGTTCATGTTTGGCAGAAGTGATACAAAAAGCTGGGTAGAGGAGCTGGGGTGTAGATTTCCCATTAGTTAATAGGGCTATTAGCTTGAGGGCATCTGCAGTATTCTTCTGACATGCACCCAGACCTGCATGTAAATCTGCCGTGGTGGAAGACATGCCAGGACCTCCTCCCTCCTAGTTAGATGGTGATGACAAAAGGATTTATAACCATCTATCACTGCTTGCAGAAAGCAGAACTTCTATAGAAAAGGTGTACTTATCTTCAATTACAATGGCCAGCTGTAATTCATTGCTGCATATGGTTAAAATGCCAGCTGAGACCTGGCATATCAAGTTCAGGGTTGTTTCACATGGGAAAACCAAGTGACACCTGGCAATGATGCTGCAAGCCAGAGTGGGAAGTGAGTGGTGTTTGGCTGTGTGGGTTGTGACAGGACACAACCACAGGCCTTGAACAGTGAGGGAACTCAGTAAGGCAATGGGGGTCTGGAGCTAGAGCTATGCAGGCATGAAGACTGGGCACAAGGACTTAGGGAAACCAGTGATCTAAAAGGGTAGGGGCTGGGCCAGAAGGCTGGGGTAGGATTGAGACATAACAGAGGGCAATGGAAGAAGACTCAGGAAAACAGAACAAAAAATAACTCATGGATGGGGGAAAAGCCCTTCTCAGGGAGCCTCCCTTCCCACAACAGCTCATCCCACTGGCCACTCCAACTCCAGAAGACTGAGGAATTTCATCTTCTGCTGCTGAACTTCCTTTGCTGGCAAACCTGCTGGAGAGTGGGTGAGCAATGTGAAACTAGGGGGAAATTCACGGCTGTGAGAGAGAGGGCATGTTTGCTTCAAACACCAACTTCCTCACGTTTTGTCCTATCATTTCTCTTCTGTCTGCTAGATTCCTCTTACTTCAGCATGGACTCCACACAGGGAGAAAAATCTGCAACTGCCATCATTAGAAAAACTGGCAGTGGTTTTTAAGCACTTAGGGACATAAGCTTTTAAACTAGAAGGAGCTTTTCAGCTTCATTACAGAGCGCCATGTTATAATTGCCCCAAATATCTGCAATATCTGATTTCTCAACACCCAAAGTACAATTCAAGTTCTGAAGCAGAAGGTGCATCTAATTTTGAATTAGTCTTAAGTAACATAGAGGAGCTATTTCACCTAGACAAAGACTCAGGCCACAACTAGCAACAGCTGTTACATTTAGGTTTGACACCCAGGAAAGGAATTGGAAAGAAGCAATATTTTATAAAGAGGAGGCTTCACTAAAACTCAGGGGTAGTTACAAAAGACTGATTGCTTACAGGGAGTAAAACCCCCAAAAGTAGTTTAAATGTGAAAGACGATTACTGGGACTCAGAAAATGTATGTACAACCAAGTAAGAAATGAAACCAGACAGGAAAAAGTCTTCCAGTGTAATGAAAGTAGTAGGGTTCTTTGAAGAGAAGATAAGGTCTTCATGATTTAGAAGTTTGACACAGATGAAGTCAACAAACAAGAATATAAATTAGAGGAGGAACTATGAAAGAAAATGGTTAAACTGGATTTTCCATAGCAAATAGCATAAAGCCTTAAAAGAAACACTAGCAGACCATTTAGGTGTACCTGACTCAGCAAACCCATGAAAGAAATGGGAGATGTCTGATACCTATTGATGAGATGTGTAACTTCTTGCAATAATCTTTACTGCTTCAATAATGTCAATGAAATATGTGCTAAGCCAGAGGTGTCAGAATAAATAGTGGAATTAAATTTGTCATCTGAACAGTTCTGGATGACATACATCACAGGTTTATGACAGCAATCAGGAGAAAGGTAAGAGAGGTAACAAAAATAGCAGTTATAGTCCAGTAGATTGAAGAGTATATAATGTATCTGCATTTAGGCCATAAATAATAAAATATGCTTATCCTAGACATAACCACTTGCATTATATGACTGCTAGCACAGCTAGAAATAGTTTGCTTGTTTTTGTATGCATTTAGAAGTCTGAGTCTAGATTCCTTCTTGGTGTAAGGATGATCTTGATTTATGAGAATGATGTGACAACTTTACAGAGGTGAAAAGAACCTTCCTCAGGTTGAATGTTCCTAGAGCCCATCATCCTCTTTGGGATACTGATGGAGACCCAACTTTTGAGTTCCCTTTTATTCCCACTGAAAGAAAGGGCATTCTACCTTAAAATTGCCAGAGGGAGAAAACTTGTAAAAGAGTGTCTTCTTGTCCTGGTTTAGGACAAATTAGGGGAAAATCTCCAAAGGAGCCCCTTAAAGGAAACAAACCTCCACAACTCCTCCCCCCTCTCACCACCGGGTTCAGGGGGAATTTCCTCGGAGGAAACGTGGAAAAAACTTGTTTATTAAGCAAGAACAAAAAACACTCCCCGACACAAGAAAAACAGCCTGAGATAACAACAAATGTTTTCACCAGTCCAAGAGAGGCCAAACAGCTTGGGCAGTCTGCTGAGGAGGGTGCTGAGCTTCTCTGTAATGCAGACTCCGGAGGAGTTCCTTGACGTTCCAGAATCAAGGTCCGAAGCAGGTCCGATGTCTTCAGGGAAGGGGAGGAAGGAAGGAAGGGAAAAACAAAAATAGAAAAATGGCAAAATAAGGCAAGCAAAGAAAAAACAAAAAAAAGCAAGAGAGCAGAGCAAGCAAAGCGGGCCTACACCTAGCAGCAGCAAGCCAGAGCAAGCAGCCGGGGGAGGGACACGGCTATAGACAAAACAAACTGAGAGCACGGGAACAGGAATACACGATTGGGATACATTGGAAAGCATGAAAAAGTCCTGTCACCCCAGGACACTTCTATAGATTAAGATTCCATTATTTTTGTATTAAGGTTTTTCTCTCCTCTCACCATTCATTTTTTCTTTAAGTCCTAGTCCTTTATTACTCACTTGGTTTATTTTCAATTTTTTTATCATATTGTCTCCACTTCCCTCTTTCTGCCTTTCTTTCTCTCCCCTAACAGCCTCTTTCCATAACTAAGAAATTTTCTTTGCAAAGTCTGGTACAGTAATGAATAGATAATTGATGAAACATCCCACTCTTACTGTCTGTCCCTGGACTCTTGAAATGCTCCAGCATGACCATCACTTGGGTAGTGATCTGTGGCATCATGTTCCACTCTTCCTTGCTCTCTACTGCACAATGACTCCCAGGACAACCTCCCAAGCTGAGTTTTCAGACTTTCAAATCCCCACATTTCATCCAGATTCCTGGCTTGTTTTCTTCTCAGCTAAACTATTACATGTCCATTTAGCATTACAATCTCCCTGCTGTCTCCATCTCTCAAGTCTTCCATGAAGCCACACGTGTAGCCTAATTCTGCTGTCAGTATGTCTCTACCAAAACAAACCCTCCTGGACGAGCACTCCTAAGTGGTTTGGAGCAAATTTTTGTTTATGCTACAGCTCAGTGTAAGCTAGAAGCAGCGTGCTTTTGTGCAAACAATAATGCAGTTGTGCAGATACAAGCTGTCCTAATGTGCTTATCTGTGTGGGCCTTGCACATCCCATGGGAGACTCAGCTGGGCAGCAGCCAGCAATGGCAGCAGCAAGTGGATGCAGGCAGGGATGCAGCAGCGGGAGGGGGCTGATGTGCTTCCCCCTCTGCATTTACTTTCAATGCTACCAGCTAGGGGACCCTATGCACAATTTAATCCTTCCAGTACATATGAGGGCATGATCTCTGTTTACCTGCAGCCATGTTTCTGAGGAGTTATCCTTCTCTGGTAGCAGGCATTGAAACCCGCGACTTGGTTCTGCAGGCTTTAGGGGAATATGTCATCACACCCACATAAAATCCCCAAATGTCAGAGGAACAAAAGGACACAAACAGCAAGAGCATTCTCATGTCTCCATTCCAAACATGTAGTTCTCATTCACAGCTTTGGATCTGAAAGCTCCCTGGCAAGCATCCTTTTCACATTTTACACCCACAGATTATGGGTGTGGGCGTGAGTGAGTGTGTGTGTGTTACTGCAAATACCCAGTGAGAGCCCAATTTTTTTGTATGAGAGAAGCCTTCTGAACTGATATTTTGGAAGCCATCATGTGCTGTTAACCAAACGCTAACATTATTCTATTTCGCCCACATACTGCTGGAAGACAGAAAATGAGGCAGCTGCCTGCTGCTGCTGTAAGTTTAGCAGTCTGGCACTGCAGCACTTGCAGCCTGCCATCAGCTCCAACCAGTTCACAGGTAGCAACAGGCACATATAATTCACATTTATGTCTCAAGAACAAATTGAGCTCAGCAGTTGTAAGGCTTTCAGCAAAATTCCCATACAGCCTTTTGTTTATTTACTGAACTAGAAAAACACTTTTAGAAAGAGCATCAACTTAGGATGAAATGTATACATATTTCAGGATGAAAGACTCTTATTAAAACTGAAATATCACCAAGTGGGATGACCTTCCTCTTTACCAAATAAAATTTTTATGTATGTTTCTTTTCTGCTTTTAGTCTAGCCAGGTATGTTATGGGCTGTCAAGATTACATGGGATTTAGTGCCCTTGAGACAGCCATATTTCCAAAATGAGCAATTTACTTGGAGCATCTAGAGATTCCAGCTATTTTTTTTTATTCTTACCTAAAAAATGTTTGAATAACAAAGAAATTAAGCCATTTCCCCACTATTGCTGATGCATGTGGCTCACCTGGTATTTAGATTTCTGACATGATTCTATTGTTGTGCCTCTTCTGGGCAGGATATTTTCAGAAATTAGACAACAGGAAGCAATCTAGCAAGGTTTCTCCCAAGAGCTCAAAGACTGGAACACAGCTTTTTAATGACTTTGAAAACAGAATTTCTAGATATCAATCATGCTGACAGTTCTTTCTGCTAGAGGATTTTAATAGTCCATAAGGTTCCAATTTGTCATTATTTTTTTATCCTTCTTTAAAAAACAAACTTAGTCATTTTGGAAACAGTTGTGGGTAGTACTAAAAAACATTGCCAAGAGAACATCTTATCTAAGAAAACCAACTAAAAATGTGAACAGAAGGGGAAATCATTTTAGTCTTTAGTTCCTTAATAGCAGATTTTGGAAAGCAAAAAAACATAAACTGCTATCACTACTGAAAGGGATAAGAAACAGCTGAATAGTATATTTTGAGACAGAATTTTCTGCACACTTTTGCAACCATGGGCCAAGCTCTGAGCAGACACAGTCAACTAGAGCCTCCATTTGAATAAATCAGCCTAGTTGCAGACGAATCACCAGAACTGTCCCATGTCACACAAGAAGAGGTCTGGAGCCTCAGTATCTCATGAACATGTATTTCAAGGGTGAGATTATTGTGTGCTCTGAAATCTGAAGGACAAGGAGGAGTATTTTGGGGGTTGACAGGAGGAAGAATTGATTGTAAAATAGAATAGCAACATCTTCCAAATTCTCAGATTCAATAGTCCTTCATTCAGGTTAGACTTCCACCTCCTGAGTCTGTCCCATGCAACTGCAGTGAAGGTAAACTGTTGGTGCTCCTTCCTTAGGAAGCATCTGGGGCCACTTGACTGCCTCTGCATGATGAATTACAGAAATAGGCTAGCTGTTCCCTACGGCACTGTCCTGTAGTAACAGCGACATGAATCTGCTGACTTTCAAAGAGCCACATTGGGTTTACACAACCCTATGGTGGCAGGGAGGGAAAGACTCAATGAGTTGTTTATTTTATATAAATTCACCCTTTTCTGTACTGAGACAGTGCTCCAGGATAAAGTGTCTTCAAACATCATCAAGCCTTTCTTTATGAAGAGATGCATAGGACATGCAGTTGGAAGCAGGGGGGAAACAAAATAAACACCCTCCAAAAGGAACTATCCTCAGACATGTGCACACAGATCTATACCTGAGGACTGTGCTTCTCTCCTGCACATTGCAGCCAGAAGCTGAAGGAGCACAGTGGCATTCCAGATTTGCTCCCAGAAATTTAAAAATCAAGGTGAAACCTAGCAATTTTATTTCTTGTTGTAAGTGCCAAAAGCTTTTTCACTGTCTTCCTTTAGCAAAATCAGTTCTTAAGCCATTTTACATTTTCATTTAGATATTGATCTATCGTATTCTCAAGACCTTGGAAAGATTTCTCTTGACTCGACTAAGGGTTAGGTCATGCCTTTAAAAAATGCATCAGTGAGAAAAAATTCAGGGGAAAAGAAAGCAGAGACATACAGGAAGTATTTTCACATTTTGTTGAGTTTTGAAATTAAGAAAAAAAATTATCTTCAAGAGCGGATAGTTTTCCAGCAGATTCCCTTTTCAAAGAGGGCTCGGCACAAGCTTAGAGAAGGGAGCACAGGGGCATGGCAATCACAATGATGATGCCAAAGGCCCTACATAAGTGGTGCTGCATTTCAAAATCATTCTCCAGATGACAGGACACCAAAGAAGACTCCTGTATTCCTTGTTTGGGCAGCTATTGTTAAAAACTGTGATTTACTGTGAAAAAACTATTGTGACTGGACAGTCATTCACAGAGTTGTAGAATCACAGAACCATCTAGACTGGAAAATATCCTTAAGATCATTGAATCCAACTGTAAACCTAACACTGCCAAGTGCACTCTAAACCATATCCCCAAATGCCATGTCTACACGTTTTAAATACCTGCAGGAATGGTGAATCAAACACTTCCCTGGTCCAATGCTCAATCACCCTTTCAGTGAAGAAATTTTCCCTAATATCTGACATAAGCCTCATAACTGGTGCAACTTGAAACTGTTCATATACATATAAACAATTTCAATTCTCAGTGACAACTAAAAACAGGTAATGATGAAGGGCTGGAAGATAGTGTTCATCTGTCTATACTATTCCTATACCACTCATGCTTAGTAGGGCACATTCTCCATTGATAACAAAATCAACAGAGTTTGAGGAGGACCTGCTTTCTTTTTCCAGTACAGGCAAAATTTATAACTTCGTGTACCCTTAATCCCACACCTCAAAGCAATGGGATACTATGGAGCTGCTTGAGTTTCCCATTTTCAGGACAGTGGTGTAAAGGCAGCATAGGCTTTTAGATGGATGTGAATACCACATGCAACCTTGATAAAAGGAAACATGACAGGCAGTCATATGGATGCCAGACTCAGAGAAGCTATACTAATTCACAGTTTACAAAACTATTTCCATTTACAGGATGAACAAAAGGCCTGAGTGTCTTTGTGTGATTTACTGGTTAAATAACACCTGTTAAATACCTCTTTTCTAGAGTAGGTAGCCAGAGTGATCCTCAAAAACCAGAAATGCCCTAATTCTAAAAATCTGAAAAGTAGCCACATTTATACTATTTTGAGTACAAGAAATGCCATTGTGTCTAAATCCACTTAACTACTAAGTAATATTCTTGAACTTGAAAATCTAATTCATTTTACACTCAAATAAGTAGATGCCGTGAAAAATTCAGACATAGAAGCAGACATGGCATTTGTAGCCAATTAAGGAAAACTGGATTGAGCCCAGATGTGGATTATGCAAAGTGATTACTGGTGTTCTTTAGAAGCTGATAATTTTGAAAGCATTTCCTTGTGTTTGTTCACTTTTTCCAGTAAACCAAGATAAAAAAGATTCTGAAGGGAGGAAAATAGGTTTCTACAAAGTAAAACTATCAGTGGCAATTATTTCCATCATTTCAAATTGACATGTATGGTAGTTAATGATTGGGTCACAGCCATTCTTTCAATCCAAACTTGTTGTTTAGCTGTAATCCAAAGTAAGAACTGCATATAGCTTTCAAGCAGGGAGTAACATTAAATGTGGAAGTCCACAAAATAATTCCCACTGGAAATGTCTGTGAAATAGTAATATTTCTTTTGTGTTGGGAAAAAACAGGCAAGACAATAAGCACTAATTGTTAATGGTTAGATTGTACTATGTTTAATTCCAATAAGTTGCTGAAATTAGTGAAGCTGTTTGTCAAGTAAGAAGCCAGACAACATGAGGAAAAGAGACTGAAACAGAATTCCTAAAAGAAAGAGTGCCAATGTTGTGCCAGGACCTTTGATACAGCATTAAGAAATACAAAAGATGTGTTGCACTAATAAGCAGCAAAATACTTGTAAATCTCCTTTTGAAAGAGAATTTATTATAATATTTTCTGATGGCTTATCAAATTGCCATCAGAATATTGGGGTGGAAGCAGCAAAAAAAAAAAAGATTTAAGTAATTTGGATATCAATTTATGCTGATTTTGTGGTGGGAAATTTTCCCATGTGCTTCATTATACAACGCTGAGAAGTGGTTTGGCGGTATCCATCGTAATTTCTGCTTTCTTTCTTTTTGTCTCTGTTTTTAAGGTCTACTGATCTTATTGTTAAATACTAGCAATTTGGCATAACTGAGTCTTAGAATGACTAAGAAAGTTTCCAAAGATAAAAACTGTCATTCTGCAATGCAATCATTACAAATTAACATGATTTTTAAAACCTTCTGGATTTTTGCAATCATTGGTTGAATTACTCTCCTCTATTTGTTGTAATGTTGACAAATATTTCAGTATAAGTAAGAAATATATTTTGATTACAAAACAGATGGAATTTTCCGTTTCCATTCTACCATGGTGAACTAAATTGGACTCTTAAGTTTTCTGCTTCTGTTCCTAAAGACATTTAAGATGATTATTGTCCTATAAACAGAAGGAGTTTTAACGCTGCTCAACTTTCTCAGGCTACTGTCCCTGGTAGCAGAAAATAATTTGCAATTCTCATTCCCATGTGTCATCTCCACCCTGTCAAAGCCCCAAGACACCCCTACAGCACTTTGCCTACATTGTATCTGAGACCCTGATAAAAGATGGCATAACCAGATACGCACCTGGTGCATGCCAAGTATAGAACCAGCCCTATGGGCCTGGGCACTATGAAGACAAGCGAGACAGGGGAGCAGACATCCATGAGCCAGTAGATGCTCCTTCCCACTGCAGTGGGAAAAGCAGCCTCTGAGTTTGCAGCCAAGGAAAGAGGTTAGAAGCGGATGCAGACAGTCTGTGAGTGCAGTGCAGCAAAAGCTCACTAGTAATCTCAATATTCCAAAGCTCAACTGCTGTCTGCTTCTTGGAGGAAGCACAGAAAAAGATGGTTTTAAAGAAAACAAGTCTGTTTGGGGAGCGTTTCCCACAAGTTCTTTCTGAACAAGAGAAGAGCATAATGACAAAAACCACAAAGGCACTTGTTTGCCCCTTAGGGAGGTGATGAAAACCCAGTCATCTGGGGGATTTTCAGCTACGTCTGGACAAGATGAATGTAAGGGCAACTATGTCTTGGGAAAGCAAGTTGGTGAATGACCTACTTCCAGTGCCTACTTCCTTTGGTATTCTTATTAAGAAGAACATGAATACGAAAAGTTGCACACTGTGGACATTTGTTAAGATTCAGAGCAGAACTATAGTACATTAAAAGACTTGTTAGCGAAAGGGACTTCATCATGTTATATAAAGCCAAAACACAGACATCTGGGGGAAAAAAAAGACATAGTGACAGGGTAATAAATAATTATCTTGCACAGGATTTACCTATGCTTAATCAAAGTGAGTGTGGATAGAAAAACTGGAGCTTTAACGAGCCATATTTCATTTGTGAGCATAACTATTGTCCTCACAGTGCTGGATTCATAGAACTGCACATATAAATTACCATTAGGGAAAACAGGAAAACTATACTCTATACTCATTAGTGATATACAGCTCTTTCCTTATTCACAGACATATGATGTTTATCTATGTACTCATAAACCATCTGCTCTGTTCTTTGCTTACATTTTGGCCTTAGCACAAAACAGCTTTTATTTTCACAGTTAAATATTCCCATACACAGCAATGCAGGGGAATGTATTGGTAGCTGTTTATGGAGATCAAGAAATAAACTTGTCTGTATAGATAATATTGCATTTTAATCATATTATTAAAACATTGACTATAAATTTCCAAGCCTATTTTCATTTCTTGGACAGACAGAAATTTTAAAAGTGATAGCAGGAGAGAAAGCTAAAGGTAAGGTTGATTTGAAAGCTTTACAGTTTCAATAATTTACAGTAGTATTAGTATCAGATAAAGATATTTCTAGGAATGCACAAGAAAAATTCTGCCCTGATATCTATCCTTGCAATACTAGAATTTAGCTCATAACTTTCACCTTGATAACATCTTAGAGACTGAGGCTGCAGCATCAACTAATGACTCATTCCTATACAGAGCTCTTTAAAAAGTGCACAGTTTCATCATAGGTACCAAGTATTTCTTCACAGACTTTCATCTGCTTAGTCAGAGAGATTTCTGTAAGTAAAATAAAGGTATGTTTTTTATGTGGATACAGTGATATCCACATAAATCCTACAAAATGCAGTGTAGTGATTAACACAGTCCCAAAGTATTCGGGGTCCCCTAATCTTTATTCTGGGAGTACATAGAAGGCACAGCAATGTGTCCTTTGAGGGGTGTGCATGATATCTCCAGGATCTCCTGCCCTGGATGTAAGCCACATGACTTTTGCACAACCATTCTTGACTACAGTTCACTACCTCAGGAAACCCATCAATGCTGTGTTGGTTTCCTCAGCCCCAAAGGCCCTGACAGTGCCCTTGCCTCACTCTCCCAGCTGAGACCTGACATCCCCTCCACTCACCTCCCATCGACAGCAAGTCCCCCTTGAAGCATCAGGGAGATCAGGCCTCAAGACTTCTTCCGAGAACTTGCCAAATGCCAAATTTCAGATGGTTTCAACTCAAAACCAGGAATCTGACCAGATTTTCTTGAAAACGGGCCCAGTTTCATTTAAAACGTGTTACAGACTTCAACAAACGGAGTCTGGGTTTTGACTTTCTTGTGAAACTTGAAACCACATGTGTTTCGCATGGTTTAGGTTTTTGTTGTGAATATCTTACACAGCTCCATGGGAATAGCCTTTTCTTGTGGGCTTTTAGCATTTCCTATCCTGGCCAGAACCATAAAAAGCAAAGGCTGGAAAATATGAAATCTTCAATTATGTGGAAAAAAAGGGGGACTTAACTTTTTAAACCTCAGACAATGTTTGTGTTCATTTAGAGTGGAGAGTGAAGTTTTGAATTAATTCATGTTTTATTTTAGCTGTTAGCCTTAATTAGGTGCATTCAGGAGAAATCACTTCCCCTCTAATATAAAATCATGGAGCCTGTGACACATGGAAATTATAAACACTTTCAGTGACTTGGGAGATGGGTGTTGGCTTTGCAGCAGCCAAAGAGTAAATATTTACAGTACATTATGCTTTGCTTCACTTTTAATTTTTATCTTCCCCTCTGGAATAATCAATTTGCCAAAGACAGATTTCTCCTAATGTTAGTGCCCTCTTCATCCATTTTGTTGCAGAGAATTATTTTTCCCACATTTATATATTGAAATTTCTTGCCCTTGTTCTCTGCAGAGTCAAATGAAAACTGAGGAAATTCTTAATTTGTCATCTCTTTTGTCCCTGAATCACACCCTGGCTTCTGACAAACTGTTCCACTTCTATGAGTCTTTCTTTTTTCATAATAAAAACACAAATACTTAATTTCCCAACAGAGGTAGTAATTAGTTCATCTCCACAATAGGATTTTAAAATAAAAATTTATATGTAATGTTCATTAGTGGTATCATAATTACTTATTCCAAAAGCCCAAAGAAGCTGTTACTTTACAGATCACTTAAATTAATGCTAAAATATTCCCATCTCTGGTCTCACAGGGTTCACTTATGGAAAGTTAAATATAAGAAAAGCAATACTATGACATGAAGGAGAAGAAATAATTCCATATGCCATTTTTATTCCCCTGATATAACTTCTGCAGAGCATGATGTGCTTTTAGACTTTGCAATAAAAGTGCAGCAACCTGGCTTTGCATTTACAGTTGCTAAAACCATCTGCGTATGTGTAAAACCTTTGCTGGCAGGTTTCCATGTGCGGTTCATGCATTCCTTCGCCTCTGCAATTTGAAGCTGTCAAAAACTAATTAAATAATTATGTGGTTGTTACTGCAGCTGTGTGTATTCTTCATTACGTTATAAGGCTGTGGTTTGAGGCACTCTCCTGCTCTAGGTTTCAAAATATTAGTAATGGAAGGTGTGTTGTCACTGCATGTTCAGCTGCTGCCAGAAAAAGCAGAGAGGGAAGGGAACAGCCTTTCATGTCAGTCTATCATTACACTTCATACTGTATGTTCCCTTCATACAGCACAGAGATGAAAATACAAATTGACTTCTTGCAGCCCCTTCTTGTTGGTCAGAATTTGGCATGGTCTGTCCTGAGTAGGAGACAGAGAAAAGCCCTTGCAGTACTTCCACAATGGGTGGGTGCATATCCGAAGCCTGTATGTTGTTCTGTAGTGCCTCTCAGCCTAGCAAGGTGATCTGGAGGCTGACAGCAGAAGGAGAAGAGATAGGCTGTGGAGAAGACCACTTCAGCACCTCCTTGGCTAAGAAGGACACTGCTATCAGTCATGCTCTTGACTTGCTTCCTGACCCCAAGGAAATCATTCCCTGGGCCCAACTGCACTAACAGTAAATCATGGATAACTGTGTATTACCTCCTCCAAGAAGACAAGAGCAGATCTTGTTAATGACAGTGACTCAGTTTCTTCTCAGACTGAGGGTGCTACCCAGATGCAACATGGTCTAACAACATTCTGTCATTGTCAGTAATGCTAGATTACCACATCACCATTCAATTGCACTAAATTTTTAGTTGAAGAATGAGGAGCTGTCACTGCAATAAAATAATCACCAGTCATTCCCCCTACCCTTCTGTTGGAAATGATTCTTGTACACAGAAAAACATGGCTATTGTTTACATTGAAAAGAATAGGGTATATGAGTACTGGAAGCCAGCCCTGCCTCATGTCTCCTGCCCACAGGGAGAAAGAGAAGGGTAGCAGTCCCAGTGAAAAAGGCATCTGAGATCTCTTCACAGAGGAAGACATTTCTCAAGACTGCTTGATGAGTCCACTGAGGCTGTTAAATCCAGGTATTGCTGCTCTTTCCAGACCAAACCAGCCAATATCAAAGATGTTTTCCACTGCTACAAAAGATATACCCTGTTTGCACATGCAGTGTACAATTTACATTTGTCTTTTGGAGGAACAGTGGGTTACTGCAGCAGCAAAGCTGCATAATACAGAATGTCTCCAATTTATCATATTTTTGGAACGACTTTATTTTTGGTAAGCTTTTTCTCTAATTTATGGAAAGATCTCATCTGCAGTTATCTGCTTGGCTGAATGTTCAGAATATTAATAATGTTCAAAATACTAATAAAGGGGAAAATCCAGATGCTAATTTTCTTAATATTATACCTGCAGTATAATACATGAGTGCAGATCCCTTCCTTCTAATGTCTTCAGACGATTTATCACTATCAGTCTAGATGCCACACTGCCTTCCCCAGTGCATTTGGCAGCCATGACAAAGTGGTTTAAAATCACCTGTTATCTCTAGCTGCCTTTTTTCTAGAGCCTTTCTCAGACTTTCCTTCAGAAAGCTTATAGGTGAGTCATAGTAAAATTCCTGAAAGCTGAAGTTAAAAGAAAATAAACTACTTTTCTGAAAACCCAAGCTGGAAGCTAACGACCCTTCCAGTTTTCAAGGGATACTAGGCAGCAATGCATGTCTTTGGGTCCCTCTTGTGGTCTGGCAGCAACTAGCTACCAACATCAACATACCCTTGCATGATCCCAAACACACAGACACGAGGAGATACACATGCTCCCAGACACATGGCCAGATCCAGCAGAGACAAAGAAAAAGGTGCCAGTAATCCGCGGTCCATGTCAATTTCTTATCATTACCAAAACTATTGAAATTCCAGGGAAATACTATGTACCACAGAGCTACTCCGTTTTCTTGTTGAAGCCTTCTTGATTCATAAATAATAATTCTTATTTATTAAACTATTGTAGATTGCAACACAATATGCACAAAGGGTATGGACATGACTGTGTTTCAGATAACTTCCAGATATACATCCAAGATAGTATATCTGAGATTTTGAATAAATGTATACTCAAGATTTGTAAATGGAATACTTCTATATTCAAGATTTTGAAGGCACACTTAATCTGAAATATAGCCTTTGGGATTACTACAAAGAAAAGTCTTTTGGGGGCAACATAAATTTAGTTTTGGGAGCATCTTTTAAATTATTAAAATATGAAAAATAACCTTACCCACTCTTTCTGAGCTTCAGTCTGTTGATAGGATAACAACCTCAGAAACAACTTTAGATATCTAGGCTATAGCTTGAGATCACAAACTTGGGAAAGACAAGAGAAAGATGGAGTGAGAAAATTTTCTTTAAAATGGGTGTCCCTAGCCAAAGCAGCAACCTCTTTTTGGTGGCTGTCTCCATCCAAGAACCAAGAGGCAACTAAGCACCAAGAAAGGCATATAATATCAGGTCCTGGGGACAAGGTGCTCTGGAGGAGCCTCAGTAGTGTTGGCTCCTCCTTTCACCTGCTCCTGCTACTATTGCAGACCCTCAGAAGGAATAAAAGGGTCAAGGAGATATGAACCAATAGCTGGGCAAATAAACTAGTGTAACATCTGAAGTCATAAAGGACAGCAGCATGTGGGATCAAAGGAACATGTGCTAATGAAGGAGGCTCATCCCAGGCAAAAGGCTGCTTGTTGCACCCCTGTTTTCTCCATCATCCAGGTGCCTGCACTGGCCACACCCCTGTTCAACTTTGCTAACTAATGGGAAATATGACAACTTCATATCCTTTTTACTGCCTAAGTACCTGCTGCCTCAGGGCCTCAGAGGTCTTCCACCCCTCCCAGATATAAGTGTGCAACTTTGTCCATGTTCCTTAAAAAAAAAAAAAAAAAAAAAAAAAAAAAAAAAAAAAAAAACCACTGATATGCCACTCATTCCTCTTTGCCTCTGAACAGCTTCCCAGAACAGCCAGAGACTACTCTGAGCTCCCTTCTCCTAACTCCCCCTGACCCCTCCCAAATTTCTTCACCTACCTGCATCATCATCCCCACCATCAGGTCTAACACTACTACAAAACCACACTTGTCTGCCCACAAAAAGTTATCTTGCTTTCACCCACAGAGAAGTAAAATTCAATTTTGCCTGTGCTACACAGAAGCTTTAAACTACTTTGAGTTTATTTGTAATGTTGGCTCACTGTTACTTGCCACAAAGGAACCGTTAAAGGAAGAACCAATTTTCTCCAGACTAAGGGCAAATGTACTAGTACATATATCAAGCATCCATCAGTGTACTGTGGAAGAAGTTGCATCTCCAATTTTGGCAACCAAACTCCCTACACACTTTCTTGGGAACTATTAACAGCAATATACATCAATATGTTCAGACAAAACCTCATTGTTTCTTTCCAAATAATCCTCTAATCCACATATCTAGTGACCCAACATGAGAAAGACAAAGTTTTTGGCTTAAGAGTGTCCACTTTCCTAGCTTCCCCATTTCAGAAATATTTACATCTTCTTACATTCCTTGTATACGCAAGGGGCTTTTTAAACTTGCCTATATACAAATAACTTGATGGATGTGAAAAGATAATACAATATATTTCTAACACTGGACAGTCTGTAACACTGGACAATACATATTTTGACAGGAACAAAAAAAATAGAATCAGTTTTTTATGTATTATTGTTGTCCTGCTTCTTTTAGAGGAAAGGCAGACTTTTCCCACATAAAGATAATGTGCCTCCACTGCTTGGAAAACCATGCCATAACAATGCTAACAATTCCTTAAATGCCAGAATTATGTAGTTAAGGCTGACTGGAACTAAACCTGCATTTCCTTATGTCCACTGCCCTCTTAAGAATACATATTCTTGCAAGGGCAAACTAGTTCAAAAATGTTACCTTATTCAGTAGTTCTCTTTATTCCTTGACCTACTGTTTGTCAAGAGAGTGGATCTCATAAGTGAAGTGACGATTGGCAGACACCTTGGCCACAGACACCATGAAATAATTGAGTTTAAAAACTCTGTTGACAGAACAAAGAGTGCCAGCCAGCAAACCCTTAACTCTGGACATGAGGAGAGCAGACTTCAGGCTGCTCAGACAATTAGTAATCAGGTCCCAGGGGAAAATGTTTTTGAAGTGTTGACATCCATCAGTACTGGTCACTTCTTAAACATCACCTCTTTTAAGAGCCATCCCCAGCTGTCACCGGTCAAGCTGGAGAGGCAGAAAACCAGCTTGGCTAAGCAAGAATGTTCTCTTGGAAGTAAGGCAAAAAAGGAAGGTGTATGTCCAGTGGAAGCAAAGTCAAGTGACATAGGAAGAACAAAGAAATGCTGCTTGCCACTGCAGGGAGAAAATTCATGCAATTCTCTGCTGGGGGTAGGCAGTCTTTGCCCATCTTGGTGGGGAGATGGTTGTGGTTCTGGGTGCTCGACTGCTCCTGCTCAGGGGCTCAGTGCTGCTGCGGAATTCTCCTTGCTGCCTGTCCGTGAGCCCACTGCTTGCAGGAGCTGCTAGTTGACTGGGACTTTCCAGCACCTGCCATTGCCAGGAGATGCTCACCATTAGCGTGTGTGTTTCAGGGGAAGATTGTGCCCCCCACTTCCTCTCTCTGTCCAGAGAGAGGGTCCCTGTCACTGGTTGACTGGAATGTCAGCAGCTGCCTTTGCTAAGATACCCACAATGTACATGTGGGAATTTCTTTTATTGCTTTGTTGTTGTTGTTGCTTGCTCTGTCTTCTTACATACATACATATATATTTTCTAGTAAAGAACTGTTATTCTTTATCCCACATTTTTACCTGGAAGCCCCATATTTTTAAAATTTTTATAACAATTTGGAGGGAGAGGATCATCTTTCCATTCCAAGATGGAATGGAAAGATTCCTGCCTTCCTTGGCAGACACCTGTCTTTTAAACCAAGACACGGGGTGGGGGGGGGGGGGGTCTCAGTGCCCTGAGATGGAGGACCATAACTGCAAGAATGATGAACTCCCAGTCAACCCTGAAATCGTGCAGAATGTCCTGCTCTAGTTGGATCCCTACAAATCTATGGGGCCTGTTGAAATTCATCCAAGAGTCCTCAAAGAGCTGGTTGATGCAATTGCAAAACCTCTCTGGATAATTTTTGAGTGGTCTTGGGAAACCAGAGAAGTCCCAAATGATTGGAAGCTGGAGAACACTGCCCTGATTTTCAAGAAGGGCAAGGAGGACCCAGGAAATGACAGGTCTGTCAGGCTCACTCCAGTGCCTGATAAAGTTATGGAGAAATTTATTCTGGGGGTGTTGAGAAACACCTGAAAGACAACACAATCATTGGTCACAGCCAGCTTGTCTTCATGAGAAGAATGTCTAGCTTATTAACTTGGTTCCCTTTCATGACTCGGTAACCCACCCAGCTGGCCAAGGGAAGCCAGTAAAGTTTTTGATACTGTCTCTTACAGGATCCTTCTGGACCTAATGTGCAGCCCACATCTGGATAAACACATAATGGGATGGGTGAGCAGCTGGGTCATGGGTCAGGCACGAAGGGTTACAGTGAATGGAGTGACATCAGACTGGGAACCTGTCACTGGAGGGGCTCCACAGGGCCCCATCCTCAGCCCTCTGCTCTTCAACATCTTCATAAATGACCTGGACACAGAACTGGAAGGGATACTCAGCAAGTTCACAGATGGTACAAAACTGGGAGGAGCCGTTGACTCCCTCCAGGGCAGGGACACCCTGCAGAGAGACCTCCACAAATCAGGGGTTTGGGCAATCATCAACCATATGTAGTTCAACAGAGGAAAGTGCTGGATTCTGCATCTGGGATGGGGCAACCCTGGATGTATGGACAGACTGGGAAATGAGATGCTGTAAGCAGTGCCATGGAAAGGGACCTGGGGTCCTGGCAGGTTGAACATGGGTCAGCAGTGCCCTGGCAGCCAGGAGGGACAACCCTCTCCTGGGGTGCATCAGGCCCAGCATTGCCAGCCAGGCAAGGAAGGAGATTGTTCTGCTCTACTCTGAGCACTTGAGTGCTGGGGGAAGTTCTGGGCACCACAATATAAGAAAGAGAGTAAACTATTAAAGAGTGTCCAAAGGAGGGCAACAAAGATGGTGAAAGGCCTTGACAGGAATCCGAGGCCACTTGATCTGTTCAGCCTGGAGAAGAGGAGACTGAGAACAGACCTCATTGCAGTTACAACTTCCTCAGGAAGTTTCCTTCAGGAAGGAAAGAGGAGGGGCAGACAATGATCTCTCCTCTGTGTTGACCAGTGACAGGACCCAAAAGAGTGGCCCAAACCCATACCTGGGGAGGTTTAAGTTGGATATTAGAAAAAAGGTTCTTCACCCAGAGCATGGTTGGGCACTGGAACAGGCCCCAGGGAAGCGGTTAGAACACCAGCCTGACAGAGCTCAAGAAGCGTTCAGAAAATGTTACCAGGCACAGACTCTTGAGGATGGTGCTGTGCAGGGCCAGGAGCTGGACCTGATGATTCTTGTGAGACCCTTCCAATTCAGCTTATTCTGTGATTCTATGGACTTGTGACCTCCAAAACATGCTTTCTTCAATTTTCTTAGCTATGTCCTCCTGCCCAATCTGAAATGTTTTCAGGGCAGAGTTGGGGGACTTTGGATATTTACATTAGATTTTCAGGCATCCAACATCCTCAGCAGAAAGCAGTGCTCGTTCACACTGGACACTACTGAAAACCCTCCACATTCCAATCAGGCACAAGGAGGGCATCCATCCTCCAAGAGGTCTGCAGCAAAAATCCCATCTTTCCCTGTTTATCCAGAGTGGCCAGAGACAGAAGCTACAGCTGTAGGGGCACAGGGAGTGTGCTGTCCCACCACAGAGGCTGAGTGCAACAGGACAAAGCACAGGTCCTTCTGTGATCCCACGGGCACCACTTCCAACACAGCTCTCTTCATATACACCTGCACTGTGCAGCTACACAAGATACTAAAGATACTGTCCAGAACTGAGTCATTTGCTGGGTCTCGTCCTACTGTGTAAATGTTATGGTCAGTGCTTCAAAAGTGACTTTTGGAGGTAAACATGGGAATCCTTTCCCCAGAAAGCACAATATTACAAAGCCATATTCTCTCTCATATGCTTGTAGCTTTTCGTTTTTAACAACACATATTACAAAAGCACAACTCTAACAAGGTTACCTTAAAACTTAAGCAAACATTTTCAGTTTAAATACATAAAGATAACACATGGGTCTGAAGATAACACATAGGCAGCCTGTCTTTAGAGAAACTAAGGACCATCACTGAATCCCAGAAGTACTGAATTGAAGGAAGATCAATATTTCTGACTACAGAGGAGTGTACAACTTTGAGATTTACTGCCCAGTTGTTACAGGCAAGCAACTTGAGAAAATATAGGTGTAAAAGGGACTTTGGCTCATGCTGCTTGCTGAATCATAGTTGTTTTCTAGTTTTAAAGTCAATAGAAACACATCAGTTCTAAAAAACTGAGTATCTGACTCCTCATGTTTACATATTCACATATACACACACATATATATAAGTACATGTACATAGGCTGTATTTACTGAAAGCATTTAATTCTTTTTACAAGGAAATGCTTCTTATAAACAGTAAATTAGAGAAGTCAAAACTATCTATACAACAAGAAATTTGCACAATGAGCAATTTGTTATGTTCTGGATCTGTAATTTATTATAATATTAAAAAAATCCATTAACCTGGGAACTAAAAAACATGTGGGGGTTGTAAAACTATCCACTTAATAAAAGACTTACAATGTTTTTAGCTAACTGAGGAGCTCCAATTTAGGTTGATGGAAAGGATTATTGCTTAATATTTTCCATAATGTCAGCAATCTTGTCAAAATCCCCTGGTTGCTCTGAGAGTAGGAGACATCTGTTTTATGGGGTGAGCAGCCATATCCTGGAATGTTCACCATCAGTGAGCATCACAAACAGGCTTCATTATCCTTTCACATGTTGAGCCTGGTTTACACTTCACAGTGGCATGGAAAAATCACATAGTCTGCTTATGTCAGCAGAAGCTTTGTTGTAGACACAGTCTTACAGATTACAAAGTCCCCTAGCCAGTATCCTTTAACTCATATGGTGAAAAATTGCAGGCTGTACCAGCACATGAACCATTTTGCCTTTTCCACTGCAGCACAGGTTAGACATGTAACTTCCATCAGAAGGATTTGCCTGTGTAGCTGTCTCTCCTGTAGCTTGAAGGCTGTGATCAGTAGTGCAGTCCAGTTAGAGGTTATTTCCTGGTGGGCCCAATGGTTTCATACTGGAGCCACTACTGTTTGGTATTGTCAGGAATGACTGGGACACTGGTACATAGTGTGTCCTCACCAAGTCTGCAGACAGTACAAAACTGTGAGGAGAGGCTGATATGCCAGAAGGTCCTGGACAGCCTGGAGCAACTGGGTCACAGGAACCTCATGAAGTTCAACAAAAAAAGTGCAAAGTCTTAACCCTGGAGAGAAACAACATCAGGGGCAGGTACATGCTGACTTCTGAAATGGCTGAAAACCAGCTCTGCAGAGAAGGGACTGGTGGTCTTATGCACACCAAATTGACTACAAACCAACAATTTGAAGCAAAACATGTCAACAGCTTCTGGAAAGAATATTACATGCAGGCTGATGTGATCCTTTCCCTCTACTCAGGCTTGGTGAGATATATTGAGGCTCGACCCAGTTCTGGGCTCCTCAAAATGAAAAGAAGCATGATCAGATTGAAGCCAGTCTTACAGAGGGACATAAAGATGATGAAGGGACTGCAGCATTTTTCATACAGGAAGAGGGTGAGAGAGCTGGCCTCTTCATCTGTGGAAGACTCAAGGGTATTTCATCAGTGTACATAAATACACAATGTGAGAGTGCAGAGATGACAGAGCCAGGCTCTAATCAGTGATGCCCACCAAGAGGACAAGTAATCATGAGCACAAATTAAAATAGTAATTTCCATCTGAAAGTATTTTTTACTGTGAAGGCAGTTAAAGTCTGACACAGATTGCCCAGAGGGGCTACAGCATCTCAATACTTTGAGATACTCAAAATCCAACTGGATGTGTTCCTCTGTAATTTGCTCCAAGTCACTCTGCTTGACAGAGATTTATAGACTGGGGAATCTCAAAATGTCCCCTCCAAACTCAGCCCTTCTGCAATTCTGTGATAGTAGTATTGACAAACCTTTGGAACTACACTGAAGTTTACAGATCCATGTTCCTGGACAGATATGTCTTCTAACTCTACCTACATGAACAGGTGTTACCCTTTCAACTTATGAGATTTTCATCAGGACTTTTATTTCTCAAATTCTTAATTTTATAACAGATATAGGCATGTTTTCTGTCTGAGGTAAGTGACTCACTTCTGAGGAAAAGATCAGATACAGAGGTCTTCTAGAGCTTTTTAAGATCATGATAGTTAGCTAAATATGTTTCACCTGCCTCTCATACAGTCTGTACTTCAGAGTAAAGAAATTATTCAGGAGAAACACCATTAGAATAAGAAAGTCTTTCACAGAATGGTAAACTATTCTAATATATTCTCTTAGATTCTACTGACACAGAGCTCTTGGATGTGGCACATGCTAGCTGTAATCTAGTGATCCAGAGGAATGGCAGCCTGGGAGGGCAGGCAAAGCAGAGATTGTACAGAAATTGTGGCAAAAGACTCTACTTACTAGACTAGTCTGAAGCCTGTGCTCCCATTTCCCCCTGACCATACATTGTCCTTATCTAGACCAGCTAAGTTTCTAACCATGTTTTATTATTGCACTTTCATGTCACTGCAAAAGCATGTCTTTACATCACGTATTCATGGGTGGTTTGAACTGTAATTTTTCAGTAATGTTTTTGAATCTGCTGCCATCTAGTGAGCAGATATCAATTTGAAATGTGTGGGTTTTGCAGACAGCAGTGGTTTTAACTTCTAGGACATGCAGGATTTTGTTCTGCTCTCCCTCCATATTAAGGTGTAGCTTGACCAACCTGATCTCCTTTTATGAAGAGGTGATGCACTTCGGATGAGGGAAGAGCTGTGGCTATCTATGGACTTTACTAAAGACTTTAACACCATTTCCCAAGGCATTCTGGTTGATGTCTTAGATAGGTGCACTGTTCACTGCATTAAAAACTGTTTGGGCCCACAGGGTGTTTGTGAGTAGAGTCATATCCAGCTGGCATCCTGTAACTATTGAGCTCCCCACAGCTCAGTGTCAGGGTCAGTACTATTTAATGTCTTTGTCAATTATTTGGATGAAGAGATTAGGTGCACCCTCAGTCAGTTCCCAGATGACACCAAGCTGGGTGGGACAGTTGACCTGCTGAAGGGCTGGAAGGCTCTACAGAAGAATCTGGACAGGCTGGATCATGGGCTGAGGTAAACTGTATGAGGTTCAATAACGCAAAGTGCCAGGTCCTGCTCTTGGGTCACAACAACCGTATTCACTGCTACAGGCTTGGGGCAGACAGGCTGGAAAGCTGCCTGGTGGAATCTGGGGGTCCTGGTCAACAGCCGGCTAAACATGAGCGAGTCCATGCCCAATTGCATTGGCAAGAAGGCCAATGGCACCATGGCTTGCATCAGAAATAGTGTGGCCAGCAAGACTAAGGCAGTGATTGTCCCTCTGTACTGGCACTGGTGATGCTGCACCTCAAGTACTGTGTTCAGTTTTGGGCCCCTCACTGCAAGAAAGACATTGAGGTGATGGAGCTTGTCCAGAGAAGGGCAAAGTAGCTGGTGAAGGGTCCAGAGCACAAGTCCTATGAGGACTTGAGCAGCGAGGGAGCTGGGGGTCTTTAGCCTGGAGAAAAGGAGGGTCGGGTTAGACCTTATGTCTCTCTACAGTTGCCTGAAAGGAGAGTGGGTGTACCCAGATGAAGGCTGGTTTATTCTCGCAGGTAACAACGGGATAGGACAAGAGGAAATGGATAGCAGAAAAAATTGCTTCAGTGAAAGGGTAGCCAAGCACTGGAATGGGCTGCCCAGGGAAGTGGTGGAGCAACCATCCCCAGAAGTATCTAAAATACAAGTAGAGGTGACACAATTTAGTGGTGAGCACAGTGGTATGGATTAACAATTAGACTTGATGATCTGAAAGGTCTTTTCCAAATACAAGGATTCTATGGATTCTGAAATTCTTTTCTTGTTCAAGGGAGAAGGTACCAGTGTACTCACACCACCACACAAAGCACGCAATCCTGTAGTTCTTCCTACATGATAAAGAGACAGGACATGTGGAATTGCGACACTAAACCTACTTGGAGACTAGGGGTACTGGAAGGAAAAGCAACAGCCAAAAAGCATTCACCCAGAACAATTACTGTACCTGTGTCTGTTGAGCCAAGTAGAAGGGTTGATTGTACTTTTGACTCTGATTAAGGGACTTCCATTTTGCAGTTCCAAAAATCAAGCAATAAAGACCCTAACCAGGAACAGAGGGGTCTTGCCTTCAGCCACGCAGAGGACAACTGGTTTTACTGACTTTATGCATTCAATGGCCTGTAATATCAGCCCCACAGGAGTCTAAAGCTCTACTGGACATTGGTGCACAGTATACAGCAAAACCACCAGTTACAAAGAGGCACAATCTGTCTCTGATTCTGGAGTGATGCAAGGATCCTGAGAACTGTACATGTTGGAGGCTGAGGCAACCCTATCTCACAAGCAACAATTGTGACCAGCCCAGACAACCAAATTGTCCTTGTGATAGAATACCTCAGGAGAGAAAAAGGACCCAAAAGGATATCAGTGAGCTTTTGGTATAGCTGCCTTGAGTACAGAGAAGATTAAATAACTGTCTACTTTGTCTGGTCATTCAGAGGTTCCTTCCATTGTGGGGGTTGCTGCAGGTTAGAGAACAGCAGGTGTTAGGACAATGCATCAGCTACAGTACTGAACCAATAAAGACTCTGTGGTCCCCATGCATAACCCAATCCAGTGACTGGAGAGTCAAGGAGTCATCAGTAAGACTCATTCACCTTTTATTATGTCCCTCTAGGTCAGAGCAAAAATGTAACAGAAAGTAGAGGCTAATAGTGGACTGCCATGTCTTGAATGATGCCACATTGCCACTGTGTGGTGCCCTATCAGACATACTAGAACTCCAATGGGAACTGGGGCCAAAGGCAGCCAAATGATATGCAATCACTGACACCACTAATCCGTTTTTCTTGACCCTTTTGACAGCAGAGTGCAGGCCACAGTTTGTTTTCACATGGAGGGGTATCCAATACATTTGGAATCAACTGCTCCAAGGGTAGAAACACAGGCCTACCAGTTGACACAGATAGATCCAGCCTGGACTCAAACAAAGTAAGGCTCCTGGAGATGTGCAATATATTAGCGGCATTATTGTGTGGGGCAACACAGACAAGGAAAGGTATGAAAAGGGGAGAACATTAATGCCAATTCTCTTGAAAGTGGGTTTTGCTATGAAACAAGGTAAGGTCAAAGTACTTGCACAGGAAATCCAGTTTGCAGGAATAAAATGGCAAGATGGGCATCATAATGTATCAATGGATGTGATCAATAACATAGCAGCTATGTTTTCACCAACTAATAAAAAAGAAATACAAGCTCTTGGGTGTTGGGGGTTTCTGGAGAATGCATATTCTGGGTTACAGTCTGATTACAAGCCCTCTCTATCACATGGCCCATAAGAAAAACAACTTTGAATGGGGTCTTGAGCAGCAGCAAGCCTTTGAACAAATCCAGAAGGAGACAGTTCATGCATTAGCACTTGGGCCAGTCTGAAGAGGACAAGATGTTAAAAATGTGCTTTAAAAATGTGCTTTATACCTCAGCCATGGTTAATGGCCATACATGGAGGCTCTGGCAGAAAGCTCTCAGAGAGACTCACAGTTGACCCCTAGGGTTTTGAAGGCCTCTTCACAGAGGATGTGAAGACCATTGCACTCCAGCTGAAAAAGAAATACTAGCACTCTCTAAAGCAATTCAAGCCACCAGTTGGTAATGAAGTACAGTACCTTCTGGTGCAATTTTGATTGCCCATGCTCTTCTGAATGTTCAAAAGGAGACTTCCCTCTACACATCACGCAACTGATGTGACATGACTAAGTGGGTCACACTGATGATCCAATGAGTTCATATGGGAAGCCTTAACCACCCAGGAATCCTGGAAGTGATCATGGAGTGCACAGAGGGCCAAAATTTTGGAGTGTCACTAGAGGAGGTGACTCATGCTTAAGAGACCCCACTGTATAATAAGTTATCAGAAAATGAACCAATAAGCCTTGTTTACAGACAGATCCTGTCATGTTATGGGAAAATATTAAAGGTGGAAAGCTGCTGTGCTATATATTACGTTGCAGAAACTGCTGATGGACAAGGTAAACTGAGTCAGTCTGAAGAAGAGAAAGCACTCCAGCTGGCTTTAGACACTGCTGAAAGAGAAAAATGACCAGTAATTAATGTCTGTGCTGACTCATGAATTGTGGCAAATGCTCCAGGGGTGGCTATAGCAATGAAAGCAGAAGCAGGTAGCAGAGCAGAATTAAACCCATCTGGGCTGTTGAATTGCAGTGAGTTAATGCTGCTTATGTGGTGAAACTGGTTGTAAAAGTACATCATATAAGGGATCACGTAGCAAAGAGTCTGCCACTGAAGAACATCAAAACAACAAGCAGGTGGACCAAGCTGCTAAAATGGAAGTGATTCAGATGTATCTGGACTGGAAATATAAGGGTGAACTATCACATTTGTCTGATATAATATATCAAAACATGTACAAAGAGAAGAAACATACAAATGGGCCCATGATCAAGGCATGGACTTGATCACTGATGCCACTGCACAGGTTATCCATGAATGCAAAGAGTGTGAGATAATTAAACAGGCCAGGAACTAAAACCTTTTTGATATTGAAGATGATGGCTGAACTGTCAATACAGGGAAGACTATCAGACTACCATGAACTTGCCATGGAAAGAATCATCTGCTTACAGTGATGGAACTATTGAATGTATAGAAACATACCCTGTGATCCATGCCACTGCCTGGATTATTGTTTTGGGCCTTAAAGAGCAACTTTGGTGGTAAGTGAAATAATTAAATCAGACAACAGGACTCATTCCAGAAGCAAACTTGTAGCGTGGTCAAGGGGCATGACATCAACCAGGTGATCACATTCCCATTTATGCACCAGCCTCCAAGACAGCTGAATGGCTGTAAAAAACTACACTGAGAGTAATAGATGCTGGGACATTGGGCTGGTATGAAAGTAAACCAATGGGAGAAATGAAGACCACCCAATTACCTTAAGAGAGATTTCAGATCAGAGTTACAATTTAATAGAAAGATTACAATGCAATAATACACATTAAAACTGGCTTAGACCCATAAAGTCATACTACAACCTGGCATCCTGTCGGCCAAGGTGGAAGTCGCAGTCCTGTCAAGTGGTGATTGCAGTCCTGTTGAAGTGACGGTTGCAGTCAAAAGTGGTGGTCCTCCTCTGGATCTATTTAGGGGTGGTGGGGGTCCCAAATCCCCAAACACCAAAATTATACATAGTCAGATTCAGGTGGGAATGCTCAGTACCTCCCCCAGGGCAGAGAGTTTCATAATGGAATGATGTAATACTTTAAGTCATCAAAGCTGCCTATTCTGCTAGTGCCATTGAGTCTACTATGGCCCAACGGCAGACATGACCCCTTCAGGATCAGTGGGACTGTGCTGGTGTTCCCCCAGAAGGAGCTAGCACTGCAGAGTCATTTGTAAAGAAAAATAAATACTCCCTTCCTCACAGGGTTTGGCTCTTCTCCCTTATCTCATTTAACAACCAGCTTGTAGCCTGAGGTATCAGCTGGGCATCTACTGAAAACAACCAATCATTAACAGTTTGTCAGAAATGGTGTAGAGGGCAATAGAATACTCAGTTTGGTAACACCCACATAGTGCTGAACTGGAATTCTTCTCCAGTAACCAGGACATACATTCAAGCATTGTGAAATATATTTAGCAGAAGCCACTTGGCTAGTTAATATTACAGCATCTGCCACTTGACCTGGCCCTGCTGAATCAAGGTCTCTGTGCACTGTGGAAGAAGAAAAGATACAAACAGTACATAAGAGAAACTGACTAAAAGAAACAGTTATTCCTTCTTCAGGAAAGGGTAAACCTATTCATGGGATGGTTTTTGCTCAGGGACTTGGTTGGACTTGGTAAACACAGTAAGATGGGCAAGTGTAATGTGCACCTCAAGGTGATTTAATCCTGAGTGAAAATAATCCACTATTTGAGTTGTAAGATGGCAGTGATACTCAATACTGTATATCACCACTGGCTGCAACCTATTGAAAGTATTATAGCACAAACCTCTTGCTGCTAGTAAAGCTAGAGACAAGAGCAGGAATTCATTGTCATGTTAAAATTTATAGCCTAGTCCAAAGGGACTAGGGCTGGAGAATGTAATGTATGTACTTTTAAATTGTTGTAAAACGTGATTTGAGCTGGGTGTTACAGAAAACCCTACAGCAGAAACTACTTGAAGGATGATGAAGGAATGAATACAATGAAAGATTAACATCATAAGAAGCAGTTGACAGGGAAAGATGTGTGCTAATGTCTTTACAAACAACTTGATGGCTGAGGATATGGGTGTTGATGTCTTTGAAATGGGTCTCAATGTCTCTACCAACCTCAAACAGCAGGTTTGTTACATAACCCAAACAGATTGACTCTTGAATTTTAGGGTAATAGAAAAATGGATCTAGACCAAGTGTACTGCAGAACCCAGAAAACCTGAAATTCTGAATTTTGGAGGAAAATGACAGGTTCAAGGGAGGGAACCTGTGCCTTTGTAGCTCCTCAGACAATAGGGATAGAAGAGGGCAAGTTGCAGATGAGAATTTAGGATAAAAGGAGGCTTCATCCTCTAAAACTTCTAGAGAGAAACCGGATGGAGTTATGCCCCAGTGGACTATTTCCCTTTATAAAATAAAGTTGTAGGACTCCTCTGTCTCCTTTGTGGACACTTTCATGGTGTGAATTTCCACACATAGTGTGAGTGCAGCAGTGACCTGACCAGAGCTGCCTTTGGTGCCAAATGACTCCATGCAACATACTACTTCTCCCATCCTGAGTGACCACCATAACAGATGGAGCACAAAGTCAAACAACAAATAAACACAGTATGCATTTTCCAGATAATTATGGACTTTTCACAAACATTTTAAGGGGAAGCAGGTATTTGATAAGGTAGGATCTTAACATAACATAAATGATACAGAATAACTAGTGGAAAATGTTCTAGTTTGGGCTGGAGTAGAGCTAGATTTTTTCGTAGTGGCTGGTATGGGGACAATCTTTTGGATGTATGCTGGAAAAAGTTTTGGTAACACAGAGATCTTTTAGTTACTGCTAAGTAACACTTAGCATCAAGGCCTTTTCTGCTCCTCATACTATCCCACCAGCAAGTAGTCTGGAGATGCACAAGGAAAAGGACACCGTATTTGGCCAAGTACTTTTTGGGTGTAAATGGCCATATCCACTGTCTTCCAGAAAATCTCACCATAAAATATCTAGCAGACAGGTTTTCTGATTTATCTGCAAGTGACACAATCTATCACTGATGAAGACAAAGAGCAACAATGTCAGTGCTTCTAGTAGCTTAGTAGCTTTTCAAGATGGATGGTGTTCCAATAATAAAATGCTGAGGTGACAAAGCAGGTATAGGGCAAGGCTCCAAGAGCTGTCTGAGTCACAGTCAAAACAGGATTCTCCCTCTGCTTCCTACCACTTCTGTGCCTGGGCAATCCCACCCCCATTAGCACAAGTATGACAAAAATACAATCCCAAACTGGCCCAGTTTATCTCACAAAGCCACATAAAAATGCAATCCTTTATTCCATGGTGAACAAGCTTTCATAAAGGAAAACAGTATCTTTTCTACAACAGCAAAATAAAACAAAATCTATTTAAAGGATATATAAAATACTTGCCTGCTCAAACTGTAGAACAAAATGTCTGCAGCAGATTCAAGATCAATACTCAAAAAATTCCAGAGACTACATTAAAAAAAAAAAAAAAAAGATTTTGTGATGCCCAATTCTGTGTTTATTCTTTAAGCTCAGTCTTATAATTTATATGCATCTGGCTGACCTTACTTGATTTAGTGAGTTGTACTCTTTAACTATTTCTCAATTTCTCTCTCTTATTTTATTACTGATAAATTTAGAAAGAGCTGCTAGTTATCTTTCTCATTTCAGTATATTTGTATTTCATATGCTAAGTTTACTTTTTCTTACAAAAACTGACTAATTGCATCTTCATGCTACCTATTTAGGAAAAAATCTCAGTGGATCAAAATTTAGGCTTTCCAAGCAAGAGCATGTGTCTTTAAGACATATGACACTTTTAGCCTATTTCCTCTTATTTTTGTCTGACCATAGAAAATGCTAGTATTTGAGTATACAGTAATCCACCTAATTGAAACAAGAATCACTGACTTTTATAAAAACCATAGGAATTTTAGTTTCATAAAAATGACAGAAACCTTAGACAGTCTTGCATGGCTGCATGAGTGAGAAGCTTTCATCAGACCAAAGACTGTTTGACCCACCACAGCCAGTATGACATGAAACATGCTGAGCCTGCATCCACTCAACAATTTTTTGGAAGAAGGAGGCAAGACAGGGTTCAGAAAAGTTTTCATGTTTGGTATCCCAGCCACATCTGCTTACAGCAATTGTTTTGGTAAGATATGCTATCCTTCCATGCCAGGCCCTTACCAGAAAGCATCTTACCAGGAAAGGGTAATAGAGGGAAAGTCAAAAGTATCTTTTGACTTTCAAAAGATACTAGCAAAGCACTAGCCTGACAGTTCCTGTCTTGGAAAGGTACCATAAATTATTCTGGGAAGTCTCTGCTGTTTACTTATCTTCAAAACCTATATACTTGTACACATTTTGCTAAGGAAATTTGAACTGGAATGGGAAGGTGAATTCTTATGAGGACTACCTCATGAGGCTTATTAAAAGTCCCACTTTTCCATAAATATGAATGCAAAAGCATGGTAAAAAGAGACCCTTCTCAACAAGCCAGTAAATTAGGTACTTGTTTTCTGGGAGATAACTGCAATGTACATTATTCAACTCTTCAATGACCAAGAAGGCAAATGGCTTCCTGGCCTGTATCAGCAAGAGTGTGGCCAGCAGGACCAGAGCATGGTTATACCCCCGTACCCAGCACTGGTGAGGCCACACCTCAAATCTTGTGTTCATATTTGGGTTCCTCACTGCAAGGACATTGAGGTGCTGGATGGAGCATGTCCAGAGAAGGGCGATGGAGCTGGGCAAGGGTCTGGAGCACAAGTCCTGTGAGGAGAAGCTGAGGGAGCTGGGGGTGTTTAGCTTGGAGCAGACTCAGGGGAGACCTCTTTGTAGTCTACAACTGCCTGAAAGGAGAGCGCAGCCAGGTGGGGGTCGGCCTCTTTTCACAGGCACCAGGTAACAGGACAAGACGGTAGAGCCTCAAGCTGAGGTAGGGGAGGCTCAGGTTGTACATCAGGAGTAATTTCTTCACAGAAACGTGATTAGACGGGGCAATGGCCTGTCCAGGAAGGTGGTGGAGTCACCATGACAGGAAGGAACGACCGGAAGCAGTTCAGCCACACACGCTTTCCGCAGCCACTCCGAACCGGACCAGCTCCACCTCCGCGTCCAGCCCTGTCCCGCCCCGCCCCGCCCCGCCCGGCGCGGAGGGCGGGGCCCCGCTGCCGGAAGACTCAGGCGGATAGGGCACGCTGAGGGAGCAGGGCCGCTTCCGTCGCACCACAATGGCGAGCCCTGGGCGGCAGGCGGGCCGGCGGTAGCGGGCGGTGAGTGCCCTTCTCTTGGCGGCCGGCGGCAAGGCGAGGCCTGTGCCCACCGGCGGCCTGTGCCCACCGGCGGCCTGTGCCCACCGGCGGCCTGTGCCCACCGGCGGCCTGTGCCCACCGGCGGCCTGTGCCCACCGGCGGCCTGTGCCCACCGGCGGCCTGTGCCCACCGGCGGCCTGTGCCCACCGGCGGCCTGTGCCCACCGGCGGCCTGTGCCCACCGGCGGCCTGTGCCCGTCGCCCACCCTTTTGCCTCCCTCTCTCCCTCCCTACGTCTCGGTCCCCTCGTGCCGAGTCCTGCCGCGGCCCTCTCTGCTCGCGGGCTGTGTCCGGCTGAGGCGGCAGTTTGAGTTGTGCTGCGCCACAGTCCCTTCACCGGAGTCGGAGGTCGACAGGAGGGGGCTGGGGACCTTCGTTAACCTGTGGGAGGCCGAGGAGGAGCGAGCCGGCCGCTGCGGCGTGGCGGCAAGGGAACCCTGGCCCACTTAGTGTGTTTCCTGCGCCGGCATCTTAACACCTGCGCCTGGGTCCCGCTGGCAACTTGGCTGGCGCTGCCTGGTGGAGCTGGTTTCGCAGGCAGCCGTGTCCTGCCCATCTGCGACGGCGCTGACCCCCAGGGCAGCCCCCTGCTTGCACCTTCAGTCGTATTTGGGAGCCGGAGGCGAACGTAAACTTTGACTTTTCTGTTTCCTTCCCGAGCAGGGAGGTGTCATCATCCAGTCTGGCGGCAGGGTGTGGGCGTTGCTTCTGGGGATGACTCTCAAACAGGCTGAGTTTAGGTCACTCTGAAATTCGGGTTTGACAGCGTTTCTTGCCTAATATAGGAAGCAAGAGTTCACTTCCCGTATTTGAAACTTTTCTTTCCGCTCTTAGCTGTAGCAGCTGCATTTCCAGAGACGTGCATAACTGGGTAAGAATACTGTTCTTTAGGACAGGAATCCTATTTGTTTTGTTGCTTGTGTGGGACCAAAAAGCTATCTACATCTTAAGAGGGGCATAAACACTAAAAACCTCAGCCCTGTAAAATGCAGACACTGACATTCTTAAGAGTGTCTCTGTGGCCTGCACAACTTAAAAAAAAAAAAAAGAAAAAAGAAAAAAAGTGAGAAGTCAGGTACCCTACTTCCATATTAATGGCAACAGAAGAACAGAACATTTTGTGATGTTTAGGTGCTTGAAAATGCTCTTTTATGGCTCTTTACAGTTTTATCTGCATCCTTAAGCATCTACATGTATTTTGAAAGAGAAAATCTTTTTTGTTTGCTTGTATCTGTCTATATTTAAATCATAAAATACTCAGTGTTGAGGCAACCACTGCCACTTAACATGTTTTACACAGTCTCTTCCTGTAATTCCCCTTTCACAGTCTTCATGGCTTATTGGCAGCACTGAAGTTACAGCTCTGTGGAAATGTTTTGCTGTAAGAGCATAGAGGTAACCAAAGAAAGGGGAATGGGTGTGCAAGCAATTCAGTGGTCCAGATGTTTTAGACAACATTAAAATAATATGAAATAGGAGTGCTTAATACTGAGTAATGTGAGACCTCACAGTGGTGCACTGCCTAAAATGTGCAGAGAGTACATTGTTTCTAAGTCATTATATCCTACTTGCCTGATAGCTAGATTGCAGCTTAGCTTCTGCATCTCTCTGTCCTCTGATGATCATGATTTTCATTCTTAACAAGGTCAAGAGTGCCTACTGTGGGCAAAGAGGAATATTCCGATATGTAGAATGGCCTTGGGGCCATCCTTGCCTCCTTTTTTGTCTCCTTCAGCCATTCTTTCAAAGCTTTCCTGTACTGAGCTGAGACTGGTGTAGACTCTTAAAATTTTCTCTGCATTTTATAAACCACTCATAGGTGTTAAGATATACTAAGAGAAGAGACCTAGCTAAGTTTTGGACTGCCTTTTCTTGCCTTCGTTTAAACCAGGACTTCAATTGTTGAGATTTCCATAGCAGTTAATATCCAGTGTTCATTCCTTGATTGATTTTAAAATACAGCTTTAAACTTTTTGATTTCTAGGTGTGAATGGCTAAGTTGAACAGCAATAACCATGGGAGATGCTGCAAAACCTTGCTTTGCCAAACAAAATAAGGAAGTTTTGTATCCAGAAGAATTAAAACAAAGTCCTTTACAGATAGACTCCCAAGTCATGGATGAATATGGAAGTGGCTGTAGCAATAAAATAGATACCAGCCTGCAAAAGAAAAAGGGAACTCCAGGTCATTATGGAAGCAGTCCTCGGCGAGGGCCACGAAGTGTTTTGAGTAGCCCAACTTCACTTAAAAACACAGCTTACAGTGAAGGGTCAAAGTTGAATGATATCCAAAGAGACCAAATGAAGAAGTGGGTATCTGATGACCATCATGGTACTTCTGATACCTGGAGAGAGTACTGTTCTGCTCCCTGGATTCCTGGGCATGGCAGGACAAGAAAGGACTCTTTTCATGAGGTGGAAGGTGCTGGAAACAGAAATGTAAGACAACAACTTCAGGAAGATTTAATGAGCAAAGATGTGCCAGACATGCAGAAAGGAAGTTCTGGTAATCACATATTTCTTTGTTTTTGTATTGCTATCCAGTAAAGTAGCTTCCTATATGTGTTACTGAAAAGTAAAATTTCAAGATTCACTATTAAAGCAAAAAAAGTGGTTTTGTTCTCTCATGTATTGCAAACTGTTGACTGCTCTGTACTTCTAGCACTTCAGACAAATTGTTACAGCAAATAATACAGAACTTGTTTTATAGATTGTGTTGTCTTTGTAGTTTAGCCTGTGAGTGATTGGAGTAAATAGATTGCAGCATCTCTGTAGTGTCCCTGTTTGTTGCTTTCCCTGTACAATTTGATGGAATCTGTCAAGGCTGGTAAGAAATCTTTCAATTAAGCTGATAACAGGGTAAGATTTTTGGAGCTACCAATAAGGTCTTGAACAGTGTGTCTTAATGAGGATTGAAAGCAATGCCGTGTCAGTATTGTGAGAACTCAGTACAACAATAACACGAGTCTAGTTCTTCGTACATATTTAACTTCCCTGTGGGCCGTTGGTACTAATAATCAGAGTACAAACCCAAAGCATTGAAATGTCAGGAACAACAGCCTAAGGGAGGGTGAAGTGATCAATACAATAGTATTTTCATGGAATGTAAGTAAAGCAGAAAAAGGAAGCTTAAAAGAATATAGAGAATATAACTTGTGTGTGATGCTGCTAACAGGGAATGCCAGTTGACAAGAAACCTGTCTTACTTTATTTAAGAGTGGGAGCCAAAGACAGTAGTGATCATACCCTCTGCTGAGAAGAAGAGCTATTCCTGGTTGATGCTAGGAACTCCAGCAATTAAATGTCCTTTCCCTTGATACTAGCTGTCACTAAAAAGACAAACTGCGAACAGGTGTCCAGTGTCTCTCATTGTTAGAAGTAAGCTGCACACAGCTCAACCTCACATGAGGAGAGAGCAGAGTGTTTTCACAAGCTTTTTCTTCAGTTAAAGTTTTCTTTAGTTTCTTCTTTTACTGGATGTAATGAACTTTTTTCTGTGAAACTTCAGGAACTCACTGAAGGAGATTTTTGGAACCCCTGGCAATCATACTTGAGAACTTAAGGGAAGTGAGTTACTGATTGCAGGAATGGGCAAGTGTCTCTTAAAAGAAGAATTAAAATAGTGTGCAGCTTATATCTCGGGGGTCAGTTTCAGAACAAATAATATACTGTAAGTATTTGAAAGGTAACAAAGATAAGTAGTAAGTATGCATTTGTTAAGGAAAAGGTATGCCAAGCCCTAATTTATTTAAAATTGTCATCAGTCCCCTGTGGACGTGGGAAAGGCAGTTGGTAGGTGTTGCTTGTACTAGTACTGTACTACTTTGGATACTCTTTTGTGACAGTTCTGTAAATAAACTAGTGGAAAATTGTCTGGATTAAATTAATGTAAGAGGCTTGCAGAACTAATTAGGTAACTATACTCAGAAACTACTAAAGATTTTGTCAGTTAAAGAAAGTAGTGAGTGAACATGTAGCAAGTGAGGATTCTGTTCCATTCAATGGTTGTTATACTATTCTAATGACGAATGAAGACAACAGACCTATTAATTTTGTGCTCTGAAAATTGAATATGCTGTGGACCTGGTAGGAATGGAATGCAGAAAAGCAGGAAGGTCAATTAAAATAACTTTGCACAGTTGGAGAAATTACCTACATATAGGATGAAATACAAAAGATATGTAAAAGGAGGATTGTTTAAGGAGGAATATCAGCTGTGCAGATAAAGGAGGAAAAGTTGCCATAAAGCAATTTTTTTCGGAGAAGGATCTGAAATGATAGTGAATCAGAAGATGATAATGAGTAGTCATTGTCATAGGGTTGTGAGGCATGAAAAAAGACTCCCAGTCTGAAGTACCCCTTTTCCTGAGTTGTCCTCCATCCAGTTTTGGCACTCCACTTACATGAAAATGGAAGCTGTGCAAAGAAAAGCAAGAAGGTTGTCAAGACATGTAGGAAATGGAAGCTATTCAAACTGTGAACAATATCCAATATTTCTGCAAAATGAAGAGGGTTGGGAGGTGTAGTAGCAATCTTCTGTGTAGGAAGCTGTAAAAAGCTTCTACTTTCAAAGCTCCTACTTAGTACTGTAAAAAGCTACTACTGATGTAGTAAACTATATTGTTTCTTTTCCAGTAGATAGGACACAAAACAATGGGCCTAAAATTGAGCAGGAAAGGTTCAGATGAGGAATAAAAGACAAGTTTCCAAAGGTAAAGCTAGGGACATTCTGGAGAAGTTCATGGGCAGCTCATGGAAAAGGTACTTGAAGGCCTTTAAGAACAGGTTAGCTGAGCATTGCTCAGATTTGGCAGTGTTCCTTTCATCCTGCTGTGAAGGACAGGCATGGCATAGCTCACCTCTTGAGGTCTCTTCAGAAATTTAGTGTCAAGTAGCAAAATTACTAAAAATGTTTATTCTAGCATTTACTTGAAATATTTTGTGCAGTTATCCTTCTCATTGCCTTCATGTCTTCTTTTCTGTAGCTCATAAGGAGGTTTACCAAATCTGAGACACTGTTCTTTAGTACTTTATTTAATCATTAACCTATAATTAGATTGTCACTACTGTAACTACCAAATATTAGAAGTATTTATTTAGTTTGTAAATTTTTTTAAGCTACTTGTTGGCTACAGAAATAATTGAGAAGTAGGTAGTTGTCACAGGCTTTTCTGTGAAAACATTAATATACCTCCAGGTTCTATCCACGCTAATTAGTTAAAAAATATATTGAAACAGATGTGGCACATCTTAGGAATTTGAGAAGTGTCGATGCAAAAATGGAGGATGTGGGGAAGGTTCAGAAGTTCAGACTTCTGTTTCTGCTCCATGGAGATTCCTTTGGAGTACTGCTTCTACAACCTCTTAGGCCTAAATTCCCTTTATTGCCGCTTAAACTTCTGCTGCTGCTGAAAGAAAGACATTATATTACTGTCTTTGCCCTGGTACTGTTTTCACCACTAATACATGCATGCTGCATAGTGAACTGAATCAAATAACTGATCACAAATACACAACTCCGTTGTTACCCTTTTACCAATTATTAGAGACAAAAATTGTGGTCATGGGAAAGAAATTTTGTAAACTTATTTGGAAGAGGAGTTTATCTGGGGTTTTTATTTTGCCTTTTTTAATTACTACAGATTAAAGCCTCATGCTATGATAAACGTTTGGGAGTCTAAGGAATTTGCATGAACTTTCTTAGAAGAAGGGAATTTAGATATTCCAGGCATTGGGACATTCTGTATAACTGTACAAGTGAAAGGCAAAGTGTGGAAATCTAATAGATATTTTTATTCCTGAGGTGATTTTTACAGGTATTGGATTTGGGCCTATAGCAGCTTCTGCTTCAAAATGGTGATAAAATTCACTTTAAAGTAGAAGTGGTATTTAGATTGATTAGTTCCAGAGCTTTTGCTGTAAGCACAACAAGCTTTTTAAGCACTCTTATTATGACAGTTTTACAGCTTTATTAAAGCAATGTGTACATACTTGGCAAGTCCATTCTTTCGTCTCTGTAGCCAGCAGTGGTGCTTACTTTTTTCCACTTGTTTGTTTAATATTGTGAAGGTAGAATGATCCATATACTGGTTTAGCTGAAATGCAAATTACATTATCACCAGTAATAATCCTTTGTTAATAAATTATCATACTTGAGTTAAACCACAACAGTGCCGTATCAGAGTGCTGCTAGGTCTTATAAATCATTCAGATTGGCCCGAACTTTTTAATTCTGTCATACTCGTGGTCTAGCTTATTTGTCTACCAAAGCCTAGCCAGGCATCCGAAAATCTTTGGACATATTCTGTATTTTTGGTGTAATGACATATGGGCATATCTGTTGCATTTAGTTCTATTTTTTTGGCAGTTTTAACAAAGGTATCTAAATAAGGTAATTTTCTTCAGTGGAGTGAATTAATTAGATTTATTTGTAGTTTGGGACAAAGGCACTATAGGTGGTGATACTGATATACGCTTATTATTATCTGACTTGCACAGGACAAACTGTGAAACCAAACCAGGTAGGTGAATTGTGCTTTCTTTGACTCTCATGTAAGTAGAATGTTAATTAAGGAAAATATTTTTTTAAATGCAGTCTGGTGCTCTGCAGTTATTTGACGTGTTTGCTCTCATAATTCTTTATAAGAAATGAAGAAGCTTAGAAAACCAAGAAGACTGAAAAGAATTATAAAAGATGAGTGTGATCATGATGAAGTGGAAGGCCCAGTCATAGATGAATCTGTGCTGTCAGCAAAAGAACTTCTGGGGCTGCAGCAAGCTGAACAACGATTGAAGCGAGACTACATTTATAGACTGAAGAAGGTGCTGCTGTCTTTACTCATACAGATAGACCTCTCCAATTTTTTGTGCATATGAATATATTGTACATGGTGCACTTTGAAGAACATCTCTGACTGTAGCTAAAAAGTTTAGTTACAGAATTTAATTAACAATATTGCTCTTAATGAATTGTAAAAAGAAGAGGGTTTATCTTTTGGGGATTTTGCTACAACATTGATAACAGTTCAAGTTAAAAAAATTGGCTGCTCCTTTAGTTCATGGAATGACGTCAGATCTTAATTAAAATGCTGGAGTAGTTGTTTCTTCAATTAATATATTCTTCCATGGGCATTGGGTATTTTCTGCTGTAAAAGATAAGGTGTTGGGTGTGATTGACATGGTATCATTCTTCTGACATTATATTTGATGTGCAAACTTTTTGATGGCAAATAAAAGTGAAGGAAGCTAAAGTCAATGAGTGTAGGTTTCGGAGTTAGTCCATTGAACTTAGCTAGGGTACTGAATGAAGTGAAAATAATACCTTTATATATTTTAAGGGTTTTTTTACTATCTTTATTTTAGCAACCTCGAAGGTACCCATCAGCAAAATATACCTGCAAGTTGTGTGATGTTCTCATTGAGTCAGTGGCTTTTGCTCATAAGCATATTAAAGAAAAAAGACACAAGAAAACCTTAAAGGTGAGTTTAGCCCAAGAAAAAGTATACTCTGTAATTTAATGAAACCTTCCTTACCCTACTAAGAATGATGAAATGGCACTGCTTTTAAAACCATTCCACATTTAGTTTTTACCATGTTTCAATCTTTTTAAAAACTGTTACATAGTGATACTAATGAAAACAGTAAGTTTGGGACCTGAAGTTTGCAATGAGGAGTAGTTGGTAAGCCAGAATTAGAAGTTATAACCTATATGTCAGAATTAATATTTCAGTTCAGAAATACTGCAAAAATTAAGCACCTGTGGAATATTACAGATCTGTTTATATGTAAATGAAATAGATTTGTTTTGAGCATAAGCAACAAAATAACTTCAGCATAACACAAATTTTACTTTTTTTTTTTAAACATCTACTTTCTCTGCTTGAAGTGGACAAAATGTCTTATGCAGATTTTCTGTTTCTTCATCTTCAGCTCCTACCTTTTGACACTTCATAGGTGATGAAAGAATTGATTTTTTTTTAATGTGCCATATATATATATAAATCTCTGAATATTACTGAAGCCTCCTGGAGTATCAGATTCTTTATTGCTTCCAATTATCTACATTACCTGGAAAATTTGTGGTGGTGGTGGTGATTTTACTTGGGATGAGTTTATGGCATTCATTTTAGCGTGTAAAGCAACTCAAGAAACTCATTAAAACATTGGTCTTGTTATCTTGAAAGGAAAAGCAAGAAGAAAAACTGCTGACTGCTCTTCCTCCTCCAACGCCTTCCCAGATACAAGCTATTGGTGTTGCTATTGAAAATGTTGTGCAGGAGTTTGGCTTAAATAATGAAGATGTAGAAGAAAGGCTTAACATTAAAACAATGATGGAAAACTTGCTGCGTCAAAAATTGCCAGGTATTATTTGCAATTTAAGTGCTAGATATGCCAACTTATTAAAAACATAATAACAACAAAAACTGAACAAACAAAAAAATAAATCAACCAAACAAAAAAATCCCCAACAGATTATGAAATGAAAACTGAATTAAAAACCTTATCTCTCTAAATTCTAAAACAGCATGTTTAGTTACTAGTCTGTTGAACAACTTGATTTAGCAATATAAATCTGTTCCAGACTTCAATTACAATGGTGTTCATGACCCAAACAGGCCTGTAGTAAAAAGTGAAGATGAAAAGGATGTGGGAAGGATTTGATCTTCATGATAAGCCTTTACCAACAACAGCACGGAAGGCAGGATTTAGTAACAATTCTGGGCTGTTGAAGACCTTTCTTCTTTCCTGTGCTTACCAAAACCAGGTGTAGGTTAAAATCTATTAACAATGCTGTAGGTAGCTACAGACTTAGAGTTAGGCATACTGTAAATGAAATATTAATCTTTTTGTTGCAGAGTGTTCATTAAGATTGCATGGCTCCTCCTATAGCAGATTTGGTTTCAAAACTTCAGACTTAAACATAGATACCCAGTTTCCTGCCAATGTAAGTAAGGCCATTTTATTAAGTATGTGTTAGTGGTTTTGAATGTTTCCATCTTCATGTAGATTATATTGTAAATATATTTTATAGTGTGGTAGTAAAACTTTTTATAAAAGCCCATTGGGTAAAACAGAGGCGGTCTGGTCTTAAAATAACATTCTTCACAAAACTGTAGTCATCAGGCAGTGTAATACATCTTTGTGTTTTGTTGAAACTTCATATGAAAAAAATTAAAACATTTGTACTCTAGCAGTCCTCTGAGACAGATGATTATTCATATTCTCTAACAGCTGGAATAAATGACACTTCTGTGATCTTGTTTCAGTACTGATCCTGGTTTTGTATTGATATATTCATATATGCACATTTTGGCTACTAGGTTATATTTGAGCCATGAAACCTCATGGTTATTTATATGTGGAGTAATATGCTGTCTTTATTCATCATGTTAATTGTTTTTATGCATCTTTGTGCTTGAACTTTGAAAAGGAATTAAGGACATGATTACATACTTAAACTTACTGCTGCTGTAGTTGATTTGGCAGTCCTATTGTTAGAATTTAACATTTCCTTTGGGAAACCAAGAATTATCTAAATTCATAATGTGCACAGAATTCTAAAAAGCCATAATTCCAGTCTTTAACATGATGTAAGTCCACTGTGTCAGAATGCAGTCATATTTAAGCACACTGAAACAATAATTCTGTTCATGGGGGTTTTCCTACCATAACCAAGTCTTTGATAGAGGTAAAAATAACTTTAGTAACAAGTACTCTAGGATTATATTTTTTTCCTTCAAAGCAAGCAGAGCTCCTGTTCCTTTTGATACAACTTAATAATGGTGAAGTACATGTAGAGGTGGTTTTAAATTTTAGTTGTAGAAAATCACTTTCTTGACAGGTGGTTGATCCAAAACCAGCTTTATTCCTTTTATTGACAGATGACTCAACCAGATGTTCTCTTACTTGTGCAAGAAAGTCTCCAGAACAGTGGTAAGAAAAAATTGCTGGCTTCTCAATTTCACTAAATTATTACTGCTTACTATTGTTAAATTTCACCTCTGCTGAACAGATATATCACATGCTATTCTTTTTTTAGAAAGATATGAGACTGAAATATACTGCAGAAAAGAATACATTAGGAAAACTACTTTTGGTTTGACATTCAGTGTTATGAGGGCCAAAGTTCTCTTATTTTTGATGATGTGAGAAATTCCTAGTGGGAGGCTTTATTCTACATTATAAGTGAAGATGTCATTACACGTGAGGTAGACTCTGCTGCCCTCCCCAGCCTGCTTTATTAGCTATGCATAGTACAGAAAGCAGCCTAAGTTCTTTAACATGTAACAGAAACCCAGTAATGTACTTTCTCATTGTGGTCATTACCTGCATGTGTCTGTCAGTGCAGGTGATGGCCATGTACAGATGACTGCATAGAGGCACACGGGGTTTTTTCATATAATGAACGTAACTGTGCGCATTTATACAAGGAAGTAAAGTTTAAGATCCTTTTAAAAATTGCACTTACTCAAACCAAGCATATGCAGGCAAGAAAAAAAAAGGAAAATATTGGGTGGGGGGGCATGAAAACTCTATTCTTTTTAAATGTAGATTGCAAAAAGTAGCTTCACTGTTTTCTTGCCTTGCTTTATGTCCACTGTTCGGGAACCACGCCATATGGTTCAAAACATGTATGTTTACTGACCTAGATTTTCTCAGTGGCACCCCCACCATCACTGGATGTGCATTTTATTGTCTGGACCATTATGGTCTTTGAGAATGAGGTTATTTTTAAGTTAGATTAGAGGAAGAAGACCCAGATCTCTTAAGAATTTAGGATCATTACTGTATCAGAAAAGCAAGTAATATTTGCATTAACGTGTTGTGCAGAGTCTTCTCTGTAAGTGAGAAGATACAGGGATAGAGCATTAGGTGTTTGAGGTACCTTAGTGGCAAAAGCAAGATAATTTTTGGTGAAATTAGGTGTCCAGTTGGCTAAGTAACATCACAAAAATCTTGTCATTTCAGAATCTTTGAGTAAAGTATCTAAAATTGTTTGATAGTTTCCTCCCCTCCTGGCCCAGTGAAACCATAGGTTTCAAAAGGTTTCAAAAAATAAGTCTAGCTTGGATCAATCAGCACCACTAAGAGAAGGAACTACAGTGGCTGACAGCTGAATTATATTTGGAAAATGATAACAAGAATAAGAAGAAAAAAAAACAGAAAAAGCTTAGCAAAGGGGCATCATGTGGGCAAGCCTGTTCTATATTTACATAAAAGATTGTCAGATAACCAGGGAAAATAATTTCTTTCTGTATATTAGTGATGTAACACTCTGGTGTTTTTTATTTTTTGCACTAGTATTGTTCCATAGGTGTTGTAAGTCTCTCTGCATACCTCAGTTACTGAAGCCAGCTCTTAACCAAAATATACCTCCTTATTTTTACCTACTGTGTATATATGAATTTTGAAAAGTTCTGATTTTTCTCAGTATTTTCCTAACAGTCCTTATTGTATAGACCACAGTCTTCCTATCACATGTGAAACACATAAATCACATGTACTTTTTCTCAATATTAGTCATTATATTAGAAACTGAAATTCTACTTGTACTCTTCTAGTTGCATCCAGTTCAGTGTATTTTTTATCAACATCATGCTTAATGTGGCTTCTTCTTTTTCTTTTTCCCACTTAGAATCTTTTACGGAAGTTGATGCAGATTTCCATGCTAGAGTACCAGTGGTGGTGTGCAGAGAAAAGCAAAGGTCTCGGTTGTCAATTTGTGTGTTCTAATAGTATATAGCAATGTAAATTATATTACCACCTGATAAATGACGTTTCTGTACTAAATTATTACAGTTCCATGGATCTTGAAACACAAACTAACACTCATGGGCAAGTCATTCCTAGCCTAGAATAAGAGGGTAAGGGTTGTTCTGTCCTCGGCTGTGTATTTTTCAACCCCTTCAACCATTATGGCTTCCAGCATGTACCCTTACCCTTCCATTTGGGATTATTGCTTAAGCAGAAACTTTCCTTTCTTAGAGGTGGTGTACATACCATATTAAATTACAGATTTCTGTAAGGATAAGAACAGTTTGCTTAGCTTCGCTTGTATTTTGAGAACAAGTGAAAAATATTTTATTTTGCCCATTTGATGAATATCAATTAAGATTCATGAAACATTCTATAAACAGCTACTGATAAAAATATTACCAGTTATTTGGTGCTACCTTGATTTTTCAGTGTTTAAAAATATTTTATGTTGTGTGAAAACAGCATAGAAACTGTTTGATGGTGGGTGTGGTGCGGGAAGACATTTTTGTTTCATTAAGGAAATTAATACTATAACTTTTTCAATTCAGTAAATTAATATTAGAAAATATACTTAAATTTGAATTATATCTTAAAACATGTGTACAGAAAATTATAATGCATATATTCTCAACCTAACTATAAATCAAATTGGTATTGCATTCTGCTTTTCATGCAGAGACTCTGTCTTTGAGAGGCTGTCAAGTCTTTCCTTACAGCCTTCTGCTTCACTGTTCTGTGAGGTGTTATCTGACCTCTGGATGTTACAAAACCTTCAAGATCTTTAATTTGTTTTTGGATTTTAGTGGCCTTATTTGTAAAGTGAGTGCAGGGAATGAGAATGCTTGTCTAACAACAAACCATTTGGCTACGCTTGGAAAGCTGGAACCCACTATTGTACCTTTAGTGATTGCCTTCAGGTACTGGGCAAAGGTGAGAGTCATTTGTATTCCCATATCTGTGAATAAATAGTGAATTAACTTTGATATTATGCCTGTAGTTATGGTTTAGAAAATGGTTGTTGAAACAGCCCTTGGAAAAAGAGTTGCAATGAGGACATACATTGTAATAAATTGTTAATTTTTAAAATTATATAATTATCATTTGTGTATGATAACGTTCCATTAAATTTCAAAAATGGAATTTTAAGCTTCATTCTGCAGAGTGCAGAATGTAAGCATCTTGCTCTGTTACCAAACTAGTCAGAGGAATGCATATGAGATGGAATTGCCAGTTGCTCATAAACTTAATCCATCATGAAAAAACTGTTTGTCTCTGTTGTAGATGAAAACAATCTTGGGAATCAACATAACTTGTAAAATTTGTGTGTGTGCAATTAAAATATTAATTAAAAATTTAAAAACTTCTGACTTGTACTGTTATCTATGCTAAAGGAGCTATCATTTTTTTGCAAATGTGGTCTATGCTCTCTGTTTTGCCAGTCTGTGTCCTATGGCTCTTACACTGAAAATGTTATGGTAGTATGGTAGTAACTGCAGTAAATATGCAGGCCTTGAGAACAAATTGCATCTGGTAAGAGTTCAAAGATATCTGAGTTTCTGTAGTATTCAATGTGACTGACTTCTGAACAGTAATTAAAAGAATATTTTTCATAGTATCACTTGAAACTTTAATGGCTGCACAATTTGTTTTTACAGCTATGCTGTGTTGATCGTCCTGAAGAGGGAGGCTTGTCATCCTATGTGTTCGCTTTAATGGTTATTTTCTTTCTACAACAGAGGAAAGAGCCCTTTCTGCCTGTCTATTTGGGATCATGGGTATGTGTATTAATACACTGAATAGTATAAATGAGAGGACCAGTTGCTTGTGGTGGTATATAGTCTGTCAGCTTTATGCTACTCTGAGAAAGCCGTGAGTCCTTTCTGCAGGAATTAAGAATTGGAATTCATGTGTGAATTCATCATCATTCAATGACTACACTTAACTTTAGTATGCCTAGCTGTAGGGTTGCATTTCACAATCCTAGTCAATGAAATAAGTGCTCTGTTTCCCCTTCTGTGAATAAGGGGAGGTGGGCATTGAATAATGCATTTTGCAACAATTTACTTCCTCATTTTCTTCAGCCTTTCCTCCAGACTGTTGAGAACTCAATCCACATAGCTACATCCCAAAACAATGTCTTAGAATTTGCCATCTAATTCTCCCAAAAATAGACCATGGTTGAGGAGCACACTGGTGCACTGATACTATCAGAAGGGATCACATTAGGAGTTTACAGTATGCATTTCTTTAGTTTAGAAACGAAAATACATCTTGATGTCGGGAGTTGTATTATGGATGCCAATGCAGAATCCAGTTCTTGATTTGCATCCATAATACAACTCTAATAATTCAATTCCAATAACTGAATTCCAATTCAATTGTATTCATTGCACTTACAGTCTCTTATGTTTAGCATACATGTTCCAATTCCTATAACTAATTACAAGAACCTTGCAGTTAGCAATTTTCTCTACTACGTTTCTGACTCATTCGAAAGCACATGCACTTTCTAAGCCGGATGAGAAAAATGTCCTGTTGTATATGGCCATATAATTATAAGATACGTATTTATGCTTGTCTAATGTGCAAAGAAAAGGTTTCATGACACAGAATTACAGAATTTTCTGGGCAATCAGTTCCAATGTTTGGTCACTCACACACGTTCTTCCTCATAATCAAGTGGAACTTCCTGCATCAGTTTCTGCCCATTGCTTCTTGTCCTATTGCTCAGTACCACCTGGATCCATCCTCTTGACACCCTCCCTTCAGATACTCAGACATTGATGAGTTGCCTCAGTTGCCTCTTCTCAAGGCTAAACAAGCCCAGCTTCCTTAGCCTTTCCTCATAACTGAGGTGCTCCAGTCATTTAATTATCTTTGTAGCCCTTTGCTGGACCCACTTCAGGGGCTCCATGTCTCTCTTGTCCTGAGGAGCTCCGAATTGGACCCAGCACTCCAGATGTGCTTCACCAGGGTTGAGTAGGAGGACAGGATCACCCCCCTCACCCTGCTGGCAATGCTCTTCCTAATGCACCCCAGGACAACATTCTTGGCCACCACAAGCTGGCCCATGGACAGCTTGCTGTCCACCAGGACCCCCAGGTCCTTCTCCACATAGCTGCTTTCCAGCAGATCCACCCCCAGCCTGTGCTGGTGCCTGGGGTTATTCCTCCCCAGTGGAATGCAGGACCCTGCTTTTGTCTTTGCTGAATTTCAGACAGTTCTTCTCTGCCCATCTGTCCATCCTGTCAAGGCTGTGCTCTGGGGTATTAGCCACTGCTCCCAGCCTTGTGTCACCAAGACCTGCTGAGGAGGCCTCTGTCTCTTTGTCCAAATCACTGCTGAACAAATTAAACAACACTGGGCTCAGTATTGATCCTTGTGGGACACCCATAATGACAAGCCCATGTTTAGACTCCATGCCGCTGATTACAGCCCTCTGAGATCTGCTGTTCAACCAGTTTTCAGTCCACCTCACTGTATTTCTTGAGTGTGGACATCAGCACGCTCTTCCAAGAGCACTGACCTCTTGGGAGTTTTTTGTAGAGAAGTATTGGGAGAAGAGAGAAAAAGGTTGGGGCATATTCTAGTAGTGGGACAGCTTTTTTTAAACTTAAGTCTACTGCAGTGTGGGGACTAAAATTTAAAGTTCACATGATGTTTAGCTCTGTGTTTCCTTTTTTGTTTCTTCTAGATTGGAGGATTCTCATTAAACAAATTAACTCATTTTCATTTGAGAGAAGTCAAGAACGATGCTGTGGTTTGGGAGCATAACCCCACTGATGATCCTGATTTGCCACAAGAAACTTCCCTTAGAAGGGGCAAGGTCTGAACTTTTAAATTTTTTCCTGTAGTAGTGTAGCAGACATTGCTGTTCTCAAAAAAGAACAACAATGTATTTCACTTTGGTGCTTTTGTTTCAAAACCATGAGCTGAACTAAGGAATTGCACAGCTACTTGCTTCAAGGTGTGTTGTGTTTAGCTCTTGGTGCTAAGGAGCTGGCAGGAAAATAGATGTAATTTCTCTCTTTGATAAGACCCTGAATTTTAATCTATCCGGGATAATATTGTTTACACAGTTGGAGCAGTTTTATCTTGGAATTAGATTAAGCATATGAAAATTATTTTGTCTTTGCTTGGAACTGTTCTTACAAATTATTCCTACTATAACAACTTTGTAAGAAACCGTATCATTATGTGATTGCATGTTGTGAGAGTTAACAATTCACTTTAGACTTGGTGGGAAAATAGGCTGTATAATCCATTCTGTCCTGTGACATGAGATGTGCATTTTTCTTTGAAATTTATGAATTATGGCATAAACACTTAAAGAAGCAATTGTTAGTAATCACTGATGCTACTCTTTACTCTTGCTGCATTCTTGAATTTTGGAGCTTTATTCTATATCTTCCAACTTTTTAATTGCGTTTTTTATTGCAATTGCAGGAGTTGAGAACCAATGATAAATTCTGCCACACTAGATTACAGATGACATAAAGGAAGCATAGCAGTTAAACGCCTGTGTACTAAATATTATTTAAGGTTTTCTTCTGTAATTGACAGGTTCCCTTAGTATTTGATGTAGGTCAGCAGTGTTCAGCGCCTGTTGGTCAGCTCTGGCTTGAACTGCTTCGTTTCTATGCTTTGGAGTTCAATATGGCTGATTTGGTTATTAGCATACGACTCAAGGAACCAGTGTCTCGTGAACTAAAAGACTGGCCTAAAAAGCGCATTGCTGTGGAAGGTATATAAGTATCTCTCAACAAACTTCAAAGAACTGTAATTTTTATAAGGTGCTGACTTGGCTGTTCATATTGTGTGTTACAACTTAGAAATTTTTAATATTGGACTGGTTATAGTAGAATATTTTTTCCAAAAAAATCAATTGGTATTATTTTAGACATTATCAGAAAAAATTAAGTGAACTAAATAATTGTTTTCGGTACAATTTGTAGATCTTATGTCCCTACACAATGTTTAAAGAGTTACTAGCAATTCAGACTCTGTAAGGATGTAAGTGTATGCTTTTTTTTAAGAAATTAACTCTTTAACTGCTGGCTCACTTCTTCTTTCTACTAGACCCATATTCAATCAAAAGGAATGTGGCAAGAACTCTGAACAGCCAGCTAGTGTATGTGTATATTCTTCACTGTCTGAGGGCAACTTATAAGTATTTTGCCTTGCCTCAAAAAAAAAGTGCAAAATGGAGCAAAATACCCTGTTCAAATGCAAGTGAGGAGAAATCCCAAATGCTGGACCATGAAAAGGATGCTATAACGCATGAAGATTCTGACTTGCAAAACTTGGATGGTAGAACAAAAATGGCCATAGTAGAAGATAGCATAACGGAGCATACACATACTCCCAAGGAACATAAAATTGGTCCTTCAAACCTATGTGATGGCTCTTTCACAGAAGATGACTTAGCTGATGATATAAGTCATATGGGAATTGCCCATGAAGACTCAGACTGTATAATTGAGGAAGTTATTTCTGGAGATAATGAGGATTTTAAACCTAGTTGTGAAGAGACAGAGAGTGAAAATGAAGATGAAGAAGAGGAGGAAGAAGAAGAGCATGAACAACGAAAACGACAATGGGATACTATTTTGCCTGCTGAGCAGACAATCAACGAAGACAGTGACAGTGGAGAACTCCCTGTTATGATGAATGAGCATGAAGTAGAGTCATGTGGGATTTCAGACTTAGAAGGTTTTCAACAAACTGCACTTACAGAGAGTGATGAATTTGGCTTGGAGTGCAGTGGTATAACAGATGATAAGATTGACATTGATGACTATAGTAGCACTGAAGGTACGGATGAACTGGATGAATCCCCACAAAAATTCCTATGTTCAGCACAGAGTCAGATATCCCAAATGATTAACTCAGATGATGAAGAGGAAGAAGAGGAAGTACCAAGTCTTCTAAATCAGAAAGAAAACAGTGCTACCATTAGAGCTGGAGCTAACACATATACTGGATCTGGAGATGATGATGCACTTTCAGAGGAAGATGATTTTTCCATCCCCAGTAAATATGAAAACAAACAATTAAAAGAAAGTGTAGATGGACCTCTGAGGAACAATTTGAGTCAAGAATATCTTGTTGAGAAGGAAAGCCATTCTGAAGAGACCACAGCAGTAGAACAGTGCTTAGAGTCTGAACTTTTTTATGAATTCAGTAAACAAGCATTTACAAAGGGCAAGGTAAGCAAGCTGTATCAGAACATGAATGTATTGCTTGAGTTCTGTTAGAAGTTATATGAAAGTGTTGCTCCAATTTATTAAAGTACTGTACCTTTTAAAACTAATCTTGCTTTTTGTTCATGCAGTCTCCTACAGTAGTATGTAGCTTGTGCAAACGAGAAGGTCATTTAAAGAATGATTGTCCAGAAGACTTCAAGAAAATTGAGCTTGACCCACTACCACCACTGCCACCCAAGTTTTCAGTTATTCTAGATCAAGTTTGTGTCCAGTGTTACCGTAAGTTTTTTCCTTTGAATATTGCGCCATAGAAAAACAATCTGAAAAAACCCTGAATACCCACAGGTTAATGGTGTTATAAGGTGACAGTTTATTTGCTACATTGCCTCCAAATCTTAGGTACAATTCTATGATTTGGCTTAATGGTAATGGCTCTTATAGAGCTGCTCAGTAGTTTTTATCTAGAGAACTAGAAAGTGTTTAGATTTTTCTTCCAACTGGCTGGTTGGTTACTCATAGAGGAAAATACATTTTCTGAGAATCTAATTTTGGGTGGAGTTTTTGACTGATGCTTTTGTATTTGTCTGATTTGAATTAAGCTAAATGTTCCTTAACTTGTAGTTTTCATAAAAAAAGACTTCAGTATTCTAGAAAAAATCATGTCAAAATATCGTTTTGTAACATTTCTTCACTTTTGTTCTTTTCAGAGTGACCCAACTTTCCTCCTTTCTCTCTCGCCATTTCTGACCAGACAAAATGCATTATTTGTCTAATTAATGTTTTTCTTTGAACAGGTATTTCTCTTCTACTTCATCCTTGCTTTTTTTCTTTCACATGTGAATTTTGTCTTTCTCTTTCCCCTCCCATGCCCCACTGTAAACCCCTCTCTGTTTTCACTTGAATCTGCTCTTCACTGCTCTTCCTAAAGAACAGTTGCTTAAATTGCTGTCTTTTTCTTTTTTTTTTTTTTTAAAGATGATTTTGCTCCAAATATAGTAGAAGATTATGCTCGGGAACATATAAGACAAAGCTTGGAAATCTTCATTAGACAGGATTTTCCAGGTAATTAGGCCATTCTAACTTCTATTTATATTTTTGATTGTTCATACTTGAGTGTTTTTCAAGAAAACGGAATTTCAGTATAATAAACACTCTAGTTTTTAATATTTAACTCATATTGTTGCTCAGCATTGGAATACTTCATTACATTAATTTTTGTTCTAAGTCTTTTAAGGCTTTTTTTAAATTTGAAATTTTTTATTTATACATATATGACACACATTAATAGGAAGGAACAATCAAAGCAGAAGTGAAATAGTTTTACATTTGCTATTTTAACTTTATTTATTAATCAGACTTATTTTTGTAACTGCTCTTACAAATAACAAGGGTTTTTTAATACTTTCTATGGAGACTTACTGGTCTTGGAATATTTTAAAATATACTCCTGGCGAATATCTGGCCTATTCGCAAAACCTAGGCATTTGATTTTTTTTTTCCTTTCTTTGTTTCTGGAATTCTTACCTGTAACACCTGGACTTCAGTTCATGGTCTTTTAAAATTAGAAAAAGATGTTTTTCTCTGGAGCCAGGTATATCTCTTAACCTCAGAATCTGTATAAAGCATTTTTCAGTCAGATGTCAGCTTGAGCCTACATGCTGATGATTTAATTACTGGAAAACCTAACTTGCTTCTGAATTTGTCAGACTGCTTATTTGAATAAATCATAGTAGAGATTCTTTTCTCATAAGCAAAGTTGATTGGAAAGTTTTCATGTGCTACAGAAATACAGTAATGTTTTCCTGCCTGTATTAGGAGACATACAGTGGTTTGCAGCTACATATGATTTGAGATTCTGTGTTATATATAATTTGATATTTTTTGTTGATATATGGCTGTAATATAACCCATACCTTACAGGAACCAAGCTGGATTTGTTTGGCTCCTCAAAAAACGGCTTTGGCTTCAAACAAAGTGATCTTGATATCTGTATGACAATAGATGGTCTGGAAACTGCTGAGGTAGGTCCAGAAGATTTTGGTTTTATGGTTAAATAAATGCGGAATTTTCTTATATTGTGTATCTAGTGTAACAAAGTCATTATTTTATAGAAACTTTTAATATGAGAAAGAAATACTAAGTTACCACTATGGCAGATTATTTTGGGGGTGTTTACTGTTGAGTAGGGATGAGTATAAGATTAAAGTAGCCAGTTTTCTCCCGAATTCTGCATTTCTAGCTTTATTTGTGCAGATAAGTAACATTCTTCGTTGCGTAAACAACTGGGAATGGGAAACTTTGGAAGAGCACATCAGTCTCCTTTCATGCCTAATACCAGCTTTTAAAAAAAGTTTTCATTATTATATTATCAGCTGTTGATTTTACATATGCTATTTTGAAACAATTTCTTGTATTCACATAATTCTGTATAACATGAAACATTTGATTATACAGCGTTAATCTTAATGGCACATAATAAAAGGTTTGGCTAAAATACTTGGAGCAGATACATCTTTCAGCTTTTTTTCTTAATGTCTTAGGGACTTGATTGCATCAGAATCATTGAAGATTTAGCAAAAGTTCTCAAGAAACAGTCAGGTAATTTTCTGGAAAATTAAGATAAGTGATTCTGGTTTTATTACTTCATTTGCTGTAGTGACAGTGTTCTGGGGCACTGTAGGTGAAAATCATTAAGATACAACTAACATAAAAGAGCTTATGTTAATAAGAGAGAGATTGAGTATTGGGAACATTTTGATTTATTTTTGTTTCTATATATAGATATTCAAGTTTATAATGTTATTGGACCACATCTGATCTGGACAGATAGTATGTTTATAACTTACATGCATAAGAACAATGATTTAAGACTTGAGGCTTCAGTTTAATAATTACGTACTTGTATGTTAAGTGCATTGGAAGTTGATAGTAAAATATATTCTGATACAAGTCTGCAATGAGAATCCTGGTTTTTTCTTCAAGAAATCATGAATTTTATAGTGCTCATTTTGGTGTGTCTCCAATGAGTTGTAATGAACTATCATTGATGTCTTAAGCTTATTTCTCTATAAAGAAATTCTATACTCTTATTTAGACTACTCTTTATTTTTCAAGAGGGCTAAACATACATTTTTATAAACTAGGTTTATCAGATTCATCATGTTTGACAAATTGCTAAAATCAGTGTTAAAACATAACTGAAATACAAATTTGGTGTCAACCAAGGTTTTATTTTGTAGCCTTTTGGCTACAGTTGAAAGTTAAGTGATACTGTGTAAGACTGTATTGTAGCCATTCAGTAATAAAACATTTCATCCTAGGTTTAAGAAATGTCTTGCCTATAACAACTGCTAAAGTCCCAATTGTCAAATTTTTCCATGTCAGAAGTGGTCTTGAAGTAGACATCAGTTTATATAACACTCTGGTAAGGTTATCTCCTTTTTTATTTTATGTTGTGTAATAAAAAACTGAGGATCTGTTTCTTGAGACTGAAGTGATTGTTTGGATGAGGTTCAAAAAGCAAGTGTTTCCAATTACCTGTTGCAGTTTTATATTTCAAGGAAACCTTTTTGGTTTTGTTTGTTTGATTATGAGTGAGTCAGCTGCACAGTTGTGACTTCAGAGTTGTCACTTTCATAAAAAAATCTATTAGTTCTTCAGTAATAGTAAGAAACAGTGGTTTAAGTAGTGTCTTTCTTAAATGAGAGACAAAATGAAGTAACTTCAGATTTTTTAGACTCCTCCTAGCATCATGGCTCTTACCTAACCTTTAGACCTGAAATAGTAATTTTGAACCCAGCTTGCCTGAACTGTAATATATTAGAATGTAAAAAAAAAAAAAAAAAAAAGAAAAAAACAAACAAACAAAACCACACAAAAGAAAAAAACAATCCATGTGTTCTTGGCCAAACATTTACAAAAGAGATTTATTTTATTTCCATATCTCTAATTTTCAAAACCCTGTTCCTTGAAACAGCAAAGGAAAGTTAAGTCTTAGAGACAATTCTTAAGCTTTCTGAAGGTTTATTATGAGCTCAAGGAGGATACCTCAACCACTAAGTGTGAAAATGTTCTCCGTCAAGTTATGCATCCATATGTGTCTCTTGGTAGCTCTTACCGATCTGGACTGAAATCTCAGGGTTCAAGTACTTACCTTCTACTAAATATTTTAAAACTGTAGTAGGAGATCAGTGCTTCTTGTTTTGAATTATTGTTCTGTAAATGCTGCTTTGTACCACTTCCATACAGATTAAGGAAATTGATTGGCTTTTAAAAGAGCAGGTGATAACCTCATTGTTGAGTGCTTCCTTTCTCAATATATATTCCTACTATGCAGGTCTTCACATATGCATTTCTTGAGGGCAAAACTTAGAGTTTTTCTTTCTCATGTTTTCAGCTTATTTCCTTCATGACTTCAGAGTTTCTTTATTTTCTACATGACTTTCTTATTTTTGTAGGCCTTGCATAACACCAGACTTCTGTTATCATATGCAGCTATTGATCCTAGAGTAAAATATCTGTGTTACACAATGAAAGTCTTTACAAAGGTAAGTATGCTTCAGGCATTCTAGAAGCAGTAGTTCCTGCAGCAAGGGATGAACACCATGAAAGATAAAAATCATGTTTCTTTTTCTAGATATGTGACATTGGAGATGCATCTCGAGGTAGCTTGTCATCTTACGCATATACTCTTATGGTGCTTTATTTCCTTCAACAGAGAAATCCACCAGTCATTCCTGTTCTTCAAGAGGTACGGTATATCAGAAAGAAATGAGTAACTGTACACGGTATTGATCAGAAGAATATCAGTGCTGAATATAAAAGGCTTTTCTAATGAGTTTTAGTATTTCTCTTTCAGATCTACAAAGAGCCAAAAAAGCCTGAAATTTTGGTTGATGGCTGGAATGTATATTTCTTTGATAAGATAGAGGAGTTGGTGAGTAAATCAGACTAGTTGGAAATGTTACCTGTAGTTTGGCAAATGAATAGAAATTCCTTTTAAAGACATTGTTCCCAAATATAGAGGTTGAATATTGTGGTTTAACCCCAGCTGGCAATTAAGCACCATACAGCCACTCTCTCATTCCCCCAGCCACCTCCCTGGTGGGAAGGCTAATAAAAAAAAAGTAAAATTTGTGGGTTGGAATAAAAACACTTTATTAATTGAAACAAAACAAAATAATAATCCTCATACATGTAATTGTTACACTGATGTTAATAATAATAGTAGTAGCAGTAGTAGTAATAATGGTAATAATTTAAAAGAGAGAGAGGACTAAAACCCAAGAGAAACAAGAGATGCCCAGTACAACTGCTCAGCAGCTGCTGACTGATGCCCAGCCCATCCCTCAGCAGCAGTAAGCACCTCCTGGCCACTTCCCCTGAGATCATGTACATGGTATGGAATATCCCTTTGGCCAGTTTGGGTCAGCTGTCCTTGGTAGTGCTCCCTCCTGGCTTTTTGTGCATCTGCTGGCTTGCAGAGCATGGGATACTGGAAAGTCCTTGACTTTAGGGTAGGTACTACTGAGCTGCAACTAAAATATTAGTGGGTTATCAATGTTGTCAACATTACTCTTATGCTAAATACACAACACAGACTATACCAGCTATTGAGAACAAAATTAATTATATCCAGAACAAATACAGGAATGGAAGTAGAGTAGCTCCTGTTATGAAAATCCTATTCCTGTGTTGTAAAGCTTTTAGGATATGGTTAGTTGTAATTCATCTGTGAAAAAATACACTCCAAAATCTGACAAAATAGATCACAAAATTATTTTAAGCTGTTAAGGATGATTAATTGTTCTTTGTCTCTCTGGATGAGAATAACTGCTACCACTTGTATATCTGGTCAATTCCCTTGAATAATTTTGTTTTATACAGACTCATAAAGTAAATTGATAAATTCTTTTCTTAAGAGGCAAAACCTAGTGCCAGAAATTCTGTTAATTGTCCATTCTTGTTGTTAATAGATTAAAAAATATACTGTTTAAAACCCATACTGGATTATCAATATAATTTATGAAAGGAAGTATTCTGGTGTAACTCCGTTGTTTTTCTGTATAAAATAAATGGTGAAAATATATTATGGAAATCATGAAAATCATGAAAATGCTTAATGTAAGTACTGAATGTAACTATTTTTGTCATTTTAGCCAGTTGTTTGGCCAGACTATGGGAAAAACACTGAATCTGCTGGGCAACTGTGGCTGGGACTTCTCCGATTCTACACAGAAGAATTTGATTTTAAAGAGCATGTCATCTGCATCAGGAGGAAAAATCTGCTTACAACTTTCAAGAAACAGTGGACCTCCAAATATATTGTAATTGAAGGTAAAACCAAATATACCAGAAATATAAAAATAAAATAATAAAATACCAGAATATACAGAACTTCTTTAACATGAAAATTTTGCTTTTTTCACGAGGCTTATTTATTTTTCTATTACTAGATTATAAATTGTTACATGCTCATGTTTTGAAGGCATCTCAAAATTGCCATTGAGTTGGAGTAGAGCTAAACATTATTCTTAAGGGGTTTTTTGGCTACTGAAAAGAAGCTGCAAAGCAAACTTCACACTTTTCATTATGACGTAAATGGCAGAAAAATAGTTTTAACAAAATCCTTTGGCAAAAAAATTAGGTATAATGTAATTGAAGTGTTCTCAAAAATACTAGATTTATCTGAGACTGTATTTACTTAAATGATTTAACTGTATATGATTACTGTGTACTATCAGTGTTTATTATTGCTGTGATCTCTGACAGAGGAAATGCAGTGACATATTTTAGAAATAATCTGTAACCTGTTTTCTGACCCATTTCATTTTCATGGAAAGAATTTCTACTCTTTTGGTCTGCACATTGAGGAATGCCTGTCATGTTATTTTCTACAGATCCCTTTGATTTGAACCACAATCTTGGAGCTGGATTGTCAAGAAAAAGTAAGTCTTCTGTTAACAATTTCAGTCACAAAGTGAAGATCTTGTCTTAGATATTCTTTTACATTCTACTTTGATATTTCAATTATTATTTCAGTTTATCTTTTTTTTTTTTCTTCAACAGTGACAAATTTTATAATGAAGGCTTTTATCAATGGCAGAAGGGTATTTGGTACCCCTATAAAAATATTTCCTAAAGAATACCCATCAAAAATGGTAAGTTCTTTCTAAGAGGAGAATGTGTGAGCTCTTTGGCATATAACTTAGCCTTTGCAGGACTATGGCTACATTCACTATAAACTCTTAAATTTCCACACTACTCTAAAAATCGTGGGAGTTACTGCTGGTACCGTTTTGATGTTACTTGCATGTAAAATATTTTGGTATGCAGAATACTAGTCAGAGTTTCATTGTACAGATTTATGTCTTCTAATACAAATCAAAACTACCGTAGTATTTCTTAAAACTGCAGTTCTATAACAGTGTACAGACCTGGTGGTGAGAAGGCTGCCTGTCAAAGAAGTTGTCAGTGGCCAGTTAATTCATCAGGTCTTTCAGGGTTCATCTACAGACCCCAAGTTTATTATTTTCTGTAACTCTTACTGCTGTTTTAATACTTTTTGTATCTATCTTGGTTTCCAGGTGTTTGGATTTTCATTTTAAATATATTATTTCTTCTACAGGAGTACTTTTTTGATCCTGAGGTTCTAACAGAAGGAGAATTGGCACCAAATGATAGATGCTGCAGAACTTGTGGTAAAATTGGCCATTTCATGAAGGATTGTCCCATGAGACAAAAGTGAGTATAGTATTGGCATCTGTGTGTAACTTTTTTCCTTAGGTTTGTTTAGGAAAGATTAGGATCATAATGCTAAAGCAAAATGTGTTGATTATTTAGCTGCAGATTACTTAGTAACCTGAATTAAACTTTAAATGTATCAGTACCTCTTTTGGCAGTGGTGGATAGTGTTGCTGCAGAAGTATATTCCATTTTGTAACACAGGAAAGGAGTGGTCAAAGAGAATCTAAATATTCAGCAGAATATTCAGCAGAATAACTGTGTGCTGTGAAAAGTACTCATGGATACATTCTATATTTTTATTTATTTAATAGCTGCTACTAACAGAATTTTGCTGCTCCTGGCAAGACAGGATTTTGTCAAGTTCACAGAATCATGCAATTCCTATCAAAAGAAAGGCAAGAATGTCACAGCATTACTTTTCATAAGCACGCATGTATGAGAACACGGTCCTGTTTTATATCCAGGAGAATGTTTCCTGTCCCTGAGTAGCCATGTCCAATATTCAATGACTCTCTTCTGGCAACAGATGAATGTCTAAATTTTTTTTGCTGCTCTTCCTCTTATGAAATGTCTAAACTTAAAACTCATCCTTTAATTTTGATTTTAGTTAAGACAAAGCTCTTTAAAGACTTCATGTCTAAAAAACAGTGAAATCTTAAAAACCTTTATGCTCACTTGTAAGGTGGATGGAAAAATCTAACCATTGTTTAGAATCTATTTATGTTTAAAGCTGTCATTAAAAATCATTTGCACTTTCCTGTAACTAAGTTAAAAAAAAAAAAAGCTACTAGCATCATGTTGGATGAAGTGGCTCTTCCACTATATGTTAGAGATTTGTGAACGTACATTGTTGATTATATTAATTTGGAAATTTACTCAGCTTTAGCAATCACAAGCACAGTAGCTGATGATAGTTTGAAATTAAAGAATGCTGAAGGTGATGTGAAAGCCTTCTCAACATCCAAACTGCTGTCTTAGATCAATGGATTTTTAATCTTGCATTCTGAAGTGAAACACCAGTTCATTGCACATACTCAGCTACGTTCTGTGCAACATTAGAGGAAGAGTAAATGGGACTATGCATCTAAGAACAGAAATGCCCTGTGGGGTAAAACCACTGATACATTTGAATCCTCTGTTCAGCCATTTATTGCAAAAGGGAGTGCTGTCTATGAAGGGAAAACTAGTTGTCTTCTGTAGTCTCTTCTCATGCATTCCCTCAGCATCTGCAGTTGCTGTATAAGAGATTTGAGAGCACATACCTGCCTTGCTCTGCTAATGCTCATTTGTGGACTGGACTTGTTTATGATTTTGTCCTTTTAGTTTTGGTTTAGGGTTTGTTTTTTTTTTTCCTGAACCTGATTCTTTTGGTGTCCTTAGCAGTCTTCTGTGGCAACCAGTTCTGTAAGCGTTCTGACTGATATGTAAAACAGTGCTTTCCTCTATCTATTTAAAGTTAATCTTAGTCATCCAATAATTTTCTGAGTGTGCACATAAATCCATTTGCCTATGTCCCTAACAAAGATGTTAAATAGTACTGGTCCCAGTACAGAAGAAGAACACCACTCATCACTGGTGTTCACACAGACATCAAGACATTGACTACAATGCTTGAAGTGAAACTATCCAGCCAATTCCATATCCACTGAGTGGTTCACCTATCAAATCCAGGTATTTCCATTTTATAGATGAGGATGTTGTGTAAGACAGTGTCAAATGCTTTGCAGAGTCCAGGTACATGATTTCAGTCACTTTCCTTACCTATTTCTGTAACCCTTATTTACAGAAGACTACCAGATTTGTGAGGCATGATTTGTGAAGGCATGTTGGTTATCACCAGTTGCCTCTCTATTTTCCACATAAGCCTTAGCTTAGTTTTTAGGAGGATCTGCTCCATAGTCTTACCAGGCAGAGGTGAGACTGACCAGCCTATAGTTCCCCAGGTCTTTCTTTTATGCCTTTTTTTTTTTAAAAATAAGCTCATCTTGAAGCTCATGCCATTCTTTTACCTTTCATTCAGTTTTGTGAAGTATTTTCCAAGTTTCTAGCCGTTGGCAATACATCCAACTTTCCAAAGGACCGTGGTATTATCTTCAGATTTGGAGGTTTCACTTCTATCTCCTTCTGTAGTCATGTATGAAGTTAGATGAAACAAGTCTGACAGTGGTAGTGTTTCTTCACTGCTAGACGTTTAAGTCACATAGAATGTTAGAAGCTTCTCTCAACAGAAGAGACTTTTAGAGTGAATATGCAGTTTCAGAAGGAAAGAGCTCAGTTCTGGTTGAGTCATACAAATAGAAAAAACACAGAACTATAGCCCTATGTAATTTTTCCTTTAACATTTTACTTGGTGTTTCTTCTCTTCCGTTGTATGCAACTTGAGCAGCCAGATTTTCAGTTGTTCTTGTAATTTCTGAGTTACCATTATTAGGATTTAGGACTCTATTTGTGGTAATCACCTATCCTCTGGACAGAGAGAGACCTATCTCCTGGGAAGCTGTAAGAAAGCTCAAAGAAAACAATGAGATACAGTTCTTATCTTCACTTGCTGCACCTGTTGTGGTGCACATGTGGAATGTGTTATGGAGATTTGTTTAACCAAAGCGTGATTTCCTAATTGGTCACTGGTGATGGTGTTTGGATTGATTGACCAATCTGTATTGGACTGTTGGCAAGAGCGATGAGGGTTTCTTAATAGTATAGTATAGTACAATAAAGCAGTTGATCAGACATCTGGAATCATGGAGTCAATGCTAATTATTACCCATCGGGGACCCCTGCTACGATATGTATTATCATCTAATTGTAAAGTTAAATTACTAAATACATGTAACATCGTGAGTAATGAAGTGGAGCACTATTTGGTGGAAGAGTCAAAGGAAATGTATGGCAATTCACTTTATTTATCCCACTGAAGAATTCTTTTCTCTAAGGTGTTTTCTGTCTGTTTTTTAACTGACTCTCTGTTTGAATGTAAGGCCTCTGAATTCTGTAGCACTTTTCTTCTCCTGCAGACTGAGACGGCGTCGTGATTATGAAGGTACACAAAGGTATGGAGAAATCAAGGAGAAAAAAAGCAAAGAGGACAAAGAAATGCAGAGTAAACCAGCAGAAAAGGAGAACTTAATCAAGGAGGGAAAGTTGTACCTGTGTACGCCTCAGAAGAAGAAACTAGCAAGGGTAATAGTGGAAACTGGAAGAGAGAAGACTCCCAGGCAATCAGCAGAAAAATGGAAGCGCCTAGAAGACAGAGACATAGGAGAAAAACGTTGTTTTATCTGTGGAAGAGAAGGTCATATTAAAAAGGAATGCCCACAATATAAAGGAGTTGCAGGTATGAAACTGATCAAGCTGAGTAGTTTAAATAGCACTTACGGGATTTTTTTGTATTTTTAACATGATTGACTAATAGATAAGGTTTTTGCATCATGTAAATGTGGAGGTTTTTTTAATGTAGTTGCATTCAACCAGTTTCCCTTCATCCTCACTTTCCTTTCAGAAATGTGCTGTATCCTAGGAGATTTGGCATGGTTTCTCTTAGCAGATAAGATATTTGTAATAAAAAGGGTATGAGTATCAAATACGTTGAAATTGCTTCCAATGTCGTCACAGTATGTGAGTTTGCCAACATTTCAAATTACTGGAAGCTTCTCTTCCAGTTCATCATAATTGCAAAAAAACCTAGTGTTACAGCTCTTTACATTACCTAAACCAGAATGATTCTATATGACCCTGAAGTCAATGTGAAAAGTGTACAGATTCGCTTAGATTGAGTTTTGTGAATAAAATAAAATAAAATAATGTTTTTGATGACTCAGCAGTTGAAGGGATACAGAAGTTCATCTTGTAGATCCTGACTGACAGACCTGAATGAAATACTGCTAAGCAAAAGTATATAATAATCTAAGTAATCTTTCAAATATGATGGATTGCTCATCATTTGTGTGGTGAAGTAATATCTTTCCAAGATAAAACTGAGACTTAAGACAGTAGGTGGTACTTGTAATTAGCTTCCAAAGGAGCAAAGTATCACTGTTTCACTGTAGGCAAACTGGGGTGCACTTAAGTTAAGGCTGGAAAAAATTTGTATTTGCAAATTACTCATGACTTGACCTCTTGAAGGAATAGATTGGAGTCTTTTATATAAACATTTTTCAAACCAGCTTTTCTCTACTTGCAAAAATATCCTGTCTGCCTTAGATCACGAAACTCTTCATAGTCAGATGCATTTAGTGAAAGAGAGCATGAGACTGTGAAAATACTGGAAGAGGGAGGAAAATAGTGCAAGTATATTCAAAATTGTGAATATATTTAGAAGTATTCTTATCTTGATAGACTACTAGAAGTACTGGAGACACAGAAAAGTTGATTAAAAATTGAAACCATGCTTCATTCAGCTTCTGACCTTTTGAAGGTGTATGTCAAGTCTAAATTTAACTTCGGAGTTTGTTCGTCTTTGACCTTTTCTCAATAAACTTCTCTTCCTGCCATTCTGTTTGCTGTGATACTGAGTCTGCTAAGGTGGAGGGGAATATGCCTGACTGTTTCATAGTCAATCATATTTAGCATTCATCACATGAGGACTATACTTAGGCTTTACACTATATATGTCTAAAATAATAAGTTCTGCAATAGGTGTTTTTATCATCTGTGTTTTGGGAATTAATATGTTTCAATTTGAAAGAATTGCTGTAGGTTGGGCTTTGTCTTTTATTGCTTGTTTAGTGCCTGAAGTGTTCTCTCTAGTTGAATAAAGTACTACGAACAAATGGATCAAAGAGTTTAGATTTCACTCTTTGCATTGCTGCATTTTGTGAGACCATGGACGCTTCACGTACCACCTTACCTTCATTCATTCTAAGTTCTGAGGAGGATTCAAAGATTAATTTAGTTTAAATGTATGTCACCACATTACTCAAGTTTTCCATGTCATAAAATTGAGGAAAATAACAGTATCCTACATTCTACATTTTCTGATTCTAGACAGAAAATATTTTGGTGTTTTTCTGTTTTATGATAACTGAAATGGAAACTAGTTTCCAATTAGCAACTCCTTTTTATGATTTTTTTCAGATGGCTCAAAGCCAGAAGTGTTGTGCAGGTCCCCTTCTTTACCCACTGCTGTCAAACATGCTGGTAGATTAAATCAGGTAAACACCACATGCCACTTTGGTTGCATCTTTTACTTTTTATATGTTTTAAAGTCCATATAATGTAATTAAGAAAAGATTTAGCTAAGCTTTCAAGGAAAACCTTTTATGTTGTGAAATGAAATACTTCAGTTTTGTTGGTTTATTAATGTGTATGTTTTTTATAGGGAGTGCTTATGCATGAAGAAAAAAAGAAACCAAAAGGAAAAGTATTTTTGAGTCCCCAGTCAGGTTTGTATATCTTCAGTTCAATTCAGAAACTATGTGTAAAAGCCTGGCCAGAAGGGTGAGGGAGGGGATGCTGCCCCTCTGCTCTGCTAAGACCCCACCTGGAACCCTGCAGCCAGCTCTGGGGTCCCAGGACAGGAAGCACATGGAACTGATGGAGCCAGTCCAGAAGAGGGTCACCAAGATGATCAGAGGGATGGAGCACTTCTCTTATGGAGAGGCTGAGAGGGTTGCGGTTGTTCAGCCTAGAGAAAAGAAGGCTTCAAGGAAGACTATTGTGGCCTTTCAGTTGTAAAAAGGGGCCTTTAAGAAAGGTGGGAACAAACTTTTCAGCAGGCACTGTTGCAGTAGTAAGGGGTAATGGTTTAAAACAGAAAGAGGGTCAATTTACATTAGATTAAAGAAGGAAGTTTTTTACAACAAGGATGGTGAAACACCAGCACAGATTGCCCAGAGATGCTTCACCCCTGAAAATATCCAGGGTCAGGTTGGATGGGGCTCTGAGCAACTTGATCTGGTTGAACATGTCCCTGCCCACAGCAGGAGGATTGGACTAAATGACCTTTAACCCAAATCATTCTAGAATTGTATGATTCTTCATCAGTCCTTATAGAAACTCTAGCTAAATTGTTGAACACAGTGGCAGCTTGAACAGGCTGAAGCCACCTATTTTTTTTTAATCTGGAGAAGTGTACAAATTTTGAGTTTTGTATTGGAAGCAAAACTTGGGCATAACGATTCAGTGCCCTATCACTGATTCTGGTAGATTTATTTTGCAGCAGGGTATGGTGGAGTTGTATCAATCTCTTGTTTCAGGTTACATGGGGTTCTCTGATTCTTCAGGGACAAAGCATGGAATGCTTTCCTGTGAGGGTTTCTTGCAGTAATTGTCTAGAATTATACATGATAAACTAACTTAGAGATTATCAAACCACTCCCTTGGTCTGAACTGCCAAAATGCAAACAAGCTAAAATTACATTTAGAAGTAGCAGTGAGACTGTATTAAAAAGGCCTTTATGTACTCTTTCTGAATCAGAGATGTTTTGTTTTATATGCATGATTAACAATGTAGCTTCCTTACAGCAGTTTATTTAAAGTACAATGAAGATTTTAAGAACAGCTGCTTTTGTTTTAATTACAATTTCTAGTACAACTCTGCAAACCTTTCAGCAGCATGGGTATATAATACACTAATATCTCTGCAGTTGGAGGGGGACCTAATTAGTTTTCTGAAGTTTGTGAAGACTTGACTGCAATTAAGTATCTCATATTAAATTATCCAATTTTTTGGGAAGACACATTGGATTTTTTTGTCTTCACTGGAAGGCTTTTTCAGATCTAAGTTTGGGGATTTTGTAACACAAAATGGTTTGTCATTAGGTGTTTAGTTCAAGAAAATGCTAGTTCTCAATTTTGTATCTAATTATTTCCTACTGTCCTATGGCAGCTGATGATCTTAAGTTGATCTGTGTGTCCTTTCATTGTAGTTTGACTTGACAGTAATTTTCTCCTGTCTTTTTGTTTCAGTTGGTTTAAGTCTTTTTGGGTTTTTTGTCAGGTTTTTTTGCTTCCTTTTGTTTTGGTTTTGTTTGGTTTTGTTTTTTAAAAGCCAACAAATAATACCTTTAAAGCATTATGTTTTTTTCCTCCCAATTTAGGCAGCCTTTCCAATAAATACATGACTCAGGGAAGAGCCTCACAGAAGAGGACCCAGCAAGAATCATGAGGGATATTAAGCACTGATAAATTGCAACACAGGCCCATCATTCACTTAAAAGAAATGTCTTTGGCTAAAGCATCTGAATTCACCGGACAGCAGCATAGACAACCTTCAGCTTAAGTTCAATGAAAATATGGGTGTTTTCTTTTAGATTGCTAGTACAAGCAACTATGAATTTTAATACAAACACCTGTTCTTTATAATAGATTGTTTGAGCATTTTAATAGAAAGCCATGATGTTTTTTATTTGTTTACTAGGTAATGCATTTAGAAAAGGGCAGGCATTAAAAATGAACTGATTTCAGGGTTTCATTTTTCCACCTGACCATTTTAAACTGCACTAAAACTATGTGCTAGCCAAATAAATTATATTTTCTTCAAAAATGAATCTTTTGAAGGAGCAAATGATATTTATTAATGTTGATTGTTTATTGAATCCTTGTGTAAGTGTTAGAGATGTTTGTAGATTGCTATATTCTTTCTTATCTCTCCAGAGAACTAAAAACATAAACACTAGTCATCATATGTAAAACAATCTCTGGACAAGCAGTGCCACTGAGATTTTGTGGGGTTGTTTTCTGTTCTGTAATTTTATGGGAGTTTATTTGCTGCTGTGCTCGTGTTCAAGAAAGAAAGAAAGACTAGGTAACAGGTCAGTCCTGTTTTGTTGCTGCTAAGAATCTTTTTCAAGGCCTTGGGGATACAGACAAAAATGCTTTAATAAGTAGAGGTATTATATTTGGCAGCTAGGGAAAAATACATGTCCATTTTAATAGAATATGAAGAGGATCCTTGTACCAGTCAAGAATTTACATTCATTAGTAGTACGTACTTGAGTTTTACTTGAAGTCCTTCCAGAGGTGGTAATGTACCATCTCATCTTGTGCAGAAGAGAATTAGTTATGTGTTAAAATTTAAACCACTGTTAATTTATGAATCTGAAATTAATTAAAAAAAAACAAAAAAGTGAAAATCAGACTTAAGTTTCTCTGGTTTTTTCTGAAGTTGTAGTTTTCAATATTCCTGACATAAATGTATAATTAATGCAAAGTTACTATAATTATCTGGATTTATAACCATCATGTTCAATTTTTTTTCCCCTATCAATCTATTTTTATGGGAGTTGAAAGCTAGAATTGCCAAAGGGGTCTTAGGGAATTAGCATCCTAAGTCTTGTTTTGGTTTTCATCCATCTGAAGCCAGATGTCTGTGAACTTCCAGATGTGTTGCTTTCACAAATAATTTCTTCTGCGTTCTTTCCTAAACACATTTTCAAGCATATTACCTTTGTGCTTTATTTAGCTTTCTGTTCAGAGTTACTTCCAATTTTGCTGGTTGGATTGAAGTGTATAAATCTCTTCCGAACCAGGTGCATACTCTGTCCTTCTTAATGATATGGAGGGACATGCAGTTGTTTATTTATGCTGTCTTTTTTATTGGAAAAAAGTACTGTCACCATATTTCACAGGAATTTCAAATGCTTTTGATGTCTGAGTTTCCAAAGCTGGAATATATTTTATGCTGTGACTAGTAGGTAATCAGTGCTGAGAAATAGAGAAATACTAATTTTTTTCAGATTTGCAACTCAGTTAACCGTCTTAAACAGGTAAGTCAGTGTCATGTAGTTATTTAACTACTAGATATCACACATCCATTTTCCCTAATGCAATTGTTCTGATGAGGTTTGTTTCCTAGCTATATTTCAAACTCTTTCCCCATCTATTAAAATTTTACTTAAAGCTTCCAGGGCTTGAAATAGCTGCTTAGAATGGGAGTTTTCTAGCATAGAAATTTGTTGGCTTTTTCTTCGATACTGATAACTTATCAATATCTCTTATTACTCACTTGAACTAGTTAGATTTTAAAACTGATTTTTGCATTTATCTTATCTGAGAGAAGGCTATTTTTCTAGCCCATGCTCAGTGTTCCATGTGGAGATTGATTCAGCAGGCAGGAGACTAAGGATTGATGATTGGAAGCATCCTGATGAAAGTTTTGCCTGCATGTTTGAGTGTGAAGGATGAAGGAGGTATTAGCTGCAGTCATACACAAGCTTCCCTCCTTCAAGTGTACTGACTTCAGCTTTCAGCCCAGTAGTGCATTAAACCCCCCCACCCCTAAGTAGGAGTAGTTTAGTTGAGATGCATGTTCAAGGTGCATGAATTACATGTGAAAAGACACACTGTTTGTAGCTAAAGAAAATACAACTTTTTTTATATACCTGCTATCTTTATATTTGAGGTAGTAGTACTGTGCCTCAGTAAAGAGCGTAATTATGTATGTAAAAAACACATATCTTATGTGCTACCAAGCTCTTCAGAACTACTAAGCCCAGAATCAGGGAAGTGAGGTGATGAGACCCAAATGTGTTTCTTGTGCTTGGACTTCATAAACAGGGATTTAAAGTATTATCTAGCATATTTAAGGATGCTGGAATGTGGAAATGAAAAATGAGTACTTGTTTACCTTCTGGCATAACCATCATTCAACTTAAAGTAATGGCATGAGTCTCCCTGTACCAATGGTATTGGGGTTTCTTGCAAGTCAAGTCGCTGCAGCCACCAGGAGTTGGGGAATGGCAGGTCAGTTCATCCAGCAGCTTTCATGCTCTCCTCCCACCATGCCTCTGCACCAGGCAGGCATCAAGGGCAGCTGGGCCCTGACCCCTGCATGGCCATCCTCTCACTTGGCCCCAGACTGGCATGAACTGGGAGGAAAGGGATCCTGGTCAGCAGGAGGCAGACACAATGAGTTGTTTGTGATGGATCGTAGCAGTCACTGGTTCCGGGTCCTCTGCACTCCGCTCAGGGATTTGTCCAAACTGGATCGCTCTACACATGGATTTTGCCTGCTGAGCCAAAGCTTCCTATTGAATAGCCATATGCATTGTTATTTTCAAATGCTTGCCAGTGTGACGGTCAATAAATATTCACATTCTGTGCCTGTATTTTTTAGGTGGGAAACTATGTACTTATGGGCCTCCATTGTTCCCTGGTGTGGGAAAATTTTAGGGGGTAAAAAGATAACGGTATGGAAATTGTAGAGGAAAATAGGATTGCTACTTCCTGAATGGAATGTGGCCAGCATACCTGACTTCGCACTCACTATACATGCTACGGGTGGGTGGAGTAGAGTACACTGCAGCCAAGCTTTTGCAGAGGGTTGAACTTAGTTGTCCTTTCTGGCTGATAAGCTGCACAGCAGCTGAAAACCAAGGGAGATAAAGGAAGATGTCCTGTTGTTGAATCAGCAGCTGTGGTGGAATCACTCTCCTTAGGCTGACACATTATTCATTCTGAAATATCCACCCCCAGCATACAACCACCTCTCACAGGGTAAGCTATATGACTACAGCCACTCAAGCTCCATCTAAACATAAGTAAATAGTGCAAAAGTGAATTCAGAAAGGTGAGAAGTTAGGAAAGACTCCATTTTAACTTCTGGAATCAGTTGATAGGCTCAACCTGTCTTTTCCCCTGTGGGGACAGCTATGGGGTAAGAACAGTGTTCTTTGAATGGTAAATTACTGTCTCAATTTCACTTTTTTTAGGGATTAGAGCTTTTTAGTACATTTCTTTGAATTAATATATTGCTTTGAATATGTTTTTGCAGTCAGCTGCTGTCACCAGCAATCCTTGAACCTTAACATGTCAGAATTCTAGGCTGCAGCCAAAGCAGCAGGACCAGGGACAGGATTCTGCCCCTCTTGCTTGCCTCTTGTGAGACACCAGCTGGAACACTGCATCTAGCTCTGGGGCTTCCAACTTAAGAATGATATGGAACTGTTTGAGTGTGTGGCCTCCCCTGCAGTAAGCTGATAAAAGGACTGCAGCCACCTCCCTTATGAAGACAGGATCACAAGGCTGGGACTGTCTATGAAGACGAGAAAGTTATCTGGAGACCTCATGCCAACCTTCCTGTATCTGCAGGGGGCCTACAGGGAAGCTGGAGACTCATCATCGGGAACAGTACTGATAAGACAATGGGGGGGGATTTAAATGAGGTATTAGGAAAAAATTTGTTACTGTGAGGCACTGTAATGGGTTGCCTAGGGAAGTTCTGGGTAAGGCCTTGACCAGCCTAGTCCAGTGAGAGGTGTACCTGCCCACGGCAAAAGGGTTGGGACTAGATGATCTTCAAGCTCCATTCTAACCCCCTAACATTCTAAATTAACAAAGATTGTTATTTCGTAACCTGTTAACTTGAAAGGTGCTGACTAATCAATCATTAAATGGTTTCAGCAAAAACCTCCCCTTTCCACGTGACACCTGGGCAGCTGTTTTGCTGCGGCCTCCGCCAGGGCAGCTGAAGGACAGGGCGTCCTACCGTCTTTACCGCTTATCTCGGCGCGCAGCCCGAGCGCCTGCAGTGCCCCGCCCTCCCGCAGCCGGAGCGGGGAGCGGGCGCCGCTCCGGGGGGTGGAGCCGCCGCCGCCCGTCCCCGCCCGCGGCCCGTGCGCGGTGGCGTCACCGCGTGCGGGCGGCGCTGCCCGTGGCCGAGGGCGCTGGGCTATGGCCTCGTCCGTGGTGCGCGCCACGGTGCGCGCCGTCAGCAAGCGCAGGATCCAGGCGACCCGCGCCGCCCTTACGCTGGTCAGTGCCGCGGTCGGGCAGCGGGCGGGACCCGGGGACCGCGGCACCTCGCGGGTGCGGGAGCTGCGCCACGGGCAGTGAGGCGGCCCCTGGCGACAGCGGGGCGGGCACACGGACGGGGACGGGCCGCCCCGCCGGGCTGTGGCCGCTCGGCCGAGCAGTGCCGGGCCGGGATCGGCCGGCGTCGGTAACCCCAGCGAGGCGGCTGCGGCGGGCGAGCTGCAAGGGGCTGTTCTTCCCCCTGCCGAGTTGAAAGGCGCTAGCTCCTACTCCTCGTCAGTCCCGCTGAGCGGAGGCCCCGCGCTCCGCCGCTCCGTCTGCGGAACCGCTGAGGCAGCTCCGGTGCGGCCCCTGGGAGAGCGGGGCCTTGTCGCATAGACACCACAAAAAACAGAATTTGATTAACATTTTTTGAAAGATGGTAATGCGTAACCTACCGAGGCTGACGCGTAGGTTCTTTCTAGGAAGGCTTTACATCCTGTTGTTAATAATAAAGTGCGTGCATTCTAGCGGCCGTGCTGGAGAGGCCAAACTTGAAAACATGGTGTTTGGTCGTAGGTTGGACTTCGTGATCTCAGAGGTCTTTTCCAGCCTCTGATCTGAAAGCACTGCAGAAAAAAGTTCAGTCAGTTCCCACAGGAGCAGGTGCAGATCGAGTGCACACAGCTCAGTCATTTGTCTGAGCAGGTAATTCCTGCTCAGTAGTGGGTCTAGAGACACACAGCCCCACAATAAGAGTCGTAGAGGTAATTAGAAAGGATTTTCTACTGCAAGTCTACTTGACGTTTACTTTGTGTGTTTAGTTCGGCTCATGGTAAGAACTTCACATTAGTAATGCTTTTCTCAGTGTCTTAGAAACTTGTGGGAATGTAATGGAAATTTTGACGTTTGCATTTTGTTATTGCATTTCTGCATCAACTAGATCTGCATGAATACTGAATTTTATCTGCTGTTAAGTCACAGGTTCCCTTAAGGTTAATGGGGAGAGAGAAGTAGGCTATAAGCCCTCTATATCTAACCGATTTTAGTCTGTATTGGGTATGCGACAAAATTTTACAAGAACAGAGCTACTTGACTGAATTATGGTAGTGATTTTGGAGGAAGAAGTTGCAAAGAAACAACATGGATCTTGACAGGCTTGAGAGGTGGGCTTGAGAGGTGGGCTGATACAAACTTTATAAAGTTCAGCAAAGTGAAATCCAAGGTCCTGCACTTGGGTCGGGGCAATCCCAGGCACACCAACAGGTTAGGTGGAGAATGGATTGAGAGCAGCAGTATCAAGAAGGATTTGGGTATGATGGTTGATGAGAAGCTGGACATGACCCAGCAATGAGCAGTTGTAGTCCAGAAAGCCAAATGTGTCCTGGGCTGCATCCAAAGCAGTGTGGGTAGCAGGGCCAGGGAGGGGATTCTGCTGCTTTGCTCTGGTGAGATCCTACCTGGAACCCTGCATCCAACTCTGGGGCTTCCAACATAAGAAGGGCATGGAGCAAGTCCACAGGAGGCCACAAAGTTGGTAAGAGGACTGCAGCCACCTCCCTTTTATGAAGACAGGTTGAGAAGGTTGGGGCTGTCCAACTTGAAGAAAAGAAGGTTGTCGGGAGACCTCATGGCAACCTTCCAGTATCCGCAGGAGGCCTACAGGGAAGCTGGAGAGGGACTTTTCATCAGGAACTGTAGTGATAAAACAAGAGGGAGATTTAAATGAGGTATTAGGAAGAAATTAATTACTGTGAGGGACGTGTGACACTGGAATGGGTTGCCCAGGGAAGTTCTGGATGTGTTCAAGCCCAGTTTGGGCTTGAACCAACCTGGCCTGTGTTCAAGGCCTTGATCAACCTGGTCTAGTGTCTCTGCTATGGCAAGGGTGTTGGAACTAGATTATCTTATTCTAACAGCCAAACCCCCCATTGTTAAGGATTAAGGATTGAATTTTTGAGGTATCTGTTTGCTGGCAGTGCGGGTGAGGAGAGGAGTGAAGAAGTGGTGTGCTCTGTGTCAATTAGGTTGAGGAGACATCTGTTTTACAGCAGTGTGTATCTTACAGGCATCAACTTTAATACATGCATTACAAATATACAAAAAAATCAAATTTATATGTATTCTTTTGTCTTGCAGACCCCTTCTGCTGTCCAGAAGATAAAAGAGCTTCTGAAAGATAAACCTGACCATGTAAGTGTAGACAGGGTCAGTCTGTAGGGTATGCTAAGGTATTAGCACAGCTCATGATTGCAAAGCATTTCTGGCTAACTTAGACGTTTGAACTGAACACTGAGGTGTTTGTTAGAGATGTTGACATACTTTTTTTTTGGTAGGGAATGCATAAGCTTGTTTGTATATCCAGCTTTGTTTTATTATAAAATGAAATGCAGGAAACAACTGACTGTAATGACAATTCACTGTACAGATACTGTTAAGATTAATAAAGTTGGAAAAATTTTGACCTTGAGATATTTTTGAGCTACATTTTAATGAAACCCTTTAGTATGGCATAGTAATGACTTCTGATGGGGAGAAAGCTCTTCAGTTATTATTATTTAAGTTCTTGTAGGAATTCTCATTGTGAAGTATGCAATAATAAAGTTATATTCATATGCATTGGAGAACATCTAATTCTTAGGAAAAGTGCCAGACAATGTGTTTTTTTAAGTAACCAGTGTTTCACCAAATAATGAGTTTGTCATCTTTTCTTCTTGAGGGAAAGACACACAGAGGCTTCTTTTATAATCATTGTAAAAACAAGCATTAGCTTTTTTTTACAGTAAGTATTGCTCTAAGAAGAATATTTCTTTTATTAACCAAGGCCATTGTTTGTTTTGCTTCCTGCATGTCTGCAACTAACTAGACTTATTTGTTCTAATGTTTTAAACCATCCTAAAGAATCCTTGGGCCTACACTTTATATGGTCAGTCGTTTCCTGGCTTTAATTGCTGTTTGCATTTTCCAACCCATTATTTTAGCAGTTACTGTAGAGAAAGGTATTTAGTCTGAAAGGATCAGAGGCAGTTTGTCTTGAGCCCATTTGAGGAGAAGTGTTACATTTTGATACATTTTTATAACAACATATGGACATGGATAATAAAGTTTGGCTCTTCAGTTATGAAGCACTGGTGCGTAGAAGGTGATACAGATACTTCTTAAAGATTCTTACACACAAACAGTTTTCTGCTTTGTTTAAAACTTCTCTATTTTTCCTTACACGGATGCTCTTCTTGTCAGACTTGCTGAATGCTGTGAATATTGCAAACATTGACTAAGTTGGCTTTTAAAGCCAGTTAAAACAGTACACATATAGCATACACTTGATATAGGGAGGGGTTTGCTTCTTGGCAATAGAGGTAATGAAAAATCAAAGTATGTTTTTCAGAACTTTGGTTTAAAGTAAGTTTTCTGATGGTGTCATTACAAGAGTTCTGTGATAATCTAGTAACTGCCCTTATTTTGGCCTCACAGCTTCATAATTATGTTACTGTCATACTAGCTGAATTAGCATCTGAGTAAACTGTAATTTGAAGTCACAAAATACCTGTCTTTGAAATTTGACTGTCTTTTTGAGACCTGGTTCCTACTTCAAAAATTTAACATACTGTAGGGCATGATCCACTCCAGCAAGGATCAGATGTTTTTTTTTTAACCTTAGCAGTCAAATTATAAAAGCAAAAAGAAAAAGTTACCTCTTATCTGTTACAGTAATTCACTTTTACATTTAGGCAATGGAGAAAAATAAATATCAGCACTTCATTGTTCTGCATACTTTTTAACTTGATGTTCTGAATAGATTTTAAAAAGGAATTTGTGCATGTGGTGGTGTTTTTTGTTGTTTCCTTTTCTTTAGGTAGGTGTGAAAGTAGGTGTTCGTACAAGGGGATGCAATGGACTTTCTTACACATTAGAATATACAAAATCGAAAGGAGACTCTGATGAAGAAGTAGTTCAAGATGGTGAGTTTCTAGTGGAGCAGCACAAGCTTCTGTGGTGGGGGGATGAAACCTCATCATTTTCAGAGAAGAAATCTATGTTGTCAAAGTTTTGTGTATCTTGTTGGATTCACAGACTTTAAGAAGGGTATGAAGTGGGTTACTGTCTGCTATGCATGTGAATTGTGTACTCAAGCTGAGATTTGTTGCCATGTTCTACCGCTAATTTCCATCAGCATCGTTTTTTGTCCCCTGTCAAAAAAAATAGACATTCATGTGCACACATAAGTAACAGTTCCACATTTCTGACAGACTTCTATTGGTAGAATGAAAACAGTGCTTGAAGTGCCCCACATTAGGCCAGGGAAACCAAGTTGTACTGGTAGTCTCTATACTTAGCTTCCTCTTCTTTTATTACTGGTCCAAAGAGAATTTCAAAGTGAATGATGGTTTTGCTCTATGTAATTTCTGGTTTTCTGTTCTTTTCAAGGGGTTAGAGTGTTTATTGAAAAGAAGGCACAGCTGACGCTTCTAGGAACTGAAATGGACTATGTAGAAGACAAACTGTCCAGTGAATTTGTCTTCAATAATCCGAACATCAAAGGAACGTGTGGCTGTGGAGAAAGCTTTAACATCTGAAATCTCAGGATTACTTCTTTGACTTTGAGCAGCCCAAAACACTTACTATTATGACTTTCAGAAGCAAATGCATTTTCTTCAGGTTTGTAGGCTGCGTAAAGTGGGGATACTATTAAGAAAAATAAAGTTACATATTTGAAAATATAAGCTGTGTGTTAAATTCCACCACTGATATAGTTATGCTGTCATTTGTGATGAGTTGGGATCTAAAAGGTAAGAAGAGTAAGTGCTGCAGTATCATCTCTCTACTTCCACTTGCCAAGGAAATAAAATTTCACTGTTCTTTTCCTCTGTCATTTTCTTTGTCAATCCTACTTCCCCATTCAAAACCCATTTGAAAGAATACATAGTGTTCTGCTTTGATTTGAGGAAAACAAACAAACCAATGAAGAAAAAATCGTAACCATTTCTGTGTGAGTATTTATAAGGATTTATATATACAAGCACACAATCCTTGCTTACTTTGTACTTTTCCAATGCTTTCATTTTTTTACAAGTGCATTTTCTGGTGGTTTATTTTCCCTTAAATTCAGGGAAATAAAAATGTAGTTAATGTATTAAGATAGTGGTAGGCTATGATAGCCTCTGTTATAGAAATGCTTGGAAGAGGGCTAGCCTAATTTTAATTATTTTCTTTTCCTTGTTGAAGGCATAGTCCCTGCTGTACTCAGTCATTTTCAAATCATGAAGGATCTGGGTGCTGGAAGGCTAAAAAGTGATATGCAGGCCTTGTTTTTCACATTTCATTTTTTAATCTTGCCTCAATTAATTTGCCAAGGTGATAAAACTGCTTCCATATTCTTATTCCTCATGTTCACAGAATGTACTGTGTTTACACAAAAATCTATGAAAACTTACTGAGAGACAAATCTCAGATTTCTCATTAGTTTTTTTTTTTTCTGTAATCATGCATGCTACTAATTTTGTTAGCATTTGAACTTTTTTCATTACTCTAAGTAGTAGATTTTTTTTGCCAAAGTTTGTGGTCCCCTCTGTTTAACTCCTGTCTTGGATTTAACTTGATAACAGGAGAAAAATAATTTTTAATTAGAAAAAAAAACCCTTAGTATTTCATATTTCTTCTAAATTAATCTAGGCAGTAATTAAAATACTGTAAGAGGCCATTTTTTCTTTGGAATTTACTTAATCAGAATCTTGGTTTTGTAAACAAGTGTCTTTCAAGCTTATGCAGTTTTCAGCAGTTCTTCACTGGTGCTGATACAAAATTGTAAATGTCTCTCCAGACCTTCCCAAAACCTGGTATGAGAGAGGAACTGTTCCACCCTTTTATCTCCTCATTGTCCAGAAATGACATTGTGCAGCTCAGGTGCTCATATGTGCAGAATAGAAGGTAACATGTCTGCTTGGGCAACAGATCTGAACAGCTGGTGAAAATGGTGCAAATAAAAAGTAGGGGGACAGCAGGAGTCTTGTAGGTGTTGAGATGGGAGTGATCTGAGAGCATTAAGGCTGCTTGTTGAAAATCCAGAGGTCATCTTGATGTGGACAGTTGTACCCCACATGTCTGTCACCAACTGCTGTAGATGTAGGATTTTGGTTCCACCTACATTTTGGTTCTTCCCTCTGCACCTCTTCCCAGGGCAAAGGGAAGAATAAAAATGAAAAAATGAAAACTAACACTTCATCTGCTTTATGTAGTGCACAGGAACAGAAGGTCAAAATTACTTACAGTCTAATAGTAAATACTTGAATTTTGGTTATATATCACCTTTTGATGTAATGACACTATTTCCTTCAACAGTCAAGTGTTGCACATAGTTACTTTATATAGTGATTCAGTAATTAGTGGTAATACACTGGTAAGTGCTTCTGTAGTGATGTAACTCCTTCACTCTTGCCAACAAAAACATGGAGATCATGTGACATTGTTGCATTACATCTAAAACTCCAAGCTAAGGGCATTTCTTCAGATTGCATTTCTCTGCTTCTTGCTAGAGATAAGACTTTGAATGTGGTAACACTGGTGGTTGCTAAGAGTACTGGTACTTACTCATTTAACTTGTTTTGGGGTGGAGAAGATTGGTTTGAGGATTTTTTTAGACCTACCTGGCTTGTGTAGTAATCCTTTTTGTGTATTTGTGTATGCCTTGAATGAAAGTTTGCACTTCTGTACTCCCATGAAGTAATCATCTTAAGTTGCCACCTTACTAAGACAACTGATGCACAGTGTGTTAAACTTCTACTAAAGTGCTACTTACAGTTGCATACAAACTGTATAGTTTTGTTGATTGGTCCATTATAATTTTGTGCAACAATGTATGTAGAGTCCTCAATTATAATAAATATAGCCTGTTGGAAACCATGAAATATTCCTATCTTGAATGATTTTTTGAATAAAAAAAGCACTGGGGGAGAGAACAGGTTTGTGTGCTGGGGTTACAAAGTAGACACAATGCTACTGTTACCTCACTTAGTATTTCCCCAAAATATTAAACATTTCCAGATATTAACAGCATTAAAATGAATGCTGATAGAAACATAGGGCAGAAAAAATAGTTAACTATGTGCATAAGATATTTATGCATCTGGGAGAGTGTGCTGTTAATGTATAGCCTTCTGTTAAAATTCATGACACACTATTCTCAGGGTAAAAATTCTAGCAGACAAGATGATTTTGAAGGCTTTCACATACCAAAAATCATTATGGTATGTTTCAATGCAGGATAATGATTTTGATCAAAGTAACTGCTGACATAAAACGCCTGACTGGCTAGGCGTTTCCAGGATGAGAGTCAAAGGGAATTCTTCACCATTCCACTTCAGTGCTGTATCATGGCACTCATGTTCTGTAGTGTATTATGTCCATGACACATTTAGGGTGTTCTCTTAGATACAGTCTTTGCACCTCTAAAGGTTCCTTTTGCTGTTAGGTGAAGATTCTGAACAATAGAAGGTGAAGTAATGAATTCTGGAAAAATGTGAGAGGTTGTTGATACAATTGCACATTCATGATTCTAGAGAGTTCGTTCTTACAGAACTTGTAAAAAACCACTTGCTTGCTCAACCAGGTTGGTATCCCCGTTCAGCCAAGTTTTATATCTCTTTTTGGATGGCTCAGGAAGAAGAATTTGTTTAGGAAAAAATTGACTAGCTCAATATGCAAGTCAACTGGACATGAGATGATGGAACAAAATTAATAGGAGCTACAAAATAAAAAAAGATTTAGGGACTGACTTTATGCTGTATGTTGCTTCTATTGGTTTTGTTGAGGATTTTTTGTTGGGGTTTTTTTGTTGTTTTTTGTAGTTGTAATTATTATTGGCCCTGTTTCTTTGAATCAGCACCTTCACTGGTGGAAAAAATCTTCACCTATACCACTATTGTGCTTAACACTGGCTGCCTGTCTGTTCATGACACAAATTTTTATGATGCTGGAATTTTGCAGTTTCTTCTTACAGAAGCATTCCATAGTTGTCTGATGTGTCAGAGTGTGCAGCTCTGTCTTCAACCCAAAATAACCTCAAAAGAGTGCTCAAATTTTAAAATAAAAGCATACTTTGAAATTACTTTTTCTCATGACCCATACGGCTTTTTGTCTGTGAAGGTAATCTGCCAGAAAGGGAGCAGTTTGGGCTGCTGAGTACGTTACTGCCACTTTTAACACCTAAGAAATGTCCTGCTTCAACATGCTGAGGAAAATACGTGTACTTAGTGCAATTCCACATGCATTTAGTCTTGAACAGCATTTGAAAAGCAAAATTTGTATGCAATGTCTGGCATTTTTCTTAAAGAGAGGTACAGCAAGGGAAGGTTAACTACTCAATTTTAGCAGTCTAAACCCTCACCTTTTATGGTCCCATTCAGTAGGCTACACCTCAGCCTGTCCATGCCTTAGCCGGCAGCTGTGCAACCCAAGCTTCTCACACGAGAACCCAGGGGTCCCAGACCCTGACTTGTCTAGGGACAGGGTGGAATTCCAAGGGCTAGTTCATGGGAACAGATATTTACTGACACTGGGTGGCAGCAAGTTTCCAGTCCACATGTTTCAAAAGGCAAATCGCCTCTTTCCTCATGTCTGTGTTCCAAGTTTCCTATTGGATTTCCCAAATACCAGAGTACTTCTGCCTACACAGGTGGAACGTATTCCTCAGCTCTGCTGTTTGTCTTTCTTGCAATTCTGTTCTGTGCTTTATATCTGTTCCTGACACCTGGCAAATGATCACAGAAATCCAAATTGCCAAACCATTTCCAAGATGGAAAGAAAGCAGAGGAGCTTTCCGACAAAGCTTTAGCTTTTGAAGCACTGGGTTTTTTCACCAGTCATCCTCATTTTCCCATCTTCCTACTAAGAGATAGGTTGGCATTTGGCTGACTTTGGGTTCTGGAAATAAACTCAGCAGAGATATATAGACTGTTACAGCTTCCTAAAACTCACTTTCTTAGTGATCTGTTTTATACATGTACCATAACACAGTGTTCCAGACAAACTACATTTTTAAACTACTTTTGGGCAATTTTATTAACCAAGGCATAATGCAGAAAATTAGAGATTTTTTTTTTTTTCACGGAGCAGTTGACATCTGCAGTCTATTACAAATATTTTAAGATATGCATATTACATATGAGTTCAGAGGAAATGTACTCGTCGTTATTGTGGACTGTTTGGGAACATAGTTCTCTGTCTCTTTGGTGGTTTATTTTCATACTCAGCCTGTGATTATTTTTTTATACTCAGTTTAGATTTTATGTGTTTTTTCCAAAGATTATTTGTTTGCATTGTATGATGATCAATTGCTACCAAACTGCAACTTTTATCAAAACTTCTAGTCTTCAAAACATTTAAAGCAACAACAGAAAAATTCAGAGTCATCCAAGTATATATATTTATACAGTCCTGCACCATCAATGTAAAGATTTTCCAATATGCTTTTCAAGAATTTTGTCATCCCTCTCAAATACTAAAAATCAGCAGCAAAGTGCCCATGTTTTCTGGAGCAAGCATACATGTCTCTTCCATGCTATGCAGTTAGCAGTAAGATCTAACAACTGCAAAGCTACAGCAAGTAATAAACACAGCTTGCTTTCCAATGAGGTTATTATTAGCAACTTTTCACAAATAGATGCTGAAGAGCAAAATGCTGAATCAATAAGAACAGGAATAAGAATCCCACACAGTTCCATATCTGAAGATGTAAATCAGTTCTCTAAATCAAAGTGAAAAGTGCTGTTGCTGGAGGACAGAGAGAGGTTGGTCTGTGAGCCATTGCAAAAACTTTTACTTCCTTATGTGTCATTGCCAGTTTCTTTGGTCAAAGACAAGTATTTCAGGGGCAGAGAGGAAAGAAATATTGTGCAAAATAAAACACTTTAGGAAAGAGAAAAGGCTCCAGTCAACATTCAAAACTTCATCCATGTCTACATTACACAATACTTATGGTGAGCAGTCCATACTGGTAATTATTTATGGATATTTCAGAGTACTACAAATCAAATTATTCAGGAACCACAGAATGAAAATTAAAAGAAGGAAAAGTCTGAATTCCAAGAGCCAGCTTGTGGATATAGGAATTCAGACATTAGACTCTGAAACAATTTGTAAGTAATAGAAGCATGAATATCTGGGATATGAAAAAAGATATTCGTCAAAGCAGAAGTAGGCAAAAAATCTGCTACATTTATTTACTCAAAACAAGATTATTTCCACAAAATCATGACAAATATTAAAAACATATAGAAGCCCTACAGGCATTTGGGAGCACTTTCAGATCCATGTGCATAGAGGTAGCTGATTCCTACAAAAAAAGCTTGCTACAAGCTTGTTAGTTGCTCCTGATGTTGAATTCAGTGGGAAACCTGTCTTGGATTTTGGTGGGATCTGGATTAACCTACACAATTTTTTCCTTTTAAAATCATGACACAGTACACCTAGTCTGAAATATATTAACAGGCTGTTTTTTATGAATCTGCTATAGCTAATGGCTTGCATATACTGTGACCATTTTGCGCAAAGAGGTTACCATACCAGTGCATGTTTAGTTACATTTGAACAACAAAGGGAGAATCTGAGCCAAAGCAATACTTTCCATATATCTTCCCTCCTCTCCACCTTCATTACTACAAAGTACTTCAGGGTTACATATGAATTTTTCATCTATTACCCTTTCTTTGTGTGTGTATGCATTATGTGCATGCACATCTAAGCAAAACACCATGGCTCTGAGTGGCCTTCCTGCATAGCTTGGGAAAAACTACACCAAATGTTTTAGCTCTTGGCTTCTCAGACATAGCATCAAATCTTCAAGGAATGATTTGGTGGAGGCTGTATATTTTCCACTGTTGCAATATGTTTGGGTAGGTTAGTCATCACCTGAAGACTGCCATAGCATCCACTTCCTTACATCTCCCAAGGAGCTGACAACTGTTCATGCAGCTGGTTTCAGTTGGTTCTCACACTGTCTCTCCCTAGATGTTCTTCAGCAACAAGATTGCCAACAGGAACAAAATCAATACCTAGATGACAAAGAAGGCTTTAACATGTGGACAGATTGAAACAAGCTGAAATTAGATCTGTTTTTGCTTCAAATTGCAGATATAACATAGGCAGTGTCAGTTCAAACCTGTCTTCTTGGACCTGCCAGCAACACACTTTTGTAAGAGTGTGCAGTTGTCAAATGCTAACATCTAGCCATTGGCTTTGTGACTGAGACTGACAAGATGAGTGCCAAGCAGTGATCATATATGAATTATTTTACCTCATGACTTTATAATCAGTAAAAATCACTCTATTCACCCCAGTGAAAGCAGAAGTAGGACTGCTTTTTCTTTTTTTCTGCTTTGTTTTTTTTTCTTTGTTTTTTTTTTTTTTCCTTCTAAGAAATAACAACAACAAACCATGTAGGCATTTATCAAGTGTAGATATCTCACTGAAAGTGTTGAGTCCTGAGCACTGGTTTAAATTACAACATACAGAGGTCAGTGTTCTGCCTTGTTACAATGTACTCCCATTTATTCTAGGGAAAATATTGTATTATATGTATGTGTTAAAATAATACATATTTTTTGCCAATGTCAGAAATACCTATGTGATCTTCCACAGTCTGAGGAGATTCAATAATTTTTGCTGTTTATCCTTCATATCCTGTTCTGCATCATGAATTTAAATGGAAAATACTGCAGTTCAGCAGAGAAAGCAAATAAAGCTGAAGTGCTGTAGGCAATTTATAAAGTTACCATTATTTTTAATTATTCTTCAGACTGTAGTAGTAGCTGGAAATTGAGTGGGAAGCATGACCTTCTCATGCTGTACAAACACAGCAGAATAATATGACCCTCCCAAGTGTTTTAGTGTTCCTCAATGTGGAGCAGATGGAGGGAAATATAAGCCTTCAGAAAAACAATATGCTTATATTTCTTTGTCTCTGCTGGAACATAGTATAAATAAAATGTAGTATGTCTTTTTCTGTTCAATGTAATTCCTAGTCTAGTGAGACTAGTTCAGTTAACTGCTGCCTGAGATATCCCTGGGTCAGATGTGGTCCAGAGAGTAGACGTGTTCTACAGTAACCATGGCACTTAACTAACCAGGTTGTGCCCTGCCCAGACTAAGGAACTCAAGTCTGCCCTTCCTCTTCTCTCATCCTTTAGTTTCTCTCTTTTCTTATTCTTTTTTTATGTTCAGCTCTCTCTATGTATTCATCCATTGTCTTCTACCCTCTTTATAGACGTCTTAGTCTTTTTTTGATCACTATTCCTCTCAGTCTATTCTTACTGGTCATAATGAAGTCATTGCGTTCAATGCCCAGGGAATAGTCTTTTTCTTTTTTTCAGAAGTACATATCCCAGTTGTATTCCTCCTTTCTCTTCAATTCTCTTTTAACCCATCAGACTCTCATGTTTTATGACAGAATTCTCTCAGTCCTGATTACAAAGATGGTCTCTCTGCCTGATCCACAATATGTCTCCAAGTGTTAGCAACACCTTTGGATTTCCTGGTTGCCACGACTAACCAATTTGTACAGTAGTGTTGCCTCAGCAGAGACTCTCTTCTTGCTAGGTACCCAGAAACTTCAGGCTACTGGGAAGTTGACCATTGCTGGGAGCTTCCTGGTAACTGTGCTCTTTATCTCTCTATACCATGCAAACAAATTATTCCTTGGAGACATATATGACTGTTCAGCACAGTGATGAAAACAGTTATTTCAGCAAGCATGGTCCTGCTGGTGTTTATGGAGATACCCCAGAAAAGATTGCTGAGCTGCTTTAGCTGCCATCACTAGCTGTTCTCTCAGAAATCCCACTGAGTGAGAGCTGTGTAGGAACTTATCTAGAGAATTACTCTAAAGCTATAAAGCATTCTTCTCAGATGCATAGGTGGTGTGGTACAAAGCAGAGTGAAAATCTCAGCTAGTTCTACTTTGCTCAGCTTTAACTGTATCCCCACACAGAGGCTGCCAGCTAGGTGGTGAAGTTGCTTTGAGATTTTTTTTTTGTTTAAGTACTTTTTTTCTTTTTAATGATCAGATCTGAGAGCCCTCAAAGTTAATGAAAGCCCCCAGGCTTCAGTGAACTTTTTGATTACAACCATGAAATGTGTAATGGATTCTTTCTGACCAGGGAAAGATAACTATTCAATGAGTATTCTGGCTATTTTCTGTTAATAGCTATTCCTGCTTTAGAATTATAGTTTGTAAAGACACATAGCTTGATTTCCAAGATATGTGTCCTCCCCAGATGTGTGAAGGAGCTTCCTGCAAAAAAATAAATGCACAAAAGAATTCTACCTTCAAGACAATTATATACATTTGCTGTAGAAAATACTTATTTTAAAGAAGGAGGTGTTTTATTGCTGCCCAAAGGAAAGGCTGTGTCTTAGCTCCTGCAGACTTGTGTCTTTCCCTGATATTGGTGTAACACTGGAGAGTACTTCCCTTGCAAAGCAATCTAGTGAATCATAAAGCAAAAAACCTCTGATTCCTTCTGTACATAAAGCCACACTCAAAACATGAATCTTACATCTCTTTAGATGGGTTCATATTACTGGACTGAAATATGTAACACAAATTAAAGCCTGTGTAAATCTTCGAGCAAGTGCTTATAAAACAAAAGAAAACCAGTGCTTGTGTTTTGGTGGTAGCACTCTCATACTTCATCACAGTCTGTAATCTGTAGGAAAGGCCTCCTAGTATAAAACAGAGATTGTGTAACTTCCAGGAGATCAGCTTAAGCTGTCTTTATTAACTGTGTTTAAAATTCACAGACAAGCTAAATCAAATAAAGTTATTCAAGAGCCTTTGGAGAAGCTCCTGGAGGGAAAAAAAATGAGCATTAGGAATGCACTCTAACCTGTATTTTTTATGAATGTTTTCATTCATGTAGTAGTTCTTATAGTAAAGAATTTAATTCAAATTATTATAACATCTTTGATGAAACTGAGTAACTAAAATTTTGTAGAAGAAATATAGTGTATTTTTTCAAATTTTAAGTATCTACTACACTTATTGAGAAACAATAAGAACTATTACTCATTACCTTAGCTACCTTTGTTTCCAGACGTGAGACTTCAACTTCCAATGATGGCTGTGATGTTCAATGTTTAATTCTGAAGTGCTTTATTCCACACAGGGTGCTGGAGCTGGCTGACTGCACTCTGCCTGTTCACTGCAGGGGGAACCTTTCTGTCTAATGTGAGTCTGAATTCTGCTACGCAGCAAGATGATTTAAGATGATATCTTAAACTTCTCCCCTCTGTTCCCTCTCTTCCCCCAGCGAGCTCCAGTCAGGTTTTCTTTAGCTCTCTGATATTTCAGACTTACAAGTATTGATTCTTGTGAAACAAATATAATCAGTAAAAAAAAGGTGGGGGAGTGGTTTCTATCCTTTTATGGCTGCCACTATCTCTGATCCAACAATGCAGTCACACCTGTTTTATTTGCTTTGTGATCAGTACTGTAATAGCTTGAGTTACTAGAAATGGCTGGGTTTCAGTGGGTTGTTTTTTGTCTCATCTGAAGCACAGCTTTACTGTAAAATTACCATGGAGTGAACAGACCAGGCTCTTTTGTGAATTATTTATAAACCACGAAGAACCAGGGGCATTTCTTACATTGGAAAGAAGCGCTCCATCCCCACCAGTAGTTTATAATCCTCACTGATGTCTTTCTTTATCATTATGTTTTAGGAGTAAGGTGTAGCAGTATGTGATGCAGCTGGAGTTTCACTCTGCACAAAGCAGAGGAATGGAGCTGAAGAAGGGTCTGGAGCACAAGTCTGATGAGGAGCAGGCAAGGGAACTGTGGTTGTTTAGCCTGGAAAAAAGAAGGCTCAGGGATGGCTTTATGACTTTTTACAACCACCTGTAAGGAGGGGGTAGCCAAGTGGGGATTGGTCTCTTCTTACAAGCAGCAAGTGACAGGATATGAGGAAATAGACTCAAGCTGGACCAGGAGAGGTTCAGGCTGAATATCAGGAGGAATTTCTTCATAAATGAGATGGTTAAGCATTGGAACGGGCTGCTCAGGAGTCACCATCCCTGGAGATGCACAAGAAATAAGTGGACATTGCACTTAGTGCCACATGTTGACAAGGTGCTGATCAAAGGTTAGGTGTGATGATCTCAGAGGCCTTTTCTAACTTAAAAGATTCTGCAATTCTGTGATTTTTATGCAGTAGAATAATTACTTGCCAGTATAGATTTGTTACAGTTTGTCTATCAAGTTACAGTATTCAATTAATTATCCTAACATATAACAAATTCCAACTGGTAAGGCTTGGCTGTGGCAGTGCCTGACAGTGTTCCCATACATTCATGCATGGATGTAGAAATCTGAGTGGGTGGTTCACTGGCTGTCCCCAAGCTCTTGAAAACAGACACTTAGTGACTCAAACTGTGATCATGAAAAGGGCAGAGTAAGAGAAAGTTTCAAAAATTTTTACAAGGTAATATTGTTTTGTTGTTGTTGTTATTGTTTTTGTTGTGGTTTTTATTTTCCCACTGTGCAAGTGAACATTCCTGTCCTGTTCATTTGAGCCTGTAAATTTGGGTTTTCTTCTATGATGTAGCTTGATGTTCCTGTTGTGTTTTATGTTCGGTGCACATACACACACTGGACAACTACCAGTTTAAAAGGAGTAGAGCCATTGTAAGGAATAAATATATGCATGGAAGCTCAAATATAAATACTGCTATCCTGAACTCACATAGATCAAGTAACAGAGCTGGAAATAATATTCAAGACCTATTAGCTTTAAGTCTCTTTATTTGTGCTTTGTAAATAAATCATGTATAGTTCCAAAGGAAACAAATTTTCCTTCTCTTGCATTCTTGATTCTGAATCCCTGTGCATTGCCAAAGTAGCATGAGCAGAACTATGTGTAAATGACTGTCAGATTTAACGTTGTAAATTCTATGAAATGCAGGTGCAAGACCTTGACTGTGGTTTCCCATGGCACTGCAGAGAACAGACTGAGAGGGTGCAGCCTGTTGAAAAAAGCATGAAGAGAAAGTAAAGAGTTGGAGATGTGGCATAAACCACAGCAGATACACTGAGATGTGACAAAGCACAACTGTGGTAGCGTGTCTTTCTGTTGTAAATTTAATGTGTTTCTTATTGCAAATTTAAAGTGGTTTGTTCCATGTTCAGCTTCCTCTATGGTCTTGCCCTGAAGTTGTTTACTCCCATTTTCCTGCCAGTCCCTATATCAATCCCCATGCCAATCTCCGTTGTACCTCCTTTGTTTCCAGACCCTTCCCTGCCAATCCTGAAAGTACTGCCCCTCTCCCTGGTCCATCAAATATATCCCCACCTTTTTCCCCAGAACCTTCTATCCATCTCCTGCCATTTGAAGGTCCACTGGTATAAATAGTCTGATCTCCTCCCATGTAATTCCCCATTGGTTGTCTAGAGGCAATCCCCGCCTTGTGCTCCTCCCCTGTTATCCTGTTATTGGTTGAGCTTTGTCTCCTCCCCTAGTACCATTCCCCTGTACTTAAAGTCCTAAGGCTGTGTACTTGTTGCTTATTTCTGGACCCTCTTGGAGATTAAAGCCTCTTGAGAATGCATACAAGTGGCCCCTCTTGTCTCCTTTATTCTGGATCCTTCGACTTGGAGTGACATCTAACAGCCACACAGCGCAGCCTGCTGCTGCTGAGAGCTAAGCAGCCCTGCTCACACCACCACCCAGAACGGCCCAAGGGGCGGGCAGGGGTTGGCCTCCTTTGGCACAGGCCAGGGGATTGGGCGAGCCAGAAACCCCTCCACACAGCTGCCCATGTCACACAGATGATAGGCAAGTGCTTCAAATTGCTTCATGGGGTTTATCTAGAGGGGACTGACTAGATTTGAATCAAGGCACCTCAAGAGAGTCTGGATTTTCCTTCCCATGTCAAATGGCAATCTCTCTTGTGATAGATGAGTAATGCGATGATTGACTCTCACAATTATCATGTATATAGGTTAAGAAAAGTTTTATAGATTTATAATTATGTTTCACCCCCTCGCGTTGTTATCAAGAGACAGCTGGGGTTGGGATATCTGGAAGGGTCAGCTTGTCACTATGGCAACATCTGACCTCCAATTGGGATTTGAGGAAGTAAACTCCACCGCTGGACAGCAAAGAAGGGGTCGATGGGCAGAACCTTGGGAGGGATTAAGGGGTTAAAAGGCAAAACCTCCATTGTGTGGGCAAGCACATGGTGGGGAAAATCCATTGTTCCCTGTGCTGTAACATTTTCTCTATTCAGTCTTCTCTTGTATTTTTGGTATGGTTTAATAAACCTTTCTAAAATTATGAAAAGTGAGTAGCCATTTCTACTCACAGAAAAATATTATAGGTCTGTCAAGGAAATCCCTATTTTCTCTAAAGTTTGTGAGATTTTTTTTTTTTCTTGACAAGGTGTTTTTGTTATAAGAGAAGATTGTGAAAATTTCCTTCTTTCTGTGATGGCAGTGCAATATTACCATGAGTAGCACACAGATCATGCTCAGCAGTAAGACTGAAGGCTTGGAGTACTGCTGAGCAGCCATTGCAGGAGGAGGGGGGGACAGTAAGAACCTGTTTGTGCTCTCCCTTTGTCCCAGAGTATACTGGAACAGGCAAAATTCTGTTGGCAGCAACAGCTTGGGAAATGGTTCTCAAGTCTGTAATTGTTTTTACATGCAGCTGATACCAGGGTCTTAAAAACCAAATTCACAAAATTAAAGAAGAGAAACAATCAAGGCAACTAGTTCCTGCTTACAATTCCTCAGGCAGCAAAAGAAACAGTCTGTACTGAGCTATGCTCCAGTGGGTTGTCACAGTCTTAGTTGAAGTATATAATTCCAAACACACTCTTTTTAGACCCTTCAAGTCTATAATGACCTGTGGATGTTGTCTCAGAGCCAAGTGTGACTGCACTTCTAAAAGTGGTATCCACAAAGAGCTATTCAGGGTAGCACAGTGGGTGCAGATCTGATGCAGCTCTAGTCTATTTTGGGCCAGCTGTGCTTTTCTGTGCTGCAGAGCTGCTAGCTCATGAAAGGTGCTTGTTTATTGCTGGACCTAAGGCAGTCCATGGCTGTGCAGGGGACTGTGAATTTACTTCAGGAATTATCCCTGGCATGCCATAAACAGGCAAAAGGTTACAGATCCTGTACACGTTTCGAAAGTTGCACAGATTCCTCTTCCAAGATACAGCAGCAGGATTGCATCACTGTGCCATAGGTGATAAATTTATCACTGCTGCTCCAAATATTCTTTTGCTGTTTCCTATACAAATTCAATAATGGGATTAGCACTGCTAGCATTACACTTTCCACTACTGTTACTATCTGTATAATTAGTCCCCATTAAATAATTTAATCTTCTAGAGACATGATGGAACATAATACTAAACAGTACCTCTTCTCAAGGAAAACTGCAGCCACTGGTGAAGAGGACAGGTGCAGATACGTGTTCATCTCTGTCATCACAAGGAAGGTGGTAGAAGCAGGAGCAAGGGATTGTCTATAAAAAAAGTTACATATTTCCAGCTGTCAGAAAACAACAAAGCAATCCAGACAGAACATTATTTAATGCAGAGGATTTGATGACATCTTGTCATGCTGGATGCATACTTGCCCAACAGTTCTGCTGGCTTCCTCTAGAGTATCAAGGGAAGATGCACAAGAAAGAGATCCAAAAAAGCATAAAGGCCAAAAAGAACTTTGAGACAGTCATTTTGCAACAATTTATCCATATATATAGAATTCCAAACTGTTTCACATGTTTTAAAAGCAAACTGTTGTTTTCACATGTTTTAAAAGCAAAGGATCCAAAATCATATGCCATGGTTCTGACACAAAGTTTTCAGAGGCCTGAGACACCTGGAAAACAAAGTAGCATTAACATCCTTTTAAGGATGTTAAGCAGAGGTGGCAATGATATTGTGAGCTCTCCAAAAGCTATCATCCTCACTCCTGTCAATACCTCAATTCTTGAAGCAGAGAGTTCTACAAACAAAATGGCAGTAATTTTGTGGTGGTGATGGCATAGAATGGAGTGCTGGCTTTTGGGTTGAGTTTGGGTTTTCTTATTTGTTTTGGTTTTTGCTTATTGGTTTGGATTTTTTGCTTTGGTTTGCTTGTGTGTTTGTTTGTTCATATCTGATGGTGATAACTCCTGCAGATGTAAGCTTTGGCACTTCACCTAGAAACAAAGGGCAAAGGAAGCTCTCACAAGGCCTGATGCAGTCTCCCTTATACATACACTCAGCTTTGGAAAGACTTGTTTCCTAAATGTTGTGTTGTTTTGATGTCTAGGGAGATTGTGACCACAGATGTGTAGGATATCAGATGGGGAAAGATGAGACGGAACTGCTAGGGAGGATAGAATTGTTTAGATCAGAGTGAGAGACTGAACCTTTGCCAATGATCCTTTGATCAAATGCAAATATTGTTGTGTCAACTGAGTTGTAGTTCAATCCCTCGTTCCAGAAAGTTCGGTGTTCTGTGTTCCCTCATTGGTTCCTGTCACTTGTCACTCATCCCCTATCTCCTCACTGGTTGTTTTCCAATCACCCCATCCCTGCTCCTCCCCTTGCCCCTTCTCCAATTGGTTCCTCTCTACACCTACCCTGCCTACCTTATCCTGGTTATATACCCTGGACCCTCCCTCATTCGGGGCTTGCTGCCTCTGAGTCCCTTCAACCTGCCATCCTGCTACCTGCTACCCTGCTTCCTGATCTCTTTACCTCGCTTCTCCTGGACCCTCCAATAAACAGAGTTGGATTCTCAAGCAGCACGCCTCTCTCGCATTCACTGGTCGGCCAGTATTGCTACACCTAGCCCTCAGAGCGTCTGGCGGTTCATGGGAGCTATCCGCCCTTGCCAAACAGATCACTCTTGGGAAGGCGGCCACTGCGTTGACAGCTGCCTGGTGGCCGCACAGATGTATCATGCAGTCCTTGTCGCTGTGTCAGTCAGGGTCAGCAGAAATGTAATGAACTACTGGTTTTGATTAGGAGGTCAGTGATTATTTTTCTAAGAGAAAGGGTAAATTTTTATATTTGTCTAGAACAGTCTAGAGCCTAGAGTCTCACTGCTGCTTTGGTGAACAGATGGTGTTAGCATAGAGTCATGTTTGAAGATCCTGAAAAGTTTTTTTTTCACTGTACATTATTCACTTCTACAATCTTTATGCAGAAGCTGTTAGGCAGTTTAGTAAGCACTGGAGTCTTCTTGACTTTAGACTGAGGAAAAAATTTGAAAATTCAACAACCAGTTGTCTGAAGACTACTGTCAATCATTGTGCTGAATTTTGCACTCATCTTTTGTCTCACTTGTTTGTCAGAAGGAACACTAAGGATGCATTCTGCTAACAGTAGCAAAGTAACCATGAAGGATATAACTAAATGGTGGGTTTTGATGTAGAAAATTTTGAGCAGTTGCTCAAAATTACATTAGTATTTTTATAGATCAGCTTGTTGAGCTCACATGTTTAAAAATGCACGTGAGTGTTTTCTCTTTCAAGAAATCCAGTATAATTGAGAAAATCTGACAGACATCTACACTATGTGTTTGCTACCATCTGGTGGCTATCTCCACACACTGTATTTTTATTTGCTAATTATTTCGGTCTCTTCAGGTAACAGTGGTGCAAAATTTATTTTTAGTGTGCCTGTTGTACAATAATACTTGCATGTTTGCAGAAGGAAAAAACTGTCACAGAGGCTGTGTCTCATCTGAAACTTCAGGATTTGCTGTGGTACCCATATTTTTGGGGTTCAAAAGGTGCAAATGCTGTTGATGTGATGTATTTCAAAGCTGATGCATTCTTATTCCTGTTGCTAGGTTGGAAGTGTAGAAACACCATTTGTTCAATTTCAGTGGCATCCTGTACATACCATCTTTGAACTGCTGACAAAAGGATATTTGACACAGGTAGCCAGGGAGTTAATGTTGGCAGCAGTCTCAACCCAAGAGCAAACAATTAGCTAGCAGCCCTAGTGGAAATATATTACTTTGTTGTGGTGCTAAATCACTGCTAAGGCTGTCACTCTGTAGTACCTCCCTGTTGTGACCCGTAAGGTGATAAATCTGTTTCACACACAGACACTTGTGCCTCTCAGGTACCAGTCCCAGAAAACACAGCACTACCTTCAGATAAACCAGGATTAAGGAGAAGAAGTTGACAAAAAACAGAAAAGTTCTTAATTTGCAAGGAATTTATGCATCATGTATGAGATATATGAATATGCAACAGGCTATTGCTTTTAAAGGTTATTACTTCGTTCACAAGGCATGCTTATCGGGCTTAAGTGCCCAAGAGCATCCGGACATCCGTAATTCTTTGCTTTCTATTGTCTTGTAATTGTCCTAACTCTAAATTTTTATTACTCTAATTGTATTACTATTTTTATAACTATTTTATTATTATTAAACTTTTAAAATTTTAAAAACCAAGTGATTGGCATTTTTCACACCCCTCTCCCCACTTCCGGGCTGCACTGTGATCTAAGAAATGCTCATTAGGCCTCAGCCTTGGAAACACACCTGGCCTCAGCTCTTCGTGAGCTTATCAGAAACATGGTCTGCTCCCAGGAACTGTTGTCTAAGGAGCTCCTTTTTTCCTTATATAAACTTGGAAAGTATTTTTCTTGCCTCAATGGCACAACATCCCTGTTCTCACACATTCAAAGAAAGAGCTGATCCAAACTGTGGCCAGGATGAAACATTATGACTAAAGCCCACTGTCTTGAGACTCTATAAATAACAGTCCAAATGAGACCTTTTGAGCTCTCCTGGACCTCAGTGGGCTGTGAGCAGCAGTCTCCCTCTGAGAGGGACACCTCTCTGAGACAGTGAACTCTCAAGTTTGCTATAATTGGATGATTGCCGAACAGAACAGCAACAAGTCTTGGTCTGATGCCCCCACTCCTCGAGGCCTGGTCCTTCACCTGTCAGGAAATGCAAAAGCATCCAAAATGAGTTTTTCACCGACCTCCAAGGGGAATTTTTCACAGGTACTTTGCTTGCACTGAGTCCTTGTGTTGCATGCATGTGCGCAGGTGCTATAGCACATCTGAAAGAAATGCTGCTTTCTTAGATGTTTAAGTACCTCGTAAGTTACGCCTGTAACTAAGCTTGTTACTTAAGACTTAACCTTATTTAAATGCTGCTAAGTGTTGCTCTTTCGCTAAATTGCTAAGTATAACTTTGAAGATATAAATTAGGGTAAATGCTGCTAAGACCTATTCCTCTGTTAAATTGTTAAGGTTACGATATAAATTAAGGTATCATTTAAGTTAGGTATAAGTTAAGTGTTGTTCCTTTATTAAATTATTAAGTTAAGGTGTAACTTAAGTTAAATTACTGTTAAGTATGAGTTACTGTTAAGGTTTTTGGCTGTGTTCCTTTTTATCCTTGCCCTCCCTGTCCTTTGTCACAAAGATGTAAACACACACACACACACACACCCCTGCCCACATTCACACCCTTAGACAGTTCTCTGACACCGTGCCCTCCAGAGAAGGGGTGATCTTCCGGCTAGCTCTACCCCCTTCCTCAGGGACGCATCGTAAGTGGCCGCTCCCTGCCTCACTCACCGGCAGACGGAAGGGTAGCGGTTCAGACACAAGCTGGGACCTTTTATCGCCAGGAGTGGCCTATAAGAATAGGGTCCACGCCGACTGGATTGAGGTAAAGGAAGGACTCCTGCTTGCTGTTCCAAGTGGCTTTTATTCCTCCCCTGAGAGGGAGCGAGCACATGTAACAAAGTATCACACACGAAGGAAAGCAGAGACAAAGAGAAAAGATCGACGGAGTGCAGCAACTTCTAAAGGGGGACTGTCTCCGGGGGGGTGGGAAACAGCCTAACAACCAACCAGCTAGCTTAAGTGTGAAAAATGCATATTTTATGATTGGCTTTTCGCAAATATTAAATTGAATACTGTATGTATTATGTTATATTGATTAGAAGTGCTCTATTAACATTTTAATAGTATGGTATATGTAGTTTTGTAGTTAAAATAGAAACTTGTATGTGGGGTTTTTTTTTGCTAGCTCAAGCAAGAGATGAGATAATCAAGAAACTCTTCGCACAGAGATGGCAGTGATGGGGGCCCATAAAGAATTACTGCCTCTTATCAGAAAAGACAAACATTCTTCCACCTTCTCTCCATCTTTATGGAACCACCATGATTAATGGGAAGAAGTTGACAAAAGCCAGAAAAGTTCTTAATTTGCAAGGAATTTATACATCATGTATGAGATATATGAATATGCAACAGGCTATTGCTTTTAAAGGTTATTACTTCGTTCACAAGGTATGCTTATCGGGTTTAAGTGCCCGAGAGCATCCGGACATCCGTAATTCTTTGCTTTCTATTGTCTTGTAATTGTCCTAACTCTAAATTTTTATTACTCTAATTGTATTACTATTTTTATAACTATTTTATTATTATTAAACTTTTAAAATTTTAAAAACCAAGTGATTGGCATTTTTCACATTAAGGAAGGAGCGTGAGGTGGGACTGCATTAACATACAACTAATAAGGTACATGGGGCAGAAGGGTTAGGGATTACATAAATGATAGGGAAGATTCCAGATAAAAGGCATGGGTTACAATGATTGATGGATAGTAGGGGCAGGACTACATAGATTGACATGGAAGAGACTGGAAAAGGGGGCAGGTACAAGGATTGATGGAAGACTGGAGGGGAAGGGCTTAACATAAGGCTAGACCGCTTTAACAGAAGGTTGGGGTACATAGGAATAAACCATTACAAACCTTTGGAATAAAACACATTAACAACTTAAACAATTACATCTGAAAAACACACTACCACAGTTCTCCATTCGTTTCTCTTTTCATTTTGGATTTTGTATGATTTTGTTCTTGCTTGTTTTTCCTTGCTGTGCCTTAACTGTCCTGTAAGTAGTAGAGTGAATCTCGCCAATGAACTTTGTTGTGATGTCACTTAATATTAAATCTAGCTTTTGATTTATACCCTTGACAATGATTTTTTAAGTGATTTCAAACATTTGTCAGTAACAACACCAGAGACCTGGACCAAGGTGCACCACTGGAGCTGGAATATTGTGGCTCTCACGTAATTTCACATAGTCTATCATTACATTACCATATCCTCTTATATAATGTGAACTCCAGCACTAAGAAGTGAAAAAAATGATCCATATATATTTTATCTTCCTATAAGCTAAGTGAGGCAAGTTAGCCAAAACTGCATTCAGTTACCATGTCAGTTAACACTGCCCTCTGTTGCAGAATTGCAGTTTCGTATCACTGACAGTTTTTATAGAAAATACCACTGTTTCCTGGGTAGACATTCAAGACCCAGAGAGATTTTTTCAGGCTTTTAAATGCTGTTTTATGCATTGGACTAGCCATGTGCTATCCCTAATAAGTTAAGCCTCTCAGTGCCCTCATTAGGTAAAAACAGCATTATTGTTCTGACTCACTGAAGAACAGAGAAGACTGATTTTCTCTGTAATTGCACAGCAGAGCTCAGACTATATCTTTCACCTTATGAATTCCAGTCAAATAGCCCTAAGTTTTGCAAATAACAGCCCATGTTCTGGGAAAACCAGGTTTAGCCTATAACCTGTGCATAGGACTGTACACATATACACAAGGTTGTAGCAAATGCTTGCAAATCTGGCATCCTTCATTACATATGCAACTGATATATATAGAAAGCTGTCCATCAATATAAAAACCAGAGAAAATAATGTGCTCCATTCCTCTTACTGGATTACATATATGGAAGCCAAAAGAGGTTGAAGATAAGTCTTACTCTTTTACTGATCATTTTTGAAGAGAAAAGGACTTAATTCTGATCCCTTAGGCATCCAAGGTGAACCAACAAGAGTGAATACAGCCGTTGCCTGCAGGTAATACTTGTCCCAAGAAAATGGCATCAGCCAATACAGAAGATTAAAATCAGTCAATAAACCTCCTAAAGCAACTTTTAGAGGCATCTCATGAATGAAAGGCTTATTTTCCAGAATAGGACAAGTTAGCTGCCAAAATAACAAAGACACAGAAAAGAAAAAGAAGAAAAAGAAGTCAATCAGTGATGCTGACAGGTCATCTGCTAAAGATCCAGCTCTCCAAGTCAACATGTTCTTTTCTAAGGTGGTGTTTTACTGCTCTTACAGTATATGTTGATTTTGTCCTAGCAAGACCAGCCTGCCTAACTGTAATTCCTACAGCTGGTCTGAATTTTCCATTAAGCTCTTTGTTCATATATCAGAGCACATTGGGCATTTTCTCTGAATAAGGCGGTGCAATTAAGCAAGAGAACTGACACTTTGAGGCAACTTCTGCAGACCCAAAGGAGTCAGAAAAATGTTGCCATTTGCACAAGTTAAGCCCAGGGGTACCATTCAGGATTGCTCAGAGAAAGCACACAGAATCTGTGACAGGAAAAGAAAACCCCTTATCATTGTCTGTGCTTCAGTAACACACAACTGCAATAAGATTCCATTTGACAGTTTTTAATCAGTGTTTCAGCCTGCACTCATGTTACTTCAAGATTTTTTGGCTATATATTTTCAAGGCCAAATGACATCACTAAGGTGTACATCCTGAAAAATGTAGGCCATAATTTGACTTCCAGTGGGTGGGTGGCCTATAAGGTTTTTTTGATGATAGGTCAGAGCCTGAATGTGCACAGAAGTCACCACACACTTACTAAAAATATGTATGCATGCAAGTTGTGCAGAAGAAGAAAAATCCCACATATTACTTTTTGTCTGCTATTGAGAAAATTGTTACAGACATGAACTTTCACATCTTGTAATATGCTCAGTACCTCTGAAGAATGTAACATGGATTTCAGATGTCCACCTTTGAAAGTTGAAGACAGGAGGCAGAGGACATCATCCATCTTTCAGCTGTTGTCTTCAGCATCTCAGCCCTCTTTGGTTTTGACATTTAGTTCTGACTTAGTGAAATTTGAAAAAAAAACAAAACAAAAAATCTCCACTGTCATTCTTTCATGATAATTCAAAGGAAGGATTCTCAAACTCTACAATGCATGAGATTGCATGGATAAAGCAAGTCAACAGTACACAAAGATGTCTGGCAATTTAAGTTAATGGTATGTAGAAAAAAGAGATTTTGTTAAACACTGAACTTCATTTTGCACTGTGAGAAGTTAGACTCCTCTTTCTTGGGATCTATAGCATAGTCTCACCAACACATGACTAATGTCTTACTTGAATTATTTGAATTTTTGTTCCTCTGCTATCTGAAAATAATTTTCTGAAATTAATTTTTACATGGGTGTCCAGAGGGTAATCTCACAACTGAAGAAGGTGGAAGCAGAGGCATAGTGCAGATCAGTGTCTGGCTTCATGGCTGGTGCCATCAAGAAGGCTTTGGCTTTTTTAGCAATGGATTGCACTTCAATGATTGAAGCCTGTTAGGGGGAAATGGGATCCACTTGTGCCGCTGTGCCTGCCCTGAAGCTCCCTGGCTTTGCCTGCCCAGCTGAGGCACGGTCAGCAGCAGGGGACACTCCCCTGTGTCTCGATGAGATTCGGGGAGCAGCCAAGACAGAGTGCTTCGCTGTTTGCCTTGTAAGGAGGAGAGGCAGCATCCGTGGAGGTAATGAGTGAGTCGACTCATGGCTGGGGGAAAAGTCTCAAGTTTAACGCAAGCTCTGAGGAGCTCCAAATGCTCCGAATGTCCCGACAGCCAAAAGTGCTTTTGAGGCTCTCGCAATTGTCTTAAGTACCGGGGCAGTAACCACGGGGAAGGGACGCCCACCACCCAATGGGGGAATTCAGGGGAGTGGAAGGCGGAGGGACAGGAAGACACACAGACCAATGGGGGAAGTTCAAGGGAGGGACCCATGGCCCTCGTCCACTCACTCGACGCCCAAGGTGGAAGATTCTGGGAGAGTGGGATGGGGAGCTGAGTAATGGACAGGGTACCAGGGAGGGGACAGGGGAATGTCTGAGCATTTTCAGGGAGATTGGCATTGGCGGAAAAGGCGGGAAAGCTCGGGGTGGAACCACCAGGAGAAAATGGGGGGTGAAGGGGCAAACCATGACAGAACTGTTACAGAAATATAAAAACACAATACAACACACTTATCTAAAAAGGGAGAGAAAATCTTTGGCAGCAGACTGGCCAATTTGGTGAGATAAGCTTTACACTGAATGGCTTGTGGGGTCCAAAGTGGCAATGCTCCTGCCTTTGCTTCTTCCTGGAGAGTAGGCCATGCCAACCAGTGCTACCTTGGCCTCCTCTCAAGATGAGAATCATAGGCTATCCACATCAATGGTGTGTATTGCTGTGGGGAATCCTGTTACACCTCTTCTAAGGAGCCTGGATGCTAGATTACTTTCCTGATGTGTCTGTACACAAATGCAGAGAGCATGGGGAATAAGCAAGATCTAGAAATCTCTGGGCATGTGCCAATGTAGGGTCATTATATCATTGCATTTACAGAGATGTGGTAGGATAGCTCATGGATTGGAATGTTGCTTGGATGCCTGTGTACTTTTTAGAAAGGAGAGGTCAGTGAGATGAGGTAGTGGAGTTGTCTTTGTGAGAGAGAGAGATATGGAATGTATTGAGCTCTACTCAGGGACATACATACTATTTGAGAGCTTAAGGATAAGATTTAAGGGACAGGCTAAAATGGATGACACAAGTATTATCAACAGTAAAATGAAGACTGGGAAAATGTGGAGGCACTGCTGAATCAGATGGGTGTCCTGGTGATAGAAGACACAGAGAAGGCAGAACTACTGAATGCCTTAATTGTCTCAAGTCTTTACTGGTGAAGCCAGCCCTGAGGAGTCCCAGGCCTCAGAGGCAGGAGAGGAAGGCTGGAGTAAGGAAGACTTTGCCCTGGTCAGAGAGGGTTGGGTTAGAGATGAGCTAGAGAAACTTAACACCCATAAATCCATGGGCTCTGATGGGATGCACCCATGGGTGGCCAGGGAGCTGGCAGACGTTGATAAGCCAACCTCCATTATCTGTGCAAAAGCATGGAGAACAGGAGAGGCACCCGATGGCTGGAGGAAAGTCAACATTACTGCCATCTCCAAAAAGGACAAGAAGGAGGACCTGGGAAGATACATTCTGTCAGCCTCACCTCCATATCTGAAAAGGGAAGGGAACAGCCCATTCTGGAGATCATGCCCAGGCATGTAGAGGACAATAAGGTCATTGGGAGTAGTCTTACTTAATATCTTAAAGGTGGATGTCCTGGTTTAGGACAAATTAGGGGAAAATCTCCAAAGGAGCCCCTTAAAGGAAACAAACCTCCACAACTCCTCCCCCCTCTCACCACCGGGTTCAGGGGGAATTTCCTCGGAGGAAACGTGGAAAAAACTTGTTTATTAAGCAAGAACAAAAAAACACTCCCCAACACAAGAAAAGCAGCCTGAGATGACAACAAATGTTTTCACCAGTCCAAGAGAGGCCAAACAGCTTGGGCAGTCTGCTGAGGAGGGTGCTGAGCTTCTCTGTAATGCAGACTCCGGAGGAGTTCCTTGACGTTCCCGAATCAAGGTCTGAAGCAGGTCTGATGTCTTCAGGGAAGGGGAGGAAGGAAGGAAGGGAAAAACAAAAATAGAAAAATGGCAAAATAAGGCAAGCAAAGAAAAAACAAAAAAAAGCAAGAGAGCAGAGCAAGCGAAGCGGGGCTACAGCTAGCAGCAGCAAGCCAGAGCAAGCAGCCCGGGGGAGGGACACGGCTATAGACAAAACAAACTGAGAGCACGGGAACAGGAATACACGATTGGGATACAAAACATGAAAATGTCCTGTCACCCCAGGACAGTGGATGTCAAGAGGATTGTGCTAGACTCTTTTCAGCGGTGCCCCGAGATGGGAGGAGAAGTAATGGCCATAATCTAAAACACAAGAAGTTCCACCTCAACATGAGGAACAACTTCTTTTATATTGAGTGTGGCAGAGCACTGGAACAGGCTTCCCAGGCATGTCATGTATTCTCCCTCTCTGGAGACACACAAAACTCACTTGGATGAGCTCCTTTGAAACCTGCTCTAGGTGATCCTGTCTTGTGCAGAGTTTGGGTTGAACTGGATGATATCCAGAGCTCTCATGATTCTGTGGTTCTGTGAACTGTTTTGACAATTATATTCTACCAGAAAGCTGTCAGTAGTTTTGAGGGGAAAAAGAAAAAAGAAGTACTGGATTTTCTAATTAGATATACTTTTCAGTGAAAGAATAACTAGAATTTGATTTTTTTAGCTTACCATTTAGGAAAAAAAAAAAAAAGCATGTAATTAAATAAAATATATTTTAAGGTAATCTATTTTTTTCACAAACTTTTGGAAGTTGCCCCTTCTCTTTCAGATATAAATTACTCAGGAGATACACCTCCAGAAGACTTCTGCAAATTGCTTTACTTCTAGATTTTCAGGCACAGTAGTACATTGCTTCTAGTACCAGTCCCAAGAAATCATGCTAAGATCCTTAATTTTTCTGCAGGGCAACATATGTACATGTGTCCTTGTGTTTTTGTTAGTTCTTTGTTAAAATACATGGCTATTTATTTTTTAAGATAGAATGATACCTTTTTTATTAATATTGCAGATCCCACTTGGAAATCAATTAATTCCCTAACTAGTGGAATGTGATCCATTGTGTATGTGTAAAAAAATTTTCCGGTTCTGGTCTAGACAAATCTATTGTATGAATTGTTTTAAAAAATAAATATATAATAACAAATATATGTTCTCTCCCATGAAAAGGTTGAAGTGCAGGTGTTACACTGATCAAATTTTAAACAGTCTTCAAAGACGGGAAGAAAACCTCATATTTGGCATTATGTTTCGACATGTAGAAGGTCACTTTTGTTAAGTTTATGGTCTTTGATCATGTAGAAATTTACAGATAGATATATGTATATATATATTGTTGTATTGTGTTTTTATATCTTTGTAACAGTTCTGTAATGGTTTGCCCCTTCACCCTCCATTTTCTCCCAATGGTTCCACCCTGAGCTCTCCCACCCTTCCTCCAATGCCACCCCTCCCTGGTGCCTTGTCCATCATGCCGCTCCTAATCCCATCCTCCCAAATTTTTCCACCTTGGGCATTGAGTGAGTGGACAAAGGCCACGGGTCCCTCCCTTAACCTTCCCCCATTGGCTTGTGTTTCTGTCTGTCCTTCTGCCTTCCACTCCCCTGAACTCCCCCACTGGGCAGTGGGCGTCCCTCCCCCTTGTCTCCACCCTGGTACTTAAGGTGATTACGAAAACCATGTGAGTCACTTTCGGCTGCAGGGACATGGAACTCAGAGCTCCTCGGAGCTTACAATAAACCTGAGACTTTTCCCCTGGCCATGAGTTGATTCCCTCATTACCTCTTGGATGCCGCCTCTCCTCCATACAAGGCAGAGAGCGAAGCGCTCTGTCTTAGCCGCTCCCCGAATCTGCCACGAGAGATAGGGGAGTGTCCCCCGCTGCTGACCGTGCCTCTGCCGGGCAGGCGAAGCCAGGGGGCTTCAGAGAGAGCACAGTGGCAATATATATATATATATATATATATATATATATATATATATATATATATATGTAAAGAAATTATTTTGCTTTTTTCAGCACCTAGAATTGCTACTTCACTAATTTTTCTATACTGCTTTGATTCTGTTTTTTAAACTTCCACTTGCAAAAGCTAAAATGCAGAAACAATATGCAGGTTGGGTTGAAAAAGTTGAGGCTGTTCAGCCTGCAAAAGAGAAGATTGTGTAGATGTCATAGCAGCATTCCTGAAGGAATCTGAATCTGTAGGAGGACGACAGAAGGAGGACGACAGGGAAGCTGGAGAGGGTCTCTTCATTAGAAACTGCATTGATGTGACAAAGAGGAATGGCTTCAGACTGAAAGAGGGGAAATTTAGAAAGGAAATCCTTACAAATCATAAAATTATGAAAGAAATTATTTACTGTGAGAGTGGTGAGGCACTGGAACAGGCTGCCCATAGAAGTTGTGGATGCCCCAGCCCTGTCAGTGTTCAAGGCTGTTTTGGAACATGGCTTCACGCAACCTGGCCTAATGAACGATGTTCTAGGCCATGGGCCTAGATTGTTTTTAAGGCTCCTTCCAAACAAAACAATTCTATGATTCTATCTAGATTGTGGAAACGCCAGCTGAGTTAATGACAACCATGGAATAAAGACGTTGGCTAACTTCTTTTAAAATTAAGAAAATACAGGCATCATCCATTTGGTTGTCAAAAATAAGTATTGAAACAGCCTTCCTGAGTTTTCTGTTGCTCCATCTCTGATTTTGGACACACAGCTTCGCCTGCATGCCTCTTTCCAGAAACTGAAGCGTCTGTGGTCAAGACAGGAAATCTGTAACTCAGCAGAAGCGCTGGTGAAGGAAGGACTCTGCTGGAGCCGCTCGGGCGGAGGGTGAGGGTGCAGGGTGCCGCAGGGTGGCAGAGGGCGGTACACACACTGCTCTGCTCAGCGCAAGGCGCTTCTCGGCCGGAGGCGCCAGCGGGACGGTGAGGGGCGGGACGGCGAGGGGCTGGGTGGGATCTTCCTTGCGCCCCGCCCTGCCCGCCTCCTGCTGCCACTCTTCTTGCCGCCGACGACGGGTCGTAAGGGGCGACGCGGCGTCCCTTGCCCTTCTGCTCGGGGGGCCGCAGCCAGCGGCACGCTGAGGTGAGGCCGCCGGGTGGGGCGCGAGGGTCGCCAGGCCGCGGCTCTGCCAGCTGCGCCCCGCCGGGCTCGGCTCGGCCGGCGGTGGGGAACGAGCGGCGGCCCCGGCCCGGGGCGTGCGGGCGGCAGCCGGCCGTGGGGGGCGGTGAGGGGCGGTGAGGGGCGGCCCTGCGCGGGCTCCGTCCCGCGGGCACTTCCCGCTCGCTGCCGGCAGTGATCGCAGAGGTACTAGGGCTTAACTGGCGTGCTTGCCGGACACTGATAGCGTTTTCTTGTTTCTTCAGCTAGGCTTCCCTCCTAAGGGTCTTGAGCCGGAAACATCTTTGAATATTCGCAGCGAAGGTAAAAATTGTAATATTAGAAATCAGTGCAGGTGTGAGATGCCTCCTCCCGGCTACCTTTCCCGGGAAGGGTCGGACTAGGTGGCCTTCCGTGGTCTGTCGCAGCCAGGGTGGCTACCTGAGATTGTTGACTGTCCTCCTCCTCCTCCTCCTCCTTCCGAGCTAGTCTTGAGGCAGCCTGCTCCCTGCTTTCTCTCCCCGCGGGCAGGGCTGCGGAGGCCTTACCTCTGCTCAGGGGACTGATGGCTTCTGAAAAGTTCTTGCTTCCAGAGGCCTTCCCGCCTCTGCTTGGAAAAGTGTTACCCCCACCTCTTCAGAAATTTTGGTTCGGATGTTGGGTACACAGTGGGTATTGTGTTTATTGCCTGCACGGGGGAAGTTTGCCTTATTTTACTTAATTGGATTCCCTTGTCAGCATGAATATAGAAAGAGTTGAACATTTTAGAAAGTCTTCCTCTTGAATTGACTTTTTTTGAATGGCCTTTCATCTTACATCTTAATAGCCCTTGATTTTAGAGAACTATTTGTATAGTTAAAATTTTTTTCACTCCTAGTGGAAGGTCTGCATGTTTTACAGTCAAACCATATGTGTAGTTTAGTAGTGGTGGGGAAATGGTAGCAATTTACTGAGTTTTTAATCATATATCTAAACTTACTGTACTCTGTTTCATAATCTTCATTTAAAATAAGTGGGTGTCCTATTAATTGTGAACTTAACAAGCTAGTTCATGTTGTATGGGAAAAATACCAGCAACAAAATATATGCATAAAAGTAAGTGAATAGTCTTGAGGTAGTTCAGGTGTGTAAGTTTGCTTTTTCAATTTTGTTTTCATACACATTATTTTCAGTGGTAATAACTATTATCTGAAAGTACACCTAGGCAACATGTCCAGATATTCTAGAACATTTTATCAAGTTATTTTTAGTTAGCCAACTTCTGTCAGGATTCTGTTGGGATAGATACCTACTTTAAACCTCTAGCTTCTGTTTTGCCCCGTACCTGTTTCAGAATTCTCTTTAATCAGATAAAGGGCATTGAGGGTGTTTGGTTATTAGCTTCTTGTAAAGTAATCATTTGAAAGATGAGGGACTTATTGAGCTGATATATGATTAGTGAACAAGTGGTAACAGTGACCCTGTCCTTGGACAGATAGTGCATTTTTAGGATTTTCATAGTTTTCTGATCTGTTATTTTTATTTTAAAATGCATTAGAAAAGGAAGACCTGACACCTGAATTGACTGTCAAATGGTTATTCCTGAGCAGGATGAGAGTAGAGTTGCTGAATGTGTTGTGGTGAAAATGCCCTTCCCTTCCTGTAAAAAGTGTAGCTTGATACTTTTGGTAAATAGTGACTCTGTGACATTCATCCAAAGTACAGAAGTTTGAGTAGCAGCTGTTGCTGTTGCTGAATGTTTCAGTGTGTTTTTTCTTTTATTTTTTTGCTGCAGTTTGTAAATCCCTGTGAAAGGCATATAGGAAGTTTGTGGTCAGCAGGCTTGAGTTCTGTGCACAAACTTTAAATCTCCAATGGAAAAATGTTTGTTTGACCTTTTTTTACTTGCAAATTTGAAAGGAAAAGCCACCCTCAGACAGTGTTGCTGCAGAGGATGATAAGAAATCTGTATGCTCTGTTCTGTGACAGTGTACAGTTTCTTGAGCCCTGTGTACATTCTGTGCAAGCAGAAAGCATAAAGGTTGCTGCTGGCTATAGCTGGTTCTCACCATGGGGCTGTGAATAGTGGTACTTGTAAGTAAGATCCTGCTGTGAGTAAGAACCAACTGGATTTATCTTTCAGAGATAATCACTACTGTGTATTAACCATTTATAAAATGAAAACAGAAAGGTTTTTACTCCTTTTTTCTGCACTCCATTTCCACCCACCCAAAATCCTTTATTTTTGGAAGCCAGGCACACAAATGTTTGCTCTCTGATTCACTATTTTAAGAATTACTTATTTTTCCAATTTAATTTAATTGTTTTTTAAAATAACACTCAAGTTCTAGTACCTTTAAGTATGATTTAGTTTTATCTGGGTATACCTAACTAACTTGTTAGTGGAAGAAGTTTTGATTAACTTGCTTGGTTAATACAGTATGCTTTAATTCAAGCAGTCAGATGTAGGAATTTAATGACAATATCTGAAAAAAACCGCAGTGATTTCCTCCAGAAGCTCAGTGGGAGGTTGGAAAAGAATCTGCTATAGGTGGGGAAAGCATCACTATCTCAGGGACTCCCTTGACGGAGGAGGTTTCTCCATTCTGGTCCAGTCTGGTTGGGATGGGATTGTGTGACCTCTGTGCTGTGTGTTAGTTCTTAGGTCCTTGTTTGGGCTTTTTTTTTTTTTTTTTTTGTTTCTTGTCTCTGGTTTATGCAGGGGTTTTAGTTAGACTTTGTCCTTACTCGGAGTTGCAAGTACTCAGACCTCCAAGAAGCTGTGCCTTCACTTGTCAGTGGCTGCTTCAGCTGTGGTCTGTCTTTAGATGCTGCTCTGGCTTATACTGGCTTTGTACCATGCAGTGGCTGGGTGGTCGAGGAGGTGGTTGGTAGGCAGGTATGCTGGCGAGGGATAAGGGAACATTTTTCTTACACTGTCTGCTATGTGTCTATTGAATTTTTCACCTTTTCTAGTTATTTCTGCTCAGCAGGTACACAGAGATTAATCCTGTGAGCAGAGGGATTTGGCTTTCTTTCTGGGAGTCTGAAACGCACTATTTTGTTTTGTTTTTACAACTAGAGTATTGGTCTTGAGGCTTGGTTGGCAACGTTGTTGCTTATCTGTAGTGGAAGATTGCTGGATACCAGATATCCTACTTCTTCTGAGTACAGTAAAAAGAAAGAATTGCTTACTGTGGGAAGTATGCTGTATGTTAATTTGCTTGAATATCTCAGAGTCTAAAACATCTTCTCAATGAAGCACCACTAGGTTGGAAAAACAGAAGGATGAAATCTTCTGTTCCGAAGTCAGGAATTTTATGAATATGCTTATTTTTACATCTGCCATTGACATGTTTGAATTTCATCTTCAGTAACATTACTTTCTTATCCATAAAATCAGAAACTTATTTTAAATCCAACTCAAATAACTGTGCCAGACCAGATGTTTCCTAGAAAATAGCACGTGCAAACAGATTTTCATGTAAATGTGCTTATTGAGCTGATTTGATTATCTCACCTCCAAAATACATGAGTATGCATATCCATGGCAGAAAGTTAACCAGTTTTTATTTTTTAAACTAATGAGAGAGGTAATATCAATATTGCAACTGAGGTAAAGTTTTGGGTCTGCAGTACACGAACTGAAGATCCTTCTGTGTCTTTCATGCCTTTCCTCTTCCTTTTGCTTTTCCTTCTGTTCGATATAAAAGTATATTGCTAATTAATATAAATTATTTAAGGGTAAACAGCACTGCTCTTTTCTAGAAAGAGCGATGTACTGAGGTCAAACATGCTTTAGTGAAATCAACACTTATTTGCCTGTTTGTTTTTTAGCAGCTGAAAGCAGTAGAAAAGGTGCTGATGCTGCCAGATTTGTCTATCTAGGTGTATTGGCATTTTTAGCATAGTTTAAAGCACATATCGGTGCTTTAAGCTGCATGGTGAACTAATCCTTCTTTCTTTGAACAATATAGTTGCTTTACCTCTGAAAATTTTTGAGCTAAACAGCTAGTCCCATATATTTATTTAGTAGATTACAGTGCAAGCTGTTACTGCTGATAATGTGAACTGTTTTCTCTATTTCTGACAGCTGTGAGGAAAATACCAGTTATTTTATTCAATTCACACTTAGAATGAATCACTGCATCTTGCAGTGCTATGTTTTCCACGTGTCAGGTGTACCTGCTAATACTCTTACAGCAAGGAATAAGATACAGATGACTTCATAACGGCTTCTGACAGACCTTTTTTGAAATACAGTATTGTATTCTGGTATGCAAAAGTAAATAGATTTTCTTGTTCTTTGCTGAGATGGCAGTGCTAATTGTGCCCTTTTTGCTCTTATTTTTGCTGTTCTAGACATCCGGGATTCTTGTTTTTCAGGGATCATGTGTAAGACATGGTGGCTCTGTACTTCTCAGGTGCTTCTTTTAGGATGATACAGTAGGAAAATAGTCTGTGGCAAGATGTATGTGTTTCTGCAATTCATAGCTTTCTACTGGAAATCTGCATGTCTCTGTGTGTCTGTTTTAATCTACTGCATGTTAATTGTTTGCATTACAAGGAAAAAAACCCCAACATGATCCCTTTACTTGCCTTTGCTTCTTAGTGTTGACCTTACTTATCTGTATCTGTGGGCGTCCACTGGAGCTGTGCTGTGTATGTCCCTTTGCATCTTAGCTGAGGTTTCCTTTAGGCAAGAAACTCAAGTCTCAGATAATAGACTTCTTTGGATTGTTTTGTGGTATGTGTGTGTTTATGAAGAGGCAACATTTTCAGGAAGCTACATTTTACGCTTATAATCCTCTGTATGTTCCACCCTCAAATACAAATTAGGAAACTTTTCAGATGAGCACATGGATTTGAAACCTGTGTGAATCTGGCAGTATTGTGCACTGTATACTGAGAAATGAGAAGATATAATCTACCTTGACTGCAGACAGGGAATTTTGCAGAGAATGCATGTGGACACTTGAGGTATAGGTGAGCTGTTGAAGGACTTAAGTGCTGGACATACAGTAGAATTTGTATTTCTGGTACCTGTGAAGTGTTGGCATCACATTCTTCCCCTGTGTTTACAGTGTATGTTTACTGTAAATCCTTTGAGAGCTGCTACCATTTATTAATTTTTTAAATGTTGCCACCTGTACATTGCAACAGTAGGGAAGATGTTGCTTTGCTTAAAAGCTCCTTGAGAACTTGTAAAATACATTACTAGTAAAAGTAACCATTTTAGATATAACTGGTGTCTTGTGGTGCATATATATTTGCTGTCTGCCTGGCCTTCTGTGCTTATTTTTGCTGTCTTTTGTCTGCAGGGGTGCAGAAAGAAAAAAAAAAAGTTAATCTTAGTTTACAAGGGAGCAATCTGCAAACTGCAGCCAAGATTCCCTGGAGTTTAAGGATTCATGAAGCTAGGTGCCATTAGGCTTATTAAGACCAGATTTCACCACTTCATAAAATCAATGTAGGCTATTTCAAAGAGAATTGCAGCTACCCTTTGCCCCTGCCTATTTTTTAAGATGGTCTGTTTCACAGAAATAGCACAAATCTCAATAACAACCAGTAGTATCTCTGGTACTGCTAATTCATTATTTATTTTTGTAGGAGCAGAGAAGGCAGCTGAGGATCAAAATGGAGAACACCTAAGGCAATGTATCATTGAAATCAATTGAGTGTCTGCTCATGTTTATATTAATTGTTATTTTTAGATTCTCCTTTAAATAATTTGGTTCAGTCTTATTTATGTATTGTCATGGTTTGACACTAGTGCAATGCCAACACCACTATGAAAATGCACTTTCCTAAATAATTGCTGTGAGATGTGATCAGGAATAGAGCAGAGCAGGCCCAAGCTTAATAACAAAGGAAAAAAAAAAACTTTCTTAAACTACTACTACTATAAAAAAACACAGACACTAAATCCAGGATGAAGACCCTCCAAAACACCCTTCCTCCTCCCACCCAATTTCCAACAAAACCAGTGAGACACCACCCAGGGTTCCTGATCAAGTTGCCACCCTTCAGATAATCAATACTCAGTCCATTAAGGGAGAGAGAAGTCTCTCTTGCACCACAGACTCCCCCGGGAAACGCAGTTTAGAAACTCTTACGTTTCTATGTCACACATGGCAACCACCCGGAGAAAATCTGCCAGTGTGACTCTCTCCTTTCCATGTCACAGTGCTCTCACCACCGTGCGTGGACAGACTGCTCATAGGGCTCCTTTAAGGATGCTTTGCTAAGGACTAAAAGAAACAACAGTTCAGTTTTTTATTTTGGGACTACAGTCCTCCCTATTTTCTTCCTCCCCTGGGGCCAAGGGTCTCAATAACAGAGATCTTCTTCTTGAAGACAGAGGGCATCACCACACCCTCCTCAACTTTTCTCTGTTCTCTCTATTCTTTTGTTGGTAGTCACTGAAACAGGTCTCTTGGCTCACTACTGCATCCTCCTAAAATGCAGTCTCTGTTGCAGGAGAATTTAGTTCAGCCTATGGCTAATAAGAAAAGTCCAGCTACAAGCTGCTCCATCATTTCCTTCCACCCAAAAATTTCCTCTTCCAACATCTCAGATCTTAGACTGTGTTTCTCTTGTATTTCAAATCGAGGAGGAATAATATTTTACAAAGCCTTCATTTCCCAGGAAATGGTTAAAAGTTCAGACTCCCCGGATGGCTGAAATTTCTGCCCAGAAGCCAATTCCCAAGGCCAAGGCTGGGCACCTCCCCCCCTCCTTCTCTTTCTCCTCCACCAGCAAAGGTACAGGTGCCATCCGCATTCTCTGTCTCTTCCCTCTGGTGGGATGGGGGGGAAGCGGGGGGAAGGGAGACAAAGGTATCTCTGCTTCTCTCCACCCTTCTGTCCACAGGAGCTGGCTTGGTTCCAGTCCTTCAGTCCCCTCGGCTCACCTCGACCAGGCCACATGGGTTCCCCTCCCCCACCCAGCCCCATGGCTGGGCAGGGGAGATCTGCACAGCACTCTGACCAGCACCAAAAAAGACAGCTCCTCTGCGAGTTCTTGCTTTTAACCCCCTGTGTTCTCAGAGGCGTGACCATCCCTTCAGTGGTCACTCCAGGTGCCAATATCTAAACCTGACTACTGATTGGTTTGACCTAACTTCACTTCAATGTTAAACCATGACATATATTTATTTGCAAGCTTGGGAACAAGAAGTTAGAATAGTAGTGTCAGATGGAATAAGTTGAAACTGTCCAATTTTAGAAAGCAAAGTGGGAATTAGTTCTCAAACAGCAAGACTAAATTAATTTTCTTAGTAAATTAGGTAAAAGGCAATCTATTCTCTAGCCCAGTGTTGTCTGTGTAGATTTTTGGGTAGATGTATGATAAAGGGATGGCTGGTTCTGTTTATTGCAGATTTTCACTATATTGTTAGGAGAATCCAAGACATCCCCCTCAAGAGCTTTATGTGAAGCTTTAAGTACAAGCTAATAGTGTGCAATGACCTTTCTTTGTCTTTCAGATGGAAGTATCTAGACAGGTCAACACTAATACATTTACCTTCCTTGCTGCGTGTAAACCTGTCAGCTCACAGCTGTTGCATTACTGCAAAGAAAGTTTTATTGTGTGTATAAAATAGCTGTTGGATAGTTGGGGATGCAGTATAATGTGTCCTTTTTAATTTGCAGGTTTCCATACTTGCTGTGGTTCTTCGGATTTGTTCTTTTCTTGAAATGGTAGGACTAGGAAACAGCTGTCGTGGGATGAAGTCTCCACCGCTCCTCATGACTGCGCTCATGGCATGCATAATTGTTTTGGGTTTCAATTATTGGGTTGCAAGTTCTCGCAGCATGGATCTGCAGGTAATGTTCCTTTTGCTCTGCATGTCAGTTTGTACTTGTGCAAGTAGTAAACATCGTTCACAAGAAGGATGATTCTCCTTCATGTGGCAAGTCAGGAACTTCAGCTTGTTGTAGGAATTTCCACAAATTTTACAGTCGTTGATTATCAGTAGTGGGGGAATAGGATGAATGCCTATTTGTACATGTGAGGAACCCAAAACTTGAACATACCTGCCTGTGTCATACTTGTTACTTCTGCTCTCACAAAACATTCAGGTGTCTTGTGCTGTTTCACATTAAAGATGTAACAAATGCCATCCTCTGTTTTTTGTCTCCTCCCAACCTCCCAAATACCTCCAATTTCCTCGCCATCGTGGCAGTACTCAAAGCAGAAAAGGCATTGGCTTTTGCAAGCCCTGCTCAGCAATAACAAAAACATCTTTGTTATCAACCCTGTGTTCATCACAATTCCAAAACAGACCCCATACCAGTCACTGTGAAGAAAATTAATTCTATCCCAGTCAAAACTAGCACAGTGATATTCCTAGATTTGTCTTTGTACATGACCTGTAACATTGTATGCATACTGTACAAAGAAATCTGGGTTGTTCAGAAACAAAATTTGAATTTGTGTTTCTTAGTGACCTTTCTGAAGACCTTTCTGACATAAAAGTCACATGTAATAATTACCTTGTCTGATGATAACTATGTTTTTTGTGGCTGTTGAGCTTGGGTTTTAATCCTTTCTGTACCATTTGTTCTAATACAGGTGAGTCAAGTTTCTGGTTTGTGACATTCTCTACAGGACAGTTCTTTTTTTTTCCTCTTCTCTTTCTTTTTTTTTAAATTTTCTTATTGTTTTTAACAAGCTGACCTAAAAACTTAACAACATGTTGTTTAAACGTGGTTCATGAGAGCTCCTTCCCAGTTTATCCAGTGAATTTGCATGCTCTTCATAATTGAGCCAGATTTTAGTACTGAGTGGACAGCTGAAGGAGTGGAACTCCTGTTTCACCCTAGAACAGGCACTGTACAAACAGGGCACTTCTGTCTGGCCCTGCAGTTAAGGGTATGTCTTATGACTTCTGAGACCCTGGTCATCCCTTGCTTTCCCTTCAGTCAGTGGCCTTAGGATGGTGGCTACCAGTGTGTAGTAACTCTGTCAGTACTGCTGAAGTGTTGTTGCACAGCCCTGAAGCAGCTGATAGCGAGAAAAATATGCCACCATCCTAGTTTTTCTTGGTCTCAATAACCTAGAGACACAAGGTCCTGTGATATTACTGATGTACTGTACCATCTTATACATTTCTCCTAAAGTTGGCCTGAAAATTACTTCTCTTTGGCATGGTCACATACTCTGCATGGAATAAAATCATAGCTGAACTTGGATGGAGCTTCTAAACTTCTAAACTCTGTAGACCTATGTGTTTGTTGGCAAGACTTTGCAGCTGTTATGACTGAAATGGAAGGAGTGTTTTTCCTTGCTATTCCAGCTAAACTGCAAGTAATTTTCATTTTTTTTTCTCCTCTGGCTCCTCCCCCTTTTCTTTCTTTCTGTGGCAGAGAGGCAGGGTAGGTGGGACATGACATGCTAAATACTGTGATGTAAGAAGATCTGGTACATTTTCTTGGAGTCTTGGAAAATACACAGTTTTTATTATGTCTAATTTTTAGTCCACCTGGAATCACCAGGTCTTTTTTCATATGGGTAGATTCTGTTGGTATCTCCAGCCCCCTGCATGTTTTTGTATTCCTAGTTGCTGCTGAAGAACAATTTTAATCCAAAATGTTTAGAAACAATGTCCTGCAAAACTAAATTGGTACTTACAAATAAGAAGTGGAGATGGAGGAGGAAAGAATGTGGAAGTATCAGGCTTGATTCCTTAGCTTATGTCTCTGTCTATGTATGTACAGGATGTGATGGTGTTGAATTTTCTTCTGACTGTAGCTGCTCTTTGAGCAGTCAAGAGGAATGATGATTTTCTGTTTATGAATGAATATTTCTCATATATGTCTTTGTGTAATAGCCATATGTAAATTGTTCATTGCCAAAAGTTGGGCAGTGTTGTCCTCCCTCTATCTTTTCTAGCTCTTCCAGGAAATTAGATTGATTTGAGAGCTGAGTTTTCACACTGAGTTAGTTTGGGGTCAACACTGAGAAGTGTAGAGCTGTCAGAATGGTATGGACTAAATTTAAAAAATTGTTTGTCCTTGTACTTCAGAAGGATGGTAGTCTAATCTTTTTTATGTTTATGTTTATGTTTTAGGTTTTTTTTTTAAGCTCAAGTACTGAGCTTTTCATTTTTCTTAACTTTAACAGAAATTCTACAGTCTCTACAAAATACGCACTCCTGTTAATTTACGTAAAACTATAGAGGTGTGTGTCTGTGTGTATGACTAGTATCCCTGGCTCACACAGGACTTTCATGATATCCGCATTGTTAGCACTGTAATACTTGCTATTCCTTGAATATACTGGACAAGATTCTGGCAAGGGAGAAACATCTCTGCTTGCTTTGGCTAATCTGCTCTTTCTCAGGGTCGAGTCATGGATCTGGAAGTCAAAGTCCGCAGGGCGGCAGCGGAGAGGGGTGCTGTGGAGCAAAAAAAGAATGAATTCCAAGGGGAGCTAGAAAAGCAGCAACAGCAGATTGACAAAATCCAGTCCTTGCACAGCTTTCAGATGGAAAATGCCAACAGAGTACATCAGGAAGAGAAGGTAGGGCTTTTCCTAGCCACAGTTTTTTGTGAGACTGTGGTTTACCAAGACACACTCTGCAACAGGAAGTGGTGCTCACATGTTGCGGCTTACGGTCAGTGTTGGTGTGGCACAACATTTTATATTGTATGATATTGAGAAAATGGACCTTGGATGGACATTTTAGCATGTGTTGTATAATTTTGAAATACTAGAAGCTGCAAGTTGCAAGTTTATTCAGCAGTTCTGAATAAAACTGCTATCCTCTCTATAAATCATTACCATTCTTGGGTGGTACCTTCACTTTTTTTCCTGTATACTAATGTTTTAAAAAATAAGAAAAAGAGGAAGATACACCAAGAGATATATTCTCAAGTATATTTGTAAGCATAAATGGTTGACATTTATTTCTAAATGCATTACAAATTTTATGGCATCCTGGCTTTCTGCCTCCAAAACTCAATGGTATTGGGAAGATATGAGATTGTGAGGCTTTCATGGCAGTGCTCCTGACAGTTCAACTTCACCAGGGGGATGGTATTCCTTGTGAAGAATGTAAACAAAGCTACTTAAATAGCAGTGTGTATGATTCCTGCTATGTAATATTTTGCAAATTGGTTTGCTGTGTATTTTCCTTGTGTTTCTGATACTACTGTGATTGCAGTTGTTAGTAATTCTCCCTATTAGCAGAAGTATTTAGTTGAGACTATTAAAATGCTTCTCCCATAGTCTCTTTACTGAAGTTTGTAAGTCAGCTTTCCAGGACTATTACATTCAGCAGGCTGAACAGTCACATCTTGTGATGGTAGTACGTACTCTTCAGGTAGCAGGTTCACTGTGTGGGAACCTGGGTTTTCTCCTCAAAATGTGTTGCCTTGAGAAAAATATCACCAGATTAATCTTTGAAGAACTTAGGGGAACAGAAATTGAGTAAAAATGGAAGGCAGAATGTGTGCATCAATGTCATGTATCATTAGTTTATTTTGAAATAATCTTTACCCCAGATCTTCAGGGAAATAGTAAACCAATTCTTTTTACCTCTTTTGAGACAAACACGTATCCTTGATAATTTCTCTCTTTTCTTTGTGTTCAGTCTTTGCACATACTTTAAAAAAGATGAGATATAATTTGTCCATTTATTTTTTAATGTGTGCATTTTTTAAAAAGATAGCTCATAATATTCAGACAAGAGTCAAGGAGTAATCAATCTTATCACTTCTGCCTCCTGTTATTTTGTGTTGCTACTGAATGCTGTTGCATTTTCTTGCTTTCTGCTTCAGTCCTACAGGGAGTGAAAACACATGCATGAGCAGAAAAAATAAAATTCAAAGGTAAGAAAAGGGCAAATGTAATAGAGTATTATGCTTCCTTTCCATAAATAGATATTGCCAGAGTTACTAAAAGACACTGAAAGGGCTGGCCAGGGAGTTTTCAGCACAGGCTAGCAAGAGGGGCAGATGTTGGGAAGTGGTGACAGGACCTCATCCAGGAATTTTAAATAAGTTTGGTGAATGAAATACTGCTTCTGCGAAGCATGATGTGCCATCTTTTTGCTTCAAATTTCTGGCATTAGATGAGAGGTAGGTGGCAGCACACAATCTACTTTCCTTGTGGTGTTTGAGTCTAGCGGACATATAGGAACTGTTCATAAAATGTGGCATCCATTCCCAGAGAAGTAGTGGTAAGTATTTTACAGAACTAGAACTGCTGTTGGACATGGGGTGGAGTGTGGTGTCTGGGGAAGAGTCAATGTGGCTTCTGGAAAAGAAAGTCTTCCTTCTGAAATATTTTGGAGTTTTCTCCTGAAAGAGTTGGTGATAAAGGTGAGGGAGACAAGTGAACACATTCACACCTGGAGTTGAAGTGGCTTGTAGAGATATTATAAAGCCATGTGGTAAGACAGCGGTATTGCAAGGGTGAATGACAAGACAAAAGTTACAAAGCAGCTTAGAAATACACTGGGTTAATTGTTGTAATGTGGGAGGATCACCGGTGGAGTTTTGAAGTGCTGTGAAAGGCACAGAGAGGAGAGCAAAGGTCAGCAAAGCTGTGCAGTAATTTCTCTACAGGAATCCAGAGTGTGGTTTACAGGCTGGACAAGAGTCAGCAGAGGAGAGTCATCACAGTCATGTCCAGGATACCAAATGGTACAGAAAATGTTTGTGGCTGGGAGAGGGAAGGTAGGGTTGTCCTGCATTCACTGAAGTGCTTCAAATGACATCATCAAGTTGTAGTTCAGACTGAGCAGAAGGTAGTGCTCTTCAGGCAGTAGGTGGTAAAGCTTCAAGTGCATGGCGTCCATAATACCTAGTTACAGTGGGTCTGTGTAGGTTAAGGAGCAGCTGGATGACCTTGGGCAAACACTTAACCCACTACCAAGGTGTTTGTTCTGTTTCGGAGTGTTACTCAGACAGAAGAAACTGCTGCTTGGAAAATACTGTGCTTTATAGCTGCCTTGGAATTCATTTGGCATTTCAGTGTTAGAGGTGGGATGCTGGGAAAGGTGGATTTTGGGGCCAATGAAGTTGAAATTCCTGCCTTCTTAGTGCTTTTCCCTCTGTCACCCTAAAATACAGTTGTTCAGCTTGTTTCAAAGCTTGCTTTGAAACCCTGGGAAGTAATACCCTAGGGAACTGGTGCATTGGACTAATTTCCTAATTTCTGCATTCTGTGGCTGAAGAAGAGCATGTGTCTCACTCAGGAGCCTGAAGTGGTAGGGTGAGCATGTAAGTGCCTGTGCACCATTTTGCATCAAATTCAAAATTTGCTTTTCTTGTGATACACAAACAAATACCCTACAGAGATGCTGTTTGTTTTCCAGCTCTAGTTTAAAAGTAGGGAGAGCTGTTTTGATGGAAAGCCATGCTTTTGTCAAAAAAAGACATCAGCCAAGTTGGTATGGATTCATCCACTGTAATTCAGGAATGCCTCTGATGTGGTGGCAGGGAAGAGAGGGAAAGCTTAATTCTCCTCACTAATGACCTTTATTGGAAGAAGCTGTCTGGGATCAGAGTTTATTCGACAGAGGGATGTGGAATATAAGAAAAGACAGCTTCTGAGTGTTTTTTTGTTTGTGTGTATCTATATCCACGTATAAATGTGTTTTGTATGTTCATATCTTGTGTTTACAAGGTATGAAGGTATATACAGGACATATACATATATCCTTGGTTTTTGGCTCCATGGATTGCAGTGGAATCTGGGATTCCTGGGAGAGAGGCAAGTAATGAATTCATTCTTTCTGATGGTGGGAAGCTTGCTCCTTGAACTGAACTTTATTTATTCTGTGAGGATTAGTGGCTAGTATTTACCCAGTTAGGAAGAATTAATGTAAATCCAAATCCTGAGACTCTCAACCCATTCTACAAGCATTTTACAAACTCTACAACTAACTAGAGATCTTCGAATCATAAATAAGATTTTTCTTAGTTCTTGCTGTTCTTAAAGAAAAAGTAAAATGCTTTTGGCAGTTGTGTAGGAATGATTGGTCCCTCTCAAACCTCCCACTTTTTGAGGAAGAAATTATGGTTCTTTTGGCTCTAGAAGAAAATTACATATGAGGCCTACTTACACAATCTGGACTTCTAACCAAGAGCAAGTCACAAGTAACATTTGAGACTCATCATAATTGCAGTTAATCTCTGCGCACTGTGTCTTATTACTCTGTTGATAAAATACAGAATAATTACAGTACTGATATACTTTCATGCCAAACCAAAACACCGGTAAGGTATTTGCCCCTTTAAAATCATTGTCACTAGCAGTGCAGTAATCACTTTGAGTTAAATCTGCCTTCTGTGGTAGTAGAACTGTCTCAGTGCTACTTGAAGGATGAGGGCACAGAACATGGGTAGTCTGAGCCTGTTATACTATGTGGGTTCACCATTCACTGAGGCAGTGTAGTTCTAGAAAATTACTGTTGTGACCCGCAGCTTCGCGTTACTTTTCTTGGCTCCGGTCAGCTCTCAAGCACCCAGCTTGGGCGTCTCAGCTTTTCGTCGGGGCCGGGGCTCGCCGCAGTTTCCAGGCGCTTTTGCTGTTGCGCTCCGGGGTGGGCTTTTGGCCGCGCTTTGCCGTCGGCACGAGGGAAGAAACAAAGAGGCAGGGAATTCGTCCAAATCCATCCACGTGGCGGCTGGATGATTTATTGGCTGTGAGAGCTGCGGTGGAAAAGCTACAGTCCGCTCCTAGCTTCGCATGGACGCAAATGGCCTCGAGCATGCCGAGGAGTGGGGTGAAATAGGGAAGGGACAGGGCGGACGGGGAGTCCTCCCGCCCAATGGGTACAGACATCGTGGTGATGACGTGTACTACAGCGACCAATAGGAACACGGCAGGGGCGGACATGGGGCTTTGGGGTGAGTGGGACTGCGGGAACGGGGAGACGGGCATGGAAACCGCAGGAGTAGGGGAAAACCCGAGGGATGCACGAGGGTACAGAGAACTGGAAAACTGGCAATGTAAAAACCCATAATTTGAACCCAAAACCAGGATGCAACAGTGATTATTTTGTTAGGTCTGAGTATGTATAAAACACTACTGTCACTGGTCTACTTTTAAATAACTTGCTTGGATTCTTAAAGATCAGTGTAGATTTAGGAAATAGCTTCTGGAAGTCCATACAGAAGTAGAATGACAAGATCAAGTAGTCTTACATGACCATTTGATAACAAAAGTTCAGGAGTGCAAAAGGCTGTTTCTAATCGGTATATTCTATGTGGTTGTTAATCAGGACTCATAGCTTTTGGGATGTGTAGAGCCACAGAAGTATCTGAGGAGCATAACAGGACAGCAATATTTTTAATATCTCTGAACTGCATGAGAGTATGCTTTGCTTACATTGGGTTACTATTTGGGTTTTAGTTAAATGTAAAGTGATGGAAAGTGTGTAAATTGAAGTGCAAGTCCTGTAGTTTCACAGGACTTTTTTTCTCCAATCTACTTGCTGTTGCCTAGTACCTGTAAAAGTAATTTTGTATTCATGTGTGTCAAATACCACCCTCTTGTGCTTAAACTTTAAAAACTAGGCAGTTTTGGTGGTTTTGAAGGCAGAACTGCACCATGTGATGGTGTGCATGTCCTTGTGTCCTCTGTGACAAAACAGAATCTAGATTGCTTTTAGCGCAGGCTGTGAAGCAAGATTGAGTCTCGGATCTTTGGCAGAACCACTCTGTAGAAACAGAGGTGGTTTTTTAGGATTTGGGTTTTGTTGGGTGCATGGGTTGTTCATTTGTTTGGTTGGGTGGGTTTTGTTTGGGGTTCTTTTGTAGATTGGGTAGGGTTTTTTGTTTATTGAGGAAAATTGCAGTTTCTGAGTGGAATTCCATTTATTGAGAAATAGATCTCAATGAACAATATCTCCTCGATTTAGAGCTTGAAATTTGTTGTAAGGCTGACTTAATTGATGTGCCTCCACTGAAGTATACATGAGTGTGCAACACAATGATCAACCTTAAAGAGAAATATTTCCTTAAAAACCTTATTTATGAACTTTTTCCTCACACACTATTATGTATTTTAGCTGTTAGTCTCTTGGCCTGGAACCAAAAAGCCTTTTTGTGGCAAGTTCTTATGTTTTAACTCCAGCTGGCATCTAAATATCATGCAGACTTAGTCTCCCCACATCTCCTGCTAGATTTTTGAAGAAAACTCTGTGTTGAGATAAGAACACTTTGATAACTGAGAGGAATAAAACCCAAGAGAAACAAGACATACACAATCCAATTGCTCAGCACCTGCTGTCTGATGCCCAGCTATTGTGATGCACTAAATAGTTTATTTAGTTGTTGTTTTGCACTGGGTGATTGGGAATTTGCACTGAGTAGTTTTTATATTTCACCATGGAGTTTATGTTACATTGGTTTATTCCACACACCTTTCCCCTCCCCTCTCCTCACCTGTGTCCCATTGGATGTGGCTTCCTGGTTCCGCCCCACCCCTTTTCCCTGGGCTCAAAATCCCCCTGGACAAAACCTTTGGTCTCTTTTTCTCTTATGGATGCCACCAGACGCCTCAGCCTGTTACCCCCAAGGCATCACCTGGATCTGAGGTGGCTCCTTATAAATAGGATTTGAGTCCCAAAGAGAAGAGGATTCCTATGGTCCCCCAGCAGCTATTGATGCCTTCTGGCCAGCTCCCCCACTTTATGTCCTAGTGTTCTGTGGTAAGGAATGTTCCTTGGGCCAGTTTGGGATGCCTGACAGAGCTTACTTCTGGTTTCTTGTGCACCTGCTGGCTGGCAGGTCATGGGAAATGGGCAAATCCTTGCTTTAGCTAAGCACTACTGAGCAGGAACTAAAACATCAGTGTGTTGCCAGCATTATTCTCATATTAATGCCAGAGTAGTGGTGGGGAGTTGTGGGAGCATGCAAGACAGAACCACTCTTTCTCTTTGCTGGAAGGACTTAAATCAGTTTGAATTAATCATGAAATGAGTGCCCTGCTTTTCCCTCATTAATTATAAATGTCTGTTTCTGCATGTATAAATCTTACCTTCCCATCTTGCTTTATTCACAGTTGGTTTTGTTCTTACCAGATGAGTTACTGATCCTGTGGATTATCTTTGTATCCTTTGTGCTATATTTGTGTATGCAAAGCCCTTTTTTCCTTAAGTTTTAGTGTTTATGCTTATCAAACTATTTGCTTTCTTTTTTCTGTTGCAATTATGCTTTTATATACAAGCTCATTATGCTTTTACATACACCACATACAGTCAGAGTTAGAAAGGATGTATGTCAATTCAGTGTGCTTGGGTTAGCTTGGTTCTTGATAGTAGCAAATTCTGGAGGAGTTATTGTAGTAATTCCTCCAAGGAATATGTGTATGGAGAATACTGTTTGGCATTATTCAGATCATATGCATTTACATAGTCCAAAGCATGTGCTCAAAACAAATACTTCAAAAAAATTATCTTAAAGCTTCCTCATGCATATTTCTCCATTATGTTTTATTATTTTTAAACAGTAATTCTGTGTTTCTTAAGTGGAATAATAGTTAAGTAGACAAGTTCTGTGGTGAATATAAACAAGCCTTTGGCTGCTATCATTAAAAAATTTGTTGTGCAGCTGAAGCAATTTGTTTCCCACTGCTGGTGGAAGTGTGACTTCTGTGTTTTGATGTCTGAAGCATTGTCTGTCCACAGCATTGTCTCCAGTCAAAAGACTTGGCTTTTTCCTCTTTTGGTAATCATAAGGACTTCTGTGCAAACATGTTTACAAATAGAATAAGCTGGTTCTGTATTACAGATTTACTGTATCACAGAATATCAGATTTTGATATGGTGACAGGGTGATTTCAAAAGCTGGATTTTTTTGCTCCTGGGGATTAAAGCTATTGTTTAGTGGGCTAAATGAAGTTTAAAATTTGAGTTTCTTTCTAGAACTGAGTATTGGCATGTATCTTTTGAGTACTTCCCAGCAGTTTTCATTCTTGATCTGCATAAAACCCCAAAAGTAAGTAATGTTTGCTTAATTTACAGCCACAAGGTGAAAATTAGTTAACCCTTGAATGATAGGAGGAAGAATGGAAGACCTAATGTTATTGACTTAGATTGGAAGCTGGCAGTTGCAGTACTGTGCTGTAAATTATTAAACTGTGTTTCCTGCTCAAGTTAAACAGCTAACTCGGATTTAACAGGTTTTTGCCTGGACTATTGCCCACAGATTCAAGGAGATAGGTGTGGCATTGCCAAAAGAAAGTTTTATATGCAATCCATAAAGACCAAGGCAAAGCCTTATCTCAGCCAAGGAGCAATTTCTTATTTTCCCTGTTGTGATTCAAAGAGGCTTTTTTAATGTGGGAAATATTTTTTTTTACGTCAGCTGATCACAGTTATTATTGTCCTAATGTACAAAACGTGTAACACTTGTATATTTTACTGTCATGTAAGTGACACCTGGCACTTAGGTGTTTAAGGACACCCCCACCCCCATTTGCTCCCACTCTTTCCCCCCTTCTCCCCCCAATAAATAGAACAAAAACCAACACAGCCCCACAAAAAACTGTAATAACATAAAATTATAAATTGCTCTATCATACTGATTTTTCTAGTCCACTGACAGTTTCTGGTAATGGCCAATACTTTGTTATCCTGAAGGTGATAATCCTGGAACAACCTGACTACATTGTCCACACATTAGCAAAACTTGGGAGTTTGCAGTGAAACATTAATTTCCTTTCCCCAATAAACCAGTGAAAACAAATTAATTTCTTATTTACCTATCCTATGAGAAAGGAGAGGGAGAGATGTTAAACAATCCTAGGTATAAGTTGTTACTGTTTTTTGAGTTTCTTTTTACTTGAGCATGACATTTTTTTTTCTCAAGGTTTCACAGTGGTGTTCACAAAACAGCTGTACATAAAGAATGGTGTAGAAAGACGTAGCAACAGCTGAATGACCACTTCTGTGACTCTGTTGAATGACTCTTTAAAGGGTCATTCCAAGACAAATTACTACTCTGCTGGGTGCTATTCCGCTCAGATTTATAGAATGTTGCACTCACGTAATCAGCTGGCTCTTATTACTGTAGCCTTGGGAAGAAAGACACCAACAATGCTGTCAGTGTTTCAGGGTGACTTGGGCAGACAGAGTGGATGCTGTTCCTTCTTTTTGGGTGTAGACATACACATGCCTCAGTACTAGAGCAGAAAGTTTGGGAAGCAGGGCAGTTGATTTTCTGGGACCCTTGAAGAACCCTGAAGTTTCCCAGGACAAGGATAATAAGGGAACTGACAATGAAGCCTGAGAAATACCTTCCTAAGACAGGACTGGATGGTTTCTGAAGAGTCAGTAGGTGTCTTTTTTGTATTCTTAAGAACTTTTCTGCATCAGACTTGCTAAATGTTGAATATGAATCTGAGTTATCCTGACATCTGGCTCAAAAGAATAATTTTACTTAGCTGTGACTTGATGCAGTTTTCAGGTGTTTTGGGGAATGTGTGTATATGAAATGGTAGATGGAGATTGATTAAAGGATAGACAAAATGCATTATGTTCTTATTCTTTCTTCTTATGGGAGAACAAAGTGAAGGAGTGGAAGAAGGGCACTCCAACATGAAAGCAATCAAGAAGATTGGTAGAAAAGGGATACAATGCAAGGCTTTCATGGAGTTGCTTTATACTGAATGATTAATGATTTCATAGCTCATCCTTGCATGCCTGAATGCAGGTGTATTGATTCCTGAGTGAGAGGGTAATTGACAGTGAGCTGTGATATTGTATTCTTCCTTCAAGAGATAAATACAGTAAGTCTGACTGTGACTTCAGTTGTGAGATGCAGGTAGAATAAAGTGACAAGCATTTTTAGTATCTATAAATTCCTTTAAATTCTTCCTATTTTCATTTGTGCAGTGGTATCTTCCCCCACTCCCCTATACTGGAAAACCTGGGTTAAAATGAATATTTATTGTTTGCAATAGGAGATCTCTAAAGCAGCTAAAAGGTTTTGTTCAACTGTGACACTGTCACAACTGTGACACACAAAAAGTAGATCTTACTACAAGTGCTTTGATGGGTGTTGTTTATAATGGTAATACAGGTCCTTTGCAATTAAAACACTTTTTTGTTCTGCTTCTTTCAGGCAATGCTGATGAGTAACATTACAGTAAATGATCGATTGATTCAGAGTTTACGAGGTATGTTATGGTAGTTCTGTGACTCTCATACTGATTTTTTGGCCCCCTGTTTTTAAGAATTGAATTTTTCTGTGGCCTTTTGAGAATGCTGCCTTTCTTCAAGTCAGATGGTACAGGAGCTGCCATGACTTAGATACTTCATCTGCATAGCTCCATTAAGTGTCAGACTAATCTGCCTCAATAGTATAGGAGGATTTGTCCATCTTGTGCTTGATGTAGTACTCTTGACTCTTATGATATAATATGAATAGAACTAAATATTTTTTTTCCCTTCGTTTTTCCTGGCAACATATTCTTGCATTCTTCCCTGAAGTGTGGGGTCATGCATTTTAGCACCAGAGGAATTCACAAATCTATATTAAATAAAAAAGTCAGTCTAATTAATTTCTATTCGTGGTTGTGCTTCAAAATTGTTAGCAATGTATTCTGGATGTACTTGGGAATTAATCCTATAAAGAAGGAAGTATGTTGTGGTATTGTCTTCTGGTGCCCTCTCACAGAGGTTTCTATCAGGAAGAAAACTAAATCATAGATGCCTCTGTTGCTAAGGAACATCGGTATAAATTGCATATTATTCAGGGAAGTATTGCAAGCTTGTCTGTATATGACTGATAAATGTGAATGCTATTTCATACTGTGTTCTGATTATGATTTCACAGACATAAAGATTTTCCAGACTGCAACTTAACAGGGTTTGCAAATCAGTTCTGTGTATTCCTTAAGAGGAAAAGTAGGTAAAAATATGTATTATACTGTTTTGCCAATATATTATGCTGAGAGGTTATTCTTACCAGATCCCATGCACCCTTGTTGAATAAATTCAACAATTATATATGCATTTGTGTACAAAATGCAGTTTGCATGGCAGATGAATTAATTTAGCATTGTTGTTATAGATTTGTTTCTTGATGTTTCTGGTTTCGAATCTGTACATATATGTGTATTTTAATGTGTTTTTTTAATCCTGCTTTGACCAGAACACTTGAAAGAGTTACAGACGGAATATGGAAAGCTACAGCTGGATGTTTACTGGTTTCAGAAGAACCAGACTAACCTTCAGAGGAAGTTCTCATATGATTTGTAAGTATGTTCTTTAGGAAAGATGACTTCCCAAATTATAGGTGACTTGGTTACAACCCAGAGTACTCTTGTGTTAGCTATAGCTCTGTTAGTAAATACACATTTTTAAAGAGAAGATAACATCTGACTCACCTAAAATTGCTCACAGTTGATCTTGGAGAGGAGCATTAACTTTCCAGTGTTTTTCATCTCTGTGCCCAGACACTTCTTGATGTTCCTTCTATTGCAAGAGGATAAAGGTAGCAGTATTATCACTTAAGAATTGTGTGAGGAAAACTGAAACATGAAGAGGTTAATCTGTGAAGAAGTTTGAATTAAGATAGGGGAGTACCTGATGAGAAGCTGTACCTTACTGAGCTGAAGAGGTCTTGGGAATTTCTTGTACCATCAGACTCATGTATTCTGCTTTACATGACATACCTAGTCATGGCTTTTTCTTGAGATTTCCCACTTAATTTTAAAGCATGGATAACTGAACGAAAGTACTTACAGTACTTTCAGTATCCTTACGCTAAATACACATTTCTGGTATTTCTATGAATTTCTCCTCAGTTCTTTATGCTCAGTAATATTCTTGTTTCTTCTACCAGCCTTCACAATCTGTAGTATCTTCCCCTTGTGCATAGATATAAAAAAACAATAGAATTTGCTGTTTGCATGTTCTTATAATTATGTTCCATCAAGAAAGTAATTGTGGTAGTGATAGGTATTTTTCAGCAGCCATTGTTTAGCCAGGTTTTGTAGGAATTATAACTGAAAGTGGAATACGACACTCAAAGAACTTGAATTCTGCAGGCTACACTTGAAGTAAGTATTTTCTTTTTATTTCCACCTTAGAATTAAAGATTAATGTTAGTATACTTACTGATTACCAGTTGGTTGTGACCTTTTTTAGGTTATTACTCATGTAGTAAAGATGACCTAGATGGATTATATTAGTGGAGAATTTAAGATTTCTAACAGAAAAGTAGATGGAAGTTGGAAACTTTAGTGTGTACCTGCCTTTCAATAAACTGTGTTGCTTGTGTGTGTGTTAAGTGGCCTTTTCCCCCTCTGTGTTTGTAGTGTACCTTGGTTATTAAGCACAGTCTGTTGGCTGTTTAGTTAAATGACAGACCTGAGACCCATGTACCTCTGTTGATAGTTCTGCACTAGTCAGTGAATCTGTTTTCCAGTGTCTTCTAAGTCTGAGATCAGCAGGAACAAATAGATCTGCACAAATATATCTATCTGCTGTACAGTAATGCTCCACATGAGAGGTACACCTGTTAAGCACTGGATTGATATACACATACAGGGAAGTGATACATGGCAAATGTATTTAGTCTGGCTTAGGAAAACTTGGAGGTTTATCACCCATGTCTGGTGAAGTGTTTACAAGCATGGTTCTGTTGAGGAAATCCCTGACAGAGCACCCCTACTTGTGGTAGTGTACCCTCTTTGTTTAACAGAGGAAGATTGTATTCAGACAGCATGGCTCCAAGGTCTGGGCTGGCTCAAGGTGAAGAGCTAAGCATGACACAGTGGTAAAGATGGGTTTCCTTTTATGAGGGTAAGTGTAGAGATAGGTGTGGTAAATCAGCCATGTGGTAGTTGAACAGGGACTCAGCTGATCTGCTTCTGGTTGGTCTTGAGGCAGGTGCACCATTTCCTGCAGAGCCTCCATGGGAGTATGTAAAGGCAGTTATCTCATCCAAGGAGCAATGCTGTCTTCACTAGCTTTACTGCAAAGTACTTAAAGGTTCATTTTCTATTTCTAGACTCTTTTCTTAAGAGTACAAGTGAGGAAAAACAAACTTTGGACTTCAATTTTCATAAAATAATTTATAGCTTCAGTACTGTGCAGTGTTCACACAGTCCTAGCAGGAGCATGTATTTTTAAAACATTGCTTGTTGTGTACCTTTAGGGAGGCTGTTAGGATGTTAATAATTCTCTGCTAAACTAATTTACACAACTAACTTTACATTGTGTTTAGGTAATTGCAGAAATGGGTATTTGATTGTGCTTGGCTACATATGTTCCTCTTTTGCCGCCGTGCCCACCCTGAAGCCCCCTGGCTTTGCCTGTTTGGCAGAGGCATGGTCAGCTGCGGGGGACACTCCCCTGTGTCTCGAGGAGAGTCGGGGAGCGGCTAAGACAGAGCGCTTCGCTGTCTGCCTTGTATGGAGGAGAGGCAGCGTCCGAGGAGGCAATAAGGGAGCCAACTCAAGGCTGGGGAAACAGTCTCAGGTTTAATCCATGCTCTGAGGAGCTCTGAGCGCCATAGTATCCAACAGCTGAGAGTAGCCTTGAGGCTCTTGCAACATCTCAAATATGGGGGTGGTAACAAGGGGGGAAGGGATGCCCGTTAACCAGTGGGGAGATTTGGGGGAGTGGAAGGTGGAAGGATGGACAGGTACTTAAACCAATGGGGGAAGTTCAAGGGAGGGACCCCTGGCCCTCGTCCACTCACTCGACACCCAAGGTGGAAGATTCTGGGAGAGTGGGATGGGGAGCTGAGTGATGGACAAGGTACCAGGGAGGGGACAGGGGAATGTCTGAGCATTTTCAGGGAGATTGGCATGGAGGGAAAGGCAGGAAAGCTCAGGGTGGAACCATTGGGAGAAAATGGGAGGAGAAGGGGCAAACCACGACAGAACTGTTACAGAAATATAAAAACACAATACCACACTCTTTGCAATATGCTCACTTAATACTGTCACTTTAAATGCTTACAAACAGCCTTTTCCCAGTGTGATTGTGGGCTTAGAAAAATAAGAATTATTAGAAAGACTCCAAATGTTATTTTTAATCTGTCTTCCTTCCTCACCTCCCAGTTAGGAATAAACTACTGTGTTGCCTCTGTGTTCATCTGCCTTGCCAGGAAGGGGCATTAGACCTGATTATGTGCTTCTTCCTTTTACCTGGATTTGCATGGATGAAGGTTTTGCACGTTAGGTATCAAGTATACTCTGCCCAGTGCAAAAATAGACCATATGAGTCGTATAAAAATAATGAAAATGTTATAAAAAATTACAGAAGTCAAATGTCTTTTTCAAACGGCACATTGTAAATCACTCTTTTTAAACATTCAGTTACTATTCTGTAGAAGACAGTGGTAAAAGCAGTTGTGCATACGGAATGTGTAAGAACAAAATCTGTGATCTTAGAGGTGGGGGGGGGGGGAAATAATTTTTTCTTCTTGTACCTGAGCCTTGAAGTTTCATCTTAGCATTTTTTGGAACAAGCTTAGTGTTTTCCATGCAGAAGTCAGCAGGAGCTATCTGGCCTTACTGGTGTTGTGTGCAAAAGGAGCGTGCATTCCTCAGCAGTTGACTTCACAATGTACCCTTGGTGTACACTGTGCCCAGTGCTGTCTGATCATGTTAGAGCTTCTTCAGCAAAGGCTCACTGGCATACTGACCCTTCTCTTCTGCAGCAGCCAGAGTGAAACAGAAGCCTCTGGATTCATCTTTTGAAATTGTTATTGAGTACATTGCAATATTCAAATGCATTTTTGTTCCTAAGAGCTTTGTTACATAACTGCATCTTTAGAAATCTCACTGTGTGTAAAAAGTCTGATAATTAGTGTGATATTTGCAGATCTGACAAGTGCAAGAGTGTGAGTGCAAGAGTAATCTCTTTTGGTAGTGTTGAAAGGAGGAGATGGTAAATGCTCCTGGAGAACAGATGTACTCTGTCATGGTGGGCATATCCAGCAGCCTAGAGGGGAAGAGGCTGCATATCTGTTCCTGTGCATGGCCGAGTATGCAGAACACATGAAGCATGAGTGCACACAACATTCTCCTGAGAGTGAGTGTCTGCAGTGCAAAACATGCTCTGAGGTTGGACTAGATGGGCTGTCCCTCCTTATGATTTTGTAGTTTGGGCTCTTCTCCACCTTTGTGCCTCTTGGAGCTCTTTGTGCCTCTTCGGCTCTTGGAGATGATCCTTGGATGGGCTGGTGGCTCCCTTAATGAGGCTGGGAGCAGCTGGGAAGGGTGTTATTTGCACCCTTTGTGTGTGCACAGGTGAGCTCTGTGTCATGGAATTAACTATGTAGTGAAGGAGAAAACATGCCACAGAGACTGAATTTAAGAACATTAGTATTGCACATTTGAAATGTCATGGTGATGGGATGAGGTGGAGAAACCCAGGCTGTCCCTGTACTCTAGAAGTTGTTGTAAGCATGAGTAGAGTATTCAAATCTCCTTAAAAAGAAGGGAATTCTGTTACAGATAATAAGCTTAAAATGGGGAGGGTTTGTCCTAGATGTTAAATGAACTTTATTTTCATGTACATTGTGGGATCAAAGTCCAAGCTTTCTCAAATGCTCTGTCTCTGACTTCAGGTTGTCTGTGTACTGCATCTTTTTCAAACTTGTAAACTGTTACACAATTAATATGTCCTTTTATTTCTTAGAAAATAGTGAATGTGAGTATAACTCAAGCCTATGCTATTTTACTGTTTGAAGCACAGCTTATTTTGGTGACTCTTCTATGTAGTAGCATTGTCAAATCAGACTTCAGAATCATGTCTGGTCTACAAGGAAACATAATAAAGGTAATAAGTCAGTTAGCATATCTGTCTGCTACTGTTCTTCCTTTCTAGGTGTGAACTACAGAAGAGATATTTTACTTTCGAAAGGCAGGGCTGGAGAAGGGTGAAAGTGCAATAAAAATGAGTCACTTGCTGTGGTAGAGTGCACATAGCCTGGAATCTACTTTGGATTACGTAGTAGTTTATTTTTAGCTTGAGAAACTGCAGCATGCCTGTCTGAAACAGCTGCTGTTGCATGGAGGGTATTGACATTCAGAATAACACTGGTCGGAGCCAGAATAAGGAAAAATTCACCCCCCTTCTTAGTCTTAGTGATGGGTATGAGAAACTTGCAGTATGTTGACCATGCTGTTGTACAAAGATTGCTGGAAAAGATTTTGAATGTGTTTGTAAGGTCTGTAGCTGATTGTATATGTACAAACTGGAAGTTACCTTTGAGTGGAAAAACAAAGGAGAGAGAGAAAGGAGAAAAGGTTTAAAAAGCCCATCAAACTTCTTTGTTGTTAAACCAGTGTGGAAAAGAAAATATGTTCCCCAGCCAGGAACCTGCTCTTCCTTGTGCAGGCTCTCCAAGGCAGTGGGTACTGACAGTGATGGTGATTTTTCACCATATTTTCCCCTAGTGTGACACACTTGTCATTGGGATCCACCCAAACAAACTGCTATTCTTCTTCATAGTGTGGACAGAGCATACATGGGGTCATATGATGATTAGCTTCTAAGACTTCTTTGTGTGTATTATGGGGTAATGCTTATCTTGGTTTGTTATTCACTAGGTCTTGATCTTCCTCTGATATAAACTGAAAGCTGTAAAATGACTTATGAAGAGAGTGAGGGAGAAAGAATGATCTTGCCCTGACTGCAGCCGCTTGCCTTGAGAAACAGATTGACAAAACTCCTGGGCTTCGCACAGGATCCCCAGCACATCCACAGAAGGGGAGAACACTGCCCTGGCAGCTTTAGGAAAAACACTGTTGCAAACAGCAGACCTTACATAGGAGTTAGGGAACTCTGAGGAAAAGGCAGGCTGCACGGATGCAGATAGAACGCTGCTGTCACAAAGGCTGAGATTCACAAAGGCTGAGATTCTATTGGTGCTGTGTAACTATTAAAAGTATGTAAAAGATATACAGTGCATGCATCTTTAGGACATACTCCTTCTGGAACTTAAAGTAGCTACTAGTGAATTCCATTTCTGTAACATATGTTTTGTTACATCTTCCAGCATTGCACTTTGCTGAAATATTGAGGAAGTGCGTTCAGTTTGCTAATGGTAGATTACATCTGTTTTCTATTTCAACTGATACTTTTCTGTTTTCCAGCTAAAATCAAAATATGAATTTTTATAATCATACTAGAAATGCTTCAAGGATCAAAATTGATTTTAACTTATCTGGACTTGACACAATGACACAAAGACACAATGGAAAAATCATGTAGCTTGTTGAGCTAGTCAGACAAAAGTAGTTTAAATTAATTTCTTCCAGTAGAACTTGCCTGCACTATGAATTTGTCCTTAGGACTTAGGTCAGTTCCTCATTTTTATCTAGTGACTTATCAAATGTAAAACCAGGTAGTAGAATTAAGGCAATAATAAAATGTAAAGAAAAAAAAATAGATACAGTGAAGGGAAAAAATAAGATAATTTTACAAAACTACATAATAGAAGAGTCTAGATGAGACTTAATTGTCTTGTTCATGTTTTTTTCAGGTCACAGTGCATCAACCAGATGAAAGAATTAAAAGAACAATGTGAAGAAAGGATAGATGAGCTTAGAAAAAAGAGTAGTGATGTAACACCAATCAAAGAAAACAAAGACTTCACAGAAGATAGCCAGGTGTGGTTTGGATAATTTCTTGGAAATACTTTTTTTGTGATTCTTAAGTGTTTCTTCACCTTTCTGCTGTCTTCTATTAGCATTACCCTATCTCTTTAAATTTTTCACTACTTCAGCATTTGTTGAATGTTTCTGATCTGTGGGAAATGGGGTGATTTCAAGGAGAGAACAAGGAGATATACTGCAGGAGATTCCAAATCACTGTGTCTCTGAGATGTGCCAAATTTGAGAGGTGATGCCAAAAGTGGTGTGGGATCCATTAAGGAATATTTACATGACTGAACTTTAGTTAATAATACCTTTTGACTTTGTAAAGTATTTAGTTGCTTTGTGTGTTAAGGATGGGGATAAGTTGTGAATCACTTCAGAGAAGCAGCAAACCCTGAATATTGTAGTCCAAGGTTCATCAGCTATTAATTTTCACAGAAGTCCTTTATGTCTGCATTTTACTGTAGGAATGAAGGGATAATCAAATGTCTTAGCTGTTTAATGTCAGATAATCTCAGCCAAAGAATTACAAATTCATTGCTGAACCTATTGAAGGCTCACTAGGGTAGGGCAGGCTCAGCAAATATGTTGGCTGGATGTTTCCCAGACCCAACCTGCCCCCACCTCAAACTTGTGCTGTCCTGACAGTCCCAAGCGCACCCTGCAAACTGACATCAGGAACCTGGGGTGGTGAGTTTTCTCCTGGTGTGCAGAGAGTAGCAGAAAATCCTGAGAAAAGGTAATTTCAGTTCATCCTGTTGTCTTGGCATGCAATTTATTGATCCTTCTTCATTGATGTGGGATTTGGTCAGGAGTAGGATTTGATTGTTTAAGCTTGATATGGACGGCCCTGGGATGAAGCAATCAGGCTCTTGGGTGAGAAGGCACACAGTTTATTTCTGTACCAAATTAGCCCTTTCTTCAGGATTACTGAAGAAGTTTCAGAAGTTAGACTTTTTACATGTGACTGCAGTGGGGCCTTTCCCTCTACCTGAGTGGCAGTGGAGGTTTAGTGGAATATACCCTTTTACAAAGGCATTGGAGGTTTAGTGCAATATACCCTTTTACAAAGGCAGTGGAGGTTTAGTGGAATATACCCTTTTCTCTTGGCTAAGAAAAGGCTAAATTTGATGGCTTCAGAAATGGAAAGGGTAAGGCAGTGAGGAATGAATCTTGGTTTTACAAAGAGGTGAAAAAGCGTGTGAGAAAACAGCTAAAACAGTCTGTCCAGAGATTCCCATAGGTAATGTTTCAGTCTGTGTCCAGTCCTTTATGTAAAATGGGGGAGACAGAACTAATAAAGTGTAGTACTGAATTGACCTTTTATCCTGGGAACCTGTACTATGTGAGAGCTGCAACTTGAATGAAACATTAGAAACAGGAAGTGCTATCCAGTTGTGCCTTAAAATAAAACTTATAGCTCTTGTCAATAGTTTTTATCAACAGTACCAAATAAGTAGATAAAAAGTAAATAATAAATACATTGTTGTAAATAAATAGAACCTGCATTATTTGGAGATGATAAGTTAGTTTGTCAAATATATCTTGTTTAAGAAAGTTGACCTAGGGAAGACCCTAATAAAGAAGTGGTCAGCTTAATTTTTAGTGTGGCTTTGCAACAGATTTTAATTACAATTACTTGCACTAGATTCCTTTTCTTTGTTTATTTGTGTGTATGTGATTGTTTGTTGAATTTTTGGGGTTTTTTTACCATTTCCAGTTTGGAAGGTAAATTATCCAAGAGAGGAGTTTGACTGAAGCCCCTCTGCAGGACAGTTTCAGTCTCCTGCACAAAAGTGCATAGTTGGAGACAATCTTCACTCAAAGCAGATTATCTGTAAGGCAGGGCAGATTATCTCTTATCCTTTTTATATATAAATGGGATGGTCTCAGATGAGCTAACAGATAATATAGCTACCGCCTTAATAATTTCTGTCTGTGTTCCCTGGTATCTGTGTCAGTGTTTCTTTGGCCAAGCTGTAACTTTCTCAGTTGTTTGCTTGCCCAAGAATTTCAGCCGTTTGCTTTTATAAAAGCATACTTAGTTATAGTTAGTGCAAGATGACCCTGACAAATCTATGTATGTTTTTGTCCAGTGTTTTAAGCTGGAGTAATTCCTATTTTTAAGACCTATGTGCTTATGTAATAGAAAAGTCTTGTCTTAAAACTGAAAGAAAATGAAGTGTTGGTTGGTTAATAACTAAACAGCTTTACTTAGGGCTCTGTAATTTGGAGAGTGTTATATATACTTCTTGGCTGAAGAAAATACACCATGTTCAATTACTATCTTTTTATCCAACTACTTAAATTTTTAAAAAATAAGCATATACCCTCTGAATCTATATGACATTAAGCATTACTTAGCTAGAAATTTAAGGTAAGTAAAGGGATTTTGCATGTGTAATTAAGAGGTAAATTCTTGCTTTTAAGTCCAGGCTCAGTATTTTTGCAGAAGAATTCAAGCTCAACAAAAAGTGAAAAATGGTCTTACATTCAGTTTCTGATGATGTTCAGTTTCTTCTACTGTAGAGAGTGATCTAAAGGAGCTGAATTATTTATAGAACAGAACCATGTTTAAATACAGCATTTTTGTTTTACTGATTGAAGGAAGATGGAGTTCTTCTGAATATCTTTACTTCAATAACCAAATATTCTGCAGTAATATTTGCTTATCAAGTGTTAGTAAGAATTAATGCTAGATTAGTTGCTGATACTAGGCTTCATGGTGTTGATACAAAAAGATCTTGTTCTGCCTGGCTTTGATGGAAATTAAATGCTTTTCAAAACAGCCAAGTAGTCATGCTGCAACTCTGGCTTCTTGATGACTTAGCTACTTCTTTCTGCGGTCATTTTTCCAAATGACTGAATGAACATTTGACAACAGTGTTTTACTGCCCTTCTTAGATAAATGGGAAGCTAGAGTCTTGACAGTACCAATGACAATTAGTAACAGATATCCAATCTACTGTTGCACTCTTCTGGTGCAACTTGGGACCATTTCCCATTATCCTGTCTCTTGTTACCTGGGAGAAGCTGACCCCCACCTCGATACAACTACCTCCTTTGGGGTGGTTCTGGAGAGCATTGATGGTAATGCAGTGAGTTGATGATGACTGGGAGAGCATTCTGGTTTCCCAATGACCATGGAAGTAAGCAGACATTTATTTGGAGCCATCAACTGTAGCTTCTTTGTCCCATTGAAGTCCCTGATGCAGGGCTGCTAGGCAGGTAATCCCATATCTGAGCTTATCTTTTTGGTTTTTTCCCTTCTTTTTCCTCTCAAGTCTTTCTCTTTGATTGTTCTCATAAATTCATCCACAAACAGCTCAGCTCTGCACTTTCCCCACTGGCCCTGGCTTTGCACCCTCATTTAGTGTTTCTAAGGTGACAGGGAGGAAAGAATAACTCCATATATCAGGGCAAGCAGGGTCTTGACTGCTTGAGCAATGACCATGAAGAGAAGAGCCTGAGTGCTATAAGGGGTACCATATGAACCATAGGGCTATTTGGGGAAGCATGTCCACCTCATCTTTTCAAACCTCTTCTACCTCCACTCAACTCCAGAAACATGCTGTAGTTGGAGAATCACCATTCTCTACAGGCAGCTCCAGATTCCCCTCCTAGAGTATGGGTGTTCTTAATTTCATTTGTGTGAAATCCCCTGGGTACATCCCTCAGTTCACTGACCATCTTTAATTTTCATCTGGAATTAATGGTGAATCCTAAGTTGAGTCCTGTGTCCCTCAAGAGGTATAGTACAAACCTGCACACCCAAATACTCAATTCATGTAGTCTGGGAGTAATTTATGGAGAGGTGGCGACATGGCATTCCTGAGCTCCCTGTTCCCCATGGTATAGATGAAGAGATTCACTGACGGGGACAGCACCAAGCACAGGACTGCCAGCCACTAGATACAGAGATGGGGAGGAGATGGAAGGGGGCCTCAGGTAGGCAAACATGCCAACTCTGATATACAGGGAGACCATGGTTATGTGAGGGAGCCAATGCCAATGTAAGTAAAAGTCATACATAAATTTTATGTCATAAAGTCATACATACATTTTAATTGCCCAATAGGAAGATCTTCATGATGTTGTACATCTTAGGCTTAATATCTTAGTGGGTCAGATGCTTATTGCAGTCTAGCACCAGAATTTAGTATATTCTTAAGTAACCTCTGTCATGTCAAACAGGTATTATTTTCTAGTAGGTTAATCTACACTTTTCTTAATCCTGCATTTAATAAAGTTACAGACCAGTTCTATACAAGCCTTACTCAGCTGAAGTCTAATGATGACCAAATTCAGTTTTCTTGCCTTGTAGACTATTAATAGTAAATGGCATCTGTTTATTTGCTCTGCTGATCCTGACACAGTAGCAGAACAACAATGGATAAATGTGTGGTGTTACATGTGTGTTCTGTAACACTCTGAGAATAACCAAGGACCGTAATCTCATCATTAGCTGCAGTTAAATAAGGTATTAAAAATCTCCTGATGTGCTGTGCTGTTACACAGAAACATTACTGCATATTCAGAATTGTACAGTACCATCTATCACCAATAAAAATTTCAGTCCAAATATTTCCGAGTGTGTTGGGATTTTTTTCCCATGCAGAATTCTTACCTAAATTCTACTTCCCTTTCCAAATCCAGGTGTAGTTATATAGACCAGTGCTTATCTACTACATTCACTTTATAGGTTGATACTCAGCTGCCAGCCTTGAAGCAAACAGGGTTCCAGAAAGCTGACTTGGAAAAGCAGAAAACCAAGGAAGATGTTCCTAAAGCAGTACCTACAGTAAGAAAGACAGACCTGATGCAGGCTGAAGGTGAGATGGAAATCTTTGTCTCACTAACAAGTGGTTAAGAATGGTTGTTTTTCAACTGAACATTCAGAAACATTTTTGTACACCATAAAAGGATGAAAAAAGTGACACCAACAGTCTGAACATCAATCAGGTTTCCAGCTGAAGGAAAACTTGCTCGGATTTTTTGGTTCAGTTTTGTTGTAGTAGGTACGTTACACACAACAGAAAATAGAAATATTTACAATTCTGGAGTCATCTTCCTCATTTAATATGGAGAAAATACCCAACTTATGGAAGGAATAATTTTCAAGCATATTTAAAATCTGCTTTCTTAGTAAGTTTGACATATTCAGCCTGGAAACCCTCCTCTGTGTGGAACAGCTGAAAGTTAGGTTTAGAACAAATACACATCCATACTTCCCATGTGTTGTCACTGAGCAAAATGCAGGTGAGAGAAATACACATGGATTTAGGTTACTTAGCTTAATGGTTCCTTTTGGCACTAAACTTCAGAAATTATTAATTTGAATGGATGTATCCTTGTGTGTCTGTTTTGCACAGTAGGGTGTGTGATAGAAATTCAGTTCTTAAATTTAATTACTCTTACATGCTATCTTAAATTACTATCTTGTGAGCATGCAACTCATTTTAGAGAGCTAGCAGTTGAAGACAGCGTCTACATATAGTTTAACTGAGAAATTTCATGGGTTTTTTTAAATTAAAAATGAAGATATGTGAGGACAGATATATGTTAATATCAATTAAATATTATAGCACTTGTGCTCTTAAACAAGAACAGGCTTGGATACTTGCAAATCTGCCTATGTGATGCTTTGTCCTGAGCTACTTTTGAACACCAAATCAATTTTATTGTTTGTAAAACGATGTAACACATGGAAACCTGATGCTTATATAGTACACCACAATTTTTATTTAAACTGCTCTGTTTCACTTGCCCAATTTATTAACCGCACATAACAAAATTTTAAGGATGTAGAAGCATGAATCTGTTGACAGTAAATAAATTCCCTTCTTTAGCTGTTCCCAGTAGGAAAAACACAATTTGTCTTCCTCTTATCTCTGGTACTGGTGTGATTTGAAGATTTTCTTTCAGAGGAAAACTAATAATTTAGTGAGAAATATAAAGCATTCTTTATTAAAGGTTAACTTGTGCCACACTGGAAGACAATATTTTTTAAACTCAGAATCATTTTTGTTGTTTTCAGAAAGAACAGTCAGCCCAACTGACATCAGAAAACAGGAGCCTAAGGCAGAAGAGGAGCAGCTTTCTAGGCAGTTGGAAAAACCTCAAGAGTCGCTCAAGGCTGCTGCAGGTCACAAGAAGATGCTGCCCCTGTCAGAGAAGGAGCAAAATCCACCTGAGGATGAGAAACATGTAGCTGGGCAAGATATGTCAGAGCCAGCAGCAGAGCAGGCTGCCAGTGAGGAAGTTGAGAGAGAACAGTTCCTAAATTATGATGATAAGCAGGATGACTTGCTTCCTGGAAAGGCTGGTTTGTAGCATGTCATGTATTTTTAAAAACAGTAACAGAATAAAAAGTAAAGAAATAAAACGGTGGAATAAGGCATGACTTCTAGAGCAGTGGTGGAAGCTGGCCAGACTTAGTACAAGTTTTCATAAGGTCAGAGTGATGTGGAAGGTGTCAGTCCCGAGCAGTCACTTGCAATCCATGTGTTAAAGATGGAGGCTTCTGATTGTGTAACATGAAGCTGCAAGGCTGTGTTCCTCTGCATCACCATTAACAGCCCTACTGTCTCTCCACTGGCTCCAAAGTGTTTAGGGAAATTTACCCAAAAATATTTTGTTATTGGGGCTTTAAAAGAATATGATGCATCTGAAAAGAATGAGATGTTCATCATCCAAAGCACTGATGAGTAGAGCACTTATGCATGGATGTTTTGCAGTTAGTCTTTTTACAATATCAGTGTGTGAATACTAGCTATTCCTATTTCAAAATAAGCTACCATGAGTAGAACTGGTAACTCAGCCTTCAGGTATCTGAAGTTTACTGTTGTGAGCAAAAACATGGATCAGATGTTTAGATGGAAGACATGGATAGGTACCAGTTTCTGGCATCTATCAAGTGACCCTGAGCTACAAATCTCAACAGCACCAAGCACCAGAGTATTGATGCTGTGTCTAAACCTGACCAATGTCTAGACATTCCTCTGTCTTGGGGGATTTGGTCTCAGTACCCAAAGTAATCCAAAGGAAGCTTTATGGCAGGAAATGATGCCCACAAAAATGCTGTTTATGCTTTTCTAGTAAACACATCCTTAGAATTTTAAGTTTCAGTGTTAATGTTGTTGTTAACTTGACAGGGATAAATAATCTCATCTGCATTGCTAAAGCAGTATTTTTCCAACTGGTCCAAAAAGATGCTGGCCAGAGCAGGCTATACCCCAAAGAGATGTAATTACAAGTTATCTAAACTGTTTTCAATTTCATGGAAGTAAATAGCAGAAAGATGAGATCAAAAGAAATCATCCAACAATTAGTGCAAGGAAAGATCTCTGCCATGCAGCTCATGAAAGCTCAGTTTCAAAGGTCTGCTTTTCTGTGAGCTAAAAAGGCTAGGAGGATGTTCTTCAGGCTTTATTGTTCAACCTTACTGCACAGGTTCCTTGTAGCCAAAGGAGCTTAAGGTAGATAGACTTCTTCAGTAGTCTATGGGCATTCTCTTTCAAGAACAACTGTTTCTGAAATTTTTAGACCTTTAGGTCCATAACTATTAAAATCTATTGCATGTGGTGGTCTGAACATGAATGACATAAGGCTTAAAATTTCCAAGCCTCTTTCTTAGCCACTTACTAACTGAAAGGCTTTTATTAAGAACAGTTAGAACAGAGGCTGCAATCCATCTTAAGTGAGGTTTGCTTATACCTCTCTGCTGTTACCTTTTTTCCTGGTTGATTATTTGAAAAATGAGGATAGTAGTTTGGCAATCAGAAATGTTTCCATTTATGTCTGAGTCCTCTATCTAAAGAAAGCTGATAGTCAATAAATGTTGCTTGAGAGGAGTTAATAACTGGGTGAAGAAAATCTTCTAGGACAGAAGTACTTTTGTGACAGCTTGGTATGTCATAAAACACTTTACACTATAGGTATACCATTCCGCTTGCTGGACAAGCTAAAACAAGAAGGGGTTTTCAGCATTTACTTCAGGTTTTGCCCTTCCTTAGGCTGTCCATTATGTATTCTGAAATTGTGTAATGCTCTTTATGTTCATCAGAGTGCTAGCTGATTTTGCTATGCTTTCCAAATCCCAAAAGATTGTCTTTTATCTAGTTCTTTTGACAGGATTTACAGCCAAAGTTGCTCTGAAAAGTAACACCTCAAAGGAAAAATGATAAAAAAACCTACTCAGAACAGTAATTAATTCAGCAGCAACATAATTCTGTGGAAGATGTTTACAGTCACTATTCTTGTGTGCAGATGGTATAGCATAAAATGACTTAATTTTAATCTTCCAGACAAACAAGAACGTGAAGCAGTGAACCAGGACAAGGATGTCGATTACAATTTAGATGTGAATGAAGCTGAATCAGAAACTGACAAGCAAGCAGCACTTGCTGGGATTGAAAATGGTAAAAAAGAAAAACAAGCCCCAATTTTAACCTAAATATCACATGCTTAAAATGTTAAGATCATATTTTGCATGGTATCCTGCAGCAAGCTATACCTACCTGATTTCTGTTTGTTTTTTGAACTTTCCCACAAACACACTTATGTTTATAGTGTGACCTATGTTCTGTTTAACACCACTGAACTTACTCCACACCTGGGGGGCGTGGTTTCTATATTGTACTACATAGCATTTAAGAATCCTTACAAAATTTCTTCTTGTTTTCTAGATAGAACTTTATATATGAAGAACTTCTCCCTCTTAAAAGAGGTTTCTGTACCATTTCCTTTTTTTCCCCTCATTAGTTCAAAACCATGAAGATAAGAAGAACCACTTACCTGACAATGGTGAAGGACGACAGAAGTTGTGAACAAAGGAAGTTCATGATACAACTGAGTCACCTCTTCCTCCAAATGCAGCAATGATCCAAGCAAAGTGATCTTAGAAGGTCTTGATTATCTTCTAAAGGCTTGACTAAGGGCCCAAATGAAGTAGTATTTTCTTGTGAAGTTTTAGTACTGTTGTAGTGAGGAAAAGAGGTAAATCTCTGGAGGCTTGTTTCAAAGCAGTTTGGCCTCTGCAATGACTTTCTCCTTCCTATCAATTATCAAATTGCAATCAGGTAGCAATATAGTAACTTTGGAGTTGGCTACCTTTGTATAGTCATACTGCAGTAAGCAAGCCTATGTGTGGAATTGTGGCAGTCCTCTGCCAAGCATGGATCTCTGCTGAGCAATGCATAGTAGAGAAATCCCCAGCTCAATTTTAGGAATTTAAGAAGGGGCTGTGTTACTGTAACAAAACAAAGGAAGGATGAAAACCAGTCCATGCTGCAATCTACCCTTGTGTCTGTTCTGGCACTTTTTACTGCAACACAGACTGAGAAAGCACAACTGTACTCCTCAGATACTATGCAGAATGATATATGTACCTGGGTCTCTAAATTAAATTCCTAGATTACACTGTTGAGATGTGTTCTTAGTTTCAAAGTTAAAAAAAAAAAAAAAAAACAAAACCAAAAAGGATTCTGACAATAGAAGCTTCTTGCTAAGAGATTAGCCAGGAAGATTTTTCTGAAAGCTTTGATGGATTCCACAAGGTCAGTACTGCAGTGTGTTTTGGTTACCACTACCTGGCACAAGTTTAGTGTAAAAATTCAAACTCATAAACGTTTAACGACAGCAGACCTCTGAAATGGTGTACTACAACTACCCTTTATGCCACCCAGCCACTATCTTTTGCGAAAATGGAGTGCAAATGCTTGCTTTGTACAACAGCAATCTCAGCTGTTCAACGTGACTAATCTCTGCTGGACTTCTGACTGAGGTAACTAGACTATGCATTTAGAAGACATGGCAGTGTCTTCCACAGGTGAAGCTGTAGTTGTTGTGAAGTGTATGCTAATCACAATGTATCATCTTGTTAATATTCTGCAGTCTTTTCTGTAACTTGTTAAATGTAAACTAAAAACTATTTTACTTCCTGTGAACTAGAAATACCCTCTACTTACCACAAAGGCACCCTTAACTGCAGTCCAACCACCATGTATAGCCACCTGGTTTGAAGAAATTTTTATACTTGTGTCTGTTCCCAAGACCAAAAACCCGTGTTTGGAGCATTGTTTGAGAGTATGAACCAACCTCTGTTGAGACAGCACAGCAGCCAGACAGCTGTGACTACCTTGCCAACCAGCATTCCACTTAAGAAAACACAAATTTGTCTTTGCTTTCTGTTAAAGCACGTCACTTTGCAACTCCTTTTCTGGTGTTTCGTTCTTCAGTGTACTACTTTATAGCTCCTGTACCATAAGATAAGGCTGGCTCTTCTGTGTATGAAAAGAGTGTTAGTTGTCATCAACTGAACGTCAGAGTTTAAGTCAAAAGATGCCTATTAAGCCTAAACACAGAAACAGTTCACTAAGAGATTTTCACCATTTAAGTAAGACCTAACTGGTCTGGGCTACTACAGTCAACACAGCAGGGAAAACATGCTTGTAAACAGGAGGGAAGAGGAATGAGCATCTGTTCTGACAAGTATTGGGAAACTCAGGTTATTGGGATTTTTTTTTGCAAATAATGACAGGTTTCAACATCAAAGTATTTACCCGTAATTTGGATAAAAATATTTACCCATCTTCTGAGCATTTTCCTAGGACTTAATCAGTAAACAAATATGCAGCTGAGATTTAAGTTGATCGGGAATTTAATATTGATTGTTAAAAAGCATATATTGTAGCAGTAAAAATTAGACAGTGAAACACTATGTTCAGGTTGAATGAATAGCTTTACCAGTATCAAGTTAAAAATTCCAAATAATCAAACACTTAGGGGTAATTAATATATTGCCAGAGGATTATTTTAAAACTAATTGTTTTGGCTATGCTTCTGTACATTTCTGGGCTTCTCCTTGCCAACTGGATGTTGTCCTCTGTAAATATAACCACCTCTGTACAAAGCATACTTGTAGACCTCTGAGGGTAAAGGGTCCGAAAACATGCATAAGAGCAATGTTGAAAATGAAGGACTACAGTTTTATTCACAGTGACTTCAAGTGCTTCAGTCTAACTCAGGCTGTAGATTTCTAGCATACAAGAGGCCTTGTATGTTTAGTGTACAGAATTTTAGAATTAAAAGACCTTTAGTTGAACAAGAGATTAATCTGGAACTGTGGCGTACATAGTGTTGTCTCTCACTAAAGTTTTTAGTTGTGTGAGGCATTATTACTTTTCTCTAATCATCCTGGTATTATATTAGCACTTTGGTTTGGTTTTCTTTACAACTAAACTTGATCCATTTTAGGTAAGCATTTAAAAGAATCTCTAGCGTACTGATGTTATTTTGTACGACTCATCCCGTTGTAATTATAATGAAAAAGGGAAATATTACTATTTTCTTGGTTCTGCAAATCATGTAATTTGCTTTCTCTTTTACTTGCTGCTTGGTTTGGAGAAGTAACAAAGGCTGTCCTTGAGCTACTGTCATGTAGTTCAGGATTTTTAAAATGGGAAAGATTTTGTGTCTATTTACAAGAAGCCAGATGAATGCTCTGTGCCAATTTACCTCTAGATATTTCGGGTTTTTTATTTCTTTGGCAGCTATATGGAAGCATTCAAGTATATTGATCATGATGATAAGCAAACATGTAATGTGATATGCCATCTCTTTAGCAGAGATTTTGGAAAAAAAGTGTCTTCAGGACAGTACTTCTGCTTATTTCAGGAAGCTGCAAATTTCTGGAAGACAAGTGAGTGTTCTACTTCAGAGGTTACTCAGTTTTCAGGCTCTAGCTCGGCAGTGTTGCTGCTCAGGGGATGAAGCTGAAGCAATATTAATCCACAGTAAAATCAGATGATAGGATTAGTATTAAAAAATGTCTTGTAGGGTCAATATGGAGTTACAAGCTCATCCCTATGGTGGAAGTAAATGTCCACCAAAATGAAGAATTGTCATGTCCAACAAAGGATTTGCTTGTATGGCCTAAGTATGACTTGGCCAGGGCCAGGTCTGCTTTTTGAACATTTTTTCCTTCCTTGCTCTTTTGCTACAACACAACAGCTTACCTCTATTATTTCACATCTGAAAGCTTGGAAGGCATAACTATTCCAGGAAGGCAGGGATAGGTTTGGAGCTTCTCCTGTTTTGGTAATCTACCTGAAAATTACTACAGAAGACAATAGGATGCAACAGCCCCATTGCAGTCAAAAATGGAGAATAAAGATCATGCAAATGTAGCAATCCCTTATTTGCACGGGCAAATACTAGGATTGTAACAAAGCTGCAGAGTTGGTAAAATAGAGTCCTCAGTGTCTGGTGCTATTGCTAGTGACTACTGGGAGTGTCTGCTGTGCAGATTCTCCAGCACTTGAACAAAGACAAGGGAACAAATTCCAACTAGGTATCACTCTTTCAATAGCTCAATGACTAATTTTCATCTGCTCTTGATCTCTATAAAGACTATTCTAGCTTGGAGGATGTGGTGAGGAAAAAACCCCAACATTTCTCTACTTGCAAAGTGAGCAACTCTGAAACAATTAAACAAAAATATAGAAACTCAAAATTTATACAAGTGACTTTGTTAAATGCAGAATTGCAGCAGCTTAGCTGTGCACATCAGACATGAGGCTCTATTGCATGATTTTTATTCAGTTGCTAACGCATCACTTAGAATGCAGTAATAAAAATTACTTATGATAAAAATCTGTAATAATATCAACTAAAATACAATGTTCTTTAATAATAGAAATGATTAAAATCAGCTTCACGCATAAAATCCAATAAACTTTATACAAACCACTTTAAAACAGCAGTTGCCATTCAAATCACATAAAGGCAGCAGACTACAGATACTCCATGTGACAGTACTTTCATCCTGGACGTCCCTCATAGTCCAAGTGCAGCACTAGTTATTCCCTCTCCTAGAACTGGTATCTGCTACACATATATTCTTCAGGTATCCTAAAAGTATCTCTTGTACTTCAAACAAGCTTCACAACTGGGAAGTATTTGTGAGGAGAGAAGTCGAATTCTGGAGGAACCTATGAAGAAAAGATTAAAGATTAGATATTAGACAGCAGTACTACTACATTTAATACTCATTATGAAAACAACCTGCACACAGAAAAAAAAATTGAACAGCAAGAGACTGAAAAAACATAGTCCTTGTGGCAGACAGCACTCTCATGACTTTGTTCACACAAGCTGCTTGTTACACGTGCTTGTTCCCGCTATTGAAGAATACCCTTATCGTCTATGTTGTCCAACATGCATTTCTCAATTTTTTTTCTCATAACATTTATAGGTTAGAATTTTCTATAGTTAACTACAACAAACTGTTTCCAGGGGAAAAATAAATTAAGTTACTTGCCCTGTTCTTAGAGTAACTCTTAAGTTTGAATGTGCTCATTTGGCTCTTAAGAGATCTGTGGTGGCTTTACATAGAAGATAAACTGTTCATGTTGGGAAATCTCCAGATCATTGAATCCAACCTTAATTTATGTATTACTGCATTTTATGTTCAATTGAGCTGGCATTTCCTTACCTTAGAGTCTTTCTTGTGGCCTCCTGCCAGCAGCTTCATGACCACAATATTGGGTTTTGCAACTTTTAGAATTCGATTGATCTAAACATAAAACAGAAAGAAATCTTCAAGTCAAAGCATTTGACCTCACAGTTATTTAAAAGATATTACTGTAATTTTGATACACTATTAGCAATACAGCAGTTCTCTTACAGGATCAGTTTAACAGAGATCAGACTGTTTTGGATTTGGTTTTAAATACAACCGCTGAATTGATTAAATTTAATGAAGGGTGCATTTATTTTAATAGTTACTTCTTAAAAAGTCAACAGGCCACAGAAAACACAGCTTTAATAATTTTTGAACAAAAACATAGGAACTATGGCAAGTTCTGTGGCACTCACACAAATAAGGGTATAGACAAACTCTAGACATCTAATCTTCAACATTGCAACACAATGGTGAGAGGAACTCGTGTATGAAACTGGTGGCTTTTTGTATGGAAGTGTTCTGGATGTGCTCAAAACTACCTCTTAACTATCTTGGCCTCAAATAGATAGCACATATGTGAGTACCACCATGACCCAGAGAGGAGAAAGTGAGTCCTAAATTCTCAGGAGGACCTAATCCTGTAACTATTCTTAATATGCTTAGATGTGACAGAAAAAGTATCCTCCTTGCTCCAAAATACAGTCACAGACACTTAAGGACAAAGACCGAGAAATTCCTACCCATCTTTTCAGCTCAGTGCTGAGAAAACTGCTCCAGGGAACAAGTGCCAAACTCAATCCTCTTCATCCTAATGATGTTCAAACCTATTTTGTCCTCCTCTCAGGAGTCCACCCGAATTACAAGATGCCAACTAAGTGTGACAGGCATGTTACCACTGTCTGATTAAAAGTGCTGTTCTTTTAGAAAGGGGCTAGAAGGCAACGTGCAAGGAAATAAGCTGCTATCCAGCATCTCGGGTTCTCAGCAGAGAGAGCTTTTTTTTAACAGTGAGCACAACTTTATGCTAGCTGATGTACTGAAACAGATCACTGTGCAAGATGCCACCACTCTCCACTGTCTGCTCTTTAATCAAAGCACTCAACTTTGCTCAGCATTTTGATGGAAGTACATTTTGGGTCTCAAGGAGATCCAGCTGAAAAAAACCACTCTATTTTAAGCAAATACTCATTTTTCTAGTGTTTCAGTCTTACCTCATTGTCTGGATTTGGAATATTCTCAAGAATCATTTTAGCTTGCTGGTAGTGCTTGCTAGCTGCCATGTAGAGATCGGATGACTGAGGAGGTGGGCTATACTTATTTAAATCAGACATTTCCTAGAGTGTTACAGAAATGCATAAATACATATTAAAATATATAAAATGGAAATTAAAAATTGCCAGGAGATTGTTTTTATAACATTACTGTATTCAAGAGAAGAGTTATGTCAGCTAAATACTACTTTGAAAATCAAAACTTTAATTGAAAGTATTTACTTAAAATGGCAAAACCCAAGCAACAGTGCTCAGCTATTACAGTGTCACAAAACATAATGAAATTCTCATAATTTTTATAAAACAGTCTCTCTCTTGAACAAGTTGCCATTCATTTGCTTTAACAGTGGTATGCAACAGGGTATGAAATTACAGGAAAAAGATAAAGTATATTGTTGACTCAAAGCTTCAGCAAGTCAGATGGTGAAACTGTATAAAACTTCATTTTATATAATTTTGATTCTTCAATTTTTTTTTTGTTCCTGATTATGGGTTAAAAAAAGCTGTTAATGACAAGACTGTGATAATTTCTTAATTTCCACTACAGTGGAAATAATATTAAACAGTTCATAACATTAAACTGGGGAGAGGAACTGGAATAGAAAATAGTACTGTTTCTGTTCAGACTAACCCCAGAAGCAAGACTTAATAGGTGAGCAGCCAGGGGTACTGCAAACACCTAGCTGAATATCAGCCAACAACATGCTCTTACTACAAATCAGACAAGCCTCATACGGGATTATACAAGAAGGAGTATGGTCAGCATATCAAGGTTATCATCCTGATCTCAGTATTTGTGTTCTGTTATCTAAAATACTGCATACAGGGCTGGATCCACTCAGTTCTAGAAAGATGTTGAGATGTGGAGATGGTTGGGGGCCTAGTGAGTATATAAGCCACAAGGAGAGGTCAGTGGAGCTGGACTTTTTCAGTTTTATAGGAAGGATGCTAATGGGTAATTTTAACAGCAGCCTACAACTACTTGAAAGACAGTTACAAAGCTGACAGAAGATAAAGATTCCTTGTTCATAATGGCAAACAATGTAACGTGAGAGGCCACAGGTTGTGGCTTGGTAATTCAGACTGGACATTAGGAAAAAAAAATAATACAGCCCTCAATTAGTTATCCTATGACTTAAAGGACCAGAAAAAAGTAACTGAATCAGGTTTAACCAAAGATGTTGGAAAATCTCCAACCTTGACTTTTTTCAGATTTGGCTAGACAAAGACACAAGTAATGTGATTTTATAATGCTGCTTCAAGGAGGAGGCTGGACAAGACAAGCCTCCATTGGTCCTTTCTAAACATCACTCAAAATTAACTTTTTTGGTTTTTTCATTTGCTTGCTGCACAATAAAAACATGCTGCTATAATTAACCATAGCCAAGAAGTCTGTTAATAGACTTCCAAGAGATTTCATTTTCATGCAAATCAACAGAAGCATCTTAAACTGCCGTATCAGACCAATTGCTAAACATCTAAGTTTATAAAGACTTCAGTCCAATATGCCTTGCACAAAACTAAAGCTAGAAGTCCTTGCCATTGTGACATAGTTTCAATGTGAACTTTGAGGTTCTTTTTACTATGACAGTGATATTTAAAGCAGGTGAGTAAATGACTTCTATAAAAGTATGGGCAGCATCACGTTTGAAGATTACTCACTTTAAATTGTAGGTAGTGCACTGGAGGTGGTGTTATAACACTGTTGAATGGAGCAAATCTGTGCTCATATCGAACTTGTTCACTATCCAGTTCAAACTTAGGTTTTCTTACTTTGCCATCCATGTCAAAGGCAATCATTGTCTAAAAGGAAATTATAAAGTATTATATAATATGTATACAATTGCATATAATATATAATAATTATAATGCAATAATTATAATATAATATATAGTACATATTATATTTATGTCATATTTTGCTGTGAGGAAGATCAAAATTATGGTGTAGGTATAACTGGAAGGATAGAAAAACTGTAGAGAATTTACCACAGAAAATTATAAATTTGAACTTAATTTCCAGCACCACTACAAAAAAAGAAGATATGCAATGTATGCAGGATCCCTAATACAAAAAAACTGAAACAAAAAGAAGACAAATGAGTTACCTTGTACATCCCAGCACACATATTTTGGTATGCTTGACTCATGGTGATCTCTCTGCTGAGAGGGCGAACTGCAAATTTTACATAAAAATAAATTTTCTTACTTCAGTTTAAGTACGTGCATTAATTTCAGATCAGAGAAGTTCTTCCAAATTTCCAGAAAGTCACATAACTCTTAATTATATTTTAAAATAACTGAAGCATACAAAGCCTAGACATGCATTTTTGCTCACCTGACTCCTGGTTACATAAAATACCTCAGGACACACCTACCAGTCACATGAACACAATTCTACTCTCCATGGAATAAATTGGTCAGTGGTATTCCCATGACATTATAAACCACAGAACAACAGCCTCAAACACTCACTCTGTACTCAAGAGGCCTAGTTCAGGGATCTTTTTGACTTCTAGGGCTAAGAAGTTAAAGCACTTTTTATCCTAATAATCCTGACAGCATTCTTTTAAGTTTCCCTTTAGTTTCCAGTGTTTAATTAGTGCCAAACTGCCCAACACTTGGCATCTCAAGTACATTAGTAATTTTCTGAACTTCCAGAGACAAGGGAATTTAGTTGATATGATCCTGAGCTGTTCATATCCAACTGTCCCCTTGAAAAGGTGGCAAGGAAAAGAAAGGGAAACTCACCATTGTATAATTAAGAAACATGCTTTAAGAAACTCTAAAGCCAAATAGAAATTATAGAAATATGCTGCAAGTCTAGTGTTTGAATCTAGTTACAGTCACTAAAAGCATAATTCTGCAGGAATTATAAACTCTGAGGAAGTCCAACACACAACTGAAGAAACTATATACGGTGAATATAAATGAGTTTGTATTTTTCTGAAAGATCTATTTGAAAGTAAAAAACTAACTAAATAAATAGGAAACTCTTAAAGTTTTACATTCAGTCTTCATAAATAATAGGATATTTTTCCTATCCATATCAGTGTTTCCTGTTTAAGTTTTGAATTTTAATTCTACATGGCTGCATGAAAGGAAAAAGAAAGATGTGTTAACACTCTACATCTAGGTACCTTTCTTCTTTTTCTTCGTTTTCTTACTACTACGGCCTTTCTGTTGTTCCTCCATTATCCTCTCCTCTGCCATTTGAGAGCTGTCGGCGCGGCTCAGCGTTGACATCAGCCAGGCGTAGAGGAACTCTGAGAGGTACCTGCACAGAAGCCATACAGAGCTGTTACAGGCCGCAGTGCACCATGCACTCATCCTGCACACGTCCTGCCCAGTACCAAGGCACCTGCTCCAAGAGGTAAAGGATGTGTCCTAGCAAAGGACAATGCTTATGGGCCATGAAAATTCTTTGTTTTGTATGGTTGGAATCAACACATCGGTCTACGTTCATGTTCCGGTTCAGATTCAACCACAAACAGCTCAAGGTGTGCAAGCTTCTTACACATTTACTAAGTGAAGTCTAAGCTTCACTCCTGTAACATCAAATTTTTCTAGAACTCTACCCCCACCAGATCAAGTGGGTTTTTTAAAGATACTATGTTAACACCTTTTCTATTTTTGTTTGTTATGACTTGTTATTCTGAGAAAAAAGATAACTACTGACCTTTTCAAGCATTAAAAAGCTGTGAATTGTTACATAAAGGGGCCAAGCCCACATACATACGCAGTTCTTTCAGAGTTAAAGAGACAACTTTAAGAACATTTTTTAGAAAGTGTAACTGAGTCCAGTAAATATCTTACTTGACTTCAAATCAAAAGGAATAGGGGGAAAAGAAGAGAAAAAAATTACAGATTTGGAGTAAATAAAAATGTAGTAATAATTATAAAAAAGTTGTAATCAGAAGAAAAATTACTGAGAAATTTGAGTTTCATTTGCATATTACCTCTCAGAAACTGCTTCTCCTTTTTTTCCTTGAGTAAGAAAGCAGTTAACATGTCAATTCCAACTAAGAGTGGTTTTATTAAAATGGTAGAAGGAAATACGGGCAGGTAAAAAAAATACTGTCTTATACAAAAGTTGGTATTACTGATTGAGTAAAAAAAGACCGCCATCTTCTGGTAACTTATAAAATACTAATCTTTTTACTTAATCCGCTGTTGAAACATCATAGAAATGCAATGCATAGAAGTTTGTGTCATTTGCACTGTTTTAATCTTTCAGTAAGAAGGCTTATGGCTGACATAGGAATCTCTTGGTAGTTTAAAAAAAATTAAAAATTAAAAATTCTCTTTTGGCACAAGCCATTAACTGTGAAAAATAATTAATGTGAATATGTGAATGGAAGTGGAAAAATAAAAGTATTCTATTTCCAGATAATGTGATGATTTTAACTAAAGGTGGAGGATGTCTCTTCAAATATACCCCAGATAAGAATTTTAGCTAGTCAACTTTCAGATTACAGTTATGACTTAAAACTTTGCAGAACTTTTCCTGAATACTAGAGATCAATAGGACTAGTGATCCTGATACTATAAAGGCAGAAAAGAATTGCTTTTCTCCCGTATGCTCTTGTCTAACAAAATCAGCACACATTTCATTCATTGTTAATAAAAGACCCTCTGCCAAAAAGCCAAACAGAGTGAGAATTACTTTTTCAGGAAAAAAAAGGTACACTATATTTAGTAAGTTTAAAAAGCTGGAGACCAACGGATTTTTTTCTCCACTTGTAATATTACAGATAGGTAAACCAAACACAGTTTTGATCAAGCCTGAGGATAATAAAATCGTATTTAAAGTCCCTCCTTCAAATACGTGTAATTATAGCTCTCTGTGAGCATCCCTCCTCAAAGAGCTGGCAATAAAGCATCTTCTTACCAGTAGATGTAGTAATATTCATGCATACTGTAAAGTTCTAACTCAAAGCCACTGAGAAGATACTGTATCATAATACGAAGGTTGTGGTATAGGACCCAGGTGCCCAAGCAAGCCAAATGTTGCCTTTGTGGTTCCTGCTTCAGTAGCATGCTATGAAGCGCTGCATCTACTTTCTCTGCCTGTTGGAATAAAAAAAAAAGACCTCAAAGTAATAGACAGAGAAGGAAAAATATTTGACAGAAACGGCATCCTAAGCCAGAAATAAAATCTTAACAAATTGGGTCAGTACATTTATGGCCCAGATTAAAAGATGGAAATAAGTCTAGAACTGCCAGAAAACTGGGAAGATACTCACCTAAGTAAATTCTGCTGCACAGAACAAAAATATTTTTCACAGTAATATAGCAAGAATTACCTGAATTACCTGAAAGAATTACCAAATATTTTAAGAATATTAGATAGGTAAAATTTGTAATTTTTAAATGCATTTTTATATAGATCATTAGCAGTCACACGAGCACAGACTCAGAACCCATTACATGCTGTTGTTCATTGTTCTGTATTGGCAATAATTATTTATTTTTTAAGGAAAAAACCTAGCTGCATTGAAAAGTAAATTTATAAGCTTTATATGCAAGAAACACACAGTGTTCCACCAGAGTAACTGAAATACTGCCAAGATCAATTTTGTCTTAAGAAGCAAGTTGTATGGAAGACAAAGTCTCTCACAGCTGGAATATCATCAGTAAGCCTAAACAGAACCATCCAAATAACCTGCTACAAAATGAAAAAAACAGTGCCTCAGGTACAATACTGCAACAAACTCAAACCATCTTGAAGAAAGATGGAGCACACAAAATCACTCTCCAACTCCAAGTTCCTCAACTGTTCTCCTTGCCACATACATCTTGGGAATTATTTTATTATTATATGGCTCTCACTGCTGAGAAAACTTATTTCCTGTAAGAGAATATTTTTTTTTCCTCATCTCTCCCCATTCTTAAGGGATGTCCAAAATCAGTCAGAGCACATATTTTATAGTGTTTTTTTTTTTTTTTACGTTCTCTTTAATAATTATAAAATTTTGCAGTTTACATCTTACATAGGTATAAGGCTGAATTTTCAAAGGTGTCTTGTAAGCACACCTTGTCTATCTCCCCCTGGTTACATCCTGCAGACTGATAATCACAAGCAGGATAGAGACTAAAAGCTGTGCAATTACCATTAAATTACATCTCAACAGATCTTCCTGAAGTCTACTTACTAGACAAAGTTAATCTTAAAAAAATGTAGTATGGTTTTGTTCAATACATCTAGCATGAAGTTTTTGGATGCATCCTAACAATTTCTTGTGCTAAATTTTAGGAGTCCTTGTCTTAAGGATTTTCCATCATTCATTTAGAATTTAGTACCATGCTTCACTCTGGCAGTAATATATCTGGAAAGAAATTTTGCTGGACTGCTGCCTAGGACATTACCTCATCTTGTAGTGTGGCAAATTCCTCAAGGATGTGACCTAGTTTATCTCTCTGACGAGCTCTGTTGTGTCCATGGATTTGAATCAGACTACAGAATGGCTGAAAGAAGCAAAGTGTAATTTTAAACTACCAATACAACTTTGAAACTACAGGAGTAGTAGTATGATGTCTATTTAGGTACCTGATTCATACATCTATATTAGGAGGTGGGTTCCTTACCACTCCCTACAAAGTCCAAGTTAGCAGGGAAGTAAACTCTGTGGAGTGACTCAAGAGCCAATTTCTCTGTACGAAAGTCAATGTGAGATTGAGTCAGCATCCTTTAGAAAGGTCACCAGGGACTACAGAAGTATTTCTTATGCCTAAATCCATGTGCCCAGGTGATTATGGTAGGCAAGGGCATCCTGGCCTGTATCAGAAACACTGTGTCCAGCAGGACCAGGGCAGTGGTTGTCCCTCTGTACTCGTTACTGGTGGGTGAGGCCTTGCCTCACAAATCTCATTTATTTCTGGGCCCCTCACAACAAGACAAGACACTGAGGGAGCATGTCCACAGCAGAGCAATGGAGCTGGTGAAAGGTCTGGAGCACAAGTCCTGTGAGGAGCAGCTGAGGGAGCTGAGGGTGTTTTTATTTTACCCTGCAGAAAAGGAGGCTCAGGGAAGGCCTTATCACCCTCTACAACCACTTGGAAGGACGGTGCAGCCAGGTGGAGCTCATCTCTTCTGTCAAGTGACAGGACAAGAGGAAATGGCCTCACGTTGTGCCTGGGGAGGTTTATACTGAATATTAATAAAAATTTCTTCACAAAGAAATTTGTCAAGCATTGGAACCAGCTTCTCAGGAAAGTGGTTCAGTCACCATCTCTAGAAGTATTTAAGAGATGTGTAGTCACGGCATGGTTTAATGAAGGACTTGGCAGTGCTGGTTTGGACTTAATGAGCTTGGAGGTCTTTTCCAACCTAAGTAATTCTGATTTTGTTAAGATTTTTGTCATGCCAGGTCAACAACAGAATCTTAACAAACTGAAATAATTTTGTTTTTATTAGTGATATGCATTTGTGACATGAAACTACTCTGTAAAGAGATAGTAGATGCAGATTTCTTATAAAGTGAAATGCTAAATAAAAATCTGGAAGCAGAAGAAAACCAGCAATAATTACACTGGATTTTTAAAAGTGATTACCAATTTAAGATGGCCAGCTTCTTCAATTTTGCCTTCATGTCAGGTGTGTAAAATAATTTGACTAATTTTCAAATGTATGCAAATCTGCCAAGTGCTCACACACATATATATGTTGTAATTGGAAAGAACACTTACCCGAACACAATGTGTGACAAAGGAATCGATATAGTCTTTTGCCTGGTGGTTATTATAAAGACAACACCTAAAAAAGAAATATCTGTGTACCTACATATTTTTTATAAATGCCACCAGTCTGTGTATCACAAAACAAAAAAGAAACATAGGTGCAGCAACAGCAATTGACTCCTTCATACATAAGTACTACATACAAAAGGTATGTTTTTTGTACATTTGTCATTGCTCTTGTAAGAAGAAATATTTTTTTCATCAGACATGTAAACACATACAAGTATACTCAAGATCCACTTACTTTGGAGAAAGTACTGGAGGACTGACGAAAGATCTTAAGGCATCTTTTACCATGTCTTGCATGAGATGAGTGCCAAACACCTTCTTGTTATCTACTAGAAAAGTTGCCTAAAAGTAAAGATGTGCTTTTAGAAACGTGTTTTACATTAAAAGTAATGCTCTAGAATTACTAATAGAAAGCTCTGGCAATACCTTTTATATATAAAAAAATTGTAAGATTACTTTAAGAATTAAAATGGTTCAACTAGGTCCAAGGTTAAAGACTCAGAAATACTGAGATCTGACACTTCTGTGGTATTCCCAGGACAGCAAATACAGCTCTATTACTTGCATAATAGAGTGCATGCAAAATTGTTTGATTTCTTGGATGATAAATCAGGTATTTCTGAAGATTAGCGTAAAATATATGCCTTCTCTGGATACAGATAAGGATGTATCTACAGACGACTGCTGATGTTTTTCAATCCCTCTGGATGCTACTACTTACATCAGTCATGTCTGATACTCATATAACTTCCCTCCATGAGTTCTGTGTCCCTTTCTTACATAGTTCTTCAGCAGTTGAAGAAAAAAAACTGCTGTCAGGCACCCACAGGGATTACAGAAATACATGTAGTGGAAGGTGAGAACACACACTAGGAACACATTTTACTTGCCCATAATTATAGTCCATTGGGTCTACACATGGTTTAACAGGGATCAAATGTAAAGAAGTTCTGGCATCTTAGGGGCGCCCTATTATTCTGTACCAACCATCAGTTTTACTGTTGTAGCAATAGAAGCAGTCTGTACATTAAGTTCTGTCCAAAAAGTGAGATCAATACAAATACCAGCCCCAAAACGGCAAAGCGCATGGAGAGCAGCATAAAAATGTGTGTACAGGCACAGCTTTATGGTGGAGAAAAAAAAATAATGCTTTCTGTTTTAATTAGCATGTACTAAAATGACCAAAGCAACAGTGTTTAAAAATTATTTTAAAAATTAGATCAAAACATAAGCCTCCATATATAGAATCACAGAATGGTTTGTGGTGGACCATCAGATCCACCATCAGATCTAGTTCCAAACCCCCAGCCATGGGCAGGGACATCTTCCTGGCCTTGAACACTTGGTGGAGCATCCACAACTTCTCTGGACCATCAGATCCACTATCAGATCTAGTTCCAAACCCCCAGCCATGGGCAGGGACATCTTCCTGGCCTTGAACACTTGGTGGAGCATCCACAACTTCTCTGGGCAGCCTGTTCCAATGCCTCATCATCCTCATAGAAAAGCATTTCTTCCATAATACTCAATACTTAAATTTACCACTTTACTATTATTAACTTACATGCAAATTACTGAAATACTTACTAACAGGAATTTATAATGAATACAGAAGTATTTTATTAATAGACATAATTAAGACTTGCCTGTAACAGAGATCTTGAAAGAACACATGGTGATTGCTCACTAAACTCACAGAAAAAGTCCTAATGTATATGTAGGAAAAGAAAAAAAGACAAATCAGGTTAATATGCCAATTTATATACGTATAAATATACACCAAATCATTTTTACACACACATGCATCTTTCCTAAAGAAATATATACACCTGTGTAAATACACCTATATTTTGTTTAAAAGCATACACAAACAGCATAGCTTACACAGCTTGTACAGACCATGAATAGTTTGAACAGAACAAAATATATTATGAAGATTTTCTGCAATTGTTACCTAACAAAAAGGTTTCTGAATTTTCAAATGCAACAATTAGAAAGATGATAGTACAGAAAAAAAATACTGAGATTGTTAAGATCATGATGTAACTACACCAGGTATTGAACAAAACTGAGAACTTATTTTAAAAAATTGATTGAAACCCAGGTAAGGTTTAACTGGTACCAGATGCTTCATGCAAACACTCCTTTCATTAATTAACAGGAAATAGGAAGACAAGAGGTTTGCTGTAACTGTATTTCTTTTATCAGTCAGTGAATGCATGGATACAAAAAAATATTTCAAGCATTTAAGTGTCTTCTAATAAATGTAGGCAGTAACTAAGAGTAACATTAGTTATTCAGGAAAGAACATAAGTAGGTGCTTAACTTTATGCCTATTTAGGGAACTGCATGCTTAAACACCTATTTAGTGCTCTCTTGTGTTACAGACACGTGCAGAATACTGCTTAATGAATTTGAAAAAAATCAGGCATGTAGCAAAGAATTATGTTCTGTTGCTGTAGACACGGATCTTCAACCAAAGAAACTTGCTTGGGCTTTGCCAGTAAGACACAGTTATTCAACAAATTATGGGAAAGTTGAGATGTTTGAGAGGAGAAAAGTAGTAACTATCAGGAAGGATAGTAAACTTTGAAACTGAGCTGAACAGTTAAAAACACTAAATACATACATAGTGCTCAGTTTTCTCTCCAGTGAGCAAGAACATGCATATATGGCGTGATTTTTTGCAAATTACATTTTCACATCTTCTTTCTAGCAATAAATAAGAAATATTCATGCTTACCAGTATACAGTGCAAGTTACTTAAGTTGACTACTTCACATACAGTTTTTATTCGGTCTATTAGTTTGGAAAAATAATTGACCATTTCTTCCCTTTTAATAATTTTTGCATATCGAGGGAAAGTTGGTGGCAGCAATCTCTGATTAACAAGTGGCTCAAACCCCATCATAATAGGATGATCTAAATGAGGAGGAGAGGAGAGAGACAGAAAACTGCATGTAAGTTGTGCTTTCAGAACCCCCTTCAATAATATAAATTTAATTAGCCAAAATGAATTCTTTAAAGTGACAGTTAACTTCCTGAGACTCCAACAACACAATTAATACAATGATTACTCTTTATAAAACCTGAGTCCTCCTGTACAAACAGTTCAGTACTGTTCTCTATTTTAAAATGGCATATACACTGATTCTAAGTGCAATGCACTTAATCAAAAGTTCACGTTAACTCTGGCTTTGAAATGGCAGTGTTGCTTTCAGGAGAACAATCACCTGGTAAAATAAAATTAAAATCAAACAATGCAAATCTGTAACAACTTGCATAACAAGTGTTTCAGTTCAAAGTAAATAGTGATTTCAACTTTTTTTTTAAATACAAAAAGGTATTTATGTTTATGAAGGGATCATATCCAGTAAAGGAAAAAATGGTCTAATTTGATACATACCTCCTTTAGTGGTATCATTCTGTGCCTGCATACCATGATGCAGTGAATTGTGTATGGCAGAGAGCAAGTCAGCTGCCTGAGTCATTAGTTTCTGAGCTTCTGCAACTGCACTCATCTGAAAGGGAGGAAATAATTATTATCATTACAAACCAATACATTTTGACTATCTAATTAATGTTAGTATAAAAAGAAAAAAAAGTAAGGGCATTAAGATTCTGATATTTTTACATAACTAGTTCTGAAAAAAACCCAAACAACCCAACATTTTTGTGTGGTAGTGTTCTTTGTATGTTATGTATCTGTACATAAATTCAATGCTGTATAAGACTTTACAATAGTTACAACTGAAAGTCTTGTACACAGTGCATGAGAATCTGTTTAGGGGGGCATGTAGTTCTAGCCCTTTGCCTTAAAACATGAAATTCCTTCCCCTCTCAGCAATTAGGAAATCTTATATTCAAAAAACAGACAAATTGTATGGAATGCTATTAAATTCCTCTTCTCAGACCAAAGATATCTAGATATGAATTCCATATCACATGGAAGGAAAAGCATATAGTTCTTCTGATGTGGACATAATACTGCACAGCATCAGGTAGCTCCACAGGAGGGAACTGAACTCAAACAAGTTTTGCTCATGTGTGAAAAGAGTAATTAGAAATCTATAAATATTTTAAAATATTTTGTAATGAATATTCTGTCTTTCTGCAAGGCCATAATAATGCCAGCTACTAGCCTTCCCTGTGTTTCCCACTTTGAACAGAAACTGAGTATTTGCCATTGTAAAGCTTTATTCAAAGCTTTACCTCCATCCACGTCAATTCAAATCTCCAGGATCTACACAGTCATTGCCTGATCTTAAAGAATGAAAAATGGGTACTTCATAGGATCCAAAGTCAAACACAGAAATGCCAAATGAACATACCTCTTTTTTCGTAAAAGCTATTAGGACGGTGAGTAAGACTCGGGTAAACTTGACTCTGCTGAAGACAGCTAAACATTGTTGATGCTGTAATAAAATACTGCTAATTACCAAGCAGTAGGTATTAGATCATAGAATCACAGAATATCCTTTGTTGGAAGGGACACAGAAGAATCATCCAGCCCAACTCCTGGCCCACCCCAAGTGCCACACTATGTGCTTGAGTGTGGTCCAAATTTTTCTGGACTCAGAGTTTTGGTGCTGTGACCACCTCCCTGGGGAGCCTGTTCCAGGGCCCAGCCACTCTCTAGCTGAAACCTCTGTTTCTAATATCCAGCCTAAACCTCCTCTGACACAACTTCAGGCCTTCCCCTCAAGTCCTGTCACTGGTCACCACCAAAGAAGAGATCAGTGCCTGCCCCTCCTCTTCTCCTCACAAGGAAGTTGTAACTGCGATGAGGTCTCCCCTCAGTCTCCTCATCTCCAGGCTGAACAGAGCAAGTGATCTCAACTGCTCCTCATATGGCTCCCCGTCAAGGCCATTCATCATCTTCATGGCCCTTTTTTGGACACTCTCTAATACTTAATGGCTTTCTTGTATTGTGGTGTGTAGAACTCCCACAGGACTCCTGCCCTCCCTGCACAAACTGCCACACAAAAAGCCTCAGCATGCCCTGCTGTTTGACAGCTCTTCCCCGTGCTCCTGAGTGGTCACACTTCCTGGCTGCTTCTTATATGCATGGGTGTGGTTATGCCATATTTAAATCTTCCATTTACATCCATGAAATCCAGGAAAAGAGCAAACAATTAATTACTTCAAGTTCAACTTCTGGATCTCTCTCTTCTCCTTGTCGACTTCGGGTGCTCTGCAAGGTAAAGAAATGTCAAATAATTTACTAAAAATTGCAAAGGGAAGCTACTGATAAAATCCCTTTGCCTTCTCTAAAACATTCACCTGTTAACATGAAAAATCAGTTTTCAAATTCAAAATTTCTTAATATATAATCCAGATACTTGAATGACTCTCCTGTAGTAATAAGATCTATCTCAGTAAATTCTGCAAATAAGCAAGGAAAGTACATGAACACTTTACATTACAGGCTTACAGGCTATGGTAAAGGAAAATTAAATAACTTCTTTAACATCCCATAGTATATCTGCCTAAAACCTGAAAGTTAAACACCTACTTTCTGTGTCCTAGCCCAGTGTTATTTTCTACATCATGATTCCAGCTGCTACTACTAGTGAAGCAACTACTAAGGAGTTTACAAATAAAGTCTGAAGATTTAGCTAGAAGACAAACTAAAAGCATGTTACAGAAACCATTAAAACTAAAAGCATGTTACAGAAACCATTATGGCAGTACTTCAAAAATCCCACCATAATGACACAAACCTCTTTCATTCCTCATAATCCAAATCCTTACCCCAAACCCATGTTAAGTACACCTGAAATATAACTGACAGGACAAACATGAAAACAATACCTTCACTCGTCTTTGCATGTCATCTTCTACATCTTTCAGCATACCTGGAAAAAAAATCACAGCACGATTAAAAGCTGAGAAGCATTCCTAAGAACACCTTCACCACTGAGGGGAAAAAAAGTTTTATGGGGAAAGTCAAACTCAGAAGTGCTTTACATATCTATTAGCCAAAGACTAGACAAAAAAATCTTGTGAGGAATGGTGGGGATGTTTTGGAACAACCAAAAATCAGAATATAGAGCAACTGCAGCAAAGCTGAAGAGTGCACAAACTTTTCAAAAATAAATCAATGGAAAACTCAAATACATACACAAAAAAATCGTGCATCAAAAGATTAACATACATACTTATGGATGTACCTAATAACATATGTATTCATAGCTGTAGAACTACTAGATTGCTCTTTTTTGTAAAGCAACCTGTTTAGAGGACAACAAATTATGAGGCAAAAAAGCAGAATTCAAACAACACACTTTCCAGTGGCGCATATCTTTACCGTGATGAGCTCATGCCTAGCCACTTCGTTGGCACATCTAAAAGCACTTCTTCTGTTTCTCAGGGACTTAACATGACAACAGAACCTTTTTTCTAAGGAAAAATAATTTGATCTCTTTTTTTCCACAAGACAAATAAAAAGCTTAACAGCTAAGACTCCTAGCAATTAACCATATGTGTCTGAAAGCAATCACATGCTCAAAAGAAAAAGAGGCTGCTGGACAGATACAAAGAAAACATAAACTGTACCTGTAACTCTAAGATCTGTCACACTGTTGGCCATTTTAAATCCGTAAGTCATTGACTGAAAATCTTCCTAAAAAAGAAAGATCAAGGAAGCAATATGTAGTGAAATATAAAAGCTGTAGTTACATTTTGAGGTTGGGGTTTGAGGGCTTTTTTTTTTTTTTTGTTTGGGTTTTTTGGGAGTGGTTTTCTTATTAGGTTTTGTGTCTTTTGGTATTTTTTCTCTTTTGGATGAATGGTTGGGGGTGTGGATGGGGTGTGCTTTTATTTAATTTCATCAAGTACAGAAATCCAGATTTATTCCACACAGCTGAATACACTCAGAATGAATACACTGAATGACCTGCCCACCCAAATCCAGCTTGAGATAATTATTTTCTGCATAAATCCTTAATACCAATATGCCCTTCATATTTTCATCAAGTGACACCCTACCAATACGTTACAAGAACTATAGCTGCAAAATAGTATTTGATCCATTTTAGATATAGTCAGCAAGAGTGACCTGTCTAAGCTCAGAGGAAACAGAGATTGCTCTGAGCACTGAAAACAGGACTTTGATCTCATTGCTGGACAGACATTTTAGACAAAACACAATCATGACTATCTAACATAGAAAAATAAAAAACTTAAACTGGAAGAAAACCACAACTGAAACGTTATTTCAAATGGATAACCACAAGACTTGCACTGCTTCTTGATTAAAATATTTATGTGGCTCCAGTATTCAAGGAAAATACAGGAGAGCATAAAACACCTTCACTGGGGAAAACTGCATTTTAAAGGTATCTAGTCTAATACTTTTAAGATGATGAACTGCTATTCCTACAGTATACTCAAATCAAACACTAACAAATGTCACTAATACATTCTTTTACTTGCATTATGGTATAATATTGCATATTTAACCCCACAGGAGATGGGAAACACATACCTCCTCAAAAACAGCTGCTTTATTAACCTTTTCTCTGGCAATATCACAGATTTTTAGGATTCCAAGAGCAAAAGCCTTCATAGCAGGATCTTCTATGAAGTCTGGATTATGAATATAAAGGCAAGTGAATACTGTCTGTGCCAAGGAATGTCCTTCTAACCATGTTATCTAGAGAAAAGGAAATTAAATACTTAACTCATGACAGCCAAGTCCTCATTTTTGTAGATCCATTCTTTTTCCATTTTACTGTGCTTCAAAAACACATTAAAAAACTAAGCCTTAAAATTAAGGCTGCCTTATCAAGGCAACCTTCCAAATACCAAAAAAGGGCAAGTGAAGGTGTTTCAAGCCTAGAATTCTGGTGTTGGATAAAACTCTTCTATGAAGTTCAGGTCTAAGCCCTGTGATTTAGACATGACATTATGTTAAGAGAACTTCACACTTATAAACTTTCTCTGCATAAATAGTGAATAGAAAATCCAAATGACTATGAGACAAGTCACTAATGTTCTTCATGTTCTCTTCCTTTTTACATCATAAAAGCTTCTTGACCCAAACCCCTCTCTCTACCCCTTCCATGTTTCTTTAAGCTACACGGAAAGATTCAGTAACTTACATTTCTATTTTGAAATAGCAAAAAATTAAGTAGAACCATATTTTTAATATCACTACTGTGCCTTTTGGGGATGAGAAGTAGAAAACAAATGATGTTACACTGTATGAGATATACTATGATCTTTACATGTCATTCTGACTAAACCAATTGGAAATGTTTTTAAAAATAATATTATTTATCTAATTTTAAAGAGTAACTGAAAATAATGAGTATCATTCACTGAGGAAATTAGAGCACATAAACAGAAAAAAATTGCAATTAATAAGTAAATTATATTCAATTTATTTTTTCTAAATAGGTTTATTTTCTTTCTTCAAAATGCTTCTGTAAGCTCAGTTAATTCTGACTGTGCAGAAAGGAACAACAGAGTGCTACCAGTTACTGCACACTCAGCTTCCAACACAATCAAATATCAATACATAGCAGGCAATCAGGTAACACACATTTATAAAACCAGAAACGATAAAACCTTTTATTAAAGTTTTTAAGGTTTTTATTTAAGTTTTTATTTAAATTTTTAAGGTTTTTATCAGCTATCTTCCATATTTCTTATAGTGAAAAAATTAAAAATCAAAATTAAGCTATAAAAAATAATGCAAACAACTAAAAAATATATCTATGTATTTTCTGCTTGGTCAATCTTTTTTTGAGATGTGCTGGGTTTTTTTTTTCTTTTTTTTTTTTAAGATGTATTTTAGATTAAAGATTGTATTTTGAAAGCAATACCATCTAACCTAAAGAACAGAAAACTGCTTACCAAACAACAAAAACATGTGTCCATTATTCCTACCAGCTCAGGAGAAGTGAGATCCTTTATTTTAATGGTACCATCCTTAGAAAACAAACAAAAAAAAAACATAACCAAAACCCTAAATACTATGGAATTGTACAGGCAAAATACAGCTTACTTGTACCAAAGCCAAAAAAAGAATTAAAATTTGTTTAGGACTTCAGAGTAATTGCATACCTCTAGCTTTATAACATGTCCCAAATTCTTAAAAACTTTTCATTCCCATCAGTTAACACTGACCGAACATAAAACTACCCAAAGAGAATGTTAAAGTAACAATTCTTATTTATTACCAGCCAAGAACAGTTTAAAACCAGTTAACTGCTAACACTAAAATCACAAAACTGTAAAATCATAATAAAGACTGAACAACAAGTAATATGCAGGACCAATTCTTTGAAGACTGCTTCTTAAACTGGAAATACTTGTAGTGTTTTACCACCTTAAAGGGGAACACCAAAACAGCTGCAACTTTGATCATCTAATTTGCCCAATGTATGCAATCCTGCATACATTCTACATGACTTAGCTAGTGTTTTACGGAGTTCTCTGACTCCATTCCAAATGTTCACCATAAAAAAATACTTTTCCCTCTGACTGCACTACTTTTTCTGAAATAAAAGCAAGTCTTTCAACCTCTGTTCTCCAATTTACCTTGATCATAAATCAAAAGTTAATCATTACTGTCAATGTTGGTGAAGCTTCTGTTCAATGCTGATAAACTCAAAGAATAATAAAGTGTTAATTTCCAGCTTTTTTAAGGAAGCTGGTTTCCATTCAGGTTAAATAGAAGCTAACCAATATATCTTCATATAAAAGACATGTTTTGGGGAAGCATAGAGTGACTTGCAAAACAATGCTGGAAATATATTTACTTGAGGTATCAATACCCAAAAATTTCATACTACTTTTCACTGGAAGGGTTAGCATCATTGTGATAATGCAGATAACAAGAAAGGTAAACATCACAAGCTATGTTTTACTTAATTATCCAAAAGAAAAAAACATAGATTTCAAGAGGAGATTGAAAACATAAATTATGCTGTATTGTGCTTAGCAGTAATTTGTCAAAAATGTGTATTTCTACAGACAGTGTAGGCAAACCCAAGAAATTCACACAAACCTTAATAGCTTGCTCAAAGTTAAGAACCTTTCTGTTAACTTGGTTTCCAATCATACCAGCATCCATCTTGGGATCCATCATTTCAATGGCAGACATGGCTTCAAAAAGACCAAAACTAAGAACGCAAATAAAATAAATGTGCTGAATTTAATTATTTTATACAAAATAGTCTTTGCAAACTAACGAAAAAGAACATAGGGTGACAAACCAAGTACACTATATTCTGACCACAGACAATAAGGTATGTGAACATTAGTACTGATCTTCAGAGATCATGGTTTTCAGGAAGTTAAGGATCTCTCAACAAATTCATAGGAAAAGAGATGGCTAAAAGAAAATGATTAGCCTTTCTCTAAGGATGAAGAACACTTCTGAGTGAAATATCCCACTACTACATCTTTGCACACTTATTTCTATAAACTTCATAGCATCTTCTTAAACATCATGTAAAATCATAAACTGGTATTAACTGAACAAACTGTTCCTTAGTACACCACATCCAAAAAAACAAGTAAGATATGTCCCCCACACACAAATGACAATATACATAACATATACTAATACATATTGAATAACCAGCTTTGTTTAAAATGGGCATGTTAAGAAAACTGATGCAAAAAAAAAAACCCTCAGCATGTGACAACATAGCACTTGTAGCCAGGGCAGAAGAAAAAAAGCTTGCAGAAGAGCCACATCAAAAGACTTGCCTACATATGAAGAGATATAGTGCTTCACTTTATCACAAGGTTTGTCAGAACTCCTGCAACGGGCTTTATAATAGAAAAAGTTTATTGCACGTAGCACATTTAAATTCTGAGAAGTGTATTTGCTGCATTTGCTCTGAAATGCTCTTACGTATAAAAGTACACCTGAAAATGTGCTTTGATTCAACTTAGTAACTAGCTGGTGACATCTTTGCACACAGTTTTAAGCAGGTTTTCATTTAATAGAATGCTTCTGTTTTCTGAGCTATTAGTTTCAAATATAACTTTTTTCTTTACTCAAGTGAACACCTTCACTAAGAAGAAGAATTTAACCTTTAAGATATTTAAATTATTTTAATTCATCATTCTTTAATAAATTCAGCAAGTCTTTACCACATGCTTTTCTTTGAAATATACTTTCAATGTGTAGAGTTCTTACTTTCTGCTTTAGCATGAAGTGCTTTACAATGCATTAAAGCATACAGAATGTTTATCAAATACTTGATAGTGATATTTGGGGCAACCAGGTTTAAAGTCTTTCTGGCCTTTTTTCATAAGAGCATGTCCCATAAGATAGTGCAGTAATATAATCACCACAGATCATAAGATGCGCTATGAATTTTGAAAATACAATTTCAATGCCATTGAAAAATGTTATGTTATACTTAGAGCATCAGATATGTTCTGCATTCATAGGTGCAGCATATACACACTGCTAAGAATATATAATATTCTATATACTTCAAATACTTAACATAAAAGTCTAAAAAAGCTTAGTTATTAGGTAACATCAACATGTTTGCAGTAATCTTAATCTAAAAGCCAGAACCATCCCACACACATACTTACAGCTTGTCATGAAGCAGTTCTCCTAACTTCAGTTCTACAAAGGAACAGGACAAAACAAACAATTACAATCATCTACTAGCACAGCTTTTCCAAGGTAGTCTTGTCACACGTGAAACTGCCTTATGCCAAGAGAGAACAAGCTGCAGGAAGCAGATCAGGAATTTCTACTTGCATTGGGTTTGCATGGCCTGAGTTTGGTAGTTTGTGGGGGAGATGACTACAGGGATGGCTTTTGTGAGAAGCTGCTAGAAGCTTCTTCCATGTCCAGTAGAGGCAATCCCTGGTGCCTCCAGAGAGCCACTGGGCCAATTAGAAACAAGAATACCTTGTGGTAACAGATTTAAGAACAAAAAAACAAATTGCACAGTTTCAACTGCAGATGGAGAACAGCCAAGTGAGAACATGGGAGAAGAAGAGCACTGCAGAAATCAAGGTCAGTGAAGAAGGAAGGGGAGGAAGTGCTCCAGATGCCAGACCTGAGATTCCCCTGCAGCCCGTGGTGCAGGCCATGGTGAAGCAGCTGTGCCCCTGCAGCCCATGGAGGTCCATGGGGATGCAGAGATCCACCTGCAGCCCATGGAGGAGACCCACACCTGAGCAGGTGGATGCCTGAGGAAGGGTTATGAACCTATGGGTTATGAACCTGTAGATAAGGGACCTGCTCCCATGCTGGAGCAGCCTGTCCTTGGAGGACTGCACCGTGTGGAAAAGTGACCCACACTGCAGCAGTTTGGGGAGGACTGTTGCCCATGGGATGCAGTCACATTGCAGCAGTTCACTGAGAGCTGCTGCTCATGAGATGGACTCATGCTGGAGAAGTTGATGGAGAACTGTCTCCCATGGGAGGGACCCCAGTGTGCAGCAGGGAAACAGCTCCCCTCCCTGAGCAGCAGGAGAAGCCTTGGGTGATGAACTGCCATAACCCCCATTCCCTGTCTCCCTGCACTGCTGGGGTACGAGGCAGAGCTGGAAGGAAGGAGGGGTGGCAGGAAGCTGTTTTTAAGGGGTTATTTTACTTCTCATTGTCCCGCTCTGATTTTGTCAGTAATAAATTCACTTCATGTCTCTAAGTTCAGCCTGTTTTGCCCATGATGATATTTGGTGAGTGATCTTTCCCAGTCCTTATCTCAACCCATGAACCTTCATTAAATTTTCTCTTCTCTGTCCAGCTGCAGAGGGAGAGGAGTGAGTGGCTTTGCTGGGTGCCTGGCATCTGGCCCAGGTCAACCCATGACACTACTGCTTTTACTTACAAAGCACTTTCAAGACTGAAAGACTAAAAAAAACCCCAGTGGTTAGCAGTGTGCTGTCATCCCTCTGTTATTCTAGGAATTAAAAAAGTTTTAGAATTACTAAGCACACAGTGCACTCACAGAGCAAAAAGATGATATCCTGGGCTGCAGGTCAAGGGAGGGGATTCTGCCCCTCTGCTCTTGTGACCCTACCTGGAACATTGCATCCACGTCTGGGGTTCCAGCACAGGAAGGACATGGATCTGTTGGTGCAAGTTCAGAAGAGGCTAACAAAAATGAATGGAAGGCTAAAGCACTTTTCCTATGAAGTCAGGCTGAAAGAGTTGGGGCTGTTCAGCCTGGAGAAGAAAAGGGTCTATGGATTCATCTAGCATCCTTCCAGTTCATAAAGGAAGGCTAGAAAAGAGTGGAGAGGTACTTTTTACAAGAGCATGTACTGACAGGACAAGGGGAACTGCTGTTAAACTAAAGAGAGATTTGGATTAGATACTGGGAAAAATTCTTTACTGGGAGGGTGGTGAGTCACTGGAACAGATTGCCCAGAGAAGTTGTGAATCCCCCATCCCTGGCACTGTTCAAGGCCAGGCTGGATGGGGCTTTGAGCAACACAGTCTGGTGAAAGATGTCCCTGTCCACAGCAGGGGAGTTGGAATGAGATGGTCTTTAAGGTCCCTTCCAACATAAATCATTCTGTGATGATTATTCTGTGAAATAGTAGCCTCTGAATAGCCTGTTTCCTCTGCTCCTTTATTCAGGTGCCCTAGTCTTTTCCAGGGGAGACTACTGAAAGGCTTGCTTTTCCTCATAACTTTTAAAGGAGTCTTTAGATATATTTGATGGGTACACAGATATAATACAGGGAGATAATTATTTATAAGTAATTTAGAGTAATATAGAGAAGTAATACACAGAAATTGTGTTTATCATTATGTCATATTCTGTGTAGTAAGATGCAGTTTTTATATTTATTTTTCCCTAGTGTCATCATAAAATCAGTTGGAAAAACTGTAAACTAGCAGTAGCACCTAACAGTAATAAAAGCACTGTTTAAATGGAAGCAACTGCTTCCCCATTACTGAGAGGCACTGCATCAGTTCAAAAACTCAGACTTGTTTCAAAGATGAAAAATGATGCACTGATGAATTAAATTAATTACTGGACCCTAGAGATCAAAAATATGCATGAAAGAAATAGTGTGTTGATTCTGCATGCAGGAATGACATTTCCACTTGGCAGAAGAGACAGTAAGAAATCTTTGCAAAAGAAAAAAAGCAGATGTGAAAATGCGTAAGATGAAAAAGCTTTAATTAAAGAAGTATTTATGTAATCTGGAAGAGGAAACAAAATGAGGTGGTTCATGATAATTCCAACCTCAGAGTTAACACAGAATCAATGTAGCTCATTCATCTAAAGCTTGAACCTGGGTCAAACTATTGCTCAAAAGAGCTCAAAGAACTATGCTTAGGTCTCCAAATGATTCCAGGTTTTCTCAGAATGAAAGGACTACAACTCACCTTTACAAGCTTCTTCAAAATCTTGGGTTATATCTATCCAGCTGGTATTACTCTTTTCCATCTTGTCAGGCATACCAAGTTCCCATCCTGAATCATCATCTTCTAGTGTAGCTTTCATAACCATGATGCTGCACCTTTAAATTTCTATCAGAGACACCATATATTTGCACAAATTAGAGAAGGTGCTTTGTGGGAATAATTTTTTTTCTTTTTAATAATCAGGTGAGAATAGGAAATGAACTAACATTTTATTTAAACATTTACTGTTACACAAGACCCACAGAAAAACCCTTATTAATAAAAACTCTCTAAGAAAAAACTTTTCTTATGCATAATTTCTTTACAAGTACCTTGTAGGCTGTGAAACCTCAAAAACTAGGGACACCAGGACATCAGCTGTACAGACCCATACTAAAGTGTCTGCTGTCAAATTAAAAATAAAATCGGAAGCATAATAATAGATGCAGACAACACAATTTTCTATTTGTTCTTTTATACTGTTAGACTATATGTCCTCCTACTGCTCTGCAACAGTAATTAAAAAGAGAGTACTGTAAAAGTGAAAAAATACATTTCCTACGATTTCTTCAGCAGAAAAGATTGCACCACTGAAGTTAAGCAAGTTCAGACTGGAATATAAGTTTTAAACTCCACCGACCAGATATTTCGAACTGGTTTTGTTCTTTCGCAACGTCCCGACACGCGGGCACCCCTGAGGACGTCGTTTTCCCGGTCAGCCTGCCTGTGAGGTGTCAGCAAATGCTGAACTCCCTCCCCTCTGTTGATGGAGCTCCCCTAAGAGACAGCTACGAGCTCGGCAAACTCTGAGCAGCTTAACCACAGCCGCCACGGAAGCTTCAAACAAAGGCCCCGGTGGCAGAAGACCTCCGGGGCACCGGGAATTAATAAAAACAAAGGGGACGATAAAAAGGCTTTTGAACAGCAGCCCAGGGGTCCTCTCGGCCCAGCCAGGCTCACTCCCCATCGGGGGCCGTCAGCTTGTCACCAGTTCTCAAGCGACCACAGGGACTGCAAGGTTCATTGGGCTGTGGTGAGGAAATACGTGGGAAATCAGTTGAAATAAATTAAATTCCTCCTTGCATTCCGGGACAATCAGGCCCTTCGGGCTCTCCTCTTCCCCCATGTCACCCCAATTCCAACGCTGCCATAGCCGAGGCCACCGTGAGCTGAGCGGGCCCCACGCAGCCTCCCGGGGACGCCGGGCACCGCCGCCTGCCCGCACGGCTCCTCCGCCCCGCCGCAGAGGAGGGGCCAGCGCGCCGCCCGCCCCTGCGGGGCAGCAGTACCGCTGCCGCAGGCTCCCCTTTCCTCCGTCCCTCCCTCGGTGCCCCTGCGGGCTCTGCCTGCGGGCTCTGCCTGCGCCCCTCGCCCCGCACCCTCCCCGGACCTCACCCGCTAAGTCCCACGCCGCCGCTCCTGGCTGGGCCGCCGCCGCACACGCGCAGACCCACTACTGCTGCTGCTGCTGCTGCTGCTGCCGACACCAGCCCGTGGTCTCGGCCTGAGTCCCGGCGCAGCCGCACACAAGAGGCTCTGCCGCCCCACCCCGTCGCGGCCGCCGCTTACCGTGAGCGGCGAGGCGGGGCGAGAGCAGCCGGGGGAGCAGCGCTCGGCACCCGCTGCGCCCGCGAGCAACGCGGGGCGGGGCTGCGGCGGCTCCGCCCGGCGCGGTGCAGGCTCGGGCGCCATGAGGCTCGCGTGCGGGGGTGGGGAAAGGACTGTGAAGGGGCTGGGGGACGATGCGGGAGCTGCGGGCGGCGGGGCGCTGCCGCACAGCGGGAGCAGACGCTATCTCCAGGTCTGTTGTGAACGCTGTATTAATATCTAAAAGGAGTGTGTCGACAGGACGGAGCCAGGTTTTTCTCAGTGGCGCCGAGCAATAGGACAAAAGGCAATGTGCACAAACCTATGTACAGGAAGTTCCACCTGAAGAACTTCTACGAAGAAGAACTTCATTACCATGCAGGTGACCGAGCACTGGAACAGATTTCCTGGAGAGATTGTGTATCTCACGGGAGATACTCAAAAACTGTATAGACACAAGCCTGCAGGCTTGTGGACTACGTGCAGGCTTGGATCTGGTTGAGCAGACAGGTTGGACCAAATGACCTCGTGTCTTCTAGCCTGACCCATTCTGTGACTCTCTGAATCGCTGCCAGCGGCGTCCCGGCGCGGCCTCTGGGCTCCCAGCCAAGCCCGCACGCCGGTGCTGCCGCTGCCCGCCCGGGACACGGTGCGGGTGCGGCGCTGGCGCCGTGGGCTAAGCGGGCGGTGGCTGAACTGAAAAGCAGACTCGAAGCAGGTTTATTTTGTCCCCTGTCAGACGTTCCCTCCTTTTCCTTTCGCACTCCGTTTTAATGAACGTCATCTGCTAGAGAGTACGTAACTAACTCTCTGTTCTGTACAGGGTCTACGGAGATGTGCTGATTATCTCCGTTGAGAGGGAAGTCCGGTGACGTGAGATGATGTCTTAGGGAGCTACAGTTTTAGTATGACTGAATGCTTGCAGTTTCAGGCTAAGACAGTGGCTAATGAGCTTACTGACCTGGTAGAGGCTACCTTAAGTAGATTTTATGTCCAAGGTTTTGGGGAAAAAAAGTTAGAGATTAAAATCAAAGCACTAACTTTATCCATCGCCCTTTCTATTCAGCATTCAAAGAACAGAGCATTTGTGCTTGGTGGGAAGCAAGAGGAGAAATTTCAGTCAGATCTCCTTTTAAACCAATGACAGCAACCTACTTTATCTGAAAGAATAAGTTATCTTTAGTTTAATGGCTGTTGAAATGTCTGATGGCTGACAGCTGCACTGTACGTATATGGAGTTCCAGGGGTGATACACAACAATATAGCAGACATCTTGTAATGATCCCAATGTTATGGTAGAAAGAACAGATCATTATTACTGAACCTGATGTTGGTTAAAACATCTGCACGTGAAACCTACCTGTCTTTAAAACAGAAGATAGTCATAGCTAGACCACTACTCTCTTCTGTAGTTGATTTTCAGGGGAATTCTATTTTTAGTTTCAGGACAGAAGGGCTGTGGTCCATATAATAATATTTTCACTATGAAATTATCTTTTTTTAAAACCACAATATTTAACAAAAATTACTTTCTGAAAAGGTTTGAAGTTTGTCAGAGAGTAATCCATTAAACCACCTGTTTGTGGTTCTGTGCAGACTTTATGGTAGAAATTATAAGCTGACTTTTGTGAAGTAATCATGGCAATGGATTCATCCTAAATAGATACAAGCAATTATCACTTCCTTTGAAAAAAATACCAAGCATCAAAAATGAACACCAGGTTGATTATGTGTATGTGAAATGACCATAGCAGTTAAAAAAGGTAATACCTGTTCACTGCAATAACCTCTAAAGTGAAATGCTTTGCTTTGAGAACATCAAAGCACCTCAACCTGAAATGATACAATGAAGTGCCTTGAAAAAATGCTTTGAAGGGCTGATCTAACTTCTGGTACATGTGATATGCACATGGGAAAATCCAGAGAAATAATATCAGTTTTTATTTATTTTTAGATTATGCACACAATTATTATTTTTCCTGGAGATAGTTTACCAAAATTACTAGTATTTAAAATGCCTTGCATTTATTACAAAAGAATCCCCTTTTTCCTTAGTCTGTGACACCACAAAGTAGTCCACAATGTTAAGCAAGACAGAAGAAAAGAACAACCTTCATATAATACTTGCTCCTTATGTCCAACACATGTTTTGTGCTTCTGTCTTGGTGAAGTAACACCAAGACGACACTTCACTGTCTTGGTGAAGTGAGCAGTAGATCAAGGATGATGACGAACTTGCTTCAGTATTAATTATGGAGTACCTTTGTTCCTGTAATACAGTTAGTACATGCCATCATATACTTGACTTAAATAGGCTGCTTTGTTTAAGAAAACTTCAGCTAACCATGTGACAGTTTAGGGTGCAGTCATTTGACTGATTGCTATTTTTGTCTTTCCAAAATGATGTCACATTAATTTTGAAATTACTGATGTATTTTGTATGAGTTTGTAACACAGGGTGTCTATTTTTACACTGCAAAAACTCATACTAAAGCATTATGAATTTTTTAGGGATACTTAAGAGGAGAAGTGAGCAAACTTGTCCTCTACTATTTGGCTTTAAAAAAATATCCTGTAAAAGAAATGTTGACTGGCATAAGCCAGTCTTTCAAGTACTATGTGAAATGAAAATCAGATTTAAGAGGTAAATCTATTTTGTTTAGTCTAAAGAATTTGAAGTGTTTAGAATTACTTATTGACCTCTTTGTACAAAATTGCAATTGTTTATCATTTTCTAAATAGCAGAGATCTGTCCTCTCCCTCAAGAGGTGTTGTAAGTCCATTGTGGAAATGGTCATCTGCTGCAGGATATCTTCCTAGCCCTGCCCCAAGAAGGAGAAATCTCATACTTGTTTCTGAAGATTATTCTTTCCTTTTACCTTGCTTAAAGTACTGCTGATTTTTCAGGAACTTACCATTGCTTTAGATGTCCTTCTTTTGGTGCAGGGAGAAAAGGGAAAGTGAGACATCTCAAAGTGTGCAAATACTGTCATAAATAGAAAGAAGGTGACCTTCAGGTAGGCTGAAAATGATACACTTTTGTTTTTTACACTGTGAGTATGGAGGTTCTTGACAGACTGAAACAGATGAGATTCACTTTTGGTTTTGGTTGGGTCATGGAGGGGGCATTATGTTAATATTCTGCATGTATAAATTAAATGTGATTGTCAGTGGGCAAATGGAAAAAGTGGCTGACTTGGTATGAGCCTGTGAAACAGTGTATCACTTTAGAAACTTGTCCTCTTCCTGCTCTGAAAAATAATGCCCACTCCTTCCCACCCCCTGTCCCTAGAAAGTTAGATGAAAATATCCACCAAATCTATACATTCTGAATTCTCTGTGAAGAATATTGATGTGTTATTGCATTTGTAGTATTACAAAGGCTAAAGTAGCTGAATGAAGCACAGATATGAAGTTGAACTAAAATGCTTTTTTATGCACTAAAATACATGCATAACAGAGCATAAAAGATCATCTCAAAAAAGTGTTCTGATAAGATACGTTAGAGATAAAGAGTCAAAAACAAATTCTCCAGTGTGCATGTACGCAAGTGTTGGCTTCCAAATGAAGGAGTGATTGTTTTTAAGAGTGATGGAGAGTTGTTAGCTTTATTATCTGGAACTGACTGGATCTGTTCAGTAATAGGCATATAGCTACAGGCAAGGCAGATTTAACTAGTAGAGGTTAAGTTTTAGTAGGAAGCAATGATTATCTAGTTGATAATTACAGGGAACAGGATAGGATCTAGAGATGCTTATATGTTGCTATTCACTAAGTTATTTTGAAGAGCTTTTTCTTATTCTCCTTGCTCTTATCATAGAATCAGAGAATTTTTACGGTTGGAAAAGTCCTTCGAGTCCAGCCATCAACTCAGCACCACCACCATGTTCACCATTATACCACCTCCTCAAGTGCCATATCCACACACTTTTCTGAACTTTCAGAGGGGGTGACTCCACCACTTTCTTGGGCAGTCTGTTTTAATGCTTTAATGCCCTTTCCTGCTTCCAGAGGGGCTAACCATTATATTTTAAAATATTTTGTGATTATTTTAATTGTATGGTCTGATCCTGGAAGTCATGCTGTACAGCTTACTTAGTAGTAAATACATTTTTAGTAGCCTGTAAAAATGCAGGACTGAGGAGCCTATCTTTGTCTGAAAACTTGTGTCTCTGCATAAATGTTAGTAATCTGTGACACAATTTGTTGCTTGTGTTGCCTTGCCAACAATACTAAATGAACACAATATATGTAAAATTATAAGCTTCATTTTTTATCTTATGACACCTCTGATGTCCTTGCCTTTCCACACAGTGTGTAGATTGGTATATATTTGTTACCTTCTCTAAGTCCATGGATTGTCCCATTAAAAGGTATATTCTTAAGACTGAATTTCCTACAAATCATAAAGTTATTAAAGTTGGAAAAGACCTCTAAGTCCAACCTTTGACTAATCACCACCATGTCAAATAAACCATAGCCCTAAGTTGCATGTCTAGTCATTTACTGAACACTTCCTGGGATGGTGACACCACCACCTCCCTGGTTAGCTTGTTTCAATGCTTAATCACTCTTTCAGTGACAAAATTCTTTCTCATGTCCAACCTGAACCTGCCCTAACCCATCTTGAGGCTATGTATTGTTCTCCAGTTGCTAATTGCCTGAGAGAAGAGGCCAACCCTTGCCTGCTACACTCTCAGATAGTTTTAAGAGAGGGAAAAGGTCACTCCTGAATGTCCTTTTCTCCTTTTTCTTCAGGCTAAACATCTCCAGCTCCCTCAGCTGCTCCTCATAAGACTTGTGCTCCAGACCCTTCATCAGCTCCATTGCCCTTCTCTGGACGCTCCACACTCCTCAATGTCCCAGGTCAGGATCTGCTGTTAACCCCTAGGTCTTTTTTGGCTGAGTAGCTTTCCAGTCTTTCTGCCCCAAGCCCGTAGCAGTGAATGAGGTTGTTGTGACCCAAGGTTGGGACTCAGTACCTGACCATATTGAATCTCATACCACTGGCCTCAGCTCATCAATCCAGCCTGTCCAGATCCCTCTGCAGAGCCTTCCTGCCCTCCAGCAGATCAACACTCCCACCCAACTTAGTGTTGTCTGCAAATTGAGGTGGTACTCCAAATAATTGATAAAAGACATCAAACAGGACCAGCCCCAGCACTGATCCCTAGCAAACTCCAGTAGTGACTGACTGTCAGCCAGATACCTCAGCCCAGCCAGCCATCCAGTTTTTAACCAGTAAATTGCACCTAAGTCATGAGCAGCCAATTTCTCCAGGAAGAAGCCGTGGGGGAGAGAGTATGAAAAGGCTTTACTGAAGTTCAGGTAGACAACATCCACAGCCTTTCTCTCATCTGCTAGGTGGGTCACTTAGTCAAACCTAGAGACTTAATTTTGGTGGAACCCATTCTGCTCCACAATCTAGAATTACTGTTGCTGCAGTTTTCAGAGATGCATTCCTGGCTCCCCATCAAGCTTTTACTTGATGGCTCTATAATTTGCCATCACCTTATTTTCAAATGTATTATTTGCTCTGGTTAAATTAAATGTAAATCATTTGGAATAGTTTTGTATGCTTGTTAAAGATTCTACTTGTAAGTGTAAAAAATTTTGTGAAACCAAAGAATAATATTAACTTTTTATAAAAAAATTCAATGGATAAACAATTCACTTTTGCACACAGTACTGTGTTTGAAAACAAATAAAGCTAGGGCATACTCCTGCTGTGTCATATAAGTAAAATGCATCTGAATTGGTGAGAATTGTTATGTAAATAAGATCAGCAAAGGTCTGCTACACCATTTTTACACTCTGTAAACAGAGTCACATTTTCTAAAGGAAAAGTTTTTCTCCTTAGAAATAAATCCTAAATTTGGAACCAGTTTACCTGCCAAAAAAAACCAATTCTAGGTTCAGTCGTTCAGTGACCTTTAACTTCCATAAACAAATGCTTAGCTAGTAAAAATAGGAGTTCTACATAGAATGGTCTTTTGGGTGAAATAATCAAGATGAATGCAGTGCTTATATTCAATTTTGTTCTGCATTTTTTGTTTACATTGAGTGAAAAAAGTTAATAGATTTCAGTAACTGATATGAGTATTTTAATTAGGCCCATTACTATCATTAATTTTTTCCTTAAAATCACACTTTTTGCCAGCCTTAAATTAATGGAGCTACTGCTGGGTCCTCTTTTTTCAGTAGAAAATTCTCATATTTTTAACTGATTTATTTTTGCCATGTGCCAGGACACGTACAGAGCTGTTTTAAAACATTATTTTCATAACTAACTTAAATAAACTGACTCTGACTTCAACTTCAAAATATTTGAGAGTTTTATCTACACCCCCTTTATTTTCCTTTACTTGCCAGAGCCTGCCTGATACTATTTTTGTATTTGCCTGAGTCATACTTGAGTACTTCCATGTCTTCTGCCTTGCTTTAGACAGAGCTATGCATTTAAAATAATAGAACAGAATATTCCATTAATAGAATTCACAGACAACTTGTAGCTGTACTGAATTCTGTTACAAATATTCTCTTACCCATTTCCCAATGTGACCAGTGTTATGGAACAAGTGAGACCGTTCCTATCTGTTGCCAATGCACTGGCAAAATTCTGATAATGTGCTCTTTTCATTCATGCTAGATTCCTGGAGAAACTTGTAAGAAACTTGTACTTATTCCCAGTACACATATGTGTTGTGATTATAGCCCATGGGTTTACAAGTTCTAGGAAGCATAATTAATGTTGAATTATTTGCTGGAGAAAGACCATGTGAATAACTGAATAAATGGATATCTGACTATCCATTTTTGTTAATATGGTGGGATGAGGACTTAAAATGTATATAAGCAGTTATGCATAAATAGGAGGTAGGAGGATCAGGATCTCCCATCTATCATACCTTGACAAAATTAGTTCACTGCTCCTCACTTGCATTGGTTTCTGCTAACTTGCCAGTAAAGCAGCTTTGTTCTGTGTCCATAAGGTATGGATATGTATGCATGCTGTGCAGATCATCTGTGTACCGTTGCATGGATGATAAGCAGAATTCATCTTTCTAATATTGTAACCCAAGGTAAAGGACTAACAAACACTAACTATAAACCATCCTTCAGGTGAATCAGCCCTATGGAAGAGTTGCAAACTGTCACACAAAATGCACAGCTACCTCCTAGACAGTAGAAAAGTCTTGGCTATCTTTACTCTTGCCTTTGTGAGTAGATTGAATGATGTGTATAGGACAGGAGTTGCACGTGCTGTATCCAGGTATCTGTACTTTGAATAGGAAGATGAATAAAAGTATAAATTTAAAGGATCTGAAATCTGCTTTTTACTGAAAAAGAATTAGAATGGGTAACTCCATGGATACACATTATTATTATGAAATTAACCTTTCATCGTTCTAGTAGGGATTGTGCCTTTATAATGGGTGTAAGTGGGATCTGAACTTGATTTCAGTTTGCTGGCCTTTTACTAAAGGGTTGCTTTTCCCATGTCAGATTTGTAAACTCAGTATAAAGATCTGGCCACAGATTCTTAGTAGTTTCTTCATTTGAGGAACTTAATGGGAAAGGAAATACCTAGTTGTTCCAGTTTGACAACTGTCAGGAAGATTAAATTACCCATTTCTAGAAATCATCAGCGATACTAATGCATGGTTCATAGCACCTTCAGGTGCTAGGCACATGTAGGTTAATTTGCCATAAAATGTTTTGTGAAGCGTATGAGGTATTTTTCTTTTGCAAAGATTCTCAGGGGAAAGGGGTGGGAGGGTGTGTGAGGAGGCATACAAAGTCTTTGACTAATGAATCACTATGAATTTTCTTGCTTGCTTCCGTGGTACCTCAGTGCCCTGGGCAGTAGGATTCTTTGGGTTCAGGTACTCACCTGCCACAACAAGCTGTGTATAAAGGTTGGGCTGGGGGGAAGCGCCCCCCGTAGGTATTGCGAAATCACAGAATCAGTCAGGTTGGAAGGGACGACAGTGGGTTATCTGGTCCAACACCTCTGCTCGAGCAGGGTCATCCTAGAGCACACCGCACAGGATGGTGTCCAAAGGGTTCTTAAGTATCTCCAGTGAGGGAGACTCCACAACCTTTATGGACAATCTGTGCCAGTGCTTGGTCATCCGCACAGCAAAGAAGTTCTTCCTCGTGTTCAGGTGGAACTTCCTGTGGCATCAGTTTGTGCCCGTTGCCTCTTTTCGTACTGCTCCCGAATCACCGAGAAAAGCCTGCTTCCGTGCTCTTGCTCCCCCCCGGTCCCCCATTAGATACCTGTGTATCTAACAGAAGTACGGAGGACTGCTCAGGCATGAGTGGCTGGTGCGGGGGGCGGCCAGCCAGGGAGACTGACACGACTCAAGCGGTGCTGCTCCATCCGAGCGGTCCGGACGGGCCGGGCACCGCGCTCCTCGCGGCGGCGGCGCTTGCGCGCGGGCGGGGCGCGGCGGGGCCGGTGACGCGCTGCGGTGCGGGCAGGTCCTGCCGCCGCCGCCGCCGCCGCCGCCGCATGAGCACGGCGGGGGCGCAGAGCGGAGCCGCCACCGCCGCCCGGCGCCCCCGCCTGAGCGCCGCGGGGTGAGTGGGGGGGCTCCCCGCCGGCCGCGAAAGTGAAGCCCCGCAAGCGGACATCGCCTTGGGCGGGGCGGAGCGGGCCGCAGCGGGGGCAGGGCCGTGGCCGGGGCCGGGGCCAGGATCGGGACTGGGGCGGGGCGGGGCGGGGCTCGGCTTTTCTGTGCCGGGCTCTCCGGGGCTGCCGGGCGTGTTCTTGCGGGCACCGGTGGATGCGTGCGGGGCCGCTCGGGCACGGCGGGTCTCTGCAGGAGCCGCGCCCTGCGCGCTCTCGCCCGCAGGCCCTACGGTAGGAGCGGTCCTGGTTTCCGGGCCTGGCCGCGGTTGGGTCTGCCCGCGGCACGGGGCGGAGCCGCCGGTGGCACGGAGCCCCGCGCCGCGCGCGGGACGATCTTGTCCCAGCGCTCCGTGCGGTGCATCGCCGGCCCGTGCGCACTTCCTGCTCTGCCGAGCGGCCCTGCAGCAGCCGGGGCTGCCGTGAGCCCTGGCCCTGCCGGCCCCCGAACACTGCGGCTCTGCCCCCGCTGCCCCGCCGGAGGGGTAGCCCATCATGGGCATTGGGTGGAAAATACGGCGGTTGGGTAACATTTGCCTCATGTGCCGTGCGACTTGGCCTGCCCAACGTCTCTTTGACTTAATGCTCCGTGGGTAGGAGTTTGTCAGCATTTGGGGGTTTGGGTTTTCTTTTTCTTTCTTCTTCTTCTTTTTTTTTTTTTTTTTTTTTTTTTTTTTTTTTTTTTTTTTTTTTTTTTTTTTTTTTTTTTCAGGAGTGGAACTCTAGCACAGCAAGTGTTTCTTTGTAGATACCGGTTCACATGCTCGAGAGAGGTTTGAGAAATAGGTTGCACATCAAGGTGGGGTGGTGTTTTTCTTCAGCGTACCTGCTTTCAGGCACCGAGCTTTGTGTGAGATGTTTAGAAATCCTCAGCTGGACCAATTGTTATGGTTACTTAGAGCAATGATCTTTCAATAGTATGTATAGGCAGAAAGTAAATTCCTTTTTACCTGTATGGTGTAAAAACACCGTGAAGCTTGTGTATAACCTTGTGGTGTGAATGTTTTGTGTATTAATTTTTCCAGCATTAGGAAATTAGTTCTCCAATAAGTGTATTCCCATGAATGATGTTTCTTTAAAGAAATATGTGTCTGCACTACCTTTTTGGGTTATATTTCATGAAAAGGCTTCTCTGTTTTGCAGGTAGCTTTCAGTGTGGAATTTGTGTAAACCTGAGTGACTGGATGTTGATGGGATAGCCCCACCTTTTGGTTAATTTTTCATTGAAATTATACTTATGACCAAAGAGTTTTTCTGGAAATTATACCTCATGCTGTTTGTTGTGAGTGCAAGTCTGTGTTGGAATATCTTTTAATGTCTTCCACTAGGAGTGACAAGATAAGCTCTCTTCCTGAAGACTTTTTTTTAAATGTCAAGATAATTTTAACACATAGTTTCTGATGTTTCAGTTCACTACTGTGATTTTTTTTATGCTAGTATAAATTAAGCAAAATACCTTTTTTTAAAACTTTCATTTAAAAAAAGGATTCTGTATTTCTTTTTTCAAAAAGTGTGGAAATTATCTTAAACCAAGGCATAATCTTGGTGTGTGAAGTGACACCTGATATATGTTTGTGTAAAGTGATACCTGATCTCAGGCTTAACTTTCAGTTCAGGTGTTGGAGGTGGCAGTGCTCATATTTTAGTTTTCATGTTCAAGAACTTCACAGATTATTTTCCAAATTTAAGCTTCTGAGCTTGAAGAATATTCAGTTGTCTTGGCAGAAGATTTGTATTAGTTATCTTACTGCTGGTAGGAGCAACTTCCCTGAAATTATGTGTAAGAAGCTACATGTAAAGAGAAAAAGGTGAGAGGCTCTGTGAAGTCCTTTTAGTTTACAGGAAGAGTTTGCTATTTCACCTTGTGTTTAGGTTTTAGTTTAGGAAAGACATTCAGCTTCTCCCTCAACAGCTTGTCAGCAGTGTGTCACATGATTAGAAACTTTGCAGTCTTTAAAATTCATGGTGATACTCTGCTAGGCACAGGGCATCACCTGTTTTTTGGCTGTCAGTATGTTATTTGAAACGTCTTCTTGAATTCCAGTATCTGTGAGCTTCGTGCTTTTAGGAGATTGCTCCCCTGATACGAATTGCTAATGTTCAAAAGCACTGAGTGCTAATCAAGTCACCCTAGCTCTGGAGTATAGCTGCAGTAACTGAAGCGTTGAAACTCCATAAAGAACTTAGAGGGGATGTCAGGTTTCTTGGGGTGGGTGTGAGAGTACTGAACAAAGCAGCTGCTTGTGTGAGGGCTTAGGAGAGATTTATAACAGCTGGGCATGTTCTCAGGCCCTGCCAATATCCACAGTTTAACTGTCCAGTATCCTGTGCTAAGCATCAAGAAGATTATAAACTATCCAGTGTGTGTCCTGGATACATGGATGATTGAGCATGGTTTCTATTTGGAAATGCAGTAACCATAGAAAGACTGGAACTAGCAGAGAGGAGGGAGCACCCAAACATCCTTCCTTTCTTTTGCAACAGCTGCAGAGGCAACAGTCCTGAAAATGTCACCCTAAAACATTTAGTATATTACAAGGCACATAAAAACTTCCACTACATCCTTTATAAAACTTAAAATTACTGAGAAACAGGGTGCCCAGGGTTTGCATACTAGAGATAGGTAATACTGTTTTAATTGTTCCAAGGTTAATTCATAAGCTAAATCAAGATTTTGAAAGGGATAACAGTTGCTGGGAGTATTATACGATGTTATGATTATGTTTCTGCACATCAATGAGGTTTGAAGGGTTTGAGGTATATTTAGGTAGATAAATCTGCAACATGGAGCCATGGATTTTTTACTTTTCTTTTTCTTTTTTTTTTTTTTTTTATTTAGATTAAAACCAGGATTGCACGTTTGCTTTTTCAAGTTTGTGAACTAGGAAGTTTAGATCTTTGAGTTGATATTTTTACAGACTGATATTAACCATCAAGACAGTGTAACCCAAAGCAGCAATCACTGGGTTAGGTGCAAGAAAGCACCTCTGCCATTTACCACTGTATTAAGCTTTTCCAAGATCTGGCAAAAGTTCCTAGGTTTCCAGTTCTTGTTCAGTTCATGGTGTAGGGAAATACTTAGTTTCTGCTGTGGTAGTCCTTTTCCTTCTGTCTATTTTTATTGCTTCCTCCTCCCTCCCTGTGCCAGTCACCTCCTACCTGATAAAAGGGTTTTGCTGGCTGGGCAAGAAGTAGCTGACTTTTGCAGTATTTCTCTCAGCTTAAATCACATAAACTTCGAATGTGATACTATGTGACCTTGATGACAGCAAGTTTGTCATATCTTGAAGTAATCTTTTGCCTGCAATGCTAGTAACTTTCTAGGAGATTCTTTCCAGGCAAGATATAAAGTACTGGTTGGTGTTTGAGTCTGCTTCTTTCCCAGCAAATGCTTTTCTTGCTTGCTTGCTTAGCTTTTTTTGGCTACTTTTGTCAGACTTTGTTTTTGCAGTCGAGTGGACTAGTGCTAATGGCTGCATGACATAGTTGGCAGCCTGCTGTAAAGGACTTCAGTGCTTCAGTTGTCTGTGAAGTTTAATGTATGTCTTTTTGAATGTGATTATATGCTGCAGTTTATCTAGTCATGTCAAAAAGTCGGTGCTTTGCTATAATGCAGCAATGGGTAAGCTAATCAGCTGACTTTTTTGTTCCCTACTATAAATATTTATAGCAAATGGCATAAGGGAAAGGTAGTTAACTGATTTTCAGAAGTATTTTTTCTTTGACTAGTGAAGGTTGTTAGCCTTTTCATTTTGTTTTAGATTTACGAATTAGGCTCTCTTCCACCAAAAACTTCAAAATCTTTTTTTTTTTTCTGCTTAGAGGTCTTGAGTAGTCATTAGGTAAGGGATTATTTTCTGCCATTTCCACATAAAGTCTTAAAATTACATCTGGAAGAAATAGTTTTTCTACTATCTTGAACAAACCTTTTCTCGTGGAAAAAACACTTCTAAGGTACTTTTAGGTATATTATAATACTTTGATGGCACTAAAACTTTTTGTACTGCTATATATTAATAGGGAGAGATAGCTGTTCAGTGTGTACTCAGTGCAATTCCATCCTATTTTACAATTCAGTTGAAAAATCAGCTAGTCCTGATAATTGACTCTCTCTGGGCTATTGATTAGGACTTTAATTGCTATGAAATACAGCATAAGGTTGGGCATGGGGGGAAGTCTGTTTTTGTTTTCCAGTGCTCGTAAAGGTTCAGGAGCTGGGCTAGGAATAGTCAACTTCAGGAAACAGATTGTCACTACCACATTAGTTATAATTCTTTATGTATATGATACTGTTTACTGGATTGTGATTGAGTACAATGTAGCGTTTGCCAACTTGAAATTTAATTGTGAAGCTTGAAGGATTTCCCCAGGTTTTTAGTATGGTTTATAGGTAACCAAAGTTTTTATGGATTGTTCAGTGGATCGAGATTTTAGGGTATAAAGCAGTTTGTACAAATAACTCTAGCGTCTCCAAATAGCTGTGTGAGATTTTTTACCTAACATTAAGTATCATGTTTTTGTTAAGGAAGTTGTTCACATGCAGTAATTTTGCTACTTTGTATGGCTTTAAAATAGAACTGCATTCTTGGAAAAAAAACCCCCACAACCGGCCCACAACAAACCATTTTATTAAAAAAAATAGTTGTGTAAGTTGTCATTTGAGACACTGAACTTGAAAACAGTATGCTAAGTATGAAAGAGTAAAGGATTAAATAGACGAAGGAGCTACTTAAGGTACAATTGCTGGGACTTCTGCAAATGGGCAGTCCTCCTTATGGTGCAGGGGGATGAGTTGGGGGAGACAGCACCACTCTATTAATAGCAGTGGCCATTTCTTACTGCTGTCAAAGGAAGAGTATTCTGTCCTGGTGAATAATTCTTTTTGTAATGTTAGGTAACATACTGCTTATTTCTGCCTGGTGTTTTATTTGTGTGGTTTTGCTATATTTAGAATGCTGGTTATCATGGTGTTTACCTGCTCTCTACAAGATTTTTGGGTAGGTTGCTGTTGCTACAGAGACCATGACTCTTGCTGCCATGTGTTGCTGGTTATCCTAAATTTTTAACACAGAGTATATTCCTACAAATGTGAATTCACTTAGGTAAATAGTCTGTTCTTGCAAACAATTTACTTCAGTGTTTAAAAATGTAAACCACAAGTGGTATTTTGGAATTAAGATTGCCTAGAGCACAAAGAATGCAGAAGTCTTTTTATATGGTTTTGTTTAAACAGACTTATAAGTACTTTGAAAAATAATATTTTGACCCATGAACAGCTTCTGAGACTTTGGGATGCATGAAATGAGATAATATGAAAAGTGCATTCGCTTGTGATTTAATCTGCATTGAACTGGGAGAACTCACATGTACTTCTGTGAGAGCTAGAAGTGCTTTTGGAAGCCCAGTATGTAACCAGCTTCAGGGTTTCAATATAGGTTTTCTTCTGCCGAGCATTTGTGACCTCTTAAATAATTAAGTGTTTTCTCAGTTCATACTTAGAGTTTTTCTATTTAATTTTTAATGCGTTGCATTTTGACACTATTCTATCACCTGAGATTTTGTACTCCTTCCTCTTTTTGTGTGCTAGTTTGCCATTTTTTGTACTGTAGCATTTACCAAAGATTTTGTTCAGTTACTTGCTTGCACTATCAGATAAGTAAGTACACATCAAAGTAATGACTTTGTTGCTGCAGACTTGTTAATTTTTTCACCTTTCAAATCAATAGCTCTGTGATAATCAAAAGTGAAGTCTGAGCTGTGGCTTTGAAAACATTTTGGGTTGCACCAAGCTTTGGATACAAAGCAAAACATGGAAATATATTTGTGTAGATGAACAGTCTTACAGGTTTTGCAGAGCTATTGTGGTAGATAGACATAAAAATCTTAAATTTTGGTTTTTCTCTTGATAAGTATAATTTGATATGTGATTTTAGCAACTCCTCCGTTGCTAGGAGGTACCGTGTTTTAATATATACTTAACAAACTCAAAAATATACCTTTCTATATAATATTTATTAAGAACATAAGTTTCTGGAAAATAAAAACTTAATAGAATATAGTGCAAGTAGAACAGATTCAGTAGTATTGATAAACTTTGTATTTCCATAGTGGGTTTTGATTTTTCTGGTTTCCCTTGGATAGAACTGTGTTTTTTGGAATGTAATTACAAAGCACTTTGCAGGACAATCCTAGTATTAGCCGTAGAAAATTTTAGACACCTCTGGCTCTTTGAAGTAGTCTATTTTCTGGTTGTGGGTTGTTGTTGTTGTTGTAACTTTGTGTTGGTTTTTTTTTTAATTATTTGAGTGGTCTTCTTGTGTGTGGTAGTTTGATTTTGCTGGTTTCTTGAGGGACAAGAGGTTTTTAAGCAAAAAAATGCAAAGGTACTTCAAATTTTATTAAAATTACATTTATCCTTCCAAGGCAGGCATGTTCTGTGTTAAAGTATTTTGGTCAATGGAACATGTGGATTCTGTTTATGTAAATTGAGAATGTCCTTTAATTTCAACAACAGAGAGATTATCCCTGTTTTCTGTAAGAGAAAGTTTTAATAGCAGGATTTTAGCATGAAAACTCTCTGGGGTTTTGAGAGATAGGATTTCTGTCAGTTTCAGTGAGAAAGAAAAACCTAATGTGAAAGTAGAGGTCTATTGGTTAAAATAAAAATTTTGAGCCTCAGATGTGACATTATTGTGTGTTTAATTTATAAGAATATCTTTCTAGTATGATGTTATTAAAATGACAACAGAAATGCTCAGCACTAAACTGTTGTAATGGTGGCTATGTGTTTTCTCTTCCTAGAGTCTAACCTAAACCTTCCTCCTTTCAGTTTGAAGAAATCATGTTGCCTCTTGTCCTATCACTGCCCACCCTTGTAAAAAGTCCCTATCCAGCTTTCTGGTAGGCTATCTCTAGGTGCTGGAAGGCTGCTCTGAGGCCCACAGAGCCTTCTTGTCTCCAGGGTGAAGAGTCCCAACTCTTTCAGCCCTTCTTTGTACAGAAGAATTGTTCTGTCACTACAGTCATTTTTATTGCCCCCTTCTGGACTCGCTTCAGCAAGTCCACATCCTTGCTACACTGGGACCCCCAGAACTTGTGTCAGTAAAATCTCCTCTGAATCCTGTTATGATATCTGACCAGAATTATTGCTGCCTTGGTTGTGGCTAACCATCTTGCTGTTCTTCTAGTACATATATACACACATACATATATATATATATGTGTGTATATATATATATATACATACACACACACTTAGTATTCAGGAGGATGGAGTTTGTACAAGTCCTCTGTAGACACTCCCAGTAGTGCCTAATAAACACATCTGAACATGAAGTCTGAATGAAACAGTGCAAGTTCATTTCTTTAGCCATTGTTTTGAGCAAAAGAAAATTGCTTTGTGATGGTCCTTGCCATTTGGTAGAGTAGTTTTGTGGTTAGAGTATTTATCTAAGAACCAAGAATTCCATGGATTCCATATTATTCTTAATTTTAGATTTTGGCAAATGCCAGAATTTCATATGAAAGGTAAATACTGGAGGGGGTATCATCTTTGCTTTTGCATGAACTTTGTCAGTGAGGGTCAAATTTTCAGGGTATTGAAAATCTTGATCAGCAGAGAAGGCAACTCAATGACAAAGAATTCACCTAGGAGTGAGGCAAATATGTGCTTTTCTGAGGAGAAAGGAAAACGTGAAAATTATGTGTAACTTCATGCAGGCCGTTTAATTTATTGTACTGTTGATAGCATTATTACAACAATTATTACAGTGCCGCTTTCTGATCTTGTGAAGACTGCCTGTTTCCCCTGTCTAGATGGGAGGATGAACGAGATAACATTTCACAGGCGAGGCAGAAAGGCAAAGGGAGATTGCAGACAATCCAGCATTTATCGGTTTGGAGTTCTACTTAGTCAGCACTTCTTGCTCTCCTCTGCTTCCCTCCAAATTGAAGTGCTTTCATTCAGTTGTTGTTGGTCCTTTGCAAGCAGAACTAGTGGTAATTTTTTGTCTGCTCTGCTACCACTGAAATGCAAGTGGCATTGTTTAAAATATGTGTAAATTCATTCACCTTCTACCTTTAGCTTTCTATTAAATGTTTATTCAAAATAAGGATAATATTAAAAGTTTTAAATTAATGTGGAAGTTTTTTTTGCATTAGCTAGTCAAATGTTAAAGAGAATTTTTTTTTTTCTTTAGTATGCATAGAAGTCCCACCACATCTCTGGATTGCTGCTGTGTGCATTTCTCTTTTCATTTTTTCCTTGCTCCTTCTCATCTGTTGTTAGTTTTGTTGGGTTTTTTTTGTTTTGTTCTTGTGCTTTTTCTTTTTTACTTCACTTCTCCCTTTGACCTGCAGCATCAGTAAGTACTCTAATGCTTATTGACATACTTTGTGGTGAATTTAGACAAACAAAGACCTTGCAGTTCAAGATGGTTCAGCTCAGTAGCTGGCTCCACTTGTACAGCAGTTCAGTACACAACAATATATAGACACTATTGGCACTGGCGGACTGTTCATCATCTGCATGACAGCGGGTCCTACTTTTGCTGGAAGCAAAACAGCTCTTGGTTACTTGAATCCGGGGGTCTGATTTCCACCACTGCAGCCTAGTTGGAATAATCCAGACTTTGTAATTCATGAAATTGTCAGTAATGTAGTGGACAAAGCTCTTCTCTTGTAACTTTTTATTTTTTTTAAAGGATTTCAAGATAGTGTACACCTGAAGGGTGCTTGGACAAAGCTAAGACACCTGTTAACTTGAGTCAAGCTGGAATTCTTGTGAAAAGTTAAGCATTTTCTTCCTGCATGCTGGGAAAAGATCCTGCTTTCAGGTAAGTTTGGAAATAAGCCTGTTTTATACTTCATCTGCTTTAGGCTTTTAGCAGTGGAGTGGAATTTACCAGTAATAAAAAACCTGATTATTTTTATGTACTGAACAATAAGGATTTTTGAGAGGTTTTATGAATATCTTTGGGGAGAAGGGGACTGGGGGAGAGGGTGGGCAGCTGTATGTGTACAGTTGGCTGAATTTCTTGCCTGCATTTCCCAAGAGAAGAGTGCTTTATCTTACTCATTTACAGCACTCATATCTTTGAACATCCATTTTCCCCTTTTCTGTCTTCTTCCTTTAAATTAACCACTGAGCTCTTGGGGGACAATTTTTTTTTCACAGTGGAAGTATTTGTCTGTCATTCATAGTACATCTCAGATGGAAATACTGGTGCTCAGTTCATGGTCCTGTAGACTGCAACCTTAATTGCTTGAAGGCACCATTTGAGGAAGCGGTGTGCCCTGAGGACGCTATGTCCTTAGATGGATAGGAAAATTGAGTCCTTGGCACTGATATGGTTTCTGTCCAAGGAATGTATTGAGGTCTTGCTTAAATAAGAACACCAAATACTCCATGTTTCTCACTGTACCTCTAGCCTTAGTTATTCTATAGATACATAAAATCGGAGTCAGAAATCAGTATGTTGTGGCATATCATAATATTGTCAAATATGTTTAAGAAATGTATTTACTGGCTTCAGCAAAAACTTTACTTGATAAAATTCTGTCATTGACAGGAAAATAATGTCTAGTAAATGAGTGATACAAGTCTCTGTTTTATTGTAATCAGACTTTTTGAACTTTGGTAGGCTTGAATTATAATGCAGAATCATACTCCATAGTTAAAAAGCAATAGTTTATTTTAAAAGCTGGATCAAATAGTGTGAAGGGAGAACAGTTTGTGACAGTGTGGAGAAATGCAATCACTGCTTTTCTAGTGAAGGGACATTCAGTATGATGCCAGTGTTTCTTCTCTAAAGAACAAAAGATGTCAATAATATGCAGTTGTTTAATATCTTACAGGTTGTCAGAGATGGTGATTTGAAGAATCATATTTCCAATATGAACAACACAAAAGCATCATCTGAAAAAAGGTAAAATTAAAACTACAGTCACCTCTTAACATCAAGCTATTTGGGATCTGTGTAAAAACAGTTTTTATCTTAGTAAGAATATCTTTATCTTCTTAGTACAAAGATAAATAAAATATACATTGTGAGTCTCTAGTAGGGATGTGCAAGTTGTCCTGAAACACTGAGGGAGTCAGTATTGATTAACACAAAGTATCTTCACATTTAATAAATAACTTTTTAAATATAAATTTTCAGATAATTATGGAAATATTCAAATAGAAAATACATATTAAATTTAATTGAAAATTTAATTAATTTCATAATTTTATGCACATATTGGCAAAACAAGAAGTTATTTCTACTGAAGGAATTAAAGAAATTTATAATACTGTATAAGAAGCCATGAATTTGTCATAAGATTTAAGTCATCCTGCAAAAATCTTGCAGTCCAACACATAGCTAGGACAAACCAGAGTGGGATGCCGATGATGTCAGGTTGAAAAGCTGTGTTTGTTATTTTCATGTGAACTTGTCTTAGCTAGAATTTGAGAAATTTGTGAGATTCTCTGGAAGGCTGTTTAGCATCAGAAAACTATTTAAAGGCTTTCAATCTTACTTTTTTCCTAAGGTAGCAGAGATTATACCAGCTATTTAAACCATCTAATCAGATTTTAAAAAAAAAGTAAAGTCAGTGAAATTGGGAATTCTGGCTTCAGTCTTACTTTTCTGAAGTACCAGTTACTTTCTGTGTGAATTTTCATGAAGAACATGCGGTATTGTGAATTATGCTTGTATGTTGGGATCTATTTAAAATTTGACTTTAAATTCTTGTATGTAGAATCACCCTTACTTTTGCTGACTTTGGGTGAACAGGGCACGGGTTTATACTAGGCCAGTTTTTCCTGGTTTTGTGAGGGGTAGATCAAAAGAATGGTTAAAAAATTCCTATGTTTTGTTCTTGTGGTAGACTAGCCCCTTAGACATTATAATAAGCAAAGGAAGCTGTCTGTCAGCAATGAGTATTCTTGAAAATTATAATGCATAAAATATACTATCACAAAGAATATTAGATGTTTGCACAGTTGCTACTTAATTGCCATTTATTCTTCTTTACTTAGAGACAAAATGAAGGTTTCCATCCCCGCAATTCAAAACAGTTGTTCTCTAAGTTGTGAATAAGTTCTGGTGACTCTGTGTACAGAGATAGCTATGAACCAATCAAAAGTATCAGCTCTCTAACAATTACTTGTTAACTGTGGAAGTGGTTGAGAGAAAAAACCAAAACCATAGTTTGAAATTATTTGTGTTAGAATAAAATCCGAACAAACTCATGAAAAACCTGCCTGTTTTGAAGGCTCACGGTAACGTGCCAAAATGCAGATCTGTTTACTGTGGGGGAAGAAGGAACTCCCTTAGACATCTGTGTGCTGGCTAATTGCAAACAGCAGTTTCAGCGGAAGTAGGTATAATTGAGAAACCGATGGCATCTCTCATTTGACTGTTATATTTTGTAAGGCTTCTTGCAAGGTCAATAGCCAAAAACCATTCTAAGATAATTGAATTTTTATGAGCAGACGTGGCTTAGAGTTCTCTTTCTCATTGTGTGTAGACATGTAGAAAGCTACAATGATGTGTTTTAACATTTGCATTGAGAAAGTGGCATACAGTGAGTAATAGAGGATTATGAATTTAGCACTTCTTCATTATTAGAGTTCAAATGCTTAAATCTTCTGGGAGTAAAAGAAGTGTCTCTGTAATGAGGAATCTCTCTTTGAGAAGATGTTTTCTTGTTGAGGAAGTTCTCTTTCAAATATGAACCCCTTGTTGAGGTAGTTCTCTTTCAAGTGTGAAGCCTTGAAGTCCTCTGTTCTTCACTTTCTGGGCATGCTTCCTTTTTATCTACTTGTGACTTTCCTGACCAGAGAAAGAGGAAATCCACAAAGCTCCCTGGTTAGCTAGAGTCACATTCTAAGTTTTGGTAGCACTTAACATAAGGACAGGGGTGCTTCCTTTGCACAGGCAAAGTGTGGGTATGAGGGGCATATTGAACTGTAGCATTTGAATGTGGGATGAAGAAAGAGTTTCCTGCCTGTGGAGACACGAACTGTACTGGCTCAACTTAGCCTGGTAAACTTCACCTCAAGATGCTTAAAGAAAGTGCAAATCTATCAGAGAATAATAATTGTTGGTTGTTTTTGGAGAGAGTAGAGCACTGACTGAATACAAGATCAGTGGTAGTTGATGCCTGTCAGAAGGAAATGGTGCACAGTTTACTTCTGGATGTGCTCTCTCTTTCTGGTTACAGCTAGTGGTGGGAAATATTCTGGTTTTTTACTAATAACCTGTAAGAGAGGGAAGTTGTTAAAATTATGGACAACTTGAAAGATCTGCAAAACTACTGGAGGACCAAATTATTTCAAAATACTCATGTAAAATGCAGAAAATGGTTAAGAATACTTGATGGACATATGTGCAAGATACTGTGCTTAGAGACGTATGTCACTGGAACAGATAAAGGAGTGTTGCATTTATAGTAAGAAGTGCCTGAAATGACAATATTAAACTTCAGGGAGAAAGCCTTTCAAATGAAGGGATACAAAGAATGAGATTGCCTTTGGTTATTGAATCATTTTTGCAGGTCATCATGGACTGGCTTGGCATATATGTGTCATGAACAGTAGCTCTGGTGTTTATCCATATCTGAAGAGAATAGTTTTTATGGTCTTAAGAAGTTTCTTCTGGTGCTCTTTAGTCATGTTTTCTAGGAGCTAAAGATGATAGAGACTCTATGTAACCCTCAGTGACAGAGTGCTCTTATGAGAAGGTTTTAGAATGGATGGGGTGAAAAATGTCACTCCTAATAACAAGAAGGGTTCTTCACCTTGTGGGAAATGTAGTCTCATATTGTTTCTGCAGCTGTCCAGCATCAGTGACAAGCTCAGGTACTCACTGCAGCTTGAAACCTGGAGAGCTGCATGTTGGTGTATCAGGTCAGTCTGAGTCATCCCATTTTTTCTGACTATGACTTTTGACTGAATAGAAGCTGTAGTTAGTCTTCTTCTAGTTTGATGGGTGATGATTCAAATTCATTTTGAATACTCAAGGCAGAATTCTCGAGACTGGTCTGCATTGCGTTTGTACTGGTTTGACCCCAGGTTTCCCTTAGCAAAGTCTCCAATGTCTCATTCTACAAATCAGTTTACTCATGCTGCAGTAACACAGCTGGTGTCTCTTAGGAGTGACCACCAACAAAAGAACCCTTGGGCTTTTATGCCTTCACAGTCCAAGGCCAGGAAAGTCTCAGCTCTTCCTCCTGAGTCTTTGGCTGCTGCTGTGTCTCTGTGTCTGGTCACCACAAAACTCTGGCCAGAGTCTTCAGTGTATTTAAGGTTCTGCAATGTTGGCAGCTTGGGAGAAAACATAGCTTGGACCAGACAGAGTTCATTCTGACTGTTTCTTATTGTGGCATTGAAAATACTGAATTCCATGGTGCCTCTCTATTTTGGAGAACTGTCTTTTAGGTTTGGATCCTGAATAGTTAATGGGTCAAAACATACATGTTTACATTACAAATATGAGACAGTCTCATTACAACTTGTGCTTTCATTTTGTTCGGAGGTCAGATGGGTGGTCACAGCAATATTACCGACTCTGCTGCTATATGTCTGTCTGGCTGCTGTAATTCCTGTCCTATGGTCTTTTTGATGTACTGTGCAGGCATTCAAATCTGTCATAGTTTTATAACCACTATGTAGATTAGTGTAGAATATTGGTAAATAAGTGTATAATTCTTGTTTAAGGAAGAAAACTCAACCATAACTAAGAAGAAATCAAGACTTTATTTGCATTTCAGTGTTGGCTGATGTTAATTTTTAGGGATGCTTTATTGTGTATGGTGAAGACATGAAATGTAGACAGCTCTATTTATGTTGGAAGACTTTATACAAGATGAATAGGCTAAAACCATTTTAAAGATAACTCTGCTGTAATAAGCAGTTATTGCTGTTGATAGTAACTCTGTCCCCAGGAGGAAATTATGACTCTAAATCTTAGAACCTAAGTTGTCATACTGCCCAGTACTGAGAATTATTTACCCTACCTAAACCTTTTAAAGCTTTCATTAACTATGGAAAAATTGTGTTAGATGCCAGCTTCTTGTACATGGTAAATTGTTCCCATGTGTCAGTGTTGCTTGAGTTTTCTAGTCTGCAGCAGTCAAAAACCAGGTTTGCTCTGACATTTTAATGCCTATAAGTGAATTTCATCTTTGCAAAAACTTTTTTAAAAAACAGTTGTTATTGTTATTGTTACTGCTATTATTGTTATTAATTAATTAATTAATGTTTTATTATTCCTGAGCATCAGCTTTGCTTTCTTGGATTGTTTTCATCTTTCAAACCACATTAATTTCATTGTGGGACCAATGGTGTACCACAATGGAAGTGATAACACACACAAAAGTTGAAGTAGCAGTTCTCTTACACATTGGCTTACATGTGGATTGCCTGGATTCCTACTTCTTTTGCTTGTGGAGCTGGTGAAAATAACATCCTGCATAATTTGGTCAGTTTGTGTATTGGATCAGCAGAGCTTGTGGATTTCATTACAATCTTGTGTCAATATTGGAGCATTTCAAGTTCAATGGATAAATGGAGAAGCAGAGATAACCAAAACAAAGCTTATACAAATAATAATGGCTTTATACTATTCAGCATGGTGTTAGATGATGAGAAAGGATTGGAGTGATTATGCTTTACTTACAAAAGGAAATTAATGTTTCAGCACCCAAGATAGATTTAATTTAGATTAAAAAATAATTAAATTTTAATAATTAAAAACTGTAATAATTAATTATAAAAAAATTAAATTAAAGTCTTGCAAATAACTGGGAAGGTGATAGGCTTACTTCACAATATAAAATTACTCCTATTTAAAAGCTATAATTAATATAACCGTTTCTTATTCTTGTTCTTACCAGCTTGTAAGTATCATGTGTAATTATTTTTTGCTATGCTTCTCATTTAGATGTCTGTGTAGAACAGTGAGAGCAGTGGAAGCAGTTTCCTGTGCAGCTCTCACATCAGTTTGACTTCTTGGCAGCATAACTTCTGCCCTCAACTAACTTTTCCCCATAATTTTAGCATTTTAGTAGAATTAACTGTAAGTGTGAAATCTTTACACAGATGTAAGATATAAATTGTGGAGTAATAATTCCTCATTGTTATAAACAAAACTGACTGACTATTCATAAAGCTAGTATCGTAGACTTTACTTTTATTGTAGGTAAAGCAGTGTGTGTGTAAAATGAATTTTTGTTGATTATTGTAGGACTCTAATGTTATGAATGAAAAGCCAAGGTAGTTAATGCATAGAAGTCATAGTTTCCAGTAGTTAATTGCATGACAATTAAAATGTTAAACATCTGTTTAAAAATTACTGTCATGTAGGAATGTGAATCTCAAAACTATTCTGAATAATTTTTATGATCTAAAAGTATGGAACAAATAAAACAGTTTCTATACTGACTCTGTTTAGAATAAACACTTAGAGCAATTCTTACTTTCTACTTATCTGTATAAATGCCTGGACTGAAGTGGTGTCACTTAAATACCTTTTCAAGGCAAATTTTTGTTGGCAGGACTATTGGGTTTGCTGGTTTTGATAGCAGGGGGTAGGCTGCAGGGGCAGTTTCTGTGAGAAGCTGCTGGAAGCTTCCTCCATGTCCAGCAGAGATAATCCCTGGTGGCTCCAATACGGATGTGTCACTGGCCAAGGCTGGGTCAGTCAGAAATGGCGGTAACACTGTAACACTGCTGTAATCTGAGATTTAAGATGAAAAGAAAAAAAGATATTATGCAGATGTAATTGTGGCCAGAGAAGAGTAGGGTGAGAACAAGTGAGAGGAACAGCTCTGCAGCACCAAGGTCAGTGGAGAAGGAGGAGGAGGAGGTGCTCGAGTTACCAGAGCTGAGGTTCTCCTGCAGCCCATGGTGCAAACCATGGCAAGGCAGCTGTACCCTGTAAAAGAGTGACCCACACTGCAGCAGTTTGGGGAGGACTGTTGCCCATGGGATGCAGTCACATTGCAGCAGTTCACTGAGAGCTGCTGCTCATGAGATGGACTCATGCTGGAGAAGTTGATGGAGAACTGTCTCCCATGGGAGGGACCCCAGAGTGCAGCAGGGAAACAGCTCCCCTCCCTGAGCAGCAGGAGAAGCCTTGGGTGATGAACTGCCATAACCCCCATTCCCTGTCTCCCTGCACTGCTGGGGTACGAGGCAGAGCTGGAAGGAAGGAGGGGTGGCAGGAAGCTGTTTTTAAGGGGTTATTTTACTTCTCATTATCCTGCTCTGATTTTGTCAGTAATAAATTCACTTCATATCTCTAAGTTGAGCCTGTTTTGCCCATGATGATATTTGGTGAGTGATCTTTCCCAGTCCTTATCTCAACCCATGAACCTTCATTAAATTTTCTCTTCTCTGTCCAGCTGCAGAGGGAGAGGAGTGAGTGGCTTTGCTGGGTGCCTGGCATGTGGCCAGCATAAACCCACAATAGCAGTCCAAAATGCCCTTGTAGTCACAATTAATCCAAACTTGGATGATAATTCTAGAAACCTTCCTAAGTTGTTTTCTTCAAAATGGTGTTCTTTTTCTTCAGCTGGTGTGCACTAGTTTGCTCACTTCACGAATGACATTATTTTTTTTTCCTTTTCTGAAATGCCATCTTGTGGGACAAGCAATTTTCTGGTCTGTTTGTAGCCATTTTTCCCTTGAATGGCAGGTTTGATAGGGTATCTTGTCACTTAAGATAAATTAATAAATATCAGTCACTCTAGATGGCATAGATTAAGAACATTTGTACCTATAGTTGCATTTTACTTGCTGCAACTGATTTCCCTGTTCACAGTTGCTCTTAGAGATTCTGTTACATACAATTAGTCTGTTGCAGAGCAGGCTTTGCAAAATCTGTAAATTTACCAGAATTGAGAATTAAGACTGTTTTCCAATTCAGATAAAATATGGAAGTAAATTAGGCACACCCATTACTGTAGCATCAAGTTTCTGTTGTTAGGAGCTTTTTTCTCTGATTTAGATGGAAAAATCATATCTTTTTTGTAGTGTTTCTGCCAATTCTCGGACTATATACCTGCTGTCACAGCTAGAGAAGATCAATTTGGACTCTGTATTAGGAGAATCAGACAGTGCCAGATATGTTACCTCAAAGATCCTTCATCTGGTCCAGAGTCAAGGTAATTGTCGAAGCTTTGTGGTTTTAGTTGTTTCCTTTTTGACCCTTGCTTCTTGTATCTCCCGTGTTGGACTTAAGTTTTGATTTAGTGAACTTGATTATCCAATGTTTTTGTGACTGATTGTTGAAACCATCTGTTTAAGACCATATTTAATGTATCTAGTATAATATTGGTAGTGCAGAGTTCATTTTGTGTTGTCAAATAGCTATAATTTGAGTAATAATTTGCTTCATATGTATTTATGTCTGTGTGTTATATATATATATGAAAAGTAGAAGTATCTGGAAGGCAACTTCCTTACTGATATTTTTCTTCACTTTTTTTCCTAGGCCATCACAAGATTGTTGAACAATTGAAAACATAAATTAGTTTTAAATTTGCTTAAGTCTTTTACTTAGTTCTTAGTATACACAAATATGCATTTTTAAACAAGTTTTATTATTTGCCGTGTAAATTATCTTGTCAATTTGCAGATGTACTGGCTTGCAGTAAAAAAACCATATTTTTTTACTGCAAGCCAGTATTGGTCTTTTTCTCTGACAGAAAAAACCCGGAAGGAGATGACTTCCAAGGGCTCCACTGGAATAGAAATTATCCTGTCAACCCTAGAGGTAAAATCTTTAATTTTTTTTTGTTATGAGTTCATAGCAGTTTTGCATTTTATTGTTATGAAATGTATGTCTTTCCTATTATATTTGTATTATGAAATATATTGTTATCCTATGGAGTCTTCAAAACTTGTGTTGGTCTGTTATGAATACATACTGTCTTTAAGTAACCTACTTGTGAATTTCTCTCCCTTATATTTAGATATTTTAGGAAATTGCTTGCCATCTCTCAGTTCTAATTGCTGTACCATACTACAAAGTCTGTTTTAATTGGTTTTGTGGTTAATTTGGACTGGTTAGTGGGGTGGTTGCTACGTGGTTACATCCAAAGTTCTGTTTCATTTTGTGGTGGCAATTCCTCCTATCTTTAGGTATCCAAACCATTATTAGACTGCTATGTTAAACACAGATCTCTTTTTTATTGCAGAATACAAGAGATCCTCAAACTATTCTAAATATATTAAATATTCTCATTGAGATAGTCTCAGTTGGTAAGTTTTCATTAAGGAGCAATATATGATTATATTTATGCTTGCTTTTTCAGATGTTTTTTGTTTTCTCTAGTTAATTTTTATTGTTGTTGGGTTTTTCATAAAGTGTCATTATTTTGGGTTTTGTTGTTGATTGCTGAGGCATATGCAGGATTAAAAGAATGTAAAGACTGAAGTTACCTTTCTAATAATCCTACACAGTAGTTTGTTGCTGTAATGTAAGTCTAGCATGTTCTTGCACAGTGCAGTCATATATAAAGAAAATACAGCTGTTCTAAAGACTTAACTTCATTATAACTGTATCTTAGATATTTAATTGTTCTTTGGCTTTAGATGTATCAGTTCAGTTTTAATTTCTAGGTGGTGGTCGGAGAGCAAGTGTCTTAGTCTCCAAAGGAGGGACACAGATCTTGTTACAGCTGCTTTTGACTGCCAGCAAAGACTCTCCACCAAATGAAGAACTAATGGTGCTTCTTCATACTCTTCTTGCAAAAATTGGTCCAAAAGGTGATACTATGGCTTAATAATTACAGTTTTATAATTGAAACTTAATAATTGTTTTTCTGTTACGGTGTAAGCATCCACATATTCAGAATTGATAGAGTAGAAAAAAAATAAAGTGAAGTAATTAGAGGGGAGAAAAGATTGGTGGAAAGTAGATAAGCAGAGTTGACATCAGTAGAAAGAGTTCAGTAACTTAACTTCTATTTTTTTAACAATTTCAAAATCAGTGTGATTTGTCTTGTATTTCTTTGATGTCAGACAAGAAGATTGGCATGAAAGCAAGAATAAATGGTGTCCTAAACATATCATTGAATTTAGTGAAGCATAATTTGCAAAACCATAGGCTAGTATTGCCATGTCTGCAAGTATTAAGAGTTTATTCAACCAACTGTAAGTATTGCAGAAAATTATTTTCTTTCCAATGTGAATAAAGCTTTTTATCTAGATAAGGTTAAAATATCAACTCTGAGTGCATGTTTAATATTAGTTATTTAAACTATTTTTTTCTGAGGATTTTCTCCCTATATCCTCAAAATGCTTAAATTCTAGAAATTTTTTTATCAGTGCTACTGGGTGTGTGGAATTTTGAGCCATCTAATTTGCTTAAATGCTGGTGTTTAAAGCTCTAAACTAGAAATGCTATCATTGTGCTTGCAGAAGCACTTAGAGATGAATAATTATTATCTTTATTATTCATTCTCATGTTTTTTATTTCTGATGTTATAGTCATTTCTTTATTACAAATTGAAAACTTGGTTAACACAGAAAATATTTCAATTTAACCTAATTATTTCTTAATTAAACCTTTTCCTTACTCCTTTTATTCAAGAGCTCCACTCTCCACTATTGGACTAATATTCTTCCACAAGAGCCTAGTTGTTTGGGCAGGCAGTAGGAAGTTGATGAAAATAGTGAGGTTCTTTCTGTATCTCAGCTGTCAGTTAGATGCTCTTAATTTTTTTCATTTGAGCTTGAAATGGTTGTTAATCTTCTTATTTATGTGAAAGAAATTTAAAACGTGGCCATGTTCTTCCTCAGAGAACTGATTTGATAATCTGTAAGATTGTTTTCAGATCATTCACATGAGCAGCAATAATTCCTAAAGCCCTAATAGTTTTGAAAACATGGAAGCTTTGTTTCTGTTGAGCTGTCTGACAATGAGGTGAAACACTCCTAAAATGAAAAGTCTAATACAAATAGTTACATTAGTAACATCGCTTATTTGAAAACTTGCTTCATCCTGAAAATGGGACTGAGACTCTAATTTGACTTCTTAGATCAGTTCTGTTTTTCTGTATTTCTCACTCTTTATAAAAAGTAGTAGTTTATAATTGTCTGATGAGTAGTAGTTCTTCAAGTTTGTATACAGTTACTATTAGAGTAAGTCCTAACTTGGCTTAGATTCTGATATGATGTTGCTGCTAATGATGATGAAATTGCCACTTGGGTTCACGTACTAAATTCTACAGTGATAACAGAATTTATTATATTGAAGTAAATTCTTAGCTGCTCTCTTCCTAGTTTGTTAGGAGAACATATTGCTAAACTCAGTCAGGAATGGAATTTCTGTGTTTGTGTCAGCAGTATGTATTTTCAGTTGGCTATTGAACTTCAAACATATACCTTAAGCACATATTTCTCTAAAATAGGTCTTAGTATAATTTCCTTTCATTTGGTCCCATTCAAATAGATTACTTTTATAATTTTTTTTTCTGAGAACATATATTCAGAACATGCAGTTCAGGAAAACTATACCAATTGTCATTTTTAAATTTAATAGCAGACTCTTGGATTTCAAATCCTGGTGAATATACCTGTTTGTCCAAATATTGAAGGGTCACAGTCATGTTCTGTGACAGCAAGTCATAGAACCTGAAATTTTAGAAAACCTGCTGCTTCAATAAGCTGTGAATTTCTATAAAGAAAATTTGGTTTATGTTGTATCTTAGTAGCAAAGGTAGCAGAAGCCTGCATTGGAAGTAGTATGTGGTTTTATTTTGTAAAGCAATAATTAAGTTTTCTTCTTCTCCAAGTTTTATTAGGATTGGGTCGTCATGAGAATTATGTGTAGAATAGCATCTGCTTGTCACTGTATGTCTTAAAGGACTAAAATGTCTAGCATTTTTTGTACTTCAAAATTAACTTGTATGGATTTTAGTTTTGAGTATATGGATCTTTTTCTTTTGCCTTTCTTACTACATTTTGTTAAAATGGATTGCTTTTAACTTCCAGCTGTAAATGCAGTATCTCTGGGAAAGAATGGAGTAGTAGAACTGATGTTTAAGATTATTGGCCCTTTTAGTAAAAGGAACACTAGCCTTATGAAGTAAGTAAGATTTCATTAATATACTATATGGTAAAACCTTGTAAGTTTTTTCACAACTTACTTGTAAATGAAAAACCATATTGGAGAAATCAAATGCAATTAATATTTGAAGATTAAAGTGAAGGGTGATGGGAAGGAGTATCACAAATATGAGAGATTTTTTTTTTCCCAGTAGAGTAACTCAAAATACTTGAATGTCTATTTGCAGTACTGGTAAAATAATATACACTATTCTTTATCTCTAATATTCCTGCATGGAAACTGTACAGTGGTTAACCCCAAATCATAACAAGAAGATCAAGACAATCCCATCATTTTTCAGTTTGTTTCTACAACACCAAGCCTGACAGAGTTCAAGAACATTAGACAATGCTCTCAGGCACAGGATGTGACTCTTGGGAGTGGTGCTGTGCAAGGCCAGGAGTTGGTCTTGATGATCCTTGTGTGTCTCTTCCAGTTCAGCTTATTCAGTTATCTGCTTTGTGCTTTTACTGTGATACTGTCCCTTTTGTTTGATAATAGAATGTTTTTTCCATTTTTCTGCAAAACAAATAGACATCCAGTAGAAGAACATAAAACATACAATAGGAAGCCTTAGCAATTACTGTCTTGTAGGTTATTATGTTAAAAAAATTAAAATTCATTATGTAGGTGAAGGTGGTGACTTTAGATTCCCACTCTGGTGGTGGTTGTAGATTTGGGGCTTTGTTGTTAGATTGGGCTTTTTTGATTTGGATTGGGTTTTTTGGGTGAATGTACGGTTAAAAAGTAGTCAAGTGGATGTAACTGAATAATCCTTTCTTTATATATGCCACCTTTTTGAAGTACATAGCAGTGGAAAACTAAATTTTTCATCTGATTTGCAAAGTGTTAATTTCATATTCTGCATATTCTAACTTTGTTAAAAAAGAAATAGCATTATGTGATCAAAATCTGGTGTTTGTTATCACAGCAGTAGGGTTCAAAAAACGTGTTCTGTTCCTTTAAGGCTCAGCTAAAATTCCACATATAAATGTACTGTTCTGTGATGTGACTAATCATGATATCCTTGTTCATGGTCCAAGATCAGATGCATCAGATCTATCTTCACAAAGAGGTGAAAAATAAGTATATACGTTTTGTAGTTGCACAGTTGAATTGAGGGGAGATCTTTGGGTACAAGAAAAATTTCATGCTGACCATCTTGTGTTGTAGTTCAGATTGATGGGCATTGCTTCTTAATATATTCATATACTGCCTGCTGGTATTGACCTACAGTTTTCTAAAATAATATCCTCTACTTTGTGGAAGTACTTGTTCTACTGCTAACAAAGACATGAATTTCACAATATTACAACCAGTGAGTGTCGTTCATAAACGTTATGTTGTCACAGTGAAAAGCTGGAGGTTTGTATAGATGTTGCATTGATATTTTTTAAGTTTTGTCATCAGACTTCAAATACATGATCTTGTAGTAATATAAAAGTGAAGTCTGCAACAGTGCAACCAGGAAAACATGAAGTTAGACTCTATATAAGTCTGTAACCAGTAAATAATATTTATAGTTTTACAGTGTTGTAGATTAAGCTTACTGGTTGGTTACTGTTTTGACTTTTCTTGTTATGTTGACAGGGTTGCTTTAGACACACTTGCTGCATTGCTAAAATCAAGTAAGTATTTGACTACAAGAAAATGTCTACTTGAGCTATAATGGGTGTATGTGTATATATGGATACAGTAAAACTAAACATTAAGTTGGTGGCCAAAACAAAAATAAGGCTAGGGAACCTAGAAATAAGTTTCATCTGCAGTTTCTGATGCTGTATTTATGTTGTATATATACATGAATATTTAATACTTGGTTAGTGTTTCGCTAGTTGTGCAGCAGAAAGGCTGTACTACTTCTGCAGAACTGATCTAGGTCCAAGGTGGACAAATATCTTTTTAAATTCACTCACCTCAGCCATTCAGTAATAGATGTATATAGCTTAACTCCCGTGCCACTTTTTTACATGTATATGTGAAAATATCTGTTGGATGCCAAGGGAAAGTACAGGTATTCTTCAGTACCTTCCTGAATAATTAGGACTTGGGTCCCAATAACAAATCTGTCAGTGATGCTCATGAAGTGGAATTAAAGGTAACAAAACCAGTGGTGTATTTCCAGACATGGACTGTCTCAGCCAGCAGGAACTGATCCTCACAATGTCATCTTTGCAGGTTTTGAACTAGCATTGTAATTAGCAAGGAATTAAAAAATCATTTTCTTCAAAGAGTTGTGTTAAAGCGACAACAGTCATAGTAGTTTTAGTACAGTTGAATAAGAATTGAGATGTGATGAGATTTGCAGAAAACCATTTCAAACAAATGGTGAGAAATTTCTGTACTGACTGTCACAGGGTGCTGAGTTTATTAATGTTTATTCAGTGTAATACCTTGGTCTTACAGGTTTGTGTATTTATGAATTTTTCAATTTCTCCTTGGGAAGTTTAGGGAAAGAAATATTTCCAAATTGTTGTCAGTATTCCATTCTATAAATTGGCAGTTAACATTGGGGAGCAAAATGAGGTGTTCAAAAGGTATGTCTTTAAAACAGGAGGTCTTGTTCATTTATTTAGGGATGTCTTCTCCTTAGTGATTTTAACTTGTAACTTCATATACTTTATACATTTAAATATTTTCATAACAACATTAGTCTACTATATATGTATATTCCAGCTGTCATACTGATTACCCAGTATTTGGGGTAGAAGTATTTTCAGCTTATGAAATTTGAGTGATAGTTGTAAAACTATATGGATTAGAAGTGAAGTTTGTTTCAAATCTTGTATCTGGACAGTGTGTGTAGATAGTGATAGATATGCTTTGTAGAAATATTTTTGGTTTTTAATTTACTGGGTGACAGCATCTTAAAATTGCCTTTTAAGTGTAATGCGTGCTATTCTTCTAATAAAACATGAAAATTATGTGAAATGTTCCAAGAATGAGGTTTAGGCTACTGATCTTAGTTTTCCAGTCATTTCTGTTTAGGTTGATGTAAAACACTGCTAAGGGGTGGCTAAAATACTCAATCTGAAACAATTCTGTAACTTGGAAAAAAATAATAATTTAAACATTGAAAGTAAAATTTGAAAATAATATTGAAGTCACTGGGTAATTTTAATTTTCTTTCCTAACTTTTTTTGCAAAGAAACAAATGCCAGGAGAGCAGTAGACAGAGGATACGTGCAGGTGCTTATAACGATTTATGTTGATTGGCACCGTCACGATAGTCGACACAGATACATGCTGATACGTAAAGGAGTGTTACAGTGCATTAAAAGTGTTACAAACATCAAACTGGGAAGAAAAGCATTTATTGATGCTAATGGGATGAAAATTCTGTACAACACTTCACAGGTAAGTTTATCCTGATAGGGTTTTTTTATGCTGTTGTTTTTGCCTTTTTGGCTATGACCTCAGGTTTGTCATATTTCTTTTATGAGATTCATGGTCATTCCTGATTATGGGAATAGGGATTATATTCTGTACCCCACTGAAACATTGAAAGAGTATAGAATTAAATCTGTATTTGCTGCTATTTTGCTGTGGCTATCTCTGGGAGGGGTGCTTGAACTTAGTTTTAAAAAAGAGGGGGTGAAAATGTCTTTCTATGGTGAAGTTTGGTTTTTTAAATAAGATGAATTTGAGTTGCTAGAAGTTTTTCTGTCCTTCAAAGAAGACATGAACCAATTTTTTTTGTAAATACTGTATAAATGTAGTTTGACTTTCAATTTGAGAAATACTTTTCTTTATTTTGCTGTAAACAGGAGTGCCTTGCAGTAAGAACTCTTGATCCTCTTGTCAATACATCCAGCCTAATAATGAGAAAATGTTTTCCCAAAAATCGTCTTCCTTTACCAACTATTAAAAGTGCTTTCCATTTCCAACTCCCAGTTATTCCTGCCAGTGGTCCTGTGGCTCAGCTGTACAATTTGCCTCCTGATGGTATGGTGATTTTGTAGTACTTTGTCTTTGAGTATGTCTAATTTTGTTTTGCAGAAAATGGAATCAATTGCACTTATTTGTGTTTTCTTCTAAAAGGACTCTGAGAAACTTCTCAACGAGCAAAGGGTCTGTGACTGTTGGTGTGGAGCACCAATTTCTAATGTTAAGTTTAAAGTGATAGAAATTTTGTCCAGACACATGTGGTTATAAAATAAAAGAGGAATAAGGACCAAAAAGTGATGTTCACCAAACTCTGAAGTGTAAAGAACAGGCTGTATTCAAACTTAAATGGTCTCTCCTTTCAACTCATGTAGCGTATACATTCTCTTATGTGGAACATGTTGTAGTGTACGTCCTGTCTTACAGGAGCTTATATCCCTTCCTTTCTTTTTGTTACTTTGATAAATTAGAATGTGAGGAGTTTAGATTAATGTTTGCCATTTGAAGCACTGACTTTTATATGTTATTGTGGTTATTCCTTCATTTGCATGGTGAGAAAGTAGAACTGGTTTCTTGGACTGTTGCAGTCTCTTAGAAAACACTGTACTGCAAAGCATTTATATGGTTCTTTGTAGAAAATCGATTCATCCCATTGTGAACACCTTTCATTATTTTCAGGTGATTAATAAATATTCCAGTAAGGTGAAACAGCTTCAGACCTGGTAAGCAACTAATGAAGTTGCTGTCAGAAAGTTAATCTGAAATGAAGGGTCAAAGTCAGCTTATTAATATCTTTTATTCATGATACCTCCTGAAACAAAATCTCCTGAAAGTAAGCTATCCTATTGGGGTTCATGTGGGTCAGACTCCAGTAGTTCAAAGATTGTTTATGTTTTGTCTTCAAAGTAGAAATAGATTTAGAAGTGTGTTTCAAAACCCACAGAAATTAAATCTCTGCTTAATACAGTAGATTGGTACTGTATAGTAGCTATTTAGAAATGTCTCAGTTTACTAAAGTGAACTAATGATTTTTTAATAGGTTTGTTACCTGTTATAAAAAGAAGTGAAAAACCTAAAGGAAATAGGATACATAGTGCTTTAAAAGGAAAAAGCTCTATATTAAAAGACGTGTGGAATGTTGGGGGGTGGGTAGAGGTCTGGGTTTATTAAAAGTATAATCTTGTATAGTTAGCATTGTAAAAGCAGTACATGTAGTCATTCTGACTACACTAGAAAATCAGCATAATTTGCAAACTTCTAAATGAGCCTTTTAATGACAATCAGCAAATTTTCTGCATGGAAAACACTATGAGAAAACTTAACAAACCCCCCCCCCCAGCACTAGTTTACTAGTTGGTTTTCACATTTTTTTCAAGGAGTACGTGAAAAAGAAAATAAACATGGAGCATCGAAAGTCTTCTTTGAGCATGTATAATTGGATTAAATGTATAATCTGCCTTACAAAACCTTTTTGTATTGTAGTGGATGATGTAGTAGATGAAAGTGATGATAACGATGATGCTGAAACAGAATCAGAAATTGAAACTGAAATTGATGATGACAAGGACCAACATTTTAAGGTTGGTAGAGACGAAATTAATAGGCAAAGTCAGATATAGCAATATTTTATTTAAGTTGCTTGAATCTGGTATATAAGCACATTTTAAGTGTTAGAAGCAGTTTGAGGAGTTTTTCAGGGCAATTTCTAAAATTAAAAAAGCTTCAGAAACTTAAAGAAGGTGGGTGCTGCTTGAAAATATTCTTATTCAGATTGCTTCAGGATTTTTGTCAAAATTCATTTGCTTCACACATGATGTATCTGGAGTGCAATGGAACAGAACCACAGAACAGAACCACTCCTTTAGCAGTGTTCTTTTCTCATCTTGTACTTCTCTCAGCCTGCTTTTCTCATATAAACTGGTCCATATGTAGGAGCTGCTCTAACCTTTTCCAGCATTCTGGATTGGGATTGACTAGATCAGTGTTTCAGCAAGGTAGCTGAAGTTCAGCCAACTGTAGAGGTAGACATCATACCTCTAACTGTTGTACCACTTAGGGAAGGTATTCTCCTGTTCTCTAGCTGCCAGTTGGGATATGGATGGGTATTTAGTCAGAACTGCCTTATTCTCTATTTTTGTGTTATGTGTATTTAAGAGTTAATAGAATTGTCTATCCATGAACTGGAAAAACATAATATATTCAAGGATCTCATGAGCCCTGATGGAGGGAGTATCTTCCATAGAAGCAGTATTGCTTTGTCACTGCAATCAGGTGAAGTCTTCACGTTCCAAGTTTTGTGCTGAGAATACGTACGGATTTCATGTAAAATCTGGTATCTGTGTATACTAAGATTGGATGAAAGCAAGTAAATTGAGATATTTGTAATATTGCTGTTGAAATGGAGGTGTAGGCATACTAATAATACTGAGCAGTCTAGATCTTCATGGTGAAGGCAGCAGTTCAGCTACTTTTGAAATAGTGGTATTTTATCTTTTAAAGCATGGCTGTATCAGGTGTAAAGGTGAATGTTTCAGATTAATGTGTTGAAGTTCATTAATTTGGGATGCAAGATTAATTTGTTCTGGTGATCTTTCAGAATGATGATATTGAGACTGATATTAATAAACTGAAACCTAGACAGGAATTGGGAAGACCCATAGAAGAACTGAAAATGTATGAGCAATTTTTCCCAGAACTTTCAGAAAATTTTCAGGTAAAGTATATCATCCCCAGGACATTTCTGGCCATGTCATGTTGACTCTGGAATATACTTTGATGTTCTTTTTTGGGTGGATAGTTCCTCTAGCCAAGAATCAGGGGTCTGCAGTTCTGGACCTATATATGGGAGTACTTTATCGTAAATTATTTAGTAAGGTGCTAAGGTTGCTTCAGTCTTACTGAGAAAGGGGTACAGTGGGTAGATATAAAGGAAAACTGTTTTCTGATGTCTGATTATTGAATACAGCAGAAAGTAAAATAGTGAAGAAGGACGTGAGATTTCTGAGAATGCTTAATTGTATTAGGCATTTCCTTAAATGCTGTGCACCTACTTAAAATAGGTAGTTAAAATGTCTAGGTAATTGCATTGACTTTATACTTTGTTTTAAATGAACTGCTTGTTATTGCTTTAAGGCCTTCTTGTAAAAGACAAACTCATTGCTCTGATGGAAAATACAAACTGATGTAAAAGACAAACTTCATTGCTCTGATGCCTTATAACAGCTGTCACCTTTTAAATTTCATTTAAAACAAGGAAAGACAAATGTTTCTAATATACTTGAAACTTGTGAACTGGTTTTTTTTTTTTTTGTTAATAATCTTTTAAATTATTTTTTCACCTTTGTTTTTTAAGGAATGGGACTTAGTTTCCAAGGAACCAAAGCCTTTTGTACCTGATGCAAATTTGAGTGGACCTATTGTTGTTCCTACAGCCAGTGAGGAGCACTCTACTGAAACAAACACATCAACAAAAGGAGTTGCTTTAAAGGAGTGCAATCCTTTATTGACAGAGGAATACAATAGGAGGCCAGTGTTTCTGGAACTACCAAAGAAAGATAGCATGAAAGGCAGTAGTTTACATCACCAAAATGATCAAAGAAACATGCTTCCATCGTGCCAATGTCTAAGCCAAGAAATTGTGAAAGGCTTGGACAGAATCAGTCTCCAGAATAGTGCAAAAAAAAGTGATCAGTATTGTGGTGCAGGGTGTGTAGTAAAGAAGGATAGCAAAGCTAACATTACCACACTTGCTTGTAGTAAACCCTGTGAGCATGTTTCACCCTGTGGAGGTAGTCTCTTTGAAGGATCATCTGTCCAGCTGGGAAAACTCTGCTGCACTGGAGTGGATTCAGAGGAGGAGGAGGATTCTAGATCTAGTTCATCAGGAGAGCATATCATGCTTCAAGTTTCTGATGTATCACCAGTTCATGACTGTGATCTTTATCTTGAAATGGTGAAGAACACAAAGTCTATTCCAGAATACTCAGAAGTGGCCTATCCAGATTATTTTGGCCATATTCCACCCCCATTTAAGGAACCTATTCTGGAAAGGCGATATGGGGTGCAGAGGTGAGTTACCGTACTCCTTGCTTCGTTGTTGTTTTCATTCCTTTGAAAAACAGTGTTTAGGATGAGATTAACCTGATGGTCTCCAGAGGTCCCACCCAACCCTAACTATGGCTGTGATTAACAAACAATTGTTAATCACAATTGCTGCTTACTTGGGCATCTAAAATGGTTGCCAGTGAAAAGCAGTTTGAAGGTAGGTGAGTATGCACTGATCAGTACAGAGCCGTAAAGAGGAACACAGTCTGATTCTGTAATTGCTAATTCTGGAATTCAATTTCTAAATACGAAATTCAGTTTATATTCTCCCTTTCTGCCTCCTCATCATTTCCCATGTAAATCTTGTAGTTTGCAAAATAACAAACCAACCTACAAAACCCACCACCAACCAAACTAAAAAATCCTCACCTGAATGCTCCTTTCAGGTCTTAGCAAAGATAGGACAGTTAATAATGAAAAGATTATTCACCTCTTTTCTTTGTGGAACTAAAAATCTCTCTTTCCGGGAAACATAGTGGAGAAAGTTAAAAAATTAATACACTAAAGTGTTTGGCTTTAGTGTTCACAGTATAAGAGAATTTAGAGTTAACAAATGCAGAGGATGCACTTTGTGTTAGGTCCTGCAGAATGACATAACAAAAAACATATCAACACACCCTTTTATGTCTTCACTGAGAGATAATAGAAGATGATGAAGAGTGATGACATTCTTCAGAATAATTTGCGGAAGTGGTGTGAAGAGCTGGCTAATATTACATAGTGAGTTACTATAAAGACCGTATGTGAGTACACTAGCAGAACATGTAGAGCTATGAGACCTCACCACTTGCCTAATTATGAGACCAAATACCTTCACCTTTATACTGATGACTATAAGCAACTTAATGAGTTTCTTTGTATTTATATTTAGATATTAAAATGATTAAGAGATTAAGTGTCTTTAGGTGGTTGAATGAAAATCCTTCAGCTGTTTGACACAAGTAATGAAAAAGTGATCTTTGTAGTGAAATGACAAGTGCTGGAACACTAATGACATAATGAACATATTGTTCAGTGTTGAAGGAGGAGAATCCTCCCTAGCAGGTTATTTATTAGATATATTCAGCTGATTTAGAAGGGAGATAGTCTTGAGTCCGGAATCACCTGAGAACTGCATTTAAGCAAATCTTGCAAATCCTTATGTATGTTTTTTTAGTAATTAATAATTCTGAATTTCCCTGAATAAAAAAAAATGAGCGTAGTCGGATACAATTTGTCTTTCCAGTGCTCATTGTTAGATATAAAGCACTGGAAAAATAAACTTTGTACTATTGTACAAAAGGCTGATTTCTAGACCATTAAGATAATTTTAGCTTATATTTTAACTTGAAATGTTCTATTTTTGTTGTATTTTTTATGTTGAAAGTAACTTCTTGAGGTCTTGTGGGAACAAGAATGAAATACCAGGTAATATGGCTAAACCTGAATCAAAAATCCAGCATCACATTTTAAAGGAACACTGTTTTAAGAATTCCATTTTTCTACAAATGACTCAGTCTTGTTACTGCAATATAAAAATCTTATCAGAAATTGTTTAAAAACGGCATAATCTTTTCATGATTTCATAGTTTATAGTAGATTGTAAAAATTGTTTGGTAGGGGACATGGAAAAGCTTTAAAGTCTTTTACAAAGCTGTGTCCTAACTCTTGACATTCAGTGTGATTTATGTGCTCTGTTATGTAAGCACTTGGTTACTGCTCATTGGGTAAGTCTTACATAGAAAATAAATAGTTGCTTTAATCCATCCATGTAATTTGAGAAAATGTTGTGTGGGGTCTAAGTGTGACTTAATGGATTTTCTTCTTATTTTTATTAGAACAATGTAGGATTTGGGGATTTTTTAGTCTTGCAATGTGTCAGGAGATTAAATGTTTTTGAATTTGTGCTTTGGAGTACTTTTTCTTTCTCTTTTAAATTTAGTAGCATGTAATTAATTATCACCAAATATTTCACCAATGTCTTGTTGTTAGGATAAATGAAATTGATTATAGCTGAAGTGTTTTATACTACTATATCTTTTTAGGAAGAAAATTATTATATAGTAAAACACCCTATAAATTTGGATATTTCTATTCCTTAAAAATTTAGTTTGTTTGGGTTTTTTTCTTCTGTACACATTAGTGTTTTCTAATCATCAGGATCCAGAAAGGAGTAATCTCTAAGCACAGGGCTCATATCAACAGTGTTGGTGCTAGATTTCTTTTTCCTTTAATTTTCATTAAATAGTTTATCTTCATTTTTTGGAACGTGAAAATGTCTGCTACTACTTATCATGAGCATCTTGAATACTATCTCTTCTTCGCTTTCATCTACAATGGTTATTATAACAGTATTTAAATGATGTTATTATTTATAAAATACTTATTGTGGATTTTCATTGATGGATTTTGTCTTGGCAAAACTCCTGTGATATTAGGAAGTGTTATGGCATTTTAGAGCTGAGGCATGCCAAGATTGAATGAGTTTTCTAAGATCAAGTGTAAGGTCAAAAATCTGTGATTCTGTCCTGAGCTGAACCTATTCAGATGGATTCTGGTGAGTCAGCCTTGTCACAATATTGTCAGTTGAATTTAAACTTGTGACTTCTTTTCTTTTTCAGTTAATTTCAGTTTAATACAATGTGCTAGAGTTGTGCACTTACCTTCTTTTTCTCATTTGTTAAGAGTATTTATTTTAATTAAAATGAGAATTTCCAGTAAATGTACTTTACCATTCTGTTTCTGTATTCTTCATTGTTAATCTACCTCCTTTTCTTCTTATTGCAGGTGCTGTGCAAGCTTTTCCACACAGCTCTGCCACTATATTTCATTCTTGAACTGCAACACATTCTTACTTTTCCAACCCAGGACCTAGATACTGCCAGTTGTGCAATGGTTTTATGATCTGGATAAGCACACACCTGACATTTGGCTGACACCACCAAATTCTTTCTTATTTGTTACATAGTCGATAAATGAACCTAGATCTCCAGAGGTGAAAAGCTAGTTCACTAACACACTCACTGTACGACCTACTCCCTAAAACTCTTTAATTTTGGTTATGGTAGGATTCATTTAAGTTACTAATGTTAACAAGTGTTGTCATGTATTAAAGCATTAACATAAGTAATGTTTGAGTAATTTCTGCTTCTATTATAAAGTATGAAACTGCATTTTTTTCCTTCAGATAAAACCCAGTGAGTTGTGTGCATGAAAACTCAGTTCCCTCACATACAAATATTGGATTCAGGCAGCTGTGAATGGAGGTGTTTAAACTTAAATACACCTTTACTTTGCGCACATAAGTGGGGGTGAAGCTGAGGTCTGTCTGAACTGTACCACTGTCTTCATGTCAACCTCATTAGTTTTCCTGTATGAGGCAATTCCTCTTTTGTGATTGGAAACAGTAAGTGACAATTTCAGTGAGAACTCTGCTCTTCTTTTTTAGGACAAAAATCTGTCAAGATATTGAAAGACTGATTTATCAAAATGACATTATAGATAGAGTTGTATATGACCTTGATAATTTGAGGTAAGCTTTTACCTTTCTGTAAACAATATTCAGGTAATACTCTAAGCCAGTTCTACTTTCTTTGTGATGTGACTCATAATATTTACAGCAGATTTCATACTAAGTTTGATCTGACATAACAGTGCTTTTGCTATCTAAGCCGTATTTGGAGGAAGGATCAAAATAGTTTCTGAATTGATAAGTGAGGACTATAATAAAGGTATTTGGTTTAGCTAAGTTTGTTTTATTAATTTTGGTCCCTTTTTCTACCCATAGTTCTGTACCAGAGGAGGCAGATGTTTTGAAGTTTAATTCCAAATTTGAATCTGGAAATCTGCGCAAAGCTATTCAGATCAGAAAGTAAGATATTTGAACTCTACTTTTCATTGTTTAGGCCTTTTATTTCTGCTTCTTACAATCATTGATATGTTTTTGTTAATTTTCAGAAATGAGTATGATCTAATTCTGAACTCAGATATAAATAGCAATCATTATCATCAGTGGTTCTACTTTGAAGTCAGTGGAATGAAAACTGGCATTGGTTATCGGTTTAACATCATCAACTGTGAAAAGTCAAACAGTCAGTTCAACTACGGTACGATGTGTTTCCCTTTCTTTGAGAAGACATATGTAAAAAATACTTGTGATAGTCAACTCAGCTGTTTCCTTCCCTTGTCCACAGGATTAGCAGTATTCATGTTGTCAGTTTAAATTCTTTATTTTAATAGTATTGCTAGAAAATATTTTGATAGCTGTAGTTAAAAAGAAGAAATGCATCTTAAACCAAGGGCTGTCCATTTTTAAAATGGAGTTTTGTTGTAAGTGAGTCCAAAGCAGAAGAAATTTACTGGTAACTGCAACTACAATTGTCTTAAGACCATTGGGCAGGGGAGGACAACAACAAAACCTGTTGATTCACTCAGATGAAGAAGAATGGCTGTTGTCATCATTAATTCATTTCTACATAGGGGTAGATGTGAATGTAAGTGGAGACATTCCAAAACAGTTTTGTCTTATTGATGGTAAGGAAAAAATAAGTCTACTTTGAAATACTGGGGTTCATAAGTGAACATTGCTGTCTCTAATAAGTAGTGTTTGCAGTGTGTGCCTCATTCAAACATTTACAAATGGCTGAAAATATCTTTCTTCCTTTTGTTTGGCAGTGTATATGTAGTGTGCATGTCACTCAGATTAAAACTGTTTTTTTCCTGCTATATATTGTGAAATTTGTCCTTTAAGAGGGAAGAAATTCCTCCTCCCACCTTGAGCTTCGAACTTTTGTTACCAAGTAATATTGTATTCTCCTTTGTTATACACTTTCATCCACTGATAAAGTCACAGAATACCAGGTAGTTTGACCAGTAATAGGATGCTTTTACTGATTACTTAATAATCTTCATCAGTCAGTTCAGATTTTTTTTAAATGTTGTGCATACTTAATAATTTCTTTTGATTTTTTTTTTATTGCACTGATTGAATCAGTCAGTGTGATTGGCTAATAATCTAATAAATAAATTATATTCAATTACTATGTATTTTTTTCTCCTCTAACTTCATCTTAAGTATTCAATTTAAGTACACTATTGAAAAAAACCAGACTTTAAAGAGCTACTTGTTAAAAAAATTGTCCTGAAACATCAGTTATTTTTCAGTTATTTGCATGACTTAATGATAGTATCAAATTTTTGTGTATTCTGTGAAGCCTTTTCATAGTGTGAGTTGGATGGAGTGGAACTGAAGACTGCTTGTATTCTACCATTCATGCAAACCTCAGCTTTCATTTAAACATTCCATTTTGGTCTGCCATAAGTGTTACTCTTTTCTTTAGTTGTTATTTTCTGAAAATCAGCAATCTTTTGTCATCTGGTTCAAAAAGCACACAGTACAATACCCAGACATTCATGAAAATGCACTCTGATAGTGAATGAATAAGTAGAGGTAATTTGTAGACTTGTATGTAAGTGTTGAGGTGGTCCATTACTGCTAACATGTTTCTGTTTAATGGTAAGCATTAAAGTGAGATGTATTTCTTCTTTCAGGTATGCAGCCCCTCATGTATTCTGTTCAGGAAGCACTACGTTCTCGACCGTGTTGGACTCGTGTTGGGACAGATATTTGTTACTACAAGTAAGTACACACACAAACCAAACGTACAGCAAATCTTACACTGAAGGTGTAAGAGGTACAGTTTTTGGGCAGAAGTTTTTTTTCTGCATTTGATAGTTCTATGTTACTCTGTTGTGAAAAGGGTTTTTTTTCTGAGTTACTACAGAGAGTAATATATGTGATAGAAATATACAGGCTTTCCTTTTAACTGCTATTTAAGCTGTTAATATTTTATACTTTTCTTAGAAATTGGACACTCTTTCTGGGAAGCTTTCAAGGGAACATATACATGCATGCTTACTTTAAATCCTATTAGTAAATTCCAGTAATACTGGTCTCATGGTCCTTGTGATGAGCCTTCTGTAATCTGTGGTGGAATTATTGTAGAGGAGTTCTAAAACACAGGATCAGATGGTGCAGCATATTGACGTGTAATCCTTCTTGGTTAGTGGCTCTTTGCTTGCTTTTTCTGTTTGTTTTTGTTCATTTTATTGCTTGTTTTTTTTGCTCACCTTTTGTCAATGCAAGTGTGTTTATCACTGTTACAATAAAGTATCTTTAAAGCTCATGGGAACCTGTATGTACATAGAAGAGAAATACAGTCACTAAAAATCCTTCTGACCCTTAGAATGGATGTTCAGAAATAATCAATGGTATGAAAAAATATCATTCTAATGTGTGTATTGCCTTCATTTTTTGATTTAGGAATCACTTTTCAAGAAGTTCAATTGCTGCTGGGGGCCAGAAAGGAAAATCCTATTACACAATTACATTCACAGTGACTTTTCAGCACAAAGATGATGTATGCTACTTTGCTTACCATTATCCATATACATACTCAACTTTAAAGGTGAGAGGCTGTATCTGTTATATAATTGACTATTTATAGTATTAGTATAATACATCACATTTGTGACTGAATTAATTTCTTTATCAAGTTCAAAATGCTCCTTTCAAGGGAGATTTTTCATAATATTAGTATTTAGATTCACAAAATGTATACATTGTTCTAATGAACAGTCCCAGGAAAAATAAAATTTATGGTTACAGGCTTAACGGGTTTCTTGGGTATCACAAAGATGATTGTGTGAATGGAGCATCTCTCCTATGAGGAAAGACCTCGAGCAGACATGACTGAGAGGGGACCTCATGAATGTCTGGAAGTATCTAAAGGGAGGTGTATTGAGAAGATGGAGCCAGGCTCTGCTTGGTGGTACTAAGAATTGGGACAAGAGGGAACTGGCACAAACTGATGCACAGGAAGTTGCACCTGAACATGAGAAGGAACTTCTTTACCGTGCAAGTGACCAAGCCCTGGTATCAGGGTGACACCCTGGAACAGATTGCAAGGAGAGTTTGGGGAATCTCCATTCCTGGGGAGTTCAAACATTGGCTGGACAGAATCCTGTGCAATGTGCTATAAGATGGCCCTGCTTCTTATGGGGGGTTGGACCAGATGGCCCACTCTTGTCCCTTTCAACTTCATGCATTCTGTGATTCTGTAATAATTGACTGGAAGCAGTGCTAATTTGATGGAGTATTTGTGTTTGAGTTAAATGACTTGTATCCTGTTCTACATACACTTTTTGATAACTAAAGCTGATGTAACTAAGATAATTACAGATCTTTTTAGGTTTATGAATTGTCTAAAGAAGTCTTCTGAAGCTTTTAATACTAAGCAAAATTCATTTGGCTAGAATGTCTCTTGTTTGCCTCTGTCACAGCAATAAAAGCAAAGCAGAGGATTCAGTGGCCAGTGTAGAGCAGTTTTAAATTCAGCTTTTCACTAAACTATGCCAGCTTTTGAAAGAAGTACCTGTTAGGAGATGTTATAAGCAACTGCTGCTTCCAGCAGCTCCTGGTCCTGGAGGTTCCTCTTGCCCAGCTGCTGGAGGCCAACCAAGGTACCTGGGGGTCTCTGTCCCAGGCTGATGGACATGGCTCCTGCTTTCCTGTTTGCTTATATATTCACTAGCAAGTCTGAGTATGTATCCCAGAGAGAGAAGGAGACTTATGCACACATACTTATGCATGCCCACTCCTGCCTGGCAGGGCTGGCTACACAGACTGACACAGACAAGGCACACCCCTGTGTAACACTACTTGCATAACAGGTACAGACACCCCATCCTCCTCTGCAGTTGGTGTGGATTGCTGTTTACTAGTAAAAGTACAAGCCAGCCTACTCTCTAGAATCAGAAGCATGTTCGTGGAACACTGGCATTGCCCATCCATGCCATAGCCCTGTCTCAATCCCAGGTCTCTCTTACCTGCTGTGCAGGCCTCCAGTTTGGAGTCCAGTCCAGCCTTATGCTCACCAGCAAAGAGATATGTGCACTTGCACACTTATCTCAGAGGCACTCACCACTTGTGGCTCTGCCCAGAAGTTAGCATGGACTGCCTGCCTGCTAGATACCTCTCCCTTGACCTGGGGCCCATACTGTCTGGGTAGCTTACCATGAAGTTTACTGGTAAGTTTCACGTGTGCCCCCACGTACACCACTGCAGGGAAGATGCATATGCTTGCCCACCCTGCCCTGATCCCTAGCAGCTGTTACCAGGCACATGGTCTTGTTCCTGCTACAGGTGTTGTCACTGAGAAACTCAACCCTTATTGTCCCACCAGATGTGTTTTGATGGACACACTGTCCTTGCCTCAGTGGTTGTATACCAGAACCTTTACCCACTGCAGTCTCTGGCAGTGAGATGTCCCCTTGCTTCTTTGCTGACATCACTGAGTGAAGAGTGCTTATAGCTCCAGCTGCTGGAGTCTGCTTTAATTCCAACAGTAGCTGGGACTTGGGACACATAGCCTGTGGTACCCATAGAGATACTCCCAAGAGGTTGGCTTCTCCAACCACTGATGCTGAGACCCTTGTGCATTCCAGCTGTTGACCCCAAATTGATTTACATCTGTCCTTTTAGTTGTACTAGTCCACACAGCACTTGGATGCACAGGGTAGAGAGTAAGGCTGTGTAGAGATGGCTAAGGGCATACTGTAGGAATCAGGTGCTTGAGTTTTGTATGGTACCGTTCCATTTGTTTATCAGGTGACTCTCAGGTTCCTCCTTGTTTATCAGGTGACTCTCTCCGAGTCTTTGTCTATAGGTTCTTAATGGCCTGTTGAAAGAGGGAATGGTGACTTTGGTCTTTGCTATGGTTTCCGTTACATCTCAGCTCTCTGGTCCCATGTACTGATTCTTCCTTTACTTATTACCTCTTTTTGCAGCGAAAAGGTCCCTGATCAGATAACCTTAATGAAGCAAAGGTTCTGACCTTCCATATACCCTTATAGTACCATCTGTGTATAATAATTTACCCTCTTTTCCTTCCTGTTTCTCAAAGCAGTTAGAAAACCAGACTCTGTAAAGAGAAGTATTCAATCAGTCAGAGATGTAGAAAATGGTATTTCATGGTCAAAATTATCCTGGAAATTTGAACATTATTTAGAAGATCTAAAAGAAAGATATGTTAAATAGTACATTTGAAATATGCTGTCATATGTTACTGCAAAGAATTTTAAGTATTTTTTCATTATTTTTGGTATGAAGATGCATCTTAGGAAGCTCGAATCTATGCACAATCCTCAACAGATATATTTTCGGCAAGATGTTCTCTGTGAGACCCTGGCTGGCAACAGCTGTCCGTTAGTCACTATTACAGCCATGCCAGAGTCCAATTACTATGAACATATTTGTCAGTTCAGTAAGTATAACTCTTCTTTCTCATCAACTGAAAATAATGTAAAATTAGGTATTTGTAGAAAAAAATTTAGTCTTAACCACTGTGCAGTGTACAAATAGCAATGTAAAATAAGGTTAATGAATTTTGTGACACTAAGAGGCATCAGTATTCAGGATTTGTTTTGTATTTAATACTTATTTGTGGTAGTGAAACAAAGATATTTATATCTTTAAATGTAAGATCATATATTGATGTATTTTAAATTTTTGCTGCTAGGTTTGCAGCAGCAAAACATTAGGTTTGCTAGGTACATTACATTTTGCAGACAGCACTTCTTTGAAAAGAATACTGAATTACTAACTTTTTTTTTTAAATGTTGAGGTTATTAACTTGTCAAAAAAATCTTTCATAAAGCTAACATCTAGCTACTGTGATTTGAAGTGAACTTTTGCCATTTCCTGATTTGTTTGTCCACCTCAGTATTTTTCTTGGCTATTGGGAAAAAAGTCATGAAAGTTGTATCATAACTGCCAGCTCAAATTAGTTGTGTAATTGTCTGATCAAACTTAAAGCTCCATTGTGATAGTTCTGTAATTAGCAGTCCTTTCAAAAATGTTGTGGCAAGCTCTATCAATAATACCGATACTCAGTAATACTCAACTTATAAATGTTTTTTGCATTGTTATAAATGCAGTGGATTATTGGCTCTTTTTCCAATCAATGAACTGTTTACTTAGCTTAAACCATATTTTGCAATTTCTATGGATATCTCTTTTAGAGAATCGTCCTTATATATTTCTGTCTGCTCGTGTGCATCCTGGAGAGACTAATGCAAGCTGGGTTATGAAGGGAACACTGGAATACCTTATGAGCAATAGTCCAAATGCGCAGTGTTTACGGGAATCTTATATTTTCAAAATTATTCCCATGCTCAATCCAGATGGTGTCATCAATGGAAAGTAAGCATATATTTACTCACAAATATTTAACCTGTATTCTAATTCTTTGCATCAATATTTAAAAATAAATAATCTAAACTAATCCTGTAAAGTTACAAATGCAATACATAATGTGATAAAAAAGCAATGGACACTTGCAATATTGCTAGGATTTTTGGCTTCTTAAAAGGCAGTTACAGTCCTTCACGAATTTAAGTTTTACAAAAGTATTTCCAGACGTTCATGTATGATAATCCTCTCTATGTGATTTGACATGAAATTTTAATTGTGTCTTTGTCTTGGATTTGTGTAAGAGTGTTATATGAGACCACACCTACATTTAGGAATAGCTAAATAAGTTCATGGTCTACATGAAAAAAGAAAGTGCCTTATATCTGAGAAAGCCTTTTACATAATTTTTTTTAAAGGTGGGAAGTTAATAGGTGTGCAAGAGAAAGGGTAATAGCATATCCTGGTTTGAGTGAAGTTTATTAATAGTAGTTATTTCAATTGCTACACTTTTCTTAATAAATTTAAGGGATATTTCAGAACTTGTTGAAACTGCTTGAGTAAACATGGAGCACTCTACATTTACTTGGTTGCAGGGAATTCATGTGAAATGGAAATTTTGCTATGGTGACACTACAATTTCTATTCATCTACTATAGGTACTATTTTAAAAGCTTTTGTGAACAAAATAACAAAAGTAAAACTAATTAATTTCAGTAGAAACTTGTCTTTATATATGTAAAAGAATGTGTATACTAGAATACATGTAATTAAATCAGGGTACAGGGACCATTAAGAAGGCTGTCCCAGCAGACACAGTCTAAAGGCAAATGCAGTGAAGATGACTGCATGATCATGAAATCCTGCAAGTTTAAAAGTTCTTGCTGATAGCTGACTGAATACAGAGATGATCTTTTTGTTTTCTGGGTCGTTTCAGGCTTTTTTGTCCTTTTTTTTTCTCACAGCTCCTTGTCTCCTAACTTCGCATTTCAAGTATTAGATTTCTAGTTGACATTAGTCTCTAAATTACAGAAGATACCAAAATTGTAAAGATACCATACGTATGAGATTACTGATTTTGAACTAGAATTTGGATAGAATTGCAAGCCTTCAGTTTCAACAGCAAATAAGTAATATTACAGTTGGCTTCACCTAAGAGGCTACTTCTAATTAATTTTTAGATTTTCTGTAACATAGCTTAAAATACCCCAAATATTTCTATTATTTGGCATGTTAGAAAATTGAAGTTTGTTTCTTGCCAGACTCCTTCCAAAGAAGCAGTGTTGAAGAAAACTTGAGGTGGGGGGAGGCTTATTTAAAAGTATGATAATACAGACTACATCATGCATTTTTCCACCCCCCAACAATAGCCACCGTTGCTCTTTAAGTGGAGAAGATTTAAACAGACAGTGGCAAAATCCAAATCCAGATCTGCATCCCACTATTTACCATGCTAAAGGGTTACTGCAATATCTGGCTGCTATAAAACGTTTGCCTTTGGTAAGTATGTGTGTGTAAGCAATTCTGAATATTTTTAACTTTGTCTATATTGCTATTCTATAAATTAAACATTTTGATATGGTCTTGTAAACCATGTCACACTTAAATTTGACTTGGAGAACTGGTCTTCTGCAAACCTGTAGATGTAAATCTGTTACATGGGCTAAGCTAGAAGGTTAAATCTTCCTTAGATGAATCACACACTTTTTGTCTTAATGCGAGTTAATTATATAAGGGATTGCGTTGCCTAGTTCTTTGGAACATTCAACAGTACAAATAAAAAAAAAGGTCTTTCTATTACTTTCTTAAAATTTTAATTCCATATGCCTTGAGTTTATTTTGCCAAATGATTTATTATAGGTCTACTGTGATTATCATGGTCATTCTCGTAAAAAGAATGTATTTATGTATGGCTGCAGCATCAAAGAGACAATGTGGCACACAAGTGTTAATGCTGCCTCTTGTGACCTGATGGAAGACCCTGCTTACAGGGTGAGTTTGACATTTTACCTTTTATTTGGCATTGGTTTGGAACATCCTTTTCAAATAGTATCCTGATCCTGTCCTATGCAAATAATGACTCTATAGCATAAGCAGACTTATTTAAAATCACCTCCTTTTAGTTTGTGAGTGTACTTCAAAGTACACTTTATGAAACTTTAAACATTATACATAGAGTGCTATTTTTTTTTTGTTTCTTTACATCAATATTTACTTTTTTTTTTTGTATCTAATATTACTTTTATACAAAATAGATGGAAAATATGCTTCTGTGCATTTGTAATTACCAGGTTAAAAAAAAATCATTGAGGCATGGCAAACAATATTCTAGCAACAAGGCAAAAAAGAAACTGAATTGTATTGAGAAACAGTTGTTTTTGTATATGGAAATATACAAGATTCCTTTTTATTTATTCCTTTATATAAAGATATAGTGTAGTTAAGACATGTGCCCCTAACTAGGTATATATAATAAACTTGTACAAACACATCCTCTGCATTGTATAAGCTTTCAAAAATGTAAAAAAATTTAGAGAATTACATGTTTGTTGGAGTGTTACCTATTTTTTCTGTGTCTCCCTCCATTGCTGCCTCATGGGAACTGCAAACCTGTGTGACCTATAGGCGTGCAGGCCCTGTGTTTTTTTGAAAAGATTCAGAGTTAAACTTCAAAAGCATGTGAATGCATATTAAAACACTCGTTATGTATCCTTGAGTACAGATGCTTTCTGATTTTTCTCCCTCTTTATATCTCCCTCACCAAAAAAGATTAAATAAATAAATAAATAAATCTGTGGCTTCTTGATTTTCTTGTGTGATTGCCTGGATATTGAGTCAGATGCCAATCATGTCTGTTGCCCTAACACATTTATGTGGGGTTTTGTCACTTCAGCATGTACTACTGTAGTGAATAAGGGCTGTTGGAAAAAGCCTTACATTTTCAAAAAGGTGGACTGAAATGTTTGGGCAAGCTTGCACTAATGGGTTATGTATTACTACTGAAATAATACATTTGAAGCAGTCCTGTGTTTTGTCTTAACTGACACAAATAAAAATGACTGTAAAGAACAGTCATTTGGCAATAGTGAAATATATATATTTGCATGACCTTTTCACTGAAACTGTCATGTAAACAGAACTGAACTTTGATTCACATGCTTGAAGTGAAATATGCACGTAAGTGCTTTGCTGAATGCAAATGAATTATATGTGTTAATAAAATACTGCTTTTATTAGGTCTGTAAATGGGATTTCTGAAACAGTCTGCAGTTGAATTAAATACTTATGTGGAGTATGTGGTACACTTAATTTGAGCAAACTTAGCTTGGTGAGTTAGGAGGGATGGTGATCAGCTGAAGAAGAATTCTCCTGTATCCTGATCCTTATTCACATGACTGACAATTTTAGTGACTGAACCTGTAAAAAGTATTTTAAAAACTAGAAAAAGGCCTGAAGACACTGTTACTTGAACAACTGAGTTTTGAAAACTCAAGATGGAGAATTTTTTCTTTCTTGTTTTTTTAATGCAAACTGCACCAAATCTTCTGGTAATGGTTTGTGATTACATTGTCCCTTTTCACCTCCATCCATATGGGAAATAAAAGAATCACTGTTTTTTTTTTCAAATTGCTGTCCTGCAGGCACTCCCCAAGATCCTGAGTCAGACTGCCCCCGCATTCTGCATGGGCAGCTGCAGCTTTGTAGTGGAAAAGTCCAAGGAATCTACAGCACGAGTTGTTGTCTGGAGAGAGATAGGAGTACAAAGGAGCTACACAATGGAAAGCACATTATGTGGATGTGACCAGGGCAAGTATAAAGTAAGAGGATACATCAGTTAATATTTCTTACTTTTTCATTTCTTCCCTTTGCATTGGTATCTTCTTCTGTAACCCTGCTTGCTCAATTCTTGCTTGCTTAAGCTTTTGAAACCTTTTAATGTCTGGGTAGGCTAGTGTTAGGATGAAATGATAAAATTTTCAACTTTGTGGGTTGCATAGCACTTATGCTTATGGGCTGTTTTAACAAGATTAATATTAATCATTGCTTGTAACACATGTGTACGCATGCAGTTAAAAAAACCCAAAACTGTTCTGTCCAACAGATTATTATGATTGTGTAGTAGCATATGCCAATATTATAATGAAAATTTCCTTTATATATGGCAATTTCAGACTTCACCGTTGCAGATCATGGATCTTCAACAGATATTTAGCAATGTCCCTTACAGAATTTTCCCATATAGCTGGGGAAACAGGCTTACAAATCAACACATTTTCATACCCGCTTACTAGCACTACAATTTACACATCATCTCTGAACTCACATAGTTGTGTGGCTTCATGACTTACAATTTGTTTTCATTTTCTCTCCTTGAAAAGTGTTATCAGGGCTGCGTATCTGAAAACAAAAGGTGACTCTGTTGGTAGTGTCTCAGTACTAGACGGCATGCATGGAAGAAGTGGATTTCCTCTGCTTGAAAGTTGAGTTTAGGCATGCTAATCAAGAAAATGATCACAAGCCTCAAATAAAGTGCTTGACAGAAAGAGGTTTAGAAGGCTGGGTGGGACAGAAACAGAAAAAAAAGAGTTGAAAGAAGATATATTTAGTATATTAATGTATACTCCAACATCTGTGCTTATATCCTTATAGAGTAGAAAGACAGGTATTTTGTTGAGAATTTCAGTAGGCTTGTAAGTACTACATTTTGTCAATTAACAACAGAGTCATTCCTGCTGTTGTCAAAATATTCCTCAGATGATAAAGCTTATTACAGAGATTTTAAAAAAGATAAATCATCTAGTTTGCTTATTTTGAAATTTTGAAAATATTCTTAGACATGGACCCTCATGGCTTTAGCAGTGTTGCTACAGGAAGTACTTAAGAAAAGTGAATTGAAGATGCTTTGTGTACAAACTTTCAAGATTTGAAAACCTCCAAAGCTATTTTTCAGTAAGGAAAGAAAAAAATGGCTGAATTTTGTGGAAGAATCATTTACTCAAGGGACAAGCATTCTTTTATATCATATAAACTAACTGATGAGACTAAATTACTGTTCTGCCATTCATTTTATGGAGTAAAGCAATTTGTGAGCTCTTAGTCATCCTCTGAATATACAGGAAGATTCTTAATTTTTTCTTCACTATGATAATGCTCTGAGTTATAAAGAAAATATATCTAAAATGTCAAGGTGACTGGACTTTTCAAAGAGCTGCATTTCTCCAGTGAGAAGATGAAAGAGATGAAAAGTCTTAAGCTCAGGGTTTTTGTGGGGGCTTTTGTTGCATTTGGTTGGTTTATTTTTGAGATTTATTTTGAGGAAGGAGTACGGCCAGTAAGTCTGTCGATAAACTTACTGTATAAATTTAGATTACACATGTCATAATACGTTATTTCAAAACAGAGAGAAGTTGAACTATAGAAATTCCCTTCCCTCATACTTCCCATCCTAAGGGACATGAGAGTTAAGATCTGAGCGATGGAAACCTAAAGGTCTGAAACACTTCGCTAGTCTGTTTCTGGTTTGGCATCCTTGCTGAATTTTGTTCAAAGCATGGAGAGGATTACTTAACAATTTGGTTCTTTGTGGAAGAAATACTGAATCTTTGCCGAAGTAGAACATAATTTTTCTTTTTATTCTAATTTATTTTATTTGGACCATGATGAATCTAGACTATTTCCAGCCAGGAAGCTGTTGAGCTGAAGTTAGCTAGTCTTACCTCTTTTTAGGATCTCTGGTGACAGAGTTGTCTCTGGAAACAAATTTTTTTGAGCTGGTCACATGGAATCTTTGTAGTCTCATGACAGTAAGTGCTGTAAATATAGGTCAGTCATCTGTGACTCAGGATATGGAAAAACAAACTTTCAGGTGAAAGGATTCTCCAGGATCTACTATGGAGCATAATTAAGATGCCAGACAAAAGAACAATGTCTTCAATGATTCATGCTACCTGAAATAGAAATTAATGTCTTTGCTGATTGAAGATTAATACATTTGGAAGTATTGCTTGACTTTTAAGTTAATTGAAAAGATTTTGTTACCTGGTAATCTTACGATGCACATAAAGAGAAGACTTCAGGAAATAAAGATTTGGTTAACAAATTCCTCAGTAACCATGATTTTTCAGTCTCTAGAATTCGAGTTCTCAGAAATGATTATGTCTTTGTAACCTCTGCTGAATAAGAAATCAGAAGATCTACATGGTGTTTTACTGACCAGTTGACTTCTCCAAATCTTTATATGGTTATTTTCCTTTTATTAAGTATGTATTACAGGAATATTCTTCTCCACTTGAGGTCATAGTTTGCTGTGCCTTTGTTTTTGTATCTTCGCTTTCAAGTGGCAAATCTAATCACTGAGATATTCTATTGATATGAAGATTCCTTCATGACATGCTTAGTAAGGAAGACTTCAACTCTCCATCTCAAATTTGACTGTCTAGAAGAAAGATAGTTGTATAAGATGTAGAGAAAAAGAAATTAAATTGCGTTTAAAAAAAAAGAAGCTACATCGAGATGACTTGAGCTTAAAACAATGCCTGTAGCTTGTAAGTAACTTTAATAGGCCTCAATTAAAGGTACTAAAACAACACTTGAAGATCATTAGAAGATAAAGAAAAGGAGTGTACTCAAGGCTTCAGTGAAAATGAACTTGACCTCAGGTCCCTTAGTAAGGGCAACTGATGATGGTGATGATGACTTCCTGAACCAAACTTGGATCTTGTTTCATGGCAATGAAGAGGTTTGGCTGATGGAAGAATCAGTTAAGAAATTTGGTATTTGGCATTTGTATGATATTACATTCTCCCTTATGATTAAAACAAATGAAAGAAGCAAATCAAGATTTGGCATGAGGCTTTGTAGACACTTCAGTGTAGTAAGTTCAAAATTTATCCTTCAGGTGTTTCCCAGTTATCCACCTCCAATCTGCTCCATTTAGGTTTCTCTTTAGTTACATCCTCTTTCTGCTGTGCTAAAAATAGCAGCCACAGAACATGCGCATGCTATTTATCTTTATAACAATTGTCTTTGCACTTTCCTTCATGCTGTACTCTTTTTCAACTTAGAGACACTCTGTTAGACAAATCTTGTCTATAAGGAACCTGCCAACTAACGATAAATTCTTCAGCAACAAATGCAGAGGATAACTGGAAAAGTTTCTGAAGCATCAAGTTGTGCACATTAGTAACCTGTGTAACAGTGAGATTACTGTTACCTTTCTCCTTCCTCTTCTACATACTTTGTTGCCTCTTGACCTTAATGTTATTTTAATCTCTTTGGGGCAGGGACTGTCTTCCTGTGATTAGCGTAGTGGAGCCCCAGCTATGATTGGGGTCTTCAAAAGTTAATGATGTGCAAACAAATACAAAACAAAGCCAAAAAATTGGCCTCTGTGGATAAGGTGCTTCACTGAGTGAGGAGAACTGATTTCTGTTCCCAGCGGGGTCAGTGACATGCTGTGAGACACTGTGCAAATCGCTTCAACCCTCTCTGCCTCCATTTCTCCATCAGTACAGTGAGGATAATTCTTCCTTTATTAATAAGTGCTTTGAAACCTACAGCACAAAAGCATTATAAAAGAGGTAAGTAGTATTACTATTAAGAATAATACTCAAATATTCAACTCTTGTTCACTGCTAACAGGTTTCAGTACCATTTGGCCAGAGGATGGCACTGTTCAGAATCATAGATATAGATTTATCTTTCTTGTTACTAAAAAGCACCTTGTTTATGAGTACTACCAAGGCAAAAAAGAACTCAGAAAAAAATCAAACTTTTCTTCTATTAAGTATGTTCAAAACAGCACATGGAGAATGTGTTGGTGTGGGCTGTACCATTTCTGGAGTAACATACTTTCTTTTAAACCTTGCATTTTAAAATGCAGTGTCAATGTGGCAACACGTACAAAGTTTGTGTGTTTTTTCCCTAGCTTTTGGTAAAAAAATTCCCGCTTTATTCTTTTTTGCTTCTTTTGTACTTGATGACTTAGCTTACCACCAATTCCTGGCTCTTCTGTTTCCCTGTTTGTTTTGTCTAAGCTTCTTTTTAACGACTCTGTATGTTAAGGGATTGAGAAGATCCAAGCTAAAGTCCTTTTAAATTCTCCAGAGGTACAGAAATTGCAAAGGGGGAAATTGAGTGAAGTTGTGCCGAATTTGCTAGTGTATATATAGGTAGTACTAGCTAATTATATAACTGTTGAGTTATGTCTAGATTACGGTCTTTTTATAAAGTAGTTGAGGTTAGAGGTTATGTCCTTGTATACTGCACTTCTGGCTAAATTAAAAATGTAGAATTACCTGAAGGGAGGATTTATCGGATATGTAAACTTGGAGAGTATTACATAAGTTCTACCTTCTAAATAGTCTTTGCAGAGGAAAATGCCTGGCTATGTAATTCAAGTCAAAAAAGATCTATAGCTTTAGAGAATTTATTTGTTAGTTTTAATTACTAAATACATGAATAAATGCTTTCAGAATTAACAGATGTAGCCTCTAACTTACAGGTGGGGAAGAGACATCTGTCTCATGGAGTAACTGCTGCCTTAAGTAGTCTTACCTATGTGTCAAAACATAGCAATGAATTTGATCACAACTGTGATATTAATTCTCTCCTTTTTTAAATTCTATTTGATGGAATTTATATTGAGGAATCTAGTATTTTAAATTCTTATTTTAAAATAATTTATACTTATGAACCTAGACATTATCTCTGTCTCTCTTCCAGTACTACTGGGAAAAGATTTGTTAATATTGGGGTGCTAGAAGTGTAGGCTAGGAAGCTTCAAAAAAAGGTGGCTGTGTCTGTTCAGCCTTGAAGGAATCATGTAGGTATTCGTGAGTCTTCTCTGATACTCTGAGTGTTTATTCTAGAAATCTGATTTGTTCTGTCTTTAAAGCAAGAGAATGTATTAAATAAAGTAAGAAAATATTAACCTAAAGAGCTATTCTGCAGTATGTGTGGGTCCATCTGCCTTGTACCTATTTTGTATTTTTAAATCTTATTTTCAAATTAGGGATTGCAGATAGGTACAAGAGAACTGGAGGAGATGGGAGCAAAGTTCTGTGTTGGCTTGCTGCGTTTAAAAAGAATGTCCTCACCTTTGGAATACAACCTGCCTTCTAGTCTGTTGGATATTGAAAATGAGCTGATTGAGTCAAGCTGTAAAGTGACAAGGTAGTACACTTTTATTATATTCACTTTTTCTTTCGGGGAAAAAAATTGCTGTTTCTGAAGTGGTGTAAAGATGCTTTCAAAAATGTTCTTCCACTGATCAAAAATAACACTGATGTGTTGTGACGCTACTGTAACAATAATCTGAATATGTTGGAGACCTATTATGTTAATTCAGTTGCTTCAAAGTTTGAAAGAAAACAACACAGACAGAGTTAGTCTATATGTCACATTTGCTGCTGGAATAAACACTAGCAATTTTAATGTCTTTGGGGAATTATTACAGGCCATAAAATTCAGCAGTAGGTCTTAGGTCTCAATTGTCTCTTTCAAAGTGGGTTTTTTTCCTTTTTTTTTTTTTTTTACTTGCTGTGGTATTAAAAATTTGTTTAAACAGACTTAAAGTATGTGAAGTAAAGCAGTAAGAACTGTAAGTATTTCTTCCTAACTTTCTTTTTTTTATTTCTCCTCTGGTGGAGATATATAATCAGACTTGAAGAATTTTAAATATATGAAATAGTTTGGGTCACAAAACAAATTTATATGCTCAGTAGCCAGGTTACTAAGTTGCTGGTTCTTAAAGCTGTAGATAGGCTTGCAAATGTACACATATTTTGCATTTTTCCATTCATGTAATTAATCACTGAAATATCCACATGTACGGATAAGGATGGACAGCAAATAAGTGATTTTGAATATACAAACATATTTATCTGAAAATATGGTTGACAGAGTAATAAAGCAGAGTTCCAGACTTGAAAAAAACAAATCATTGTAAAGGAGTAATATTTACATGGTATAATATTTTTACTAATGTTGTCTGTAGCTCCAGTTTACCTAAGGCAATGGAGTGGAAATTTGGGGGAAAAATGAAATTTGTTACTGCTTTTGGACAACTGATACAAGGAAGTAGTTGACAGTAAGACTTACATTGGATGTAAGTTTAATAAGCAATTCGTCTTCAGACCATGGAAATGTAGCAGAGCTATGGGAAGGCATCTGTGACACCCTAAGACAGGAAAATAATGTCTATTTTCCTCATTCAGACCCATCAGTGTCCCTAGAATGTCAAGTATTGAGAGAAACTGGAGCTTGTTCATGCATACCATTTACAGATAATAATGAAAAGCGAAGCATAAGCTAGAAGATGATAAAAACAATAGGAGTAACAATAGGAGGATGTCTTAGGAAAGTGGTTAAAAGTGTATGAATAGTAGTGGTGATACGCTGGCTCCAGTGATGGTTGGATCCCCCCCAGTATCATTTGCTCACTAGCTGAACGTCAGATGTTTGTAATGACTAAAATTTTACTGTCAAAACAAGTTTCATGCTTGGTTAAAGCTGACTTAGTGATTCTTGGAAAAGGTAGTGTCAGAAAGTAGATTAGGGGTAATCAAACTTCTGTAAGTGTGTAAGTAGTGAAAGAAATTTTAGGGGAAATATGGGTCCATTGGTGAATGTCCATTGGTGACACAGGAATGGTAAAAGGCTGAGGTACTGACTGCCTTCTTCATCTTAGTGTTTACTAGAAAGATCAGCTCTTGGTGTGCTAAGGACCCAGACACTGGAGAAGGATTGGAGTAAGGAAGGCCTACCTATGGTGGGAGAGGTACAGGTTGGAGAATACTTAGGCAAGCTAATCTTACCTAGATCCAGAGGTCCTGATAAGATGCACCCACGTGTACTAAGGGAGCTTACTGATGTCACTGTGAGGCCACTCAATAGTGATTGGGACAGGTGCTTTCAAAGGACATGAGGTGTCCTGCCTGTCTTAAGGAAGAACAGGGAGGAGGATCCAGGGAATTACAGGCTGGTCAGTCTCACTGTGATCCCTGATAAGGTGATCAAACAACTAATACTGGAAAGTATTTGCAGCTATTTGAAGAGGGGCTGTTCATGAGCAGTCAACATGTGAGCCTTCCCCTCTCCTCAGCACTGCAAGGCCTGCACACCTGGAGGATTGTGCTGTTCAGTGCAAGAGTGTCATGGACCTGCCAGAGATAGTCCAGTGAGGAGCTCCTAACATGTTGAAGGGACTGATGTTCCTCCCACAGGAGGTAATGCTGGAAGAGCAGGGTCTGTTAATCTAGAGTAAAGGAGGCTCAAAAGGCCTACATTATCAATGTATACAAATACCTGAAGGGAGGTTCTAAAGAAGGTAGAGCCAGGCTCTTTCCAGTGGTATCTGCTGACAGGCTAAGAGCACTATAGAGGAAATTGGATTAACCATTATATACATAGAAAGGTGCCCTAGGTTTGGCCAGAACAATTTTAATTTTTTACCATAAAGAGAAAGGGGCCTGACCAGACCCTATTGTTATTTGATACCATCTCATCACTTGTCAGGGGCTGGAGTAAGAGACTCCCTCATTTCTGGCTAGGCTGGGGGGAGAAAAACTGTGGCAGGTGAAGAGTCTGGTATTGTTGCACTTTCTATGTAAATTATTCCATTGTGTTTTACCTTTTGTTATTAATGTTGTTGTTTCCTTTCTTCTTGCATTGCTGCTTTCAGTAAATTGTTGTTATCTCATCTTGCAATTTTTACCTTTGCTCCTGTTTGTTAATGTTACTTATGGTGGATTTTCCATATGATAGCATCTGTTGAATTAAAGAATGTCATATCATACACAAGTCACACCTCCTTAGTATCTGCTAGGAAGCTAAAGACACATCAAAAACAGTTTAGTATCAGAATGGGATAAAAAAGGGTGAGATGGCATGTTTGTTTTTTGTTTGATAGCAAACTTCAGTAATGCTAGATGAGAAAAGGAACAAATGGTAACACATAGCTTGTTTTAATGTTATGAAATACAGCAAGTCGTGGTATATTAATAGATGCACATAGTTTGAACTTCCTTTACCAGCTAAAATACTTCATTGATCCAGCTATCTCTAAAAAATTTTTATGTATGAAAACTAATTGCATGTGAAGTACAACCATGCTGGGGGCAGGGGAAAACTGCCTCTGACTTGGTTGACATTTCATTGCTGGGAAATGAGTGTCACAGGGGACTGTTTTAATCTGGATTTTCAGAAAGCACTGATAAAAGACTTAGTCCTGCATAAACATAATGTTGTTGGCTACATATGAGCACAGGAAAAATATAACATTAGGCTCATAATAAGCTTACTATTACTGAGACTCTATATGGAAATATTTATAATCCTGATTTGTGAAGTAAGTAACTAGTACTCTGGAAATTCAAAAAACCCAGCAGGTTCAGTTCCATCCAAAAGACTAGATCATGAAAATCACAAAAATAATTGTACCGCAAGATGAAATTTTAAATAGGAGAGAGATGATTAAATAACTTCATTCAGTGTATTAAAAGTGAATTTATACCTAGAATTTTTTTTAATTGTTTCCCCTAACATGACCTTTGGGTGTTACACAGCTACAGATGGTGAAAGGTGATAGCCAAGTGCTCCTGCACTAAAGAAATTAGGAGAGTGGGAAAAAAATCAGATTCTGTGCATGTGAGACTTAATATTTTTAATCTATATAGAATATTGACATAAGAAATGTTGAAGTTTATTGGAGGAATCTGTTAACATCTGTTTAATTTTTAAGTCCTGATGGCTTTATTTCTTAAAGTCATTCAATGTAAATCTAAGAACACTGAAACATAAAACAGCAAAATACACAGCATGAAGTGAGAAAATAGGTACTTTGCTCTCAGTGTTCACTTAGCAATACTGTATAAGTATGTGAGAATCTGTGATGGAAAAACTGAATGTGTGAATTCCAATTACTTAATTTAAAATATGGCATTAAGACTGAAATATGTTGTGTATTTGTACCTGGATTTCTGAGCAATCTGATGTCCCTGCCCACAGCAGGGGGGTTGGAACTAGATGATTAAGGTCCATTCCAACCCAAGATATTCTATGATTCTATGATAAATAAGAAACTACAATTTTGTTCACAGAACCTCCAATATTAGCAATAGATGTGCTATATATTATTTAAGTTTGCACATTCTCTTCTTTTATTATTTGCCAAAGGGATCAATATTGACATAGGTGAAGTTAAGAGGTGGTCTCATTCTTTTGTTGCCAGAGGCTCAGAAGCAGAGTTTTTATGTATACCTCAGGCCATATTTTGAAAAAATCTTTTCAGCCAAGGTGTGCATTTATTATTCACTTGAGTGGTAGAAATATACAAAGAACCTCTGTCAAGCAAAGTTTGTAAAGATTTTTTCTATTCCTCTTCAGAGATAGTCATGGGTCAGAATACACTCACATAGTTTCTTGTTTTATATGCCCAGACTTCAGTTCTCACTTTTCTATTACAGCAAAATAACTGCTTATGCTTTCTTTATGCTCATATGATTTGCTGCTTTTTACTTGCCATTAGAGACAAATGAGAAGCTACCTACAGGAAAAGCAGGTATAAAGTTCATCAATAGGAAGTAGAAACCAGAATATTTTTACACAGCTGTAGCGTTCCTGTAGGGTTAGAGTAGAGCAATTACTAAGATTGTGGATATTTCCTTTATTTTTTGATATTACTGGTATTATTTTTTACCAAATCAGTTTAAATGCTTTTAAGACTAAGCAGGCAAGTTTAAACACAGAAGCACTGATTTTATTTTTTGCAAATGATTTTGAGGGCTTCTCAAGTTCTTTTTGGTTTTCCAGGTTGTAATTACGACTAAGTACATGTTAATATTTTAGACTATATTGCCAGTATTTCAATACACATAGGCTGAATTTGCATGAGTTCATTTTGAACCATGTCTGAAACAAGAAAAGTAAAGCAATAAGTAGATTTATTTTCCTCTGGCAGCAAACTTTAACCTTTTATGTGATGAATAAAACACTTAATTTTTCTTTAATTATTCCCAACCCATTTGAAGGTGTTTTCATCCCAGTTCCAAAAGAAAAAGATTAGACTAAATGTAATACTGGTCTTGTATTGAGAACTGTAGTTGTTGTGCTGACAGTTTTGATAGGGTCTATATGCAATGAAACAAAAACATATGACCACATTCATTACTGTTACAACTTACTAGACTTATCCTCTGCTCAAAAACTTCACCACTTTTTGGAAATTCTAGTTCATTTCAATGATTCTTTTGAGGCTCATTAGTGTGTTCTAGAACATGATGTGGTTGTGTTTGTTAATTTGATTTAATTATAGCAGAGAAGCAGACTGAGCTTTGGGACCCAGCATGTCTAGAAAATGGTAGAAAAAGCAGACAGCCAAAAGGAGCTGTGGGAAGGGCAAAACTTGATGAAAAATCCATTTCCTCCACTTAGTCTTACACTTGAGAAAAAAACATCAGACTGGTGAGAGAAGAAGTGAGGGGTATATACAGTGGGAGTGTGTACAAAGTCTTACAAGGGATTTCTGTCTAGGCTGTCAGATAGAAACTGGCTTTGTCCTGTTTTATTTCCCTCCCTCTCAATAACTCTTAAACATTGCCCAGACATACGTATATTCCTAATCTTCTTCACCTGGGACTAAAGGTTTTTTCCTTCTTACTCTCCTCCATGGTTGAAGCTTTGCTTGGCCTTTCTTCCAGTACTTTAGGAATACAGCTTTTTTGAAAAGAAGGCATCTTATACTGCAGCATTTGTCCAGTCTGTCCCATTCTGAATGTTGTAAGAAAAAGCTATTAAAAATCAGATTCAGAATTCCACTTGTGGGCTTCTTAGCAGTGCCCATGCACCAGGCCCCTGCTCTGGCCTCAGTGAAAGTGATTGCTTTTAATTCTGTGTAGACTGTAGTATTCAGAATACTGTTCATCTTCTCTAGGGCAAAATAAGGAAACTAGTAATCAAGGGAAAAAAGCCCCGAACAAACAAACAAAAAAATAAGTGTGATGAGCTGCTTATAAGTTCTTCATACATTCTTTAAGTTTTCTTCTACTCTTGATGGTATGACCCAAATACTGCTATGGACCACGGTAAATGATTGATGAATCCCAGCTGATTTGATTCAGTTTTGAATTTCATAAAATGTATTTCAGGGTGAGAACACATAGAATGTGTTGATGTTACTTGTGATTAAGCTCTGGAGTAAAATTCTGTAACTCTAAATGTGAAATTTAAAAAATAATTAAAGAGGATTTGGATATCCAGCTTCTTATGGCTTGGAAAATAGTTGGATACATCCCATTGTACCTTGGAAATTCCCTTGAGAAAGGGAATTACTTACATTCCTTACAAAAACTTATTACTTACTACTTACAAAAGCTACCTTGGTTAAGATCAAATGAATTGGACAGCACTTGTAGTTGCATATGTAATGTTGCTTCCTGCAGCAGGATTGCTAATCTCCAGAAGAGAATGTAGACACTAAAAAGAAATTAGAAGGGAAAGTATGGAGAAACAATTTCTTTGTGATACTTTGTAACTGTCTTTCTCATCTAAGATTTTTTTTCCTCCCATGACAAATCAGTTTTAAAAGAAATCATTAGTACTTCAGAATTCTCTCTCCTTCTTTTCACAACTCCCCAGGTAGCTGCAACTCTCCATACTTTATTTCTTAATTTTTTGTTCCAAAGTTGTAAAATGTATACACATCCCCTGGAGTGTCAAAAAACTGCTGAGTTCCATGGGGTTCAAATTGGTAATGGTTACGTCTACCTTGTGGATTAATTTTTCTGTAATTGAGTCTTGTGGATAATTAAAAATCCCAAGTATATATTTTATGGGCCAATTAAAATATTATTATGAAAAAAATATACCGTATTTGTGAAAAGGTTTATTAAATTTTAATATGTTTGGAGCATTAATGTAAATTAAAAACACATAGTAAGGTACTATTGTTTTAAAAAATAATAGTCATAGCATGGCTTGGATGAGGAGGGACATTAAAGATCATCTAGTTCCAACCCCCCCGGCATGGACAAGGATGCAACCCACTAGATTAGGTTTCTCACAGCCCCATCCAACCTGGCCTTGAACATTTCCAGGGATGGGGCATCCACAAGTTCTTTAGTCACTCTGTTCCAGTGCTTCACCACCCTCACAATAAATAATTTCTTCCTAGTATCTAATCTAAATCTCTTCTCTTTTAGTTTAGTAACATTACTTGTCATATCCCTTTCTGACTCTGTAAAAAGTTATCCTTCCTCTGTCTTGTAAGTCCTGTTTAGGTACTGGAAAACCACAGTGAGGTATTACTGGAGCCTTCTGTTCTTAAGACTGAAGAACTCTAGCTCTCTCAGCCTGTCTTCATAGGAGAGATGCTCCAGCCCTGTGAGCAGCTTAGTGTCCTCCTCAAAACTCACTCCAACAGGTCTATATCAGTCTTCTGCTGGGGACCTCAGAGCTGGATGCAGCACTCCAGTTGGGATCTCACCAGAATAGAGCAGAGAGGCAGAATCCTCTCCCTCACTTTGCTGACCATGCTGCTTTGGATGCAGGTCAGGTCATGGTAGGCTTTCTGAGCTGCAGGCTCTCACTAGTGACTCATGTCCAGCTTTTCATCCACAGAGCTTTGCAGGGCTGCTCTCAATGGCTTATTTTCCCATTCTGTGCTCATGTCTGGGATTGCCCTGATGCAGTTACAGAACCTTGCACTTCAACTTGCTGGACTTCATGAGGTTCTCTTGGGTCCAATTCTTAAGCTTGTCCATTTGGATGGCATCCTGTCCTTCAGTTGTGTCAGCTGCACTGCTCACCTTTGTGTCATCTGCGAACTTGCTGCAGGAGCTTTTGACTGTCAGTGTCATTGAGGAAGGTCTTAAAGGGCACTGGTCCCAAAACAGAGCCCTAAGGAGCCCCACTTGTCACTAGCCTCCATGTGGACATGGAGCCTTTGACCAAAACTCTGGCTGCATCCATCCAGGCAATTCCTTGCCTATCAAACAGTCCACTCATCAAATCCATGTCTCTCCTATTTGGAGATAAGCATGTTGTGTGGCACATTGAAGACCTTACAGAAGTCTAGATTGATGATGTAAGCTGATTTCCTGTGTTGACTGTTGTAGTCATCCCATCATAGAAGGCCATCAAATGGGTAAGGCATGATTTGCTCTTAGTCTCCAGGTATGGAGAGAACACTGTGTTCCTGTTTCCTTCAACATCTTCCTAAGGGACATGAAATCCCTTTTGATATTTCATAGTCTCATAGTTGCAGCCTCATTCAACCCTACATGAAAGAGTAGGAGTTGTTGATAATTCTCTGGTTTTACCAGTCTTAGTAACCTCTTTGTGATATGATGAATGTGGCCCTGATAGGCAACAAATCTTGCTAGAGAAGCTGGAGGGTAAATAGCTGCTTCCATGTGTCTCAGTGATGACTCTCCAGTAATTACCATGCTTCGTGCACTTTTGGTGGCACTCATTCTCATATGAATGGTTGATTGTACCAGTTTTGTAGCATTCTCTTTTTTTTTGTTCTTGACTATTTATTGTGGAGTTTTCTCCTCTGAGCCTCGTAGTGTCGTATTTGTTATGTAGGCGCAATTCAGTAGCAAGGGAGAGACTCTTTCTTTTGCTCCAATCAGAGATGAGAGTCCAGTCTCCCTTGCCTTACAAATCAATCAGGCCTATCTCAAGGCTGGATGCTAATGTACCTTCTGTTTCCAAGGTCTTAAAGCAGCAACTGTCTCTTTGCCTGTGTCAGTGCATAATCCCTAATCTCAGTCTCCTGCTTGGATTCCCAGATCGTATGCTGCTTGTTGAGCTTCTCATACAACATGGCAACCTGAACAAAAGGCAGGTTATCTATCTGGGCACATTTGCACCCATGACACCTACCTCTGCCTTCAGGGCCTGGGGGGACTTTCAGATTATGGAGTTTCCTGCAGCTGAGGGTCCAGGTGCTTCTTTTAGTCTTCAGCAAGTCTTTTTGGGTCTAGACAAATACCCAAGGTGGCTGTGGTCTCTCTTGGTTTTAGTCTGACAGCTGTGATGTGTAGCTGCCATTTTTGTTACAGAAGAAGACTGCTTCCTCTTCCTACCCAAGTAGAATTAAGTGGCCTTGTCTGTGTGCCCTTCCTGGAGAACTGCTGCACCATGTCATGACCACGGCACCACACTTTGGTCATTGGCACTCTCTGGGGCCATTTAAATCTGCTGGCAACACTCACACCATGTCAGACTCACTCATGAGAGGTGATGGTTCCTGGTGGGTCTCTCAGCTCATACTCATGTTTCTCTGACTGTGGAGGCCCTGCCCAGCTTTTTCTAGTGCTCAGCCCCTAGAACTTGCCATGGCTGCCACTGCTGTTGCTGCTGTGTGTGCCTGGCTGACCTTAATAATTAAAGTGTATTTTAATTAATAATTAAAATGCATTTTAGAAAACTATTGTATTAATTCCTAAATTCAGTGTATTTAGCGGCAGGTAATGAAGAAAATACTCTTTTAAATGAAAGAGGTATTCTAAAAGTTCTTCATAAACTTGAAGACCATAGTATTATATCAAGTGTATTAATCAGACATTTAGGAATTAATCTTTTTACCCATAAAATGTTGCTTAGGTAAGATACACTGAACTTCAGAATTTCATATAGTATTCTCTTTCAACAGCCATGACTTCAAAGAAAATACACAGATTGTGGCATCCTTTACATTACAATACTGTAGGTGTGGGATAAACAACTTCTGCTAACCTGAGAAAAATAATAGTTTCCTTTTAAAAGAAAAAGCAGGAGGTGTAGGAGTAGAAGAAGAAGGATTATTGAGCAAGTTAATTAGAAAGAGCCCAAGGGAAAAGTTAGGAAATTAAAACCCATAGAATCAGCATGACAGCAGCTAAAAATATATCGCTACAGGATCCGCTGAGGGTGGGGAGCAGCAGGGAGGCAAATAAAGAATTTGATTAAACAGTAAGACATTTTTTTAGGTATTTGATTTCTGTATTTCTTGTGATCCAGCCTCAGTAAAACAGTGGAATAATAATTACACTTCTCAGATTCATGCTAACCTTAGGAACAGAGATTACTGAAAAGTTAAATTTTCCAGGCTAACATATGCTACATCAAAAGACAACATCTCAAGGGAAAGTAAATATATGAGTAGTATGTGACACAGTTTGGATAGTTTTATGAGGAATGAAAATTTAGGAAAGGGAAAGTGGAAAAAATAACCTTAGTAAATATTATAGTATTATTTGAGTAACACATAATTGAGAAGTTGTGGTGTGTTGATATGGATGGTAGTAGAAAGCAAAGACTATTAGGCAGCAGATCAGAGACAGTTTTTATTTTAAAGGTTTATGTAGCTTTCTAAGTAAGATCTGTTCTGTAAGATCTTTTATCTGTTCTAATGGTTCTTCTCTTGAATACCATTAGGGAAGAAGAGAAAATAACATATACTGTTGATTTTTGCTTTTTTAAATGTGAAATGTACCCATCAGTTCTGGATGTACATGTGCCAGGGCAAATATCTAAAATGTATTAGAGCAAACAGGTTGGCTTTTTATGACTGTTCACAGTGCCTGAATTTTCAGAAGTTAGGGGCATTGCCTACATGTTTACACATACTTGAGTAGGTGAAATAAATGTATACAACTATAAAAAAATATATTGAATAAGTATACTTGTGGGTTTTTCAAGACGATTTAATACAGGACATATTATATGTAATGAAAAGACACTTTGAAGAGCTGAACTATGTGGTTTCCTTGTGTGTCCAATTCTGTGTTTTTTTTCCATAAGGTAGGCTTTATTGGTTGCTTTCTCTTAACAGGATCGACTATGTTAATTTAGTATCCAAATGACATTAACTAAAAAAAGTGGATAGAATTTTTAAGAGCTTTACTCTTCTATATACCTCACTAAGATGAATTTTTCTAAGTGATTACTCTAATGCCATAAACATCCCATTGTCACAGGTTGAATATTTCTCCTTGACATAGCTCATTGTAGTTTTCTGTCAGTGTTCAGAAATATTACATATTATTGGGTCAATATTCAGATTTAATGGCTAAATTTCCTGTGAATTACACAGTCTATTCTGTGTGGATTCAACTGAAGTGTGGATTCCTTGCATACAAAAATTAATTAATCAGTACCTGTGTTAAATGATTAGAAGCACAAATTGAAAAAATCTGTGGACTTGTCAGAACGTAATACATCTGGTGGAGTCCCATTCATTTGTTTCTTTAAATAAATGAAACATATATACTTTTTATTTCCCTGACTTCTTCTTTCCTTAAAGGAATTGTTAGTAGGTGGTGACTTCCTAGGGCAGAAAGCATTACAGGATGAAAGAACAAAAAATTTGTATTCCTTTGATGGTTCTCCCACAGGTGCTTCATACAAAACATGTATCCGTATTGTATGTTGGGTTCCCCATATGTGAAATGAATGAGACTTCTTAGCAGAGATCCTAGTTATTTTCTTCACTCTTTGTCTCTTCTAAATGGAAACAATTTTGGTTTTAACACCCAGTTCATTAACCAGCAGTGGGTTATTGCCCTAATTACAGCTTAAATAACTTTAAAAGTATTTTGTTTTGTGGAGCTTTCTGTTTCACATAGCTAATAGTGTACAGGCTTGTTTAGTGAACCATGATACAGATAGTTTTGAATGTAAATTTTTTTTTCCCTAAGCTAGGGAACAGTTTTTCTCCCTGTATTTGAATTAACTGTCAACAGTACAAAATCGTACAGTGTGGCATGTCATTGAGGTTACAGGTAGAGGAAGAATACTGTGAAATTTATTTATATTGAATAGAGATAGCATTTCAGATTTCAAGTGGTGCAGCTGAACTCCTAAAAGGTCTTTAGAAAGAAGCAGTGATTAGTCTTTTTAATTATAAAGCCACAGCCAAGCTAGATTTTGTGTATCTTTGGAGAAAATAAAATTAATATGCAAATATTTCTACAAGTTATTATGATGTTTCTCAATAAAGACATTCTCACTGTTTTATATGAGTTCTGTATTATTTGATTATTAGGTTAAATGCATTACAAAACCTTTTTTGGGCTTAAAGTTAATGTAAAAATACTTACTAAATATTAAGGAGTACTTAGTGCTTTTAAGCAGATAGCTTTTTTATGTCCTGAGTAAAACTGGGTCTGGAAAACACTTTTCTGCTTCTTCCATCATCCCTTCCTCTATTCTAGGGAGTTAAGAGGATCAGAAAGTTGTATTTTAACCTTTTTCCAGTTAACACTAAAGGTGTTAATCCTCTTGTTCTTCAATGCTATTAGATAAGGGCATAGACCACTCTGTGGGCAGAGCTTCAGTTCATTAAATGCATTGCCTCAGAGTTGCAGTGCTTGACAAATTTTAAGTTTTACCAGGATACAAATGTGTGAGAATCTGATGGGAGTTAAGTGATTCATGTGGGAACTTAATTGTAGGTGTAACTATGACCCTTTGTTCTATCATCTCTGATATGTATAAAGTAATTGGTTACAGTGCTTTACAGTGATTTGTTTATACCCTAGAGCAATGGCTGTGTCCTGAGGTAGTTGGATTAATCTTCAGCCATTTCTGATACTGCTGTATTTACATTAAGTTCTTACGGGCCATTAGTGTAGCGCATTTGTCATGGCACATTTGGATAATGAGTTGTATATGACTAACTAATTAGTTAAAGGCATTACAAGCATGGGTTTGTCTCTCAGTTGTTTTACACACAACTAAAAAGCCAGTCCCATTTCAGGTAATCTGCCCCTTTCCTGAGGTAATTTTTGGATTACTGTATGTCAGGAAAGGGACAGGGCATATGGTGTGAATGTGTTAATCCAAATAATACTTTTAACATGATTAATGGATTCTTGTTTGTTACAGCCCCACTACATATGTTTTGGATGAAGATGAGCCTCGCTTCCTTGAAGAAGTTGATTACAGCGCAGAGAGTAATGATGAAGACATTGAATTAGCTGATAATGCAGGTGATTATGAGGCAACTAATCAAGATGATGGACTTTGAGACCCAGATTCAACAACGATACTCCTTTCTTGAACCAGCTTTGCTGCCAGTAACAGAAAATAAAGTATCCTGGATTTCCAATCACATACTTCCTTGCTGTTTTCTACAAAGGGGATAAGCTTCAGTTAACATAAATAACTGGGGCCTGCGTAGCTCAAGGACAGTAAATATTTCCAATAAATTTGCATTTGTTTTATTTAAGGAGTTCTGTGTATTCTTTAAGCCCTATATAGATAAATTTATTTACCAGTTAATTTTCTACTAAATAGTACTGCATGGCATTTTGTGTCCTTAAACCCTAAGTTCAGAGAAATGGATTATAATTTTTAGTGTGACAGAGTACAGAAAATAATTTTTTGTGGTATAGTTCTTTGAGTTGCATCCTGAAAAATATATATGTACAGATTTCTAAATTAATTTGTGTATGTCTTTGTATATGCGTGTGTGTATACTGAGGTGAAGAGGTTATTTTTTGACATTATTTCAATGATACTTGATTGTGTTTAAAGCAATGTAGTGCCTGCTCTGAAACAATTCAATAATTACTAAATTAAAAATGAGAACATGATGTATGAATTTTTGCACTTGTTTCTTGCTTCTTATGATCATGTATTAAGTGAAAATTCTTTGCCACAGTATTAAGTGAAAATTCTTACTAATGCCTGTTCAGAGTTCAGGAATTTTGCACAGTGACCAGTGCAGCCTGTGCTTAGAAGAAGTAGACTCTTGTATAAATACAAAACTCACCCATAAGATAGGCATGATTTAATTTGAAGTTTTCTTGTTAAATGTACTTGTCTACAGGAAGAAGTCAAGTATGTACACTCTATGTATATTCAGCTACACAGCTGCTCCATTTCTCTTCTTGAATATGCAGGTAGTTAAAAAATGTTCACTTTACCAGAGGCACGTTAACTATATACCCAATTCAACTGCTTTAAGGGGGATAGTACATTTCGGTTTAAATCTTTTTTGCCTGATTGCAACCTAGTGCTAACTCTGCTCTGATAAGGAGATTGGGCTGTAACTTCCTGAGGTCTCTTCCAGGCTGAATAATTATTCTGTGGTTCTGTATTCTTCATGTTTAAAGTCAAGGTGTCAGGTATGGGATTTACACTTCTTCATCTTTTCCTATCATCTTCTAATTCTTATTGCCTCTTGACTCTGCTTAAAATAAGATCCAATAGAGAAATTAAGAGAGTTGTAGTCCATGGTTTACAGAATTGACATGTTTTGCAATGAAAAATACTTTTCAAAAATTATTTTTACTTGATGTGACCCAGTTGTGGCATTCATTTTCTTCTGCATGTGCAAGGGCTTTAAGAACATGAAGAATAACATTTCTAAGTTATACCAGGTTTTGAACTTATGAGGATTTTCTGTTTGTTGTTCCAAATAAAACTGTATTTCAAAGGGGAAGGGCATCTTCAGAAGGATTAAAAAATAATAAAATTTATGAGAATTAACTGTATCAGTGTTTTTCAGCCAGTAGTTGGATTTGCACCAGGATCTGTTCTTTCAAATTCAGCATTGTTTGGTAATGCCTGTCCATACTATCCTGATTCTGAAACTGGGGAAGGGGTTTTGATCCCATATTATATGCAACTGTATTTTTGTTTAAAGGCTTAAATTTATATTAATAAACTTGTGGAGAGAGGTAGGGATGGAAAACATGGAAAAGTTGGAAACATTTAGAGTCTCAGTCCCTTATAAGTTTTTCTCTGTAGTGGAAGTTATCTTTCTTTGTGTTCTGTGAACTACACACTGTAAATAAGAAAATTTATTTATTGCTCTGTTGAAGAGGAGCCCTCTGAATTGAAAGTAGAGGAATTTGGGAACATGTTAAATGGAAGAATTAACCTTGCCACAGAATTTGAATTATTTTTCTGTCCAATGACAGCAGTTCAGAATGCCCATATTGCCCTGTCAGTCTTATACTAGTTATCCGCATAAATAGATTTTCATCCTTAAGGGCTCCTACTTCAGTGGGAGTAATATTCATAAATAAAATTATTCATAAAAAATTTCACTTAAATTTCAGAGAATACAGGATGTCACATGTTTGTTAAGTGTATTGTGCATGTCTTCTTAGGTTTCATTTGAATTTGTATTAATCTTGGAGCACTATTTCTATACTACTGGCAAGACTAGAAATATACTTCATCCATTTAGAAAGAATTGTGGCTTAGAAATACAAAATTGTCCTTTCCTCCTGAGTACATATGTATATTTGTTCTTCTCATGACTCCTACAGCTTTTAATCTGTGCAAAAATAGAGTTATCAGCTTTATAATGTCTTAGGATAACATGTTTATACATTAGATTGTAATGCAGTTATGCATTATACATCACTTAGGTGTTAGATGTCATTCTGGCAGCTGTTGGTCTGAGCTTCTGCCAGTGTAATTCTAATGCAAGAGGTGAAACTTTGTCCCTGTCTTACACGTTGAAAATGCAAAGGCTGTTACCTCAAACTTTTTCCAGTACTTGCCTTTTGAAATGTAAAGTCTCCATTTGTGCTCACAGGGATGCCAGTTCATGGGAAGAACTGCTGCAGTGAGAACTGCTCCATACTGTTTATGTCTCTCCAGTACCTGTTACCATTGTGGCAGTGGTGTTGACAGACAAATGCTGGTGCCCCCATTTATGTGTTTTGGTGAGAAGTCTGGTGTTTAGCTGAAAAAGGAACAGCTAACACCTGAGCACACATTCCATTCTGTTATTATGGCATTTGCCCTGAAGAAATGGGCAGAATGATAGCAAAGAATGGCAGCATCTTGGACTGCCACAAATCAGTCACTGAGCATGGTCTGTCCCAGACAATTGACTATCTTTATTCTATGTATTGGCATTTCAATGTGGCTTTTGTTTTAAATGATGACTGGTTCTATATAGGCAAAGAAGATCCCTAGATCTTCCTCTAGTAATAACAACAAATAAGACTATAAAAAATAATTACATCTGTATTTACTGTCTTGCTTCTGAGTAATTGCTGGACGATGAATTACTCTGTTCCCTTTCCAGAAATAATTCAAGTTGCATCACAGATTTTGGTACTGTGTCTTGACTGGTGACATCCCCTTGTATAATGTAACTTAAAGCAATTTGTGCCAAAATCTTGCCTGGCCATTTTGCAAGGTGGATATCTTTATCAGCCTGACTTACCAGGGAGTTTGGTTTGAATCTCAAATAAGACTTCAGATGCAGTAAACACTGTTCACAAAATGCAAAAATAGAAGGATTCAGATAATTTCTGTTGTAATGCTGTGATAGATATAATTGTTGCAGTGTTAGTGTGCATGCCCCAAATACCAATACTTACTAATAAAAACGCCTAATAAAGGATTAATTACAATCTTTTGCTTCCCTATTTTTGGTTAGTGATAATTAAGGATTCCTCATCCTAGCATTTGCAGCAATGTTCTTACCTGTAAGGACAGCAGTGTGCATAGCATTTTAGAAAACATATTTTATTTTCTGTGAAATTAAACTCAGTGTGCTACAGGCCTAGAGTGGCATTTGCATATTAATTGACTGAATTATAACTATCTGAAAATTTTTGAGATTCAGCAATGTTTGTAAAACTTAAGAAGACTGGAGGAACCACAATGAAGATTTTTGCAGAGCTCAAAGAAGAGCCTTCTGGTGAGACTCTTTCCCTCCCACACAGTTAACAGGATATTAATCTGATCTAGGAAAGGCACAAGATTGTTTCTCAGTAAGTCATCCCTTTACAATTCAACTCAGACTGTAGTTGAGTTATTTTTACTATATATGTTTTTGTAGCAGCAATTTTGAGATTTCAGCAATTTTTTGAGGGAAAGCTCAAGATAAAATGAGATAATCTAGTTTTATGCAGCTGTCTGAAAAGAGCAAGTGATTACTAGAAATCATCAATGTAACTTTTGTAAATACAGTTGCAGTTTATTTAACTATACCTGTCATGTTTCTTTAAGTTGAACAGCTTCATAAACTTTGTTGTCTAAATAATTTTAAGGATCTACAATAGTCACAGTGTCAAATTAGTCTTAGGATATTTTTCTTTTATCAGTGTTTCTAAGGTCATCAGGATGCCAGTGATTTGAGATGTGAGCTCACATCTTGTTTGCTTAAGTAATCTAACTAGGTTGCTTTTAAAGGTGGGTTTTAAGTACAAAATGCCAAACAGCTGCGACACCTAGTAAAGAATATATTGTCTTGGCTGTTTTTAACAGTATCATATAAAGAACTTGTCTAGTCCCTAAACAATACTTCATAGCTATGGAAGACACTCGCTTATTTCTTGTTATTAGAAAAAGTTCGTTGGTGTATTTCTTTTTGCCTTTTTTAAAACAAGCAAGCAAACAAAAAACCAAAAAGAAACAAAAAACCCCCACTAAAATACAGTAGTGTTACTACACTCAGTACAGCTCTTATTAGAGCTCTTGTACAGCTTTTGAAGCAGTTTGGAAAGGGTCATTGGTACAAAATATGGTTTTATCTTCAAACAAAATGACTCACTAGGATTTGCTGATCCAAATTATATGGTTATGAAATGTCAACCAGATTCTGCCTCTTGTCTTTGTAACTTTCTTACCACAAGATGTTTGTGCTTAGAGTGTGCCCTTCTTTCTGGCATGGGGTTATTTCTCATGCAGCTTTTTTCATGGTAGATTGAAAGAATATATACTAGCAGCACCTCATTATTGCATTACTGTAAATTTTCACAGGGTGAATGCTAACTAATAAAAGAATCTGACTAACAAAACTCCACAATAGTACTTCCATACATTAAATGCTGTTGTTAACATAGAGAGGGAATATTCACTTTAAATGACCTGAAATAGGACTTTTCTTTACACTGTCCCTCCAGACACATAAAGATAAAAGTTACTGTGATAGCATAAAATGCTCTTAGCTGATAGCATTGCATTCATGCTCATTTCGTTCCCAAAAGAAAATGGACATGAAAAGATTTCATTACAAACAAGACATGAAGCACAGCATAAGGAAGACAAATGATCTTTAATATTTTGTATAGTATTTGCTTAATGGTACTGTATTTACATAAACCTTAACAACAGTCCAGCTGACCCCTCAGATTAAAATGGTTTGGCTGTACATTTTATGAAGACAAACTGAGATGTGTTGCACAAACCTTCAGCCAACAGGCTGCCTTAATACTTAGCTTTGATCATCATCCCACACAGTTTAGTGCTTTATACTGCCAAATGGAAAGTCTTAAACTGGGTCAGACAGTATTCCAAAATAATAAATGCTTTGGGTTTTTGTCCTGTGAAGATTGTTGCAAAATTTTCAGATTCTCTGCAACAGTCATCCTCCTGTTCTGGCTTTTGTGTAATCACAAAAGACATAAGTCAAATTTAAAAGTACCTTGTGCTTGTGTACGTTTTTACACCCGTTCAGTTTAATCAATGTCTGCTCTAGGTTACTCTCCTCTTCTGAAGCATCCAGTCTAGTCAAGTCAGTCCTTTAGCTTAAGTGATGAGCCAGTAACATCATCCTCTTCTTTTGAGTCTGACCTCACTTTTGACAAAAGCTTTCTCTTATGAATTCCATCAGTAAGTATTGCTTGAAAATGCTGCTATTACCACATGTACACCTGACTGTGTTCCAGAATGAAAGGAGACTCCCCAGATCATCTGTTTGAGTACAGTAGTTCATTTGTCAGTATGTCAGGTACTTGTTCCTTCTGTCCAAAGACAAAATGGTTAGAACATAAGTAGACAGTATTTTGGAAGAATAATTTTTCAGATCTATGAGTGAATTCAGAGACATATTAACTCTAAAAATCCCTTCATGCTAAGTACCTGACCCCAAAATCTAATAGGGAGATGGATCAAATCTGATGTAGTCATGCAGGGGACCTCGTGGTCAGCTAATTCTATAAGGAAGCCAAGTCATTTCTTCTCAAGCAGCTTCCTGTGTTGAGGAAAAAATGATGTCAGTCACAGCAGAGGAAGAGGTCTTCATCTTGACATAGTTCACCTCACTGTGTCTGCCTCACAAACTCTAGAGATTGGTGGACACATTTTCTTTTGCCTCTCAGCTGTGCTCTATGGTAGAGTGAGAGGGACAGAAAGATAAATTACAACTACTGATTGTTAAGGGTCACATTGACTAGTGTTTAAGAAGATCCCTGCTCCTCCATGACTTGTCCACCAGGGCAAGGTGGCTATGGGGCAAAGTTGCCTGTCAATGAAAAAAAATGTAATAACATAATTACATTTTGTGGATGTGAACAGCGAAGGCAAATGTGTCCTGAGTAATAACTTGGCCACCTGTGAAACTCCCTTTCCACAATCTTTGGATGAGCTTCCCATCGCAGCGGGAGGCCCTAATGGGACACTGCTTGCTGATGTGGGGCCGGGCTGCTGGCACAGCTGTGGGAACATCCCCACAGTGGTCTGAAAGGTAATTCTGGAGGTGTGAGCAGGGGTGTTGAGATGGGATCATTCACCAATCAAGGATTCAAGAAAGAAAACACCAGCATAGAAATCTTAGGGAAGACCAGGGAGCAGCTGGATAGATGTCACTGTCTGAGCCATTGGTGCCAATGTGTGCCAGTGGGTGGGAGGTGTCTCTCTGTCAGGCTGAACATTGCATGGAAGCCAATGCCCACCAGAGCCTTCTTGGAGTGATCAGCAGACTTGGACTTTGAATAGCAGATCACAGCATCCCAGTTGCCTTTTGTCCATGATAAGCAGTGAGTAAAAACACAGAATCATAGAATTGTTTCACTAGTAAAAGACATGTAAGATCTTTGAGTCCAGCCATTAACCTAACAGTTCCAAGTCCACCACTAGACCATGTCCCTAAGCACCACATCTGAACACTTTTTAAACTGCTCCAAGGATTGTGACTCAAGCACCCACGTGGCCAGATAGTTCCGATACTTGATAATCCTCTCAGTGAAAAAGAATCTTTCCTAGTATCCTATCTAAAAACTCCCCTGGTGCAACTTGAGGTCATTTCCTTTTGTCCTGTCACTTGTTACTTATGAAAATACATTGACCCCCAACTGGCTACAACCTCCTTTCAGGTATTTGAAACCAGGATCTAACTACAACAGGATCATCCCTGTTAAATTTAGTGATTCACATCCCAAGGATTTATGTTCACCCTTAGTGTGTGCTCATACAAATTGAATAACATAATTGGAGTCCAATAACAAAATTTTAGATTTTTTTCCAATTTGAGTGTGGAAAGAATGTGTCTGAGGTCCCAGCTTTATGTGTGGGAAGCCTTATATGTTGATGGAGCTCTGGGGTTTGCAGGAAGAGACATTTAAGCCAAATTTGTCTGCTGGAAACTGATTAAGTCTCAGGAAATTTGAAAAGACATTTTCTCATTCCCAACTGAAAGGTTTGATATATTTCTAAGTGGTAAGGATTTAAATTATTCCAAAGGAGGAAGAGAAGAGTTTATGATATGGCGAAGTAAGGATATGGAAAAGGGATTTCAGAAGCTTATAAGTACTTATTTTTAATGCATAAAAACAAGAGAGAGATGGGGACATGACATAGTTCAGGTAAAACAAATTCCGTGTGATTTCTGTGATCACTAAATCTCTGTTTCTAAAATTCAGTTACTCAAAGAATTTTTAAGCTAATTAAATTTTGGTATTGTCTTGATTGGAATAAAGAAATTTCCTGGTATGCAGGGAGAAGAAGCAGTACAATACTGTTTCCTGCAAAAGACCACTTACCACTTCAAGTACAGTATGAACCCTAGCTTCTTCTGTTTTCTTCTTTTTAGTGGCATCCTTGAAAGCTTCTTTCATAATGTATGTCAATGTGCTTTCCATATCGAGGTTTGTAAGATGGGATGGGCATTTATATTACATCATTTAAGGACACAAAATATTGATTGCTATAATAAAAACTATGATGACTGGTAATACAGTTAGAATGCGTTGCCTGATAGTATTATATATGTAAAATATATCATCATATATGCCCACATGATGCCAGTTATTAAAATAATCCCCTTAGGAATTACAAAACCATGAAAAAAGCAGCCCACATGGCATTCTGTGGAGTCTAGCATGTTTCAAAGCTGCAAGACTGTTCTGAGGAGAACCTGTGTCTTATTTTTATACAGAGTTCCTGTTTATGCATCTGAAATTTCATTATTTTCACCATACACCTGGCTGCCAGTAAATATATTATAACAAAATAAACAGCAGAAGTTTGCAAACAGTGCTGTGGAAGTGCTGGAGGAGAAAGCCATTTTTGTGGACAAGAGATTTTCCAAGCAGCACTGAGTGGCAAATACAGGTCATATTTATATTGTGTTTCCCTGGCGACTCTCCTTTTGAAAGGGTGTCTTTAATGATGAGGCAAGCCTTGGTCTAATGGAGTGGTGAAGGAGGTGTCTTTCAACAAGTATTGACCACGAAATGCCAGCAGGAATCAATAAATAATACTTAACCTTCTTTCTCTGGTTTGTTTTAATTTACTCTGTTGTATTGAAGAGCTAGCAATTGACCCTCTGGTGATACCAGAGGTATCTATATGATAGCAAAAATATCCAGTGTGTTTCTTTATACTGACACAATTTCCATGTTAATATATTTCTTTTGTCACACCTGGAAAAGGTATAGGACCTGTGCTACTGAACCAGGGAATGAGTTTGTAACCTTACTCTACCATTAGCAAGTGTCGACAGATCTAGGAAAGATATGAGGAGCCATTTAACCTAGCTACAACATAATTGCCCCTAGCAGAAACAGATTGTTTAAAAACCTGCAGCAAAAGAAGCTTGTTTTGTTTCCCTTCATTAATTGACCATATTTACTCAGTGTATGCAGATGTTGCTGTTTTCAGTATTGTTTAATATCTTCACTTAAATGAAGTGTTGTGGCAGTTTAATCCCAGTGAAAGTCCTGTGCTACAGTTTTTTGTCCTATTAAATATTCTGTTTGCTGTATCTAAGATTATAGGTGGCCACAATCCTCTTGTATTTTTAGGTGGAAAGGGGTGCAAACACAAGCCAGTGAAAACCCACGGCGCCTGTTAAGACTTAATTGGTGTGCTAGTGATGCATTACACTATTATTGTGAGGTCAACATTAACAGGTTGCAACCTAAACAAAGGAAAGGCAGGACAGAAGCCCTCCATTACTTTGACCTTGTTAAATAAAAATACAGTGGTGAACGTCACTGTATTATTAAAAAAAAAAAAAAAAAAAAAAAAGAAAAGAAAAAAAAAGTTTCCAAGAGTCCTGCAAGGAACTGGAGGATTTTGGTTTCAGAATAACTTGAATAGTGTGAAGTTAAGAAGGCAGGAGATCCTGCACTGAGCAATTGGTACAAAACAGCATACTGAATACACTCATTAAGTATACAGAGTCTCTTTCATGCAGGGAACAAGGCACAGATGTAAGGGGAAAATACCTAAAGATTGCATCACACTTTGTAAGAATATGAGGCCTGAAGAGTGTCTGTATAATTTTCAAGTTGTTAAATGCAGCTTTACACTAATGCAATTTTTATGGAGCACACAGTTAAGTCTTTCACTGCACTCTAGGAACCAGTAAATGCTGTTTCAGTCTCACTATCTTCAAATTATTTAATCGAGTTATGTGTGTTGAAAAAAGAAGGAAAAAATCTGACAAGAGCTTTTTCATCTCTGTATTAACATATGTAGAGCACACTGACATTTTAACAGGAAAATTGTAAAAGTCTATTAATTTATTTGCATAATAAAGCTCAACATTCCCTAAGATTTCCTCATAGAAGAATTCAAACTCCTTTTTTTATCTTGTGCTTATTTTGAAAGGAAAGAATGCAAAATAATCATGTTTATAGCAGAATGAGAAATAGTAACATGAAAAAACAAACTTATTTCCAGTGTTAGATCCTCCACTTTTTCAGAATATAACTTGCTTTTATCTTAAGTTTTTTTAAAAGAGCTGTTATTCATGCTTTTGTTTGCTCTTGAAGTCAAGGCAAAAAGGGATAATTGCTCTTCCATTCTACAGACCTTGGGAGACACAAAGTTCGAAAAAGACGAGAGAGAATTGCAAATTTGAAGTCTGTGATGTTTGGGATCATAATTGAAATTATGAAAGTAACTCTCTTTAATGTCACAAAAAGATTGAAAAAAAAGATATCATTCATGTCCTCATTAGCCTAGAAATGGACCAAAGAAAGAATTAATTTTGGGATGTTTGTAATGTAAACATGCAAAAGAAAATTCCTGTCTGCCATTTGTTTTTTCCCTACAGCAATTACTAAAAATTGCCAGAGAAATGCAGAAGATATACGAATGTGAAACACAGCATTTTGGTGATTCAGCCAAAAAAAAAACAACCTAAAAAAAAAAAGACTGGAATAATTAGTAGCTTTATAAGAAAAATCCACAATAATTGCTGTCTTCAACTTTCCTCAGTTTTGCAGGGGGTACAACATCCTGTTAAATATGTTCTGAGTGGAAACAGAATAAACTGTTTGCCCTATGTTTAGGTCCTGGCCAGAACATTAAAAATTCTGTTATGAAAAACTGCTCTTGCTCTTGCTATGCTGACTTCCAAGACCTAATGGATTTTAATATGGGGATTAAACTAAAAGAGAGGAAGATTTGGAATAGATGATAGGAAGAAAATCTTTACTGTGAGGGTGGTGAGGCACTGGAACAGGATGCTGAGAGAGGCTGTAGACTCCCCATCCTTTGAATTGTTTGAGGCCAGGCTGGATGAGGCTTTGAGCAACCTGATCTCCCCATGGCAGAGGGTTCAGAACTACATCATCTTTAAGGCCTTTTCCGACCCAAACCATGCAATGATAATACCAACAACCTAATATATAAGGTGATAATTGAAATAATGGAATTTGTGAAATTATCAGCCCGTGTTCACTTTATCAAGTTCCCACCTTTAAAATAGTTCATTTAGTTCTCCTTTTATTAAAAAAAAAAGAAAAAAGAAAAAAGAAAAAAGAAAAAAGAAAAAAGAAAAAAGAAAAAAGAAAAAAAAAAGAAAAAAAAAAGAAAAAAAGAAAGGAGATTGCCTTGTTTGAAAGATGGCAGTCACACTATGAGCTTGTTTTCACAGCCTTGCTCTCCTCTGCAGACCTTGAACACACACTCTGTACCATGCCATCCCTCCTGAGAGAGGACACAGCAGCTGTGGGCCGTGATGTGCAGGGGCACAGCACAGCAGGCAAGTGCTGTCTGCCCACAGACAGGTCCAATGCACAGCAAATTGGATGTGTGGAGGGAGAGAAGTATTGGGAAAGCATATTCTAGGGGCTGGGACAGGTTAAGAACTTTGGAGGTGGCAAGGTTCCCATGCCAAGGTCAGAGATGGTCACAGGTGGCCCCAGGTGTGCATCTGGAATGGGTGGGAGAGCGGATTGGGGTGAGTCTCTGTGGGCAGGCAAAAGCTGCAAGGGCAAGCCAGGCACCATCACTCTGGGGCTGCACAGAGGAACTGGAGAAGAGTTCACAAAGCACAGGATTTTTCTGGAGACCCCAAAATGCATGAGAACAGCCCTACTCTGGGGATCTCATAAGTTCATACCACACTCCTCAGACTGAGAAAGAATTCATATTCACTCTCATGCAATCTGCTTCAGCATTCTGACACAAAATAAATAATCCATTCTGTCCTGTGACATGAGATGTGCATTTTTCTTTGAAATTTATGAATTATGGCATAAACACTTAAAGAAGCAATTGTTATTAATTTTTGATTTTATTTTTTATCATTGCTGCAGTCTTTAATTTTGAAGTTTTATAATCTGAGTTTATACAATCCCTTCCAATTGTTTAACTGCAGGTTTTATTGCAATTGCAGAAGAGAAGCAATGATAAATTCTGTCACACTACATTACAGATGAAATACAAGGAAATATAACCGCTTACCTGTTTTTAAATATTACTGTGTGTTATATATTACTTATTTATTAACAACCTGTGTGTCAAATATTACTTCAGCTTTTTTTTTTTTTTTCCAAATAGACAGGTTCCTTCAGTACTTGATTCAGGACAACAGTGCCCAGCATCTGCTGGACTTGGCATTGTAATGGGGAGAAAAGCACAGGGAAACCTGTGCACAGCTAATGCCTGAATAATACCATGACCAGTAACAGATGATAATAATTTCAGTGTCTCTAATTGACCAGAAAGGACACTGCTGCAAGATTTTGGTTAATGTAGTAAACTGCCAGATCTACTAACTGAGAAATAAGCCTTATTTAAAATGTTTGATAATAGAGAATATGAAGAAAATTCAGGGATTTGAAGATTATTATATTGCATAGAGGAAGATGCCCTGGGTCTTAGCAATATCCTCTAAGCCTACTGTGTTACATTAAGCTTTCTCATGGGAGCAAAACTTATTTTAATATGAATTAACAGGCATTGTACCACCTCAGTTACAATTCATGAACAACTCCATACAGCAAGGAAAACAGCATCAGTTATTTGCAATGCACTGCAAACAGAGAATTGCTTCATTTTGCACCAGAGTCACTAAGAATTTTTTTTTTCAGGACTTGCTGGACGTATTTTTATTTTGAAAAAGGTTATGAAAGTTCCCACAGCTTTTCTTCATCTATGGAATCTTATTTCCTCTATTTCACACACGGTCATTAACAGTACATCTATAGCTTTAAACACTGAGGACATGTATCTTTTAATTAACTTCTCTGTCTTAACTTTCTTATAATTCTGGTTGCATGTGTTTAATAGTCTCTTTGATAAGGTTTCTCCATCTGACTGACTGGTGTTTAAATATAGGAAAGTCACAGATGCAGGCTGAGACATTTCAGCTGTAATGCATTTTGATGAAAAATTAAAAAGAGAAAATCTTATTCATTTGCAGACAACATTGTAATTGTCTGTGGTATAATGTTGAGTGGATGAAAAGGTTCTATCCCTCATTTATCAACTACTTGAATATGGCCTTGGGATAGGGGATTCCAGAACAAACTACATCTGATGCCAGGAAAAAGAGACTCATAAATTAGATTTGAAGCAGACACTGGCTTTTGCACCCAACCACTTGCAGGGTATAAGTACATAGTTGCAGTACATATCAATAAAGGATCCATTCTGACTAAAACTGGCTGTGCAATTACAGTGTTGATTACCATCTGACATTCAGGCAAATCACTATCCCTTTTTGATGTTTCCCTATCAGCTCATTAATTGAACCCAATGATTCACTCTTCTTAGCCATGCAAATCCAGCTGAAAAAACTACAAGACTGAGGGGCAGGTTAAAATTTGTGTGATGATAACTATAGCCTGTGAATCAGAATTTATCCCTTGAACTATTTTGTTTATTTTACAGCAAATGAAAGGCAAACATTCTCTCAAATGCTTGGGAAAAAAGTGCCTATGGCTTGCATATGTGCGATGAGTAACCACCTCTTCAGAGACGAACAGAAGCTGTTTCCTCTCCCCATGTTTACAAAGGCAAGTCAAGAGTCTGCAGCCTTTAAATTTTCCTAAAACCAGTTTCTTGATCTGTCTGTTGCATATGCTTGTCTACCTAAGGCCAGACAATGTCTGTTATGAGTTTCTTTCAGTTGGGCTTTTAGGAAAAACATAGAATGAACAGCAGTAGTCAAATGCTCATTGATCTTTTGCTATGGATATGATTCTGACACTGTTCCCCAAACCATTAGTGTTGGTTATTGTTGTGTTAAAATGCCAGTATTAACCTTGCTCTGCCTCAGGACTGCTGATCTTGGCAACCAAAAAAACTTGAAAAATGTGTGCAGCCTCTATTTTTGTGTAGGTGAGTTTAGACATGCACAGATGTGAAGAGAGACAATAAAAAGAGCAACTGACCAATAAAACAAATTTGGAAGTTTGACATCCCAGGTGCAGATGGCTATCCATCTACCTGACTGTCATGGTTTGACACTGGCCCAATGCCAGTGCCCCCATGAAAATGCACCTTCCCAAATAATTGCTGTGAAATGTGATCAGGAACAGAGCAGAGCAGGCCCAAATTTAATAACAAAGGAAAAAAACTCTATTAAACTACTACTACTATAAAAGACACACACACTAAATCCTGGATGAAGACCTTCCAAAACACTCCTACTCCTCCCACCCAATTTCCAACAAAACCACAGTGAGACACCACCCAGGATTCCTGATCAAGTTGCCACCCTTCAGATAATCAATACTCAGTCCCTCAAAGGAGAGAGAAGTCTCTCTTGCACCACAGACTCCCCCAGGAAACACAATTGCCACCCTTGTGTTTCCATGTCACACATGGCAACCACCCGGAGAAAATCTGCCAGTGTGACACTCTCCTTTCCATGTCACAGTGCTCTCACCACTGTGCATGGACAGACTGCTCATAGGGCTCCTTTAAGGATGCTTTGCTAAGGACTAAAAGAAACAACAGTTCAGTTTTTTATTTTGGGACTACAGTACCCCCTATTTTCTTCCTCCCCTGGGGCCAAGGGCCTCAAGAACAGAGATCCTCTTCTTCTTGAAGACAGGGCATCACCACACCCTCCTCAACTTTTCTCTGTTCTCTATTCTTTTGTTGGTAGTCACTGAAACAGGTCTCTTTGGTTCACCACTGCATCCCCCTAAAACGCAGTCTCTATTGCAGGAGAATTTGGTTCAGTCTATGGCTAACAAGAAAAGTCCAGCCAAAAGCTACTCCATCATCTCCTCCCACCTAAAAAAAAATTCTTCTTCTAACATCTCAGGTCCCAGACTGACTCTCTTCCACTATAAATCAAGGAGGAGTAATATTTTACAAAACCTTCATTTCTCAGGAAAGGGTTAGAAGTTCAGACTCCCTGGACAACTGAAATCTCTGCCCAGAACTCCAACTCCCCCACTGGACATCTTCACCCCTCTTCTCCTTCTACTCTGCCAGCAAATTTCTAGGTGCCATCAGGCTCTCCGTCTCCTTCCCTTTGCCGGGGGGGGGGAGGGGTGTGTGGGAACAAAGACATCTCCCTTTCTCTCCGCCCTTCTGTCCACAGGAGCTGGCTCAGTTCCAGTCCTTCAGTCCCCTCGGCTCACCTTGACCAGGCCGCATGGCTTCCCCTCCCCCACCCAGCCCATGGCTGGGCAGGGGAGGTCTGCACAGCACCCTGACCGGAACCAAAGAGAGCGAGCTCTTGGGAGTTCTTGCTTTTAACCCCCTGTGTTCTCAGAGGCGTGTCCATACCTTCAGTTATCACTCCAGATGCCAGTATCCAAACCTGACCACTGACTGGTTTGACTCCAACTTCCTGAGAAAATTCACTTCCGTGTCAAACCACGACACTGACACATTCACCAGCACAAAACCATGAGCTCTTGTCATATAACCTTTTCTGTCAGACATCCCTCCATTTTTCTCTCTTTTTAGTTAATAACATGCATTCATCACTGCCTATTTTAAATAAATAGAAGCAAGTAGTGGAGTGTGTATTTACTTACAAAAGCAAATACAAATAGTTTTAAGACTTAAAATTGTATATACAAGAGAAAGCACAAAGAGAATTAAGTCATAACTGCAAAGAGGAGATGACATCCCTTTAACTGCAGCTGTGTGACTTTCTTCACCATGTTCTTCAGAGATTATTTAGTCTGTTTTATCAAATCAGTGGACAAAAAATATCCTTCTGTGCAAGCACTCTGTTTTAAAATGTTGCTGAGAAGTATCTTAAGATATGCCAAGCAGTACATTATTTTGACTTCACAATTTTTATAGATATCAAGTTTCACTGCAGGCTCTTATTATTCTCTGCTTCAAACATATTCACAGAAGTAGCATTTTAAGTCACTGGGATGGCTCACAGGCCTAGACTAACACACAAATTTGATTTGATGAGATACAGTCACAAAAAACATCTTTGCAGAACTTTATAAATAAAGCAAAAAAGATAAAACCACATGTGTTTGCATCTAACATAAAAGTAATCATGTCATCACATTAACACAGTGTTTCTAGGATTTTTATGTTCCTTTTTCTATGTGTTTCCAGCTATGGGTTGAAATCCAGTTCACTCCTTCACAAGACAGATATCTTGAACAGCAAAAAATGGACTTGGTAACAGACTTTCTAATTGGCAGCAAATGTTACAAATTTAACAGCAAATGTTGAAAATAACTATAATGAAAAAGAATTTTGTGGTAATCAAAATGAAATGCCAACAATCTGGAAAAAAAATTTTAAAGTAAGGCAGATACTAAATGACCCATTCTTGATTTGTTCAGGTTAATGTAAATTTTTTCCCTTTCTTTTCTTAATGAGAACTGGCGTCAGTACTGAATATTTCTGTAAAATGTTGTTGTTTTAACAATTGATAACTTTGGGGTGGGGAAACACAGTAAATTTCTGATCATCTCTGAACAGCTGGATCTGCATACGAGAAGTAGCAGCTTGTGGGATGCCACGTAAGTCTGTATCAACTAAAAGAAGAATTTTGATTCAGGTGTGGTTTGAAGAGAAGATTTGGTCCAGCTTTTATTATACTAATTATTTTACTTAATTGCTAGTTATTTCATGTTGATTTTCCACTCAGTTTTCTCCATTGTAATACTAAGTAGCTTTTTAGGCCATGGAAAGTTTTGTTTGTCAATGCTGTAAAACAGCTACAGTTTTTCCTATGCAAGTGAGCTGTATCTGCACAGGGAAGCATCACAACATCCTTCACTACAAATCAGTAATGTCATATTGTTGTGTGAGCTGTCACCTTTCCACAAGCTCCAGCAAACCAGAAGAAGCTGTATGGATAGTTCAAGGATTTGTTAATGGACCTTTTTATATAGTTTATTGATTTGGACAGCTGGCTCTTTCCAGGAATTATATATAAATTGATACGACACATTGGCTTGCTTGTAATCTCCTTCTGGGAAGCAAATTGGTAGTCTCAAGTCAAAAACCAGTTTGAAGGGCTGCAGTAACAAAATCCACCAGACAAACAGCAATACCCTGGCACATGCACATAAAAGAGTTGCGAGCAGGCCAGAGGACCCACCACTTGAATGAGGGGGCCCCACTTTCCTGGTGAGCTGCTGCTAATGAGGCTGTCTTGGGAGATGCACTTGCTGCATGGCAGCATTGCCATAACAGGGCTGTCTGTAGGAAAGGAAAGCAAAGTCCGAGTCCTCCAGGAAGGTGCTGTGGCAGCTGTCCCCCAGGAGATTGAGGGAGAGCCAGGTGAAGTACCCCTGGGGTCACCTTGGATGGCGCTGCAAGCTGAAAATTTTGGGAGCTGCTCTGCCTTGGTCTCACAAAAATTGATAGGAGAAGCAAAGAAACATCCCATGCCTGAAATATGGGGCTCCAGGGGAAGTTTGTTTTTTCCATAAAACTAAACTAATGTACACCCAGACATGGTGCAATTTGTTTAATTTCCTCCCTGCTAAATGTTGACTTTTGCCCTTTTAAACTATTTTGGTTGTTTTTTTGTTTTTTTTTTTTTTTTTTAACCTTCTCAGTCATAAGTTGTGCAAAATGAATCTATGACTGTTGCATGGCATTGAGGCAAACACATAGTTTTCTACTTCCCTCTTATTTTAAAGCATGTAGGAGGATTTTTTGTATTCATGTCCTCCAACAATCTTTCTAAGTATGTAGTACTAATCCAAAAGGCTAGCTTGGAAAATTTATTACTGAAAGGTAAAAACTGTAGAATGCCCTGTATAGCTGAAAGCAAAGGTTTATAACAAAAATAGTTCAATAAGTTTAATTCTCTATGTTATGGTCCTTGGAGGTTCAGCAGCAATGCAGCCCTCATAAAATACTCCATCCTATTCCTGGGCAACTCGGAGAAGAAATCATAGATATAATGTTACAGTTGTCTGCATATCTCACTTAAAACAGCCACAAATGAATCCCTAGGATTATGCCTGGGAATTAAACAAGGTAATTAGTTCTCATCTCCATCTCTGCTGGAAGTTGCACATTTTTAAGCACTTAGTTTATCCTCCTGTTTATCATTGACTGCACTGTGTGTGGTGTGGATGTTATTTTCACATGGCAGAAGGAGAATGGGGTCCTTATGTCTGCCACAGAAACCTGTGCATGATCTCTCTTGTTTATGGGCTAGGTGTATGGAAGACAAGTTGCAGCCTGGTTTCAGATGTCTTAAGGGAAAAACAAGGGATTGGAATCTAAAGCAGACATTCAAGAAAAAATGCGTTTTAAGGATCTTGTTGCCAGGCAAAACTATTTGATTCAGAAATTGGAGCTTTAATGAGGTTTGCAACACTATACTCAATGAACTACCCTTCTTCATAAAACAGGCAATACACTTCTGGACTGCTTAACTGTAATGTATCTCTTGTGAACCTATGGCTGCAACACTTATTCTACCCTTTATCAACATAGAGGTGAGTGAGAAGTTTTTAGTGGGTTCTGTGGGTGCTTTTCCCCAGAATGCAGATAAAATTACTTTTGCTTTTGTCCTGGATGAGATGCACCACAGTTTTCCAAATGTTTGACTCTTTTCTTCTGTCAAAAAACCATTATTTAAGTTGTTCCAGCCAAGAACAGAAATATTGACAATAAAACACTTTTCACTGAAAACTTCATCAAAGTGAATCCTACATCCTTATCAATATATCCTGTAGTTTGTATTGATTAATGGGGCATAATTGGACCCAAATTCCCTAATACAACCCATATATTTTTAGTTTTTTTGAAAAAGTTGTTATTTGCAAACTAATACTTCAAGCTATATTTCTATAGTGCTATTCATGAGTGCTTCCTATTTAATTTGCTATGTGAATTGTGTTGCTAATTTTCTAGGAGAAATATGACAGTAACTGGAGTACATGACTGGTTTTTGTATTCCTGCTAGTGATACTGGAGTAAAAATACCTGTGTTTCTGTTGGAAGAAGAAATGTGAGGAAGCTGTGCTTGCTTTTTAACCTGTTGATTTGCCATTATTTGATGTTTCTAGAAGGCCAGATGAACAAGCTGGACCTGTGTTCTGGTTTGAAAGCAAAACCAGTGAGAGACTCAAAGTCAGAAATACAATGTATTGGGAAAAGGGAAAAGAAACAAAATACTTTCAATAATACAAAAGGAAGACCACTGACAGAGTCTGAATACAGCCTGACACCCCTTTGGCCAGTGTGTTGGTAGCAGTCTAAATTGGAGTGGCTGCATTCCTCTTGGAGTGGCAGATGTGGTTTCTGTTGGAGCAGTGGTCCTGTAGAAAAGGTGTAGTTTTACAGTGGAAACCCCAGCTGTGTCCTCTTGGAAACCTGTGGGAAGGCTGCCTTTCTGTCCAAAAATCCCAGAATATATCTAGGTGGGAATGCTTAGCTCCTCCCAGCCGAGTAGAGCATCTCACAATGGGCTGATGTCATTCTGAGTCATGCGGTGGTTCCTTGATTACCTGTTAAACAGAAACGGCTTTTGGAGGGAAGTTATCTCTGAGTCACATGGCAAGACATTGATGGGCCCATTTACAGGAGATAAGGAAAACCACCCAGAAAACAACTGCTACACAGGTGGCAATAGAAAATATGCTGCTTCTCAATCTCAGACAACCTGCTTTAGGAGAAATTGAGGTGTTTTTTTGGTTTCTTGCACACCAGATTCAAAAAACATGGAAAATAGTACATGGAAAAAATATACTCACATGTTTCTTCCCAAATGATTCCTTGAAGAAAGGGTTTCTTAGGCCATTGTGATGTCAAAACCACCCACAGAGAGAAACATAACCTTTGAGAAAGAAAGCAGTGCATCAGTGCTGATTTAAAGAGAAAGGTCCTAAAAAGAAAACATAATTAAAAAGTTACTGTAAAATGCCACTAATTCATTTGCCTTCAAATGAAAATATCTTGCAAAATCAAGACATTTTCTTTGCTTTCTGCTTATAGAAAACTACTTAAAAGGCAAAGAAAAACAAGCTAAATTAGCAAATCACACAAAAGGTAATCCAAGATACGAAGAACAAAGTTTAATCTCTTTTTTATAGACTGATTTAGCTTCTGATGATTTGTATGAAAAGCAATTGGAAACATGACTTTCATTTCTGCCTTGTGCCTTTGATTTCTCTTCTCAACTGTTAGTTATTTTCAAGCTATTATGACTCTGAGTCACTTGTGATGTGTGGAGCAACACAGCTGAGCTAACTGGAAATAGCTCCTAAGAGGTTTCCCTAGATTAAATCAGAATATGTTTCACCTGACCATAGTGTTAGTTGTGTGGGATCAGCAGAAAACCTGCATTTTAGGGGATATGTTTTTTATACCATGTTTATTCCCACAGAAAGCCAGCTGAACAGACAGATCAGATTACTGCTCGGAAAATACTAGTTTCTATTGGTTTGTCCCTGTGGGATTTTCTGCCTAGCAAGGGTTATGATTTCCCTCCTTCCTCTGTATCACCATCTATCTTTCACTTTCTCCTTTTCTCACTACAGCTTCTCTCAGTATAGTACTTGGCCTTTCTCTGCAAGTAGGATACCTGTCCTCTGCATGCCTCACTTCCAAAATCACACCATGGCAAGCTGAGTGTCTTTTTCCTAATGTCTTTGATACTCTGTGTTGTGGGTAAGGGGTGTCTATCACTGAACTTTTTAATAACTAGTTAATAAAATAACTCATTATGCATGCTTAATATAGAAAGGACACCAAATATTATAATATCAGTCAACTTTTCTGTTGGAAAAAAAAAATTATAGCTGGCAACCTCTCAGATTATTTCTTCCAGCAGGTAGGAGGATGATGGCTCATATGGTACCAGCTCTGTTTTTCCCTTTGACTACAGAGAACTGAAGTAGTCATTCCTACCTGAAGTTTATTGATCCCTCCAAAGGTGAGATGCTGGCAGTAAAGTTGTGGTTGTTGAAATGAACAGGGCTAATGCCTTTATTAATGTTCAGCTCTTTATTAAAAAGATCAGCTGGGCAGGCGGCCCGAATGGAGCTCACCCCCGTTATTGTAACTTTCCCAGGTGGCCGAAAGAAAGGAGGCATACAGAGTGTGTCACTGAAGTCCAGAGCAGCAGCTGTACCTTCTTCTTCCCTGTGGCACAACCGGTAGCCAAAGGGTGAGAAGGCGTGGAGTGCAGAGTCTGTTGCTGAAGTCCAGAACAACAGCTGTCCCCTCTCCTTCCCTGGTGGCAGCCCCAGGGGGCTCTGTCTCTTCCGTCTCCACTTGCCACAGCCTACTCTAGTCTAGTCTTTTTTAGGTGATGGTGACAGACAAAAGTTAATCATGGGATGTGTTTCCCCTCTTCCTCAGCCAGGGCATTTGTCTATCCCCCTCTACTGTGTTTAATTTTTTTATTTAGGGGTGTCTTTATCCTTAAAAAAATACTCCCGTGATCCCAGGGGGTTTTCTTATTTGCATTTTAGTCCCAGAATGTCGGTGTGGTGGAGGGAGGCAGGTTATCTCCAGGTAGTTTAGAGAAAACAAACAGAACAATTAGCTAATTGAAATTTCAGTATCAGCTAAAGCCAGCAGCCATTCCAGTGTTGCCATGGGAACTAGGAAGGCCCTGCCTGCGTCTCTGGGAAACACCTGGAAACTGTTCATTACAGTTATTAATACCAGCAATCCTGCCCTTGGACATGGTAACAGCAATCACAGAAGGAGAAGATAGGGCAATTTCAGATTCTAAATTTGTAGATCAAAATATTTAAAGTTATGGTGGTAGTTAAAAACTAAGGGGAGTGAGGCAAACTGGGAACTACTGGAAAGGGAAAAAAGTTTTCTGGCTGTGTGTAGGGTGTAAGAAATTTCCTTCTCTGCTCCTTCCTTGTTTTTTTGGAGGTGATTTCTAGATTGGAAGATATCTAGAAAGATATCTAGAATGGAAAGACTGGAGATGAGGGGGAAAAAGGTGTTCCTCTGGGTGCTCTGGAAATAGCAGAGGTCTGACATCTGCTGTATTAACTTCTGGCTTTCTGCTCTGAATTTTTGCTGTTTTAAAGAAGTTTTTGACACTTTTGGTTGTTTAAAGTCTGAATTTTGTTTTGGTTTTGCAAATCCTACAGAATAAGTGGTGAGAGGTTTCTCACTTAGTAAAAGGTATGAATGCCTGGTAGCTAAAGAAGTGACATTCTCCGGAGAGAGAACATTCCTGTTCTCCATGTGGTGGTGTGTTTTTACAGCTTTACAGCTGTTTTATTATAAAAGGTAGTTATTTGATGTTAGTTAGTTCCAATGGTTTTGCCCAAGGTACCCCTCATTCCTCCCACAATGGTTTGTCCCAAGTTGTTTACTCCTTAGTTTTCCCAGCACTTGGCTGCCCCTCAAGTTGTCAATCTCCCTGTTCCACCCCTTCTACCCTTATATGTTCATGTCAATCTAAGTTGTGCTGCCCCCCTCTCCTGTCCATCAACCCAGTTCCACCCATTTTCTTTGCAAATGTTCTATGCCAATCACCCCTTGTTCAGTAAAGGATATGTCTGTGAGGCTTCTTCCTTCCCCCGTGTTATCCGCTTTGGGTGTACTAAGCTCTGTACTCCTCCCTTGGCGTCTTCCCACTGGCTGTGTAATGTTTCCATCCCTCACACCCACTCCCTTTATATACCCTAGCCAGACCCCCATTTCTGTGGCACTTGTTTCTGACCCATCCCTGGAATAAAACTTCGTTGGACCCCATACAAGTGTCCTCTCCTTCATTCCTTGGATCCTAGCAGTGCTCTCATGCAAGCACCACCCAAGCCGCTGCATACACTGCCACCTGAAAGTCTCAGCAGAGACCCAGGGGCGGTCTCTCTCATGGTGCCCTCTGGCCACATAGGGAGACAGCTAGCCAGCACCTTAACACTCCGTGGTCACACATTCCCTTGTAGAAAATAGCCCAGATTTTTCCACCTAGAGCTGTCATCTTTCTGACTGAGAAGCAGCTGGAGTTATCCTTCCTGACATCCTCTCTGACATGTTCTTTGGGAGAAAGAGATAGTACATCTCCTTGATAACTGCTTCATAAGAGATACATGGAAGGGGAATTCTGCTTGGCTACATGTGGCTCAACTAGAGTGGAGGAAAAGTCTCCCTCTTCTCTTTCACTTAAAGTCTGAGGGACAGTCATGTTCCAGAAAAACGAGATGCATGTTCTTATGAGGATAGCAAAGCCTACCCCTTTCACTGGGTAAGTGTGTGATAGTCACAATGACCTCTTAAAACAGATGTGAATGTTTAATAGCAAGGGTTAGTAATGCACACCTGGCTCATTTAAGTGTTGCTATTAGAGATGGTCTAAAAAATTTCTTCATATTTATTGGTGTCCCTATATGCAAAGGAATAGAAAATACCTGCTCCAAACAAGAAAATCTGGATACTGTGTTTGCTACAGGATTCTTAGCACTGACAAATAGCTCCAGTTGAAAGTCTGGAGCCAGACCCCTTCATAATTTAACTTAAATTGCTATCCCTTTACATGATGACAGATACAAGTTTATTCTGTATTATTTTATTATAGTATTGTTAGTGTCAAGTTCTGAGACATATAATTTTCCCAAAGATTTTTAACAATTTCCTGCTTTTTGGGACAAGTGCCTTATTACTGCATACATTAAAACATCAGAGGGCCTAGCATCTGAGAACAGATGTTTAAGAGAAACAAACCCAACACTATGACAATCTCTTCCTTTCACTCTCTGAAAATCAGTGACAGACAAATAGAGATAAAAAATTTAAATTATGAGATATGTTTTTCTGCATTTGGAAATACGGACATCAACACATTGCTGGATGTCTGTGAGTAATGACATAAAGTGGAATACAATCTGCCTATCTAAAAGGAAAAGTTGACAACAAAAATAAGGTAAAAATAAGTCAGATTACTCTCTTTTCAAAATTGCTTTAACAGTAAAATTACTTTTTGTAATAAATGCATGATTATTCACTTCTTTGCTTAAGAAGACAAAACTGGTTCTGAAATTTTTAACTGTGATTACATCTTTTGGCTTGTAGAGAAAAACAATTCTCTTAAAATAATTAAACTTAAAAAGCCATAAGCTGAATATGTTGAAATCAGTGGGATGCTTTCTTGATTTCAGCTGTGTACCAATTCGTTTAATGTGATCCTCTTTTTTCTTTCATTCTATTTTCTTTCATTATTTTGCTCCTTTTCTTTCATTCTATTTTCAATATACTTGTAGGAATAGAAGGAGAAAGAGGAGGAATAGGAGGAAGTCTTAGGAGGTATGGTATGGCTATCACTTGTTTTCTCATGCTCTACCTTCCTTCTGAAATATCAATTTCTGTTCAGATGCCTTGTATAAAAATAACATTGGGTTATAATACTCCTGACTTTGCATCCAAACAATAACATATTTATGTCCTTCAGATCACAATATATTGTCTCTAATAACAGAGAGAGATAGGTGACAGCATTTAAAAAAACAGTATTTGTGGTTTTGCACACAAAAAAGTACATCTTGCTTCTCATAGCAATTTAAAAATAGCTCATTCTCTTTATACAAACAGGGAAACAGAAACAGGAGGACTGAAGGATTTGTCAGAGGGATTTCTATCCACAGCAGATTGGAAAACAAAATACTTCCTGACTAAGTACTCTGTTATAATCAAAATATATAACTTCTCCCATTTTTCACTGCTGATGCTTCTGAACTGACATGCCAAAATCACCATCAGAGAACACTGCAATACATAGATCAGGGTCAGTGGTGAAGGCCATGCCCTTCTGAAAAAAAGATTCACCAAATGAAAGTAATTTGAATGAATTTTGGCTTCTAATGCAGTATTTGGGAATGCATCTGAGCTGTTCTTTTTATGTATTTCTCACAAAATAACAGACCAATGGGAGCAGTGTTACAAATTTAAGTATACATGTATCAGTTTTAGTTATTCATTAGTAAAATAAATGCAGATATTATCTCTCTTGGTAGGATGTGCTGTCTGCTTAGTGTTTTTTTCTGATGGCTGGGCTTTTTCTTTTATTGTGTCTGTTTCCTCAACTTTTATTTTTTCATAATCACAAGAATAGCTGTTCTGTTTTCTCAGCTGAGAAGCAGATTTGCTTGTCTCAGTTGCAAAACAGCAAACTGGGAGTAGGACATTTCTTGCAGACTTCACATGGTTACTGCATTGAATGTGATTTCCTGTTGGCTGATCTCCTCCCCAGGCATGAGGATCTCTATGGGTTAGCTGCAAAGACAGAATGCTGATGAGTGGCAGGGGTCTGAGTGCTGGGTCAGTGGTGGGGAACAACAGGCCTTCACAACCAGCCCTGCAGCACCAGCAGTCACAAGCAGGAAGGAGGCCCATTTTGGGAAGACACCTGCAGTAACAGAAAGTCCATCTATTTGGAAAGCCTTTATGCAGAAGATATTCCACAAAAAGCAGAAGAGACAAAGAGAATTGCTGATCCTTTCCCAGGTGGTGATTGGCAAGACACAAAATGCATCCCAGCTGTCTTTATCCCCCATTCCACATCCTCGACTGCAGATCTGAGCATATGTCTGTGCCTCTGGGGAGAGATGAGGTGCCAAGGCACATGTACCTGTCTCGTGCATGCAGCCAGTGCAACATAAATGTTACTTATAAATCCAGATTTGCTTGTACCATGGCAAGAGCAAAACAAAAAACTAAGATGTAAGGCAGAAGTGGCAGGCCATTGGAAGACAAGAAAATCACCTGCTGGGACCTGGTTTTGCAGATGGACTGTGAGATGTCCAAACATGGGTAGGCTGTCTGCCTGGGTGCCTAGTTTTTGTGCCTTGCATGCAGGTAGTGGTGCTTATAAACGATGTGTAAAACAAGCCTTACTTTTTACTAATTTTTTTAAAACTTAGAATATTAGAATAATTAGAAGAAAGTATTCTTTTTTAAGTATTCAAAATAAATCAGTTAAATATTAGATAGAAACATGTTTATTTTCCCTTTTGTCAGTACATGCGCATCCCTGCTCTTTCGTGCTCTCTCTTCCTCTCTCTCTTTTGTGTTTGTATCCTCCCAGACAGTTCTTGTGCTCACAGCTTTCTTTAACAGGACTGTTTTATTCTTTGTAAAATTGAGACTTATAAAAGAAGTGCAGCAATGGGGTGCAGCAGTGCTAAACTGCAATCATGGCAGTTGAAACAGGTTTCCTCTCACAACAACATTTACTCATTTCCTGACACTCTTTCTACATAACATGAGTGTCTTCAGCTGACCAACAGGAACAAGAGCCCTCTGCTCAGCACTTCTGAAGCTAAAACAACACTTGTGTAGCACAGAACAGTTACTCTTATATTACAATATTTTAATTTTTTTTTTCATTGGATAAAGATTCATTAGCTCTCTAATTTCTGAGTTAATACTTCCATTTCCCCCTGTTCCTTCTCTGTCTGAAGTTTCTACTACTGAGACATATTTTTGCTTGGAGAACTAATTAATCTAGGCGTTACCACTTACCTCACCTGCTTCTCTTTGTCTTTTTCCTCAAAGATGAACACAAAAAACTAAATCAAAACATCTGAGAAAGATGTAAAATATAGCTTGTCAAGTCTCATGAGAATGGAAAAACATGATACTTCCAGCATATTGAGGCACTTCCTCTGACTTCTACAAGAGTGAAATGAGTATCTTTGCATTTCAGATTTTTCACTTGTAAAAGTTACTGGAGTAATAGAATGGTGTTAACCAAATCTCCTCTTTGTGTCCAGATCTTTAGACAAAATGTGGCTAGATATAAGTCTGATTTTTATCAGTGATATATACATGAATGTGATACTCTCACTTTGGAGTAGTGATTGATACCTTAGTGGCTGACAAAAATATGTTTTTTCCTCTTTTTCTTTTCCTGACACGAATAAATTATGTTTACAGAGTAGACAAAATATTACAAATGTTGAAAACAGGAAGAAGTGAGTTCTTCTCACTTTTATTTCAGAAGATGTTGCTACGGAAAGCAATATCTGCTGTAGATAAGTATGAAAAGCTGTACAGGAAGTGAATCTTTTTTATGTTAATAGTTTTAACCAATAAATTGTCTTTCTTGTATATAACAAGGACTTTCAAGCCCTTTCAAGCCCTTCAGGAAAACCTGCTTTAAAAACACAAAACTGCCTCATGTTGTGCTTCCATCTCCCATGTCTGCCCTGCAGCTGACACATCCCCCTGTATCTTTTAATGAAGATGAAAGGCACTGCAAGACCTTATTATTATAACCTTTCCTTTAACACAGGGGAGAGCCTGGATCTGGTACTAAGAAAGAAAACATGAAAAGACTTTTTTTTTTTTTTTTTTTTTTTTTTTTTTCCAGAGTAACAAGGCCATGAAAATGACAATCTGCAGGATGCAATGCCTGGGTAAACTGCTGGTGTGGAAGGAGCTGCCAATAGGAAAACACCTGTAAAAGGCTCTGTACTATCTCATCCTCACTGTCTCTCTTACTATACACAAAGAGCACTTTTTGTAGAGTGCTGTCACAGACCTTTGCTGCATGTAATTCTTAAGGGCAACATAAGAGATCCAGGCAGAGAGAGTGGGAAGACTGTTCCACTGATGTCCGTGTCAACATTTGCCTGCTCTAGAGTATTCACAAGCATTGTTATTTATTTAAATATAGCATTACACGGATTTCAGAGCCTGAGTTCAGGAGACTTGGATGTCGCAGTCCTTGATACACAAAAGTTATCTTCCTCAAAAACAATAATCAAGAGTGTTTTGAAGGGCTATGACATACTGGAGAAAAATGCTTGGCACTAGAAATCATGTGGCCTGACTTCAACTCTTTGTAAAGCTTACTATGAGGTCTTGGGAAAGACATCTAATGTACATTTAATGTGTGTCAAGTTCTTCAGCATTAATAATTGCTTTTAAAATCTGTGAACTTCTATGAGATCTACAGTGGAAAAGCACTAGGGAAGCTTGATCTATAACCCTATTCAGAGCCCTCTCACCAGTCATCCACATGTTTCTGGCATGACTCACTCCTAGCTTTGTCCTTCTTCTACCAGCCTTAAGCAAAGCTGTGAGCATGGGTTTTGCCTGAGGTTGAATTGTTTGTGAAAGGTTGAGGAGAAAAAAGTATAGCTACCCTGTGCGGAAATGTGAGATGAGAGGAAGGAGGAAGAGCCCTAAGCAAACAAAAATGAGCGAATGAGTTGTGAGGTTTTTATGTTAACATCTGGTAGTACCAAAGCCACATAAGGCCAACGGCTGAATTTTTGATTCTAAGAAAAGACTTAATGAATATAATAAGCAGTACTGATAGTTTCAATGAAAGATTGCTGGGATTTAGCAAAAAGGAACATTTGAAAGCCATCATTTTAGTAGTTCCAACCATAGCAAAGTTTTCAATCACAATTTACCAACTTTCCAGCAGAAGTTGATATGCATTGTTCTTGTCTGGAAGGTTGATTAGTCTCCTCATTAAAAATACACAAAGCTAAAACTTCTGCCAATGGTTCCACAAAGCCTCTTGCTACTATTTTAACATTGTCCCTGACCTTTACCAAAACATAAGGACAAGGTCACTTACATTACAATTACCTGAATAAGGGTAAGAAGGTGTTTGTAGGTTTACAGGAAGGTTTGAATCTTTAATTGGTTATTCAATTACTTATTAATTACTGATTACTTAATGACAGAGAGTTCAGTCTCTACCTATGATATACAAAGGAAACGTCTCATTTTAGTATAAAAGTGATGTAATACTTTCCCTTCAAACCACAGAAAAACAGTTTATGTGATTTGGACTTAAATGAAACAAAAAAATTGTCTAAAGGTCAAAACCTGCCCTTGGATGCAAGCACAACTCCCAAAGTCACACGGAGACCTATGCCTGTATCTAAAATAGAATATAGTCCCCAGTTTGGGTTAAAATTCAGCATTGCTTTGCCGCATACTAAGGTGCTCTCATAGGTTAAACCAGTGATGATCTCCTTCCCCAGCACTGATTTAAAAGGCTGAAACCACCCTCACCCCCCACACCCTAAATTTATATGGAAAATTGTGTGTTCTGAGCAGTACAGTAGATTTGGACTTAGTAAATCTAACTTGAAAGAACTTATTTCTTGTGCTAGTTACAGCATATTTAATAGGAAATACTTCTCTGGTTAGAGAAGTACAGAGAAAGTTATCACATTAGTACTAATACAAACAGATTGCCTGAACACTCTAAAAACTGTATCTTTGTGGTTTTCCCTGTCTATGCACTCATCCTGCAAAATGTCAATATAAATTATGCCTCCTTAATTTAAACCTGTCTGGATTGATACCTGCCATCAGCTCTTTTGATGATTGTCCATTTTGTGTCAGGACATTTTCTAAATAAAGAATAAATAAGCCAAAACAAAATATTAAATGTACCTTTCTTTTCCGTGCTTATGCTGAAAAAAGATGGGCAACAGTTAAATATTTCCAGAGAACTCTGCTGAATGCTGCCGTGCCCACCCTGAAGCCCCCTGGCTTCACCTGTCCAGCAGAGGCATGGTCAGCTGTGGGAGACACTCCCCTGTGTCTCGAGGAGAGTCGGGGAGCGGCTAAGACAGAGCGCTTCGCTGTCTGCCTTGTATGGAGGAGAGGCGGCGTCCGAGGAGGCAATAAGGGAGCCGACTCAAGGCTGGGGAAACAGTCTCAGGTTTAATCCATGCTCTGAGGAGCTCCGAGCGCCATAGTATCCAACAGCTAAAAGTGCCTTCAAGGCTTTCACTACCTCTTAAATACCGGGGTGGTAACAAGGGGGAAGGGACACCTATTCACCAATGGGGGGATTTGGGGGAGTGGAAAGTGGAAGGATAGACAGATACATAAACCAATGGGGAAAGTTCAAGGGAGGGACCCCTGGCCCTCATCCACTCACTCGACGCCCAAGGTGGAAGATTCTGGGAGAGTGGGATGGGGAGCTGAGTGATGGACAGGGTACCAGGGAGAGGACAGGGGAATAACTGAGCATTTTCAGGGAGATTGGCATGGAGGGAAAGGAGGGAAAGCTCAGGGTGGAACCATTGGGAGAAAATAGGGGGTGAGGGGCAAACCATGACAGAACTGTTACAGAAATATAAAAACACAATCCAACAGCTGAGTATGTTGCCAACATCTTTCTGAAATAAAAATGTAGACTCTAGTGTTGTTTCCTTCTTAAAACATCTTCTGCCTTCTACAGCTTTTTTATAACTACAAAATAGAGCTCCAAGGATATAAAATATTGTCTGCTATTTTTTTTTGCATATGTACATTGGCAACTTAGTTGAAAGGCAATGTATATAAAATATATAGTGGCAGGAAAAAGGTTCATTTTCCAAATTTTTTTCTTTTACCTTTTTAACAATACAGTTAAAAACACTAATGGGGTAGCATATGGGTAATCTGATGTATTAGTAAGTAAGTAGCTTCACTGATTGAATTCTTCAGTGGATTTATATTAGTTTAACAAAAGGTGAAAGTTTCTTAAATATTGAATGTATATTTGAGGCATGTTTATTTGATACAGTGTGGTAAGCATGGCTGTCTTAGAAACAATTTGGACAGAATTACAGGGTTTCTTAGTAAATGGTGTCAGAAGGCCACATTTTGGTTAAGAATGCATCATTGGTGGGGAAAATTCTGGAACTGAGAACTTCACTTTTGCCACTGTGCTTCTGCAGTAGATATCTTAACTCCCAAGTGTTTATAGGGTATAACTTTATGTGATCTATTGACTTTATTTCATATTCGGCAGCTTAGGATCAAGATAATACACAGGGAAAAAAAATTAACAAAAACCAACCAACCCAAAAAAACAACAATGCAACCCCAAATCTCCAAAAATCAAGGCCCCAAAAAGTCAACACAAAAATGTTCTTTCAACAGTTTTCAGGAGTTTTGTTAGGGGCAAAAAAACACTGCACAGCAGGAGTTTTCCACTGTCTGCAATAATGCTTCTAATCATACTACTTCTCGGCATTACAGGTATATAAACTGATTAAATTATTGGCATTTAACATGACACTTGTGTTCTTTGCAGCTGTTCAGTGGTATATACACAGAGAAAAAGATACAGACACAGATACTTTGATATTATTGACAGCTGGAGAGGGGCTGTCCACAGCAAGTTAACCCCACACTACCTAAATGAATGCAATTTTTTAAGTTTATATTAAGTTTTCTTCCCACTACACAAAAAATAGAGATTGAAGGATGCTTATTTGTCTATTGATTGTTTTTGTTGAGGAAAAACATAGAACACAAGAAGATCACAAAGAAGGGGATGAGGAGTAGCTAGCATGGATTCACTAAAGATAAAATATATTAGAACAACCTGATTGTCTTGTGTAATGAAACAACAATCAGTATGGTTGAAGAGAGAGCAGTGGATATTATTTACCTTGACTTCAGCAGTGCTTTAAATGGTATCTCTCACAACATTCTCATAGACAAACTCAGGAAGTGTGAGTTAAATGACTAGACAAAGAGATGGATTGAGAACAGGCTGAATAGTAGATGCCAGAAGGTTGCAATGAGTGACAAAGAGTCTGGTTGGAGGCCTGTCACTAGTGATGACCCCCAAGAGTCAGTACTGGTCTCCGTATTGTTTAACTTGTTCATCAGTGATTTGGACAAAGAGAGAGATGCTTCCTCAGCAGGCCACTGATACACAAAGCTTAGAGCAGTGGCCAACACCTGTGCAGCCCTTCAGAAGGGCCTCGACAGGGTGGAGAGATGGGGAGTGAGGAACCTTCTGAAATTTGGTAAAGGCAAATGCAGGATCCTGAACTGGGGAGGAATCACCCCAGGCACTAGCACAGGCTGAGGCTGATCTGTTAGAAAGCATCTCTGTGGAGAAGGACTTTTGGGTCCTAGTGGACAGCAAGCTGTCCATGAGCCAGAAGTGCGTCCTGGTGACCAAGAAAGCCAATGGTGTTTTGGGATGCATTTGGAAGACCATTGCCAGCAGGTTGAGGGAGGTGTTCCTGCCCCTCTACTCAGCCCAAGTGAGGCACATCTGGAGTGCTGTGTCCAGTTCTGGGCTCCTCAGGACAAGAGAGAGCTGAAGCTCCTGGAGAGAGTCCTGTGAACAAAGATGACTGAGGGACTGGAACAACTCTTCTGCAAGGAAAGGCTGAGAGAGCTGGGCCTGTTCAGCCTTGAGCAGACATGGCTGAGAGAGGACCTCATCAATATCTGGAAGTATCTGAAGGGAGGGTGTCAAGAGGATGAAGCCAGGCTCTCCTTCTGGTGCTGAGCAATAGGACATGAGGCAATAGGCAGAAACTGATACACAGGAAGTTCCACTTGAATACAAGGAAGAACTTTACTATGTGAGTGATGGAGCACTGGAATAGATTGTCCAGAGAGTTTGGGGAGTCTCCGTCACTGGAGAAATTCAAGAATTGTGTGGACACAATTTTGTGCCACACCTCATACAACCCTGGCTTGAGTAGGGAGGTTGGACCAGATGACCCAGTGTGGTCCCTTCCCTTACCCATTCTGTAATTCTCTGAAACCAAAAGTCTCAGTCTTTAGAAAAGCTTTGCTCTTTGTGAATAGTTTAATGCAAACCCCTATTTAAATCAGAAAGAAAAGACTGCAGCCAAAACTATTACTAAAAGCTACCACCTGAACTGTGATGCAAACCTAGCCCCATGTTACCTGCAATTCAAACAGGCAACTGTGTGAAGGAAGCAAGCTTAGAAAGAAAAAGTGACTTTTCCATTGATGCTCGGAGCAAAGCCCTAGCCTCCAGACTTCCAACAGAATAGTTATATTCCTGCTGACCTTTGCCTAGCCAAAAACCACCTTAATTTTCTGCCAAATTTGAAGCTAGAATGGGTATGTCTGAGACAACACACAATCTGTATGTTCCACAGCAGTAAAACTTAGTATGCGCCATCTCATATCAGTAATATGCATGTTTCCTTGCACAGTGTTACAATAGTGATTCTCAAGCCCTTCTTCATTAGGCATGCACTGAACCTTCCACCCTACTGCTGACCAGCTGCTGAAGAGCAATTGAAGTGGTTCAAATACCGTTAAGCAGATAAACATTATAAATCCTCCTGTGTGACAATGCAATTACATGCATAATCTTATGATGACATTACTTGTTTCTAGATCCCAAATAGTGCCATGATTGCAAGCCCTAGTGCTCTTCTTGTTCTTTGTTATAGATAGCCATCACTTGTCCACCAGTCAAGGAGATGGCTGTTTGTGCTAGGCAATGTATAAGTTTTCTATAAGTTTACTTAAGAAGCTTAAAAAAACACTTCTAAAATTTGGATATACTCTGACTTCTCACTGGCATAGGTTTCCCAGAAAGGTGGTAGAATGCTCTTCCTTGGAGATCTTTAGAAGCTCTCTGGATATGGACCTGGAAACCTACTGTAGATAGCCCTCTTTGAGTATCAAGGTTGGGCCTCCAGTGGTTCCTTCCAAGCTTAACCATTCTGTGATTCTCTGAAACTTTCTGAGAAAAGAAATTAGATTTGTCCTTCCTAATAAGCATATGATACACAGAAGCAAGACAGAGAAGAAGGCAAGACAGAAAAAACACGAAGAAACCAATTTCATATCTCTTGTGTTTAAAGAATAATCCTGAGTACTTTTCCAGCTCTGGGGTCCTCAGCACAGGAAAGACATTAACCTGTTGAAACAGGTCCATAGCAGAGCTACTAAGAGGTTTGAGGGCTGGAGCACCTCTCCTGGGAAAACAGACTGAGAGAGCTCAGGTTGTTCAGCCAGGGGAAGAGGCAGCTCCAGGGAGATCTTGTTGCAGCCTGTCATTAACTGAAAGAGGCCTACAAGTAATATGGAAATGAAACTTTTAGTAGAATCTGTTGTGATAGGACAAGGGGTGATAGTTTTAAATGGAAAGAGGGTCAATTTACATTATACTATAGATGAGTAATGAGATTGTTAGCTCTCACAATTAAGGGGTGAACATTATATGTATGTTAAGGGAAGTTTTATAAATATATAGTTATGTTACTGCTATGTGTTTCCCCCCACGATTGTTATTATGGGATGGTCTTGGTAATCCAGGCATTTAGGAAGGTCAGCTTGTTACTATGGTAACACCTGACCTCCACTCAGAATGTAAGAAAGTGACCTCCACCACTGGATGGCAAGGAAGGAGTTGAATGGCAAAGCTCTAGGAGGGGCTATAGATATAAAAGGCAAAGCATCCATCTTGAAGAGGAGTCACATGGCTGACAGCCAAGGGTGGGGCTCCCAGCGCTGTTATTTTTCCTTACTTAGTCCTTTTGTTGTATTTTTGTTAAGGTTTAATAAACATTTAAAATTTTATAACATGAGCGGTCGTTTCTCATAATTAGATATAATAAGTTTTTACAATGAGGATGATAAAACACTGGCACAGGTTGTCCAGAGAGCTAGAAGATACCCCATGCCTGGTAATATTCAAAGTCAGACTGTTGACCAACCTGATCTAGTTGAAAATGTCCCTGCTAACTGTAGAAGTGTTGGACTTGGTGGTCTCTGGAGGTCCATTCCAATACAAACAACTCTTATGATTCTGTGATTTATCTGTCTACCTGTAGATACATGCAGACAGTGCACTGGTAAAATAAAGGGTATATTAAATCAGGTTATTTTCAGGTAATGTGCTTTCTTGATATTATGCCATAGTAAATCAAAGCACCTACAGTTGTTGAGATCATATCCATGGATGCCAGCAGGCATTAAAAAAGATTGGGGGTGGCCGGATTATATCCTCAAAACCTATTTAACATTTCTAAAAAATGGGAGGGTTTTGGGGTTTAGGATTTTTCCTTTTGTTTCTTTCTGTCATGGAATATTGTCCCATCTGTAGCTAAGAAAGCATAACGATTGGTACTTAGGAGAGACAAAAGAAGCTGCCAAGCACAGGGGAGGAGGACACCTGGCTGCACTTCTCTTATCTGAGGGGTTTCTCTTGGAGCAGCAGAGATACCTGGAGGTTTGGGCTGGGGGAAGGGGTTGGGCGCAACTCCTAGCTCTCTTCCCTGTTGGCTTTGGAGGGGGAGACAGGCTGCATTTGCTGTGAGAACACAGCACCACTGCGGGGTTCCATCTCCTGTTTTCTTCTACCATCAGTGGAGCTCTACTTGTAAGAGCTGCCATTACACTGGGACCTTATTAATACACTACCTCACTAAAAAAAGAACTTTCACCATCTGCTCGGGTGCCTCAGAGAAAGCCCGGGGACCCTGAGCCCCTTCCCCCTACAAGGGGACCTCTCCTGGCTGTGTTCCTCTGCTACAGCTCTGGGGTTTTGCCACACCATAGCTCCACATCCCCTGCCTGCTGGGACATCCCGCGGTTCCAGCTACAGCTGCAGAGTTTCTGCTGCCTCTTGCTTGCTGTCCTAGGTGAGCCCACCCTGACTTTCCAGCCGCCGTTCCGAGGTTCCTGTTGGGGCCCGTTTTTGCCAGCCCGTCCGCCATTACTGCCTGAGGGAGCCGGGCCGGACCCGCGCCACAGCGCCCCCTGCAGGCGCGGGGGAATCGCCGCACCTGCTCTGCCCACCGGGAGCCAGCAGCGCCCCCTGCCGGCTGTGCCCAGAACTGCACCAAAAGTGCTCAAAGAGCAGGAAGAAACTTCACTGGGATTTCTGCTCTCGTTTGCTGTGCTAGCATTGCTGTTGCCTGGTTACACAGACATACACTAGCAAATAACTGGTATTCCTTTTCCCATATCTCTTTGCCAGAAAGCCCCTTAATTTCAAAGCTATTATAATTTGGAGGAAAGTGGGTCATATTTTCCATTTCAAGGGAGGCTCCTGCTTTCCTTAAATAACATCTGTCTTTCAGACAAGGCAGAGGGCATCAACACTCTCAATAAGGAAAACACTGGGCAGTGAGAGGTGATTTCTTAACCTTGGCTTACTCAGTTGATATCTCTGGTGAATTTAGGTCATGCCATTTACTTTATTGTGTTTACCACTTCCCTGATTTCCCATCTGTTTGTGTTTCTTTTATAGAACTTATTTCAGTCATTGTTTGTGCTATGCTGGAGACTGAACTTTAAAACAGAAAAAATATTTGTAAGAAATGGGTAAATGCTATATTTGTAAAAAAGTGTATTTAATAATTCCTAATATTTATCAGTTCACAGCTGTTCACTTTCACATACTGTCTTAGAAGCTAGTTACCATGAATTAGCTATCACAAAGCAGAAATCCACTTTGCACTGCCATTATACAAAACTGTAGGTTTCCGTTTATTAAGAGAAAATAAATTCAAAATGATATGGGTGAAACCCATCTCAGTAGCCTTTGGACCCCTATAACAGAAACATAGGACACACAGAGAGCTTTCATGTCTCCATTACCAGAAGTCCACTAATGACCGTTTAGTGGGATTCTATCATATTACAGGAAAATACCCACAGTAACTTGAACCCCACACAGTCATTAAAACAAAATTCCTTGAAATATTAGTCCATTTTTATTGTTTATGTGTTGACTTAACTCAGATTAGAAGGTCACACTGCCCAGATTGCTTTTCACTTCTGTCTTAGTGAAAAATAGTTTCATTTTCTCACTAATATTTTCAGTTGCATGATCTGATGGAATAGCAGCAGGCTGTCCAGCTCTCTCCTTAGCACTGCCTCTATGTTATATTAATTACCTGGTCATTTCCTGGTGACCATTTACTATGTCACTTAACACTCCTGTCCTTCCAGTTTCTCAGGCATAGTCTTTTTTAAATGCAGGATGGTCATAACTTTTTTGGCTAAATGGTGGGTGATAGTGGATCTTTCCCATCCCCCCATTACAGCAGGGATACCGGGAATGCTAGGCTGTGTTCAGGGACTGTCATTTCAGCTGTAAATACCTTCTCCAAGACAAGCAGTTCAAAGACTACTGAGATAAATAAAAAGAGCTTGGATTTCTAATGCACTGTAGTGAAAAACCTTTGGGCTTTTTTTGTATCAATATGAGGCATTTTTGAGCCTCATATTGATACAATATGAGCACAATATGAGTGCTCCTTTCTGCTATGTACAAGATACATGTCACAGAGAAACAGCATGTATTAATATCACAGAGGCAGGTCTTTTAGTTACACACAGACATAAAACACAGCCATAGTTGCAGGGGTTTAATTTCTGATATAAATAACACACATTAGAGAGTTTGGCTAAAGCCATGTTAATTTCTCAGCAATTACAATCCCCTTGAAAATATGACCACAGCAGAAAAGATAAGGTAAAAAGCCCAACACATGTCTTTAGACTTACCAGAATATAACAAAGCCTTTTCATTTTTTTCATCTTTTGTGTTCAGTGTTTTTCTTCAAGGCTTGCTAGATTCTTTGGACAGAAACCAGTTTTCCTAGCTCATACTACTCTAACTGCATACCAGTGTTTTGTGGGGCTACCTACAGTGAGCACAGTGAATGTTTGGGGTTAACAATGTTTTCTGTGTGTGTAAAATTGCATTGCATATTTCAAGGTATCTCTTCTCCTGTATGCTTCTTAGATGGCAAAGGATGAGTTTAAAAAAGAACAGTTGAAAAGTGAAAGAATCAAATACAAAACCATCTTTTCTCACCTAGAAAAAATGTTTGCAACAGAGAAGAGATTTATTTCCAGGCTGAAATGATGTTCACACCATGTTTGCTTGGAAACATCTTGCTCTTTCAATGGCATGCTTTTTGGTTGGTAAACAACCATTAAAATTCTGAGCAGATCTGCATAGCTTGCAGGAAAACCTCTCAAAACAGCTGCAGCCTCCTTTCAACAGATGGGAATTAATAATAGCCTTTGTTATCCAGGCTCTTCCATTTTTACCCACAAAATGGGGTGTAAGTTGCTTTTCCTAGACCGTTGGTGGCCACTGGAGTGTGACCACCCCTAGAGTGGGAGTTGTGGGTTGTGGATGAATACGGGAGGGTGTGCATGGCACCAACCTCTCTTCCACTTCTCCCTTGCTAGCCCCTGCAGATAACAATGCTGAATCCAGCTGATACTGTGAGATATAGATCTGGTCCCACACCGCACCTCCTCAGTCTCTCCTCTTGGTGTGGTGAACCCATTGAGGATGCTTTTGGTGCCTGCTGTGTCTCCAGGAGATGTGTGTTAGGGACTGAGAATACAGTCTGATGTGACAGAAGTGCCACAACAGGCTTGGGATTTCTAGCAATGAAAATGCTGCATCACTAGGATGGATGAAAGGCTCATGTCTGCTGGCAGAAAGAAGCTGACAAGTAGTGTGAGGCATTCCTGAGTCCTGGGCATTGAGGCAACCTTTAGCCTCTGTAGGTGCCTGCATTGATGAGGGGTGTTGGCCTATGCCAGTGGGTGAGCGTCACTTAGTTCCTCTTTATTGACCCAGAATGTACTGTTTTGACCTCCAGCTACAAATTTTTGCTGAAACGTCTGGCCAGGCCCTACCCTGTGCTTGGTATTTCTCTTCTGAAACTTTTGCCTCTTATTGTGGAGGAATTGCCAAGTATGTCTCTTAAGTCGCTTTCATAAGGCCTAGAGGCTGACCTGGGCCAAGGTCTCAAACATCTGGAGTCACCCTCATCCATCCCTGCTGCCTGCACCCTCGTGCCCTGGACTTTTGTCCTTACACTCGCTGTGGGTTGTGACCTGAGCTCCGTAGAAGCCGCCAGCCCCTCTGAGATGGCTCCAGGCAGTGCTGCCCCTCGAGACTGCACGACATCGAAGGCAAGAGAGAAGTATGTCAGATGCAGAGACAAAATGTTCTTGGCTCCCCGAGGAAATGAGAACCTGCCAAAAATCCCTGGGAGACCACAGTATGCTGCAAAATCTTCCCGTTCAGTGGCACTTTCCCACCCTCTCTCCCTGTATAAGAGGATAAACAAGCACGGCTGGGAGAAGGCTGGGAAGGGAAGAGGCCTCGAGGGGTCGCCTGCCGGTGGGGCGGGAGCAGAGAGCAGCAGGGGAGTGTCCCTCAGCAGCAGGGGAGTGTCCCTCAGCAGCAGGGGAGTGTCCCTCAGCAGCAGGGCAGTGTCCCTCAGCAGCAGGGGAGTGTCGCTCAGCAGCAGGGCAGTGTCCCTCAGCAGCAGGGGAGTGTCGCTCAGCAGCAGGGCAGTGTCGCTCAGCAGCAGGGCAGTGTCCCTCAGCAGCAGGGGAGTGTCCCTCAGCAGCAGGGCAGTGTCCCTCAGCAGCAGGGGAGTGTCGCTCAGCAGCAGGGCAGTGTCCCTCAGCAGCAGGGCAGTGTCCCTCAGCAGCAGGGGAGTGTCGCTCAGCAGCAGGGCAGTGTCGCTCAGCAGCAGGGCAGTGTCCCTCAGCAGCAGGGCAGTGTCCCTCAGCAGCAGGGGAGTGTCGCTCAGCAGCAGGGCAGTGTCCCTCAGCAGCAGGGGAGTGTCCCTCAGCAGCAGGGCAGTGTCCCTCAGCAGCAGGGGAGTGTCCCTCAGCAGCAGTGCCCGCAGGGCCCGCAGGGCCCGCAGCCCGTGCCGCAGCCCCGCCGCAGCCCCCGCCGCGCCGCCGCTCGCCGTTAGAGGGCGCTCCGCCGCCGCCTGTGGCGGGGCGGGGCGCGGCCGCGCGGCGTCCCGGGCTCCCGCCGCTCGCTCCCGCGGATCCCGCTCCCGGGCAGCCCCTGCCCGCAGCGGCGGTGCCAGCTGCGCCCGGCCGGGCAACAGGCTCAGCCAGTTGCTCTGTTACGACTTGTTAGGTGCATTAAATATTGTTAATTTGCCTCTACTGCTGTGTCTAATTTCCGATTGGGAACCTGAAAGTGGTGCTTCAGTATTGTGATTCCCCCTTCTCTCTGTTTTAATACAGAACAAACAAATCTTTATTGCTGACTAGTAGAACCTGCAGAACACATCCGTGAATGACAATTTTTCTGTAGCATAACCTGCAGAGGTCTGCTGAATTTCTTTCGCATTGCCATTTGATTCAAGAAGGAGAACATATTTTTCAATCCTTTTTAATGTCAGTAATTTTCTTGGATTGTTTGGAATTGTTTAGGCTTGTAATTTTTTATGTACATGTTGATGATGTGTGCCTCAAAATCTTTTTACTCCAACTATTGTCAGATGTCCAACTGCACAAGGACGTGAGGTTCTAACTCAGGTGGCAGTATTAGAAGTGTTACAGTGAAACAAAAAGAGATTTTGTCCATAGTAAAATCTCCAAGAGAGTGAATTTTTTTTTCTTATTCTCTTTGCCTACTGGTGCTCTGATAGTATGCTGTTCTTCCTAAAAAAAGCCATGGGATGTGATAATTACTGCCATGTATATCTGCTCTTTTTTTCCTTTCATAGTGAGATGAAAGCAGAAAGGCTACTTTTACTGTTTGATGGCAAGTGGATTGAACGATCAATTTAAGGACAATAGGAAACATCTTTATGTGGCAGCATGACATCTCCTGACATCTAGCAAAATTAAGTGCATTCTGGACTAGCTAGGGATGTATCCTGTATTATACTTAGAAGGCAGCCATCACCCCTTTTCGTTATTAGTGTTTGATGTTTTGCAGTCAGCTAAGGAAAGTCTGCAGCACTAGACTTGCAATGCTTCGGGAATGTAAACATAGTTCTCAGGTATAACTGGTTTTGCTTATGGTCTTATGAGCAGCAAGGCACCAAGTTACCCAAACAAGTAAATCCAAGGTATTCTCCAAATGCCAAAGTTTCCAAGAGACAGGCAGGGGGGCAGTAAGCAATTCAAACTGATCACCATCAACAACCAAGTACGACTGCTGCTGCTCTTTTCTGATGACTCACATAATAGCATTGTTTGGTTCCATTTTTTTAGAGAGAACAAACATTGCCTCAGTGAAAGGAAAAAGGAAACAGAAGCAAACTGATAATGATTGTACTTTCTAAAGAAAAAAAAATCAAGATGTCTTTCAAGGATGACTCCTCTTTGGGTACATTGCTTGAGATGCAATCAGTTAGTGCGTCTGAAGTGCACTCAAGATAAATTTAATATAAGTTCATATCAGACCTCAATTTTTTCCCAAATTTGTAAGCATTTACTCAGAGTTTAGACACATCATGTCACACCGGAGTCAGACATAAATTAGGCAGAAGTCAAAGAAATAAAACTAAAATATTTGCAAATTCTATCACAAATTCACATCACTGTAAGTATGTATATGGTTTCCTTGAAATCAGTTTATCAAGGGGAGAAATATATATATGGAAATACAAAGAGAAGTTCATTTTTTCCCAAACTGGAAGATTAGTTTACTGGGGTACATATTCATATTAATTTTATTACGACTCGTTAGATGTAAAGATACTCATACGATGGTTGCTGCACAGGACATATCTACAATATATAGCTTGTCAGGAACTTACAGTTGTGAAAACTGTTGCAAAACATCTGCTTTTCTTTAATGGAAAAGTCTGTTCACATTTCAGGGAAAAGTCCCAGAAGAGATGGTGAAAGAAGGAAAAAGTGTATTTTTTTGTACTTTCTGTTCTGCCTTAAAACTAAAGAGAATAGTAAAACAAAGCCAAAAAGTTACACCAGACAGAATTTTGTCATAATATAGAAAGTCTTGAGTCTTGTGTTTCAGGATCAAGAAAAATAAAATCAAATACCCTGAACCAATGAATGGTTTGGGGCAGTACAGGAATCCATGTGTATAGAGTAATTATGCAGCTGATGATTTCAGAGAAAAGAGGACATTTAGGGCAAAGTGGATTGCCTCTCTCAGGTACATGAGAACAAATAGAAAGCATTTTATCAGTGTGCTGGGGAAAGACAACTATTGGTAGTAAATCCACCTGTTAATAAATCAGGAGGGAGATTATATTAAAAAGGACGTAGTATGGTTGAAACACTGAACTTCCTTTGTTTTCATCTGAAAAAAATATACAAAGTGAATAGAAAAAGAAATCTAGACATATTAAGGTCACCTGGATTACACACATTCTTAGGTGTTAAAGATACTATTTCCCGAATAATTTTCTTCCACTTACATCTATTTGAAAACAGTGGGCAACTGTGGAAGTGCTGAAAGATGGACGGAAAGGAAATATCACATTTCTTTTCTAAAACAAGAAGCAGACCAGTTCCAGAATTCTACCCAGATCTACAAGACCCAGCTCTCCCCAAAAGTCAGAGCCCACAGGAACACACCCTCCCTCCTTTATTCTATTATGTCGCTTGGCTCAAGGATGCACCTCAGCTTCTCAAACCCAAATTTAAATTATACATAAGCTTAGGTGTAAATGTTTACTTGGATCTGCACCACTGAGAAGCAAATTTCTGAATATTTCTGAATATTCAATGGAAAACGAACATGCAGATACACAGGAGATGCTGGAGAAATAGATGAATGGGATATAAATACTATTTTCCTTGATATTAAACATCCGGGATTAGCACAGCAAAATGCAGATGATCCGAAAACTCATAGAGTGAAAATATATTGGTGCAATGCATCACAGTTTCAAGAGTAAAGCCAAAAATCTACAGCAGTATTAAAAAAATACAAAAATAACCCTATTCCTCAGGCAGGATGCTATTGATTTTGTCTTCTGTATGCTGAATAAACTGGGGAGGTACAAAAGAAAGAATGAGATTCATTTGCTATTTTTAATATGCAGCAATCAATTTTAGTCCCTAAAGTGCCCCAGCGGGTGTAGATGTGATTGTGGAATAAAGAGATGCATGGAAATTCAAAATGATGAACAGCTCAACAAAAACATGCAATCTACTGGCATTATGAAGAATATCAGGATATTATTAATTGTGGTAATTTTTTTTCATTTTGAGAGAGAGCTTTTCTCTTTTGGGAATGTAAATATACTCACAGCAGCTTTATTAAAGGGTTTTCATAAACTAAGTTTCATTAAAGGGAAGATCTGCAGCATTTCATCATGCCTCTAATGTCTGATTTGGACAGATCAGCTCCTTGATCTAAGCTTCTGATATTTGTGTAGCCCTGATTCAGAGAAGCATTTATATTCAGGAGCAGCCCTTACTATCAAACACAGACACAAGCGATTTTCTAAATGGGAAAGACCTCAAAGATGTATTTAAATTCTTGCTTGGCTCAGGAGTTGCTTGCTGTCTTTTATGATGCTGTGAAACAGAAACAAATGTGACGATTACTGAAGTATGAGCTGTGAACAGCAGCAGTTCCAGCTGGAGAGCCCTCCTCTGTGACTCCAAGCTTTTGACTGCCCTTGTGTAGCCTGATCCTAAAGTAACTGGGACCATGATTTTATTAGGTCCATTTATTTTTCTTCCTTCAGGATCTAGCTGTACATAAAAAAAAAAAAAAAACAACAAAACACCAAAAAACAAAAAACCAAGATCAAACCAAAACCAAACAAAAAGTGCATGACCAAAACCAAGGCCATATATACAAATTTTGAGTTCTTGGGTAGAAAGGAGTATCTGCGTGTCTGACCTGGGAGAAATTATGTCCTATGGGAATAACACTGTTTTGTGTGAGGAGGTATTTATTTGTTAGTGCTTTACTCTCATGGAATAACTCAGATGATGTTTGCAGAGCAAGCTTTTCCTGCCTGGAAATAGAAAACTCCCTTTCTTCACTGCAGACCAGGGTGAGACAAACAGGCCCCTTTCTGGTGGATTAGGTTGGAGTCTGCCAAGGAGCACCCTAAAGCAGGGAGGTTTGACTAGTATTAGGACATGTAGAAGTACAGGGACATCCATGTGTGGTGCACGGAGCTGCCCCACTGTTGAAGGCCCACAGGGGAGGGGTGCAGGGAAGGGAAGCACTTCTGCTTCTGCCTCTCCATTTTTCCTTATCTTGTCATATTCTTTTCTCCTCAAAGTGTTTCTCCCTCAGCCCCCACAGTGCTACAGGAAACCTCACCCACTCTACTTATTTTTGCCTGTTGGCATGTGGGCAGGTATACCTGCCCTGTGTGCTTTAGCTCAGCGCTGCATCATGGAGCAAGCACTTTTGTTCAGAGCTCTTTTTAAAGCTATTAAAATTAAAAAAAAAAAAAAAAAAAAGAAAAAGAAAAAAAAAAAAAAAAAGAAAAAAAAAAAGAAACACGTACCCTGAAGCCTGAATAGCAGCATTTCTATCATCTGTTGTCATGACACACAGCTGACGTGGGAACACGGCAATAAGGCTGACTGCTATATGGGTTTAATTTTGGTGCAGAAATTTGCTAGAAGAAGCTTTCAAAAATATCTCTGGGTGGGAGGAAAACAGGTGGGTGCTGGTTATGTGTATGAAGCAGGAGGAAATAGTTGTCAATCTTACCTAAGCATTACTCCGCATCAATCAGCCCTTTGGTACCCTCACTACTCAACAGGGGAAATAAATGATAAATGACAGGGGAAATTAACTGTCTCTCTCTGCTCCTCTCTCCTGTTACTTCTGGAGAAGGTGCTGGTGTGCCATAAAGTGCAGGGAAACTGAACATGGGATGACTAAATAGAACCAGGGTTGTATTGGTCATGCAGTTATAGGAAAGATATCTGTGTAGGAAGGGGATTGCATATCAACCTTTGGAGGCAAGCAACAGTAAGATCCACTCAGGACAGACTTCTGGGCCAGTATAATCTAAAATGACAACAGACATTGGAGATGGGTGATGAGTAGAGTATAGTCTGTAGGGGCTCCTAGGCTAAACCCATTTTCTGTGGTTGTCCATGTAGGTGATTGAGGAGTCAGTTCAGCCTGTTGATCAAGAGGTACATTCAGTAGTGTGTTCCTATGCCACATACACACTTTTGTTTCAAAAGTGTCTCTTCTGTCCGTGTCAGTGTACCTAGGTAAATCAGACCTAGTCTGGTATTTAGACACTTCTGAACTATCACAGCTTCTGCTGGATATGAAAGAGTGTAGGTGTTCAGAACTATTCTCTAAAAATCACTCTTCTAACCTGTTTCTAGCTAATTTTCTTTTACTGCAATTACCCTTTATTAGTACATTTCTCATCTGTTAGTCATCTTGACTAATGACTATTCATCTATACTAGTTTACTCACTCATTTCAATACTTTCCTATATCACAGGAACATTTTGTGACTTAATTAAATAATCAATTAGAAGCTCAGAGGTCTTCGAATGAAAAGCATTATGTTTTATAAGAGCAAAATACCATGATTGGATGACTGAAAAACATAATTCAATGTAGGGACTTTTCTTCTCCACATTTTGTGTTTGGTCATCCATTATAACTATGGTGGCAAAAGTGGAACCCTCAGCACTGAGAAGTTTGAAAGAGGACATCCACACTGTCACAAATTGGTGGTCTTCACTGAGATTGAAGCAGAGGAAGAAAAGGAAGAGAGAAGGTGCACTGGAGTGGAAGGACATTTAAGCCTGTGTGAGCAGAGTAATTCAGAGTACCTCTTGCAGAGAAAAGCTTGTGTCTATTGTAGTCATAAAGCGAAGGAAACCATAGCATTTTATTTTATCCCCTTTTCATTGTATTTCAACACAGTTTGAAAATCTGGCTTTTCCCAAACCAGTGCCTCTGTTGACCCAACGTGTGAAATTCTCTCTTCTGCAGTCCCAAAGAGAAGCCTTTTTGAGTTGAAAATTTGATAGCAACTTATCCTTTGCATTTTTACTTAGCTTTTTGGGTTTGATTCTGTCTCTTTGTACTCCTCTGATTCTCCTGCAGCTTTTAGAGTTTCCAGCCTCTACACTGAGTATCTCATAATGTGCTCAATAAAAATTGAATAGTTTTCACTTAGAATTCTAAAAATGGTTTGCCATTTCCAGAAAGTGACAGTATCAATATTATTGTCAGTCTCTTATGCAAATTGCCACCCTGTTACTACTCACCAAAATATCTCATATCTCTCTGAAACTAGGCTCTACATTAATCCACTCAGATTCTCTGGAACTCCTGACCTTTCTTCTGGAGATGCTCAAACCACTGGCTGTCACGTTGCTGCTGGCTAGAGTATATCTTAATAATTTAAATGGTATGAACAGTCATCAGCTGGGAAACTGTTCTTGATGCTGTCCCTTTGAACATGAAGAGAAACAAAGAGAATGTAGGTGGCTTGTTTGAATTCTTATATTGTCCCTTTCCCTTTCCCTTTCCCTTTCCCTTTCCCTTTCCCTTTCCCTAAATTCTAGAGGCCTGGGAAAAAAAAATCAATGCTGAATTTGCCTTTGGGGTAACATAACCTTCTGGGAAAAATATAAGCTCTTGCTGTAGGATGGATGTAGCTTCCCATGATAAACAAAGACATTGACTTTTCCTTTCTTTTTAGTTATTGCACTTCACATCATTTTTTCAAGCCACCTTGGAAAGACAGCCTGGAATAGCATTCTTCCTATATAAAAAACTATGGTTTTTGCAGAAACGTTGCTTTCCTTTACATGAGTAGCAGCCATGTACTCTCAGTCAGAATACCCTAAGTGAGAGAGGACTCAATTACATTTTTAAGGAGCACATTTTCTTTGTAGACTCTCCACTGCCTGCTCCAATCTGAAGACAAAATAACTGCCTGTCTGAAGACAAGAGATGTCTCAGAGATATAAATGCTCGCCAACCCTTAATCAAAGTCCCAGCATTGCTGACTATCCCACTGTATAGGGACAATATTGACTGTCTTTGTGTTTGTTTGATTTTTGTGTAGGGGGTTGAAAATGCTAGTGATGTTTCAACACCTCTTTAGAGTCATTACAAGATATTGTGCAAATACAGTTATTTTTCCCTGGTAAGCAGGCATGAGATGCATATTTGCATATCAGAACAAAACAGTTCCTGGGGAGGCCCTGATGTCTGTCAGGTGAATCATCTAATCTCCAGATTTAGTGTATTGAATAGGGTAAATAAGTCACTTTTTGGAGGTGTCTAAATATACATTTCCCTGAGAGGTTTTTGAGTCTCTAGGGTAAAGAAGTCATTCTTATATAAAGGCTGAGGTTTTGTTTAGAAGGTGATAACCTGAAAAAAATTGTGATATAACCATGTAGTGCATACACTAAAGAGACTTATTTCTAGCATTCATCCCTGTAAAAGGGCTTATTGCCAAGCTACATCAGACACTTAGGATTTAATAATCTGTCATAAAATATTTCCCCCTCCTACTTAGGAGAAAAGGAAAAGCAAAACAGATACAAATTTTGCAGTCAACAAAATTGCCATACCTCTTAAGAATGTTTAACTTTACAATATAAGCTGACAAAAGTAATGAAATTAAAATGCAAAACCAGCCCTCTGTCCTTAATTCACCCCTTTATGCTTTTCCTTATTATCATGCAGAAGAGCTGTGCCATTTCTGCTGCGAATCTTTGCGACACTAAGCTTCCTTGCTGCATTTTCAGGATGACTTATTCTGTCTGTTAGCTACCTCCTGAACTGTTACAGTAAGTCATCTATTCCACCTCTGCCATAGTGCAATTAATCCCTACTGCACATTTGCAAGGGCTTATCCCGCCTAATCTAAATGTCCTGTATGACCTGGCTTCATCTTTGCCTTACTGGTGTATTATTTTTCAGCCTCAGAATATGTTAAAAAATAGATTTAATCAGGATCTTTTCCCTGACTTCATTAATTTTGTACTAAAACAAGTGCTTGGTATTTCCCTGTGGCTGCACAATATTCTTCACTATATTTTCCTTCCCAAAAGCTGACATCTGGAAATATTGTCCTGGAAGGACTGCCCAGCCTTTGACCTCACATTTGGGAGGGATCCTTTACCCCCACTTTCCCATTGCATTGTTGTGTTTTGCCACCTGCTTAAGAATACTGTGTCTTCAGTTTGTCGGCCTGGCTGGGTTCCTTCACAGCACCAAAAGGTTTAGTGTCAAAATCTAGCCAAGGTTTATTCTGAAAGTGGTTTAAGGTCAGTCACTGTCCTGTTTTTATTTGCAGCTAGAAGATCCTGGCTGGATTTGAAAGCCCTTTGGATGACTTGACCTGAAAGCATGTGCCTTAGGTGCACGTGTTTTGCTCTGAAAAGAACATTCATATGTGTATATATATGTATATATATGAATGTTATGTATATATAATAATATTTTACCTTTGCAATCTCTCTCTGGGAAAGGGAAATATAAAGACCCAAACCAACTTTCTCCACTGTGCCTCCTCAGCCCCAGCAGCACTGACCCTGCCTGACCTTGGTTCTTCCCATGAAGCACACCAGACAGACCTGGTTATGATTAATGCTGTCAGAGTCTCCACAGCAGGCTGGTGCCATGGTTTACAGGTTCTGAGTGAGGCACAGATGCTCAGCAAAGATCGAGCATTGGCAGAGTCACATGTGGCCATGTCAGAGCAAGACTATGAGAATCTTCCTGCCTTGCCCATTTTGGTGTGTTAGCACTTGTCCAGGCCACTTGTTTTTCAATAAGCAAGGGATTTGTCAGCTGGCTCTCAGTGTTCTCAGTGATTTTTCCAGCCTGCATTTAATTTTTCCCAAGGTTGAGCATGAAAATAGAAGGAAGAAGAAGAGAAATTTTTTTCAGAACTTTTATTTTCATTGATGTATGATATGTGAATGATGAAGAATGCTAGTGAGAATATAGTTATTAAAAGTAAGTAGTAGTATGACTTAATACAGCCAATCATCAAGGAAGAGATGATAGGGCATCACTTGTAGAGTCCACTCTACTGTTAAGAAGCTGGGAATAAAATGCAATATTTCGAAACAGCCTTTAACATTTCCTTTATTTTATTTCCTTAACCTTTAACTGTGATGTGGAACTGAACCAGGAAGAAACTGCTTATTAGCCTTGCTAAGTATATTGTTCAAGGCAATTGTGAACAATTTTGCTGGCATCCAGAGAATGGAACAAGGCACAAGCTGGTTTTGAAGACTGTGAGCAGAATTATTTATATTGTTATTAATTGTATAATGAGGAACGAAAAATAAAAGAACTGACCTGTCTGTCCTTACTTAGACAATTGTGTATGGGTTTTTTTTTCCAGTTTATTCTTATATTTTTTAGTGCCAAATAGACAAGAGTCATAAATGTTTTCTTCATCATTTACCCTTTCTAAAGAAAAGTAGCCTCCCCATTCTGCAGGTGGCTGAACCAGACAGAGTCACTGCATATTTGCCTAGCATTCAGAAAATGGAAACAGGAGACAGGCTGCTTTCTCTGACACCGATATGGAGCAGAACAAAATTAATTTCAGAAAACCAGTGCCAGAGAGCAAGACAGGACGGAATATCACGATTTTCCAGCCGCTTCTGTTTACACTTGCACTGTGATCTGGGGCTAGTCTGTGCCTGGACAGGACTTGCAGGAAAGTTAATAAAATTTTATTTTAAATGTATAGGTAAAATTGCATTACCTCACTCAGGTGACTTTTAAAAAAATTTAAATAGGCCTTAATTCTGTTTCTTTTAATTCCCTTTGCAATATAATGTAGTTTGCCTGATCCAATTTAAATCTACACCTTAAATTAGCTCAGTTTACCTTTCCTCAACATCCCCACATAGCCAGGATCTAATTTTGTTTTCTAAGTCTTGAAGCTGTATTCTTGATGTAGGAAGGACCTAATCTTGTCTTCTAATTTTTGAAGCCAAGTTCTACTATCTCTTCTCAGTGCAGCTGGAAGATTTCTTATTTCTGCACGTTGCAGATTGCTCCCTGCCCTGCCATCACACAGTTAATATAACCAGCTCTTTAAAAGGTCAATGATATAAACAGTTTTTGTTGACACAGAGTTACTTAAAAAAATTGATGATTAAAAAGAAGGTGTGAAAGAGCAGGCCGAGATAATAGTTCACAGAGTAAAAATGATGAAATGATGGAGTAATTACAGCCTGCAAAATCAAAATCCCAATATGACCAGCTGTGGGACTTGTGACAGTTTTATTAAGGCAAGGGACTGAAGAGAGGGTGTGAACAGGGTTTTCCTGGCACGAGGATGCGGAGGACCTGGGTTTGCACTTGGGGGCAGTGCTCTCAAGCCCTGCTGCCCTTGCTGTGCTGCTGTCTGCAGAAGACACGGAGACAGAGTGATGTCTCTGCACAACTCAGGGCTCATAACCTGCCTAGTATTGTTTTCTTAATTAATTTTAAATACTATTCCTTTACTCTGATAGAGCTCTCTGGCTTTAGAGCTTTCGTTGCTGTCTAAAGGACTCCCTAAAGAGAAAGGGAGGAAAGAAATTTCTGGAAATGGGTGAAAATGCTTGTAGATATTGTAGGAACAGTTATCTCTGTTATCAAGAGTCCCTTAAGAATAAGGATAGATGGCAGAAGGAAAACAGTTGGTAGGACTTAGGGCTATACTTGGTATTTCACTTTCGTCTTGGAAAGCACTGACCTTCATGGACTGGCCCTATTTTTTGCTCTTCTTCCTTCCCTTTCTTTCTCCTTCCTTTTTTCTTCTTTCCCTTCCTCTATCCTTCCTTCTGCCCAAGCAGGCTGTAAGGGAAATGCTATACCTTCCCAGCTCGTAGCTGGGACATGTCAAAAGTAAGGAAACAGATTAGCCTACAGCAAACACCCACTGCCAACACATTTATTTACTGTCCTTCAGCTCTCCAAGAGGACAGCAGAATTGGTGTTCAAAGTCAGGTTAATTGCAAGGTTAGCTGTCAGTGACAGCAAAAGAAACCACAGATTGCTCTCAAATGAAGCTCTTGTCCTTCTGGGATTCACAAAACTATGAGGATTGTACTAGACCTGAGCTATTGCCTCTCCTTCTACAAGACATCCATAGCACCACAGGTGTTGAGGGGGAAATAAAATGTCCTTCAAATGCCCTATGCCTATGTAATGGGAATTTATGTAGTGTCCTGATTGACTCTGCTGGTAACAGATGGGTGTCCTCTAGAACCTCTTTAGGGTAGGCTCACTGATGATCTTGCAGCACGTGATGACACAGACCTACTGACCACTCTGATCAAATAACGTAGAATTAATGTGGTGCTGTCAAGTCTCACAATTTTATTATGAATTTCATAGGATTAGATGTTCTCAGTGCTTCAGTCTTCATTCACATGACATGCAGAGAAGCTAATTTTTCTTATTTTAAAGGGAATGTGTGGTTTTCCTCTTTGTGTGGAACAGATCGAAAATGTGAAAAGCAGTTTGTAGGAAGCAAACTCCCTCCATTTACCCAGGAAAATAAATGCAAGACACTTTAGTGTCATGATTTTTGCAAGCCTTAGATGACCAGTAGTCAAGATTAGTGGAGTGGTCTCTGCTTCAGCTTTACAGACCCATTTTTGCGTAACAAAATGAAATATCTGAGACTCTGCAGCTGTTTCCTCAAGATACATTGGTTGGTAACGCACTGTGGTGGAAAGAACTACGTAGTCAGAGAGTAATATCACTGGAATCAAAAAAAGAAAAGGTGAGCCAAATCTGACCATACAGGATGAAATAGGAAGCTTTGTAAAAATTGCAGAGAATCTGGAGATAGCCTTATCGAAGCAGCAGGAGAAGGAAATCAAATGGATTTTTAAATGAACTTGTCCTTGAGAAGAAGATGAACTTCACCAGACCAGACACAGTGACACAGAAGACCTCTTTATTTACTCAAATTCGGAAGTTGGTTATGCCCCATTTAAGTTCACAGACCATTCTACGTGCAGAGGTTAAATACTCAATGCTCAAATGGGCCCAAAGCACAGGAATCATCTCTACCCTGACTCACAGTGAAAGGTGAGGCTAATGTGGTTTCTGTGGCTGCCTGGGGCAGGTTGTTCGGCAGCAAATATTGTTAATGGATTTATCTATCAGCAGAGATGAGCCGCATTGCTTTTAAAGTTCAGTGGAGCTCCAGATCAGCCCAATCTTGGTAAGGAACAAAGGCTGTGAAATAATTTGTATCCTCTATTAGAGACAAACAAGCAAGAACACCACTTAAGGAACCAATATAAATAATGAATGAGTAGAGAAATATGGCCCTTTCTGACAGAAATGATGCTGGTTTTAATTTGTGTTTATGGCACCTAAAGTAATGGGCACATGAAATATGCATAGGCAGAAAGAACCAGGAAAAAAAATCCCTGCAGAACCTGACTGCAATCCCCTGGACTCTGACCAAAACTTGCAATGGGAAAAATGTAATGAGGCAAAAAGAAGGCTCCAGTAGGAAGAGAAAATAATAAACACAGGAAAAATACAGTGCATATCATTTTCTGGTGCCTGCTACATTCATAGGAAATCAAAACACTTTTTAGGAAATTAGCTTAAAGTGTAAGATTGCCTAGTGAGACAGTCTTTAGCATTTGGTATAATTGAAATCAAATCTTTATGGAGAAAAAGATAGTGTTTCAGTGTTGCTTGTGTCTTTCAGGAGTCATTCAGAGTGGTTTTCCTCTAAATTTAACAATAGTATGCCATGACAGAGAATAAAATAAGAATGTAGCCCATCATTGTGAATCTTCCTCTGGAAAAACAGGTTTAGTTAAGTTTTTTCTTGAAGCACATTTTAGAAATTTTTAAATAAGGACTAAAATTATTTTAGCTTTCATAGTTGAAATTACTTTTTCCTGGACTTTTTAAAACCTAAGGAATTTTAAGAGATGTTAATATGTCTGAATATCATGAGAAGGGCCTTATGTTTTTTTAATTGAGGTGCTGAACAATAATCTCCTGAACCTGCAGTGACCAGAGAGATTATAGGATACTGGTTTTTGTCCTAAAACAAGAGTGCAAGCATTGTGTTTGAGCTTGACCATAGAATCTGGTTTCCCAAAGTAGCACACATGAGTTTCATGTCAGGAAACAACAGGCCAGCTCTTTCAGCAGTGCTTAGAATAGAATGGGATACAGGTGTTGTACAACTGAATTTTAAAGTTGGATTTTTCTAAATTAATTTTTCCACAAAAGTGAAATGGTATTATATATTTCATAACAGGACTGCATATTGTAACGAGACTTTCTCTTCACAGTTGCCTAAAGCCATGTGGCTAGAACTGTCCTGTATATGTGTAACCTACATATCAAAATGACATTTCCAAAGACGGTGTCTTATCCATCAAAATGTTTGAACTGGGTATGTGTGGCCTGGTTTGGTAGCAGAGGGACTACAGGGCTTCTGTGAGAAGCTGCTGGAAGCTTCCTCCATGTCCAGTGGAGCAGACCCAATCCCTGTTGACTCCAAAGACAGATGTTATGTGACTAAGGCTGGACCAATTAGAAACAGCGATAGTGCCTCTGTGATAACAGATTTAAGAAAGAAAGAAAAAAAAGGAAGTTATTGTGCAGATGTATTTGTGGCCAATGAAGAGCAGGGTGAGAACATGTGAGAGAAACAACCTTGCAGACACCATGGTCAGTGGAGAAGGAAGGACAGGAGGTGCACCAGGTGCCAGAGCTGAGTTTCTCCTGCAGCCCATGGTGAAGTAGCTGTGCCCCTGCAGCCCATGGAGGTCCATGGGGATGCAGAGATCCACCCACATAATGGAGCAGGTGGGTGCCTAGAGAAGGTTGTGAGCCTGTGAAAGACCTGTTGAGAGAGGGGCCCTGCTCCCATGCTGGAGCAGTCTGTCCTTGGAGGACTGCACCCTCTGGAAGAGTGACCCATGCTGCAGCAGTTTTAGGAGGACCATTTTCTGTGGGAGGGACTCACATTGCAGCAGTTCACTGAGAGCTGCTGCTCATGAGATGGACTCATGCTGGAGAAATTAATGGAGAACTGTCTGCCATGGGAGGGACCTCAGGGGAATGACTCCTCTCCCTGAGCAGCAGGAGAAGCCTTGGGTGATGAACTGGCCATAACCCCCATTCCCTGTCTCCCTGCACTGCTGGGGTAGGAGATACATCTGGGAAGGAGGTGGGGGGGGGAGGAGGAAGGTGTTTTTAAGAGCTTATTTTGCTTTTCATTTTCTTGCTCTGATTTTGTCAGTAATAAATTCACTTTGTATCTCTAAGTTGTGCCTGTTTTTCCTCTGATCACATTTGATGCATGATCTCTCCCAGTCCTTACCTCAACCCATGAAGCCTTAGTTTTTTTTATTTATCCCCAGTCCAGTTTGGAGGGGTATAAGAGAGTGGCTTGGGTGGGTACCTGGTGTTGAGCCAGTGTCAACACACTACCATGTTATAGTTATGAATCTTGGAGAGGCTGTACTGAAAATTGCTAGTCCCATACAAAGTGAAAGATAATAGTCCCTAGAAAGATGAAAGTTTACAGGAAAGAGAAAAGAACCCCACTCCATAACAAGAACAAAGTCAGGGACAAAACTTTCTAACAGTTAGGACAGCAAAGGCGTAGATGTTCTGATTGCTGAGTATCCATCTCTGAGAGGCTAGAAAAATGTCAGTGCAATTTCTGTCCAACATGACATTGGCACAGATAATTTTTCAGGATCATGACATTAACAGGCATGTGGGCAGAAGATGAAGAAGGAAGTTGCATGAGCTCTCTTTCAGTTCCACTGGTTCAGTGAGCTAATGAAATGACGCTATTGTTTGAGAATTCATGGAAGTATTTAAGTTGTGGTATTGCTCTAGCAATACTCATCAGAATTAATAATACATTTCAGTTAGAAGGGTAGTGTGATGTGCAATGTCCAGCTTCCAGGGTGTGTAGGGGTCTTTTTACAAATCCTTGTTATGTTCTGTTCCTCCTTGGTTGAAAGATTTTATCCATGACAAAGGAAAAAAACTCAGTCAAGGGTGAGCATAGCTGTGCTGGAAGCAAAAGAGCACAGTTGAGAAAGGGTTCAAACCTGGGCTTCACTGGGAACTTTGTCCTGGCAGGTGAAAGTGGAACAGTTCCTTTATGTTTTGTGTGCCTAAAAATGCATTTGAGAATGAATCTATCCTTTTTTTTTCCCTCAAAGAGGTACCTTAAATATTCACAAACTATTGTGTCATTTTTTTCAGCTGAAAGTCCTCTGCATGTCCCATCTGAATCTGCTGAGAAGTCTGGCCACTCAAAACATGAATTTTCCAGAGAATTTATTGAAAAGAAAATAAACAGGAAGAAGGCTTATGACTCTAATGACAGAATGACAGAATAATTTTTCTACAAGAACTTCACACAGATGACACAAGAATTTACTGTTAAGGTCTTTGGGTCAGATCATTGCATGATACAAATTGGAATAATCCTTTATGTAACTCAGTCTTTCTCTTTCAATTGATCCTTCAGAGATTTTCTATTTTCTATCTGCACAAAAAAAAAAGTAGTGAGGCTATGGCCATGCCAAAATGTACTAACAGGATACAGGCTGGGATCTTCAGTGGGTGGAAGTCAGTCTATCTCCATTATTTAAATGGTTTATATAGGCCTCAGTTGGCATGAACTGCATATGCATTTCAGCAAGGACAAATAAAAGGTTCAGCATTCCTTTGCAAGGACTTCCAGCCAGGTATTTCTCATTCTCACCTGTTCCTTTCTCCAAAACAGCCCAAAAAACCCAATCTGTGGCATTCAGCAATTACTGTATGACAAGTACAATAGCACAAAAGCCTCAGCAAGCCTAAGATTCACTGGGTAGGTAAAGGAAGGCTGTACAGAAGTGCCCTTTCCAGGATTTTGATGGGAAACATAAACAGTCCAAACTCTTCTTTGCTCGCATGCTGACTTTTCACTGTGGATTTCCTACTCAAAGGCCTTCTGAGCGCAAGGCAGCATAAATGAAAATATACCAAACTACTGGTCGAAATGTACACGCCCCTTAGCTGTTATTCAGAAAGGTCTCTGTACAATGAGCAGGGATCAGACCTTACTATGGGAAATACATATACCATGTGCAAGTATACCATTTAATATCTCTTGATCTGAAAAGCGAGACAAATATGTTACATTCTATTGTCCAGAAAACCAAACACTGTCCCCCAGTAGGTAGTTCCATAACTTTTGTTATGTATGGAATCCTGAGCTTCAAGCAAACCATGAGAATTTTTTCTCAGCAAGTCCCAGGTTTACAGTAAAAGCAACAAAGCAAAGTGACAGAAAGAAAAAGCGCAACTGTCATGGCAAGATGGACATTGTTTCCAAAAGAAAAGTAGCTTTTTCTGTTCCAGGGCTTTTGCTTTATTCTCACTGTGCTGTAGTGCAAAATGGTAGACTCAAGATAAAAGGCAGCATTCAGTGCCATAAGAACTCCTTTACCTTTGTTAGCAGCCAGTGATGAATTTGCAGAAACATTCCAGAACCTTTCCAAACAGGACCAAGTTTGTGCTAGATCTACTTTGAAAATTGTTGCAGTGCTACCTTGATCCCTTTTATGTGCATTTAATAAAAAGGTAATCTGGAATTCATACTGCTGGTCTGGTAAGTAAGGCATGCTTAAGAAGCCCTCCTATTAGAACTCTAGCTTTTCAAGGTGAACAACATCCTCAGTAGCAATAAATTTCCACTTTCCCACCCAACCCTGTGATGGGCCATGGTTTACTGTAGGTCTCTCTGTTTGGTGGTGCTGGAGTAATCCTGCCAAGGAAGAGAATAATTCTGGAGGGCCAAGACTTGTGAGCTTCACAAAATGTCTTACAATATCTGGAGTGGATTCCATTTTCTTGCACAAGATGAACAGGCAGCATAATAGATTTTGTACTATTAATAAAAATCAGCTTTGGTAGGAGGGTCTGATGTCTGCAAATTCTTAAATATTAACAGGACCACCGTCTTTGCATTTCAAAAAAAAAAACCAAAAAAAACCAAAAAACAAAACAAAACAAAAAAAGCCAACAACAAAACAAACCCAAAAAACAAAAACCAAAAAACAAAACACCCCACACATTTTGCAAATATATTTATTGGAAGAACTGCTTAACTAACTTTGAACTGTGCTTCAGATGAATATATTTCAGACAGAGCAAAGCAGTAAAGCACAAAGCAGCCTTGTAAAGCAACACTACAATCCCAATTATATCATGCTCAGCTCTAAAGTAAGCAGATTTTTCTTTGATAAGTCACTTAGATTACTTGAATCTTGACCAGGAAAGTGAGTCTTCATGGAACAAATTACTTTTTCTATGCATTGTGAAGAAAAAATTTCCTGGAACATGGGCAGGGCAAGAATTGAAATCCCTGATGATTGTTATTTGTTATGAAATATAATGCTTTGTAGTTCTTCACAGGAGGGATTTTCTTCCACAAAGACTGTACTATTTCAATAGTTATTTTAATACAAACATGTCCAAATGCATTTCTTTAGCCATTTTCTCTCCCCTTTTATGGAACAGGAAGTTTTAGAATATATGGTTTTTGAAAAGCCTATGTGGAAATTGCACCAAAAAGACGTTCTTTGAAGTAATGGCATTCTTATATTTTATCATACTAAAATGCTGAAATAACAATTTGAAACACAAAGTTTACTTCCATATGTTGATTCAACACAATCTTTTTCTTAAACACATTGTCTACATCACAAAAATCAGAACATCAGTAACCTCAGAAAATACCAGCACTGTACCCCAAAATACAAAATGTCTGTGTGATCCCATTACTGCTAGGAAACTGCTCCAGTGGAAAATATTAGCCACTGTCAGAGTTCATTAAAAAATCCTCCCTATTGGCTTCAACTTGTTATTAGTCGCCAGGAGAGGAAATTTTTCTACATTATGTACTTTTTTTTCATCATGGAGTAGAGATATCACAGTTCTTTCTTCAGTTATGTGCATAGAAAATTGAAAATGGAAAAACATCCAGAATCTTCTGAGGTTCTGGAATCTAATGAGGAAGGCTGACCTTTTGCATGTAGAATGGATATATCACACAGAAGTTTCAGTCTGGTGCCAACCCCAGCACCGATTTTTTTTCAGTTCAACTGCTTGTTGGCCATGAACTACACCAAAGCTGCCAAATTAATTTCTCTAACAGACCCAGGTGATTGGCCCTGACTCCATGCCACTGCAAAGATGTGAGGTGTGTGCAGAGCTGATTTGATCATGTCTCCTCCCTAGAAACTTGCCTGTCATTAGGCACCTTATGACTATCAAATATTTATTATATTGTCAGAGGACAAAGCAGAGATAATTGATGTTTTCTATAGCAAAACCCGTCACTGTAGGCTGTTTGATAAACAGTAAGAGTTTCCTCAGCACTTCAAAGAATGCAGTTTCTCAGCTATGTCTTCTTCTTTTGCAAAATTCCCATAAATCTACAAAGGTTTCCAAGCCACGAGAAGATATTTGCTATGTGCTCTACAAATTGGAAAGAGAGGCAGGAAAGCCACCATCATTGACCAGACAGTGCAGGGACAACCAGGTCTGGGAACAGGCACCAGAGATGCTCTGGATGACCTCTGCCAGTGCAGCCACAATAGGAAGAGAAGGGACACTGTTAGGACCCAAAACATTCTGAGCCAAGGTAGAAAGCCACCTCAGCCTCTGGAGAAAGGATGCTACCACAAACCCTGGCTTAGGGCTGGGAAGAAAAGTGTTTTCATGTGGTTGTCATGGTGTGATAGTACTTTTGATCCTGGGCAAGTCAGAGATCACACAGAAAGAAAAAAAACCCACAACAGCCCAGAAACCCAAAACAAACAAACAAACAAACAAAACTCCACCTCGATATTAAATTAAGGATCAGGATGTTCTTATTTTAGCTCTGTTGATTCATCCAGACAGGTTCTTCCAAGAAGATTCCTGCACAAAGAGCTTGGGATTTCTAAAGAACTAAGGGCATCAGGTCTGGAAATGCTTAGTTAAAATTTTGGCTCTTTCACTACCTTATGTGGTTTCCAGCTGGCTAATTCATGTTTCAGTGCCTTAGATGGTTCATCAGCAAGTCAGAGCGGCAGCAGTGTCCCCATAGAAGTAAAGGAATAAAACCATGTTCCTAAATATGTAGATAATTAACAATGAAAAAGAGTAAACACAAAGGATAAAAATATGCTTATTTTAATGATGTTGTAGCTATGTAAAGGATACAAAGGATAAAAATATGCTTATTTTAATGATCTTGTAGCTATGTAAAGGATACAAAGGATAAAAATATGCTTATTTTAATGATGTTGTAGCTATGTAAAGGATTATGATCTTGACTAGCTAGAAAATATAGCTCCTAGTGACTTTGTGAGGTAAGGTTTTATTTTAGTTGCAAGTTGACAGCTGTTGGCTATAGTCATCTGAGTATGTATTTGTATATCTGAAGATTATGGTAAATTACAAATATTATTTGATGCCTGTATTAAATGGTATTTAAGGAGTGGGTTGACTGTAAGGTGCAACAAAAAGAGTAGTGTTTGTTCTGTCCATGGGGATATAATTCCAAATCTGTGGCCAGCTATTCTGAGGGGCTTTACAAAGCCATAAACAACTTAAAACTGCTGCTGAAGGGTTATTATTCTTGGTCATTGCTATGTGAAAGTTCATTGAAGGGTTGTGAGCACTATCCCTTACTCCTCAAGAAAGACCCCTGCTGTCCTCATAAATTTTGTCTAACCTCAACAACATTTTGGGATGGCTTGTGCCTTTGGGCCAGACTTTTGCATGCAAAGGGTCTGGTTTTGTTTTTGTATTGACCTCCAAGGATGCTATATATGGCTTTGTTTGCTTCTATAATATTTCCCACAATGTAAAAAATTACCTTAAAAAGAAAAATGGTTTTGTTTTGCCATGGAGATAGGTATAAAGTCTAAAAGCAGGCACAGATAAAATAATAAACATTCAAAACTGAACTTTGAATTATTCTTTGTTTTGGAATACATTCTTCCAGCGTGTGTGGATTCAGAGATATAAGACTTTCCCTTGGGAATGAAAACCAGGAGGATTTCCACAAGTCATCTGACCACCTGGTACAGTGTATGCTGTTGAAATGCTTGCCCACAGTACGCTCTCAGAAAAGGTTTCCCTCTCTCTCTGACACAGACTTCAGTTGTCTTAGAAGAGCTAAGATCTGTAATTCTTGGGATGATTTCTGTTGCAAAGAAGTGATGGGCTGACTGATACCTGAGCACAGGGTCATGATTTAACAGACTTGCAGGTGTGTCCCACTTTGAGGAAATGTCAGGAAAGCACATGGGCTTTGTGTGTGTGTGTGTGTGTGTGTGTGTGTGTGTGTGTGTGTGTGTGTGTGCATTTGTTTGTCCTGAATTGCTGTTGAGATGAGTCTGGCTCAGTCAAGCAAATCTTATCCTGATACTGAGCTGCTATTTCAAAGCCTTGGTTTACAAGGGGAAGTTCTGACAGGTAACCATTGTGCTACTTGCCAGAACCTCTTCGGAGGGAATGCCTCTGAACTTTTTTTTTTTCCTGTGGGGTGACCTGCAACGGGACTCTTGGTGTTCAAGCATGGCTTAAGGCCCAGCCATTCTGGGGGAAAATACTTGGTTTTAAGAGCAGGTACCTGTAAGCACAAGGGTAAAATGTCAGTTTTATAGCTTTCTTAAACATAAATGTTTTAATTTGGACTTGGAAGAACTACCTATATTTCTCAGTGTTGTCATGAAATTGAAGGTACAGCAGTGTGTACCAATACATAGATGCTACATAGTAGCCTAGATGGGGTAAATTGATATAACCTCTTTACAAACAGTTGCATTTTTTTTTCCAGATAGAGCTGAAGACAAAAGAAATTGACAAAAGAAATTAACAAAAGAAATTGACAAAAGAAATTAACAAAAGGTTCTTATGTTAGTTTGTAGATTATTCCACTCCTCATACTTTTAAGAAGAGGTGATTCCAGAGGGAAAAAAAACCCTGTGTTTTATGGTATGTCTAGCAGGACTGATTTTGACATCATGAGTGGTGCTATTTAAAAATATACTTCCCACTCACCTCTGTAATTATTTATTTATTTACTATAATTCCTCACACACAAGAGAACTAAGTCTGTTCCAGTATCCACTCCACATGCTGAATCCACTCTAAGCCAGTCTCTGCTTTTGTTTTACACACAAGTTTGCAAGAGAGAAAAAGGTAGGAACACTTTGCAATTTTGCTGACCAAGAAAAGTCTCCCATAATTCCCATAATTAGTCTCCAAAGTTTGTTTACCTAAGAAAATTGCTTTATTTTCCAAAATGTGTGAATCAGATGCACTGACTGTTATGGCTTAGTAATGCTATTCCCCAATTTGGTGCCTTCTCCTGCCATGCTGAGACTCCAAAACCACTTTACTGCTCACTGGCTTCCCCTTCCCCCACTTCCACCTGCAGATGGCCAGAGAGGAGAGTTGTAGACACAAAAACAAAAACCACTGCGTAAGACAAGAACAATTTGCAGGAAACTGCAATAAGATAAGAAAACAAACAGTTACAGCAACAATATTAATAATAAAGGCAAAAAAAAAAGGTGGAGAGCTCAAGCCAACAGCAGCCACACCACCCAAACTGATCCCTCTGGTCAGGACCAGTGCTACCTCACCACTACATCTGCCAGTCTTCGCTGGAAAATGAGCACCCTTTGTTCTCTGACGTGAAAGAGAGTCCCTTTCACCAGCTCCTGGCAATAATGTAAAATGCTACAGAATATCATTAGCATCATAGCCACACCCAGACAGCTCCAGGCTCTGCTCCTTCACAGTTGATCTGGTCCAAAACCAGTACACTAAATCAACAAAAATTTTTACATACCTTTTGAGAGAAAACCACTGCAAAAGTAGACATGAAGATTCACTTGGTGATAAGAAATTCTTATTGTATGTCTGCTTAGCTTTAACAAGGAACTGTGTTTTCATGTTAAAACAGTAGACAGGAATGAAGAGACTGTCTGTTGCAGTTTATGGTCTCTGCCATAAGATTCTACTGTAACTTTTGGGAAGTTAGCTCTATTCCTCACCTTAAAATGTAGAAAACTTGACAGTAAGACACCTTTTCCCCATATATGGAATACAGGGAAACGTTTGCCCGTAAATGCCCTTCAGGGCATAAGAGAAGACTTCTGTATTTGCTGTTTCTGAGCTCCTTTAAATACATTTCTAGTTTGCATGGAAACATCACTGCCGTCACTGTAGGTAGGCAGCACATGCTAAAGAGAGGCTATATTTTAGAGCATATATTTATTTATATGCTCTAAATTTTTACTCATATAATATATTTTGTATTTATATTTTAGGTTATTTTGGGATTTGACAGCATTAGACTGCTAGACTCTAATAACTTATAATTACATAACCTGTGAATTACGAAAATATCCAGAGGTTTTCAGACTCTGTTGATGAATTTAATTGCAATTTAAAATCTTTGTCAGATGAGTACAAAAAGGACTGTGCTGTGTACCACCCTTCTGCCTGCTCAGTATAGTGACTCTGTGTTCAAGTATTGTACCTGAATCAGCAATTCAAAACACTTGAACTTTCCTGTTCCACATAAAACCAACACCAAGTTGTTGATGGTCCAAAGGACCCCTCCTGGCAAGATACTGTCTAGTGAAAGAGGAAATAAAAAATAAAAGAGAAGAAAAGAAAAAGCAAAAGGCTTTTAACTTGTGCTGCACACGATAATGATAGAGTGCCTTCAAAGAGCAGTGGGGTTTTTGAAAATCACAGGAGTGCAACGAGGTCACCCATAGATACTTGAATTATTAACATATGTTTAACCATTAAAGAAAGATGTATTGATAGAATATCAATGTGATTAATTATTTAGTTACACAAAGTACAGCTTAGAAAACAAATTAAGTATTCCCTACAGTTTGGGAAAGACAAACCTTGAATAAATGCATCATAAAAGAGATTGTTACCACAAGGCCTGGTAATAACAGATGATCTTAGTGTATCATGGAAAATATGTTTATGTTGGTTGTATTTATTTTGGTTACAAGATGAGCCTTCATCAGTTGATGTGTGGTGAGATGGAATGGAGAAAACCGCAAAAAAAAAAAAAACAACTTTGTGCTTGAAGGGAAATGTGGCAGCTTTTCAGCTTGTGGTTTTCAAACAATTGGTTTTTGACAGAAGTGTGTACAGCTGTTTGAGGAAGAAAATCCACCTAATAGATACCTTACACATGCTGTTTTCTGTAAGTAAGTAAGAAAGTAAGTACCTCTGACTGTATTGCTAATGCAGACCCTGTGGTAAGATTGGGACATCTCTCTTCTAGTCTTTGTTGACAGGAGAAAAATACTATGCTCTTGGAATCTGTTGCTCTTTTTTTTTTTTTCTGTCAGCCATGGCAAATAAAATCTTGAGTCATTGCATATCTACTTTGTAATACATTTGTGGCCGAAATTCCTTCAGATTTTGGTTCCAGTGTATGATTATTTCATCATTTCTTCAGTCATTGATCAGCTATTCAAACAATCCAAGCAGATTTTTGATATTAAGTCTTCAGGAGTAAAAGATAAGTACTTTTCTTCTATGTATGTGATACTGAAAACATTTAGTTAGTAAGCATAGTTTTGGGGAAACCTCCTAAGACTTGCCTTTATTTTATTTATATATAGTTTGTGGGCATATTGGCTGAGTTAGGTGCCCAATACTCAGCAGTGTTTTTCATCAACAGTCAGGCTGCATGCACTTTTCTACCTTCAGTGTTGGAGGACTTGCCACAGCAGGTGAGGTTTGTGTTGGTGTTTTCCATGCTTAGAGACAGACAGGATAATGACTGCCAACATACGCATATCCTTTTCTCCCTTGGCTGAGACAAACTGAAATAGTATATCCTCTTCCCAAGGGATGAGAGGAAGGAGAGAGTCTGAAGCCAACTAGAGTGTCTATGGCACAAGTGAGAATCAGGAAAGTTTCAGTACCTCTGAGTATAATCTCAGGATTGAGATGAACTGCAACACAAGTACTGAACGACACACACTTTCTTTGTGATGACACAAGATGGGAAAAATACTCTCAACTGTCTTTATATCACTGTACTTTTCTGATGCCAGAAAATACACTTCTGTTTAGTGTAAAGGTATTATGAGATGCTACGGATAGTCAACTTGAAAATTCAACAGGAAAGTTGGTATGCATGTGGAATAAAGAAAGACAGGATAATGCACGAGTAAAAAAAAAAAAAAAAAAAAACAAAAATTAATTGTAGCCAAGAATTGTGCAAGCAATTCTCATTGTGCCGGAAATTAAACAGCTAAACAGTGATATATCACATGATATCTTATCTCTATTGTGTCTGAAGAACCATATCTAGGACATTTTTGTTGCTTTATTTGGTTTTCTCTGTTGAGTGAAGATTTTCAGCTTGTCAGTCATGTGCATAGGGTTCCACCTATGTATTAGTATTAAAGCACAGCAATTATTGTGTGATTCATATTGCAGTTTATTACTCCATTTTGGCAACTGCAGTCATCTGGGGTAGCAGACTCTGGGCTTCCTAGGAAAATCAGACTCCAGGCCCTCTTGGAAACAGATGTCCCATGCATCTCACTCAGGAGAAGACAGTCACAAAAGGTGTTTGTCTACAATTCAAACTGTAATCATGTCACAAATGAAAATTTTTTCTTTAACCCAGTGGGGCAGAGGCAACTCTCTGTTCAGGTCACTTTGGTCCAGGGCTCTCATGGACCTTGTCCTCCTGACATGTCTTGGGGTGTAGTGACAAGGGAACAAAGGCAATATTTATTCCATGGTCCTGGGGTGTGGAACATAGAGATGCTGTGGAGGTGGGCTTCTAGTGTTTTTGAGAGAGAGCTCTTTGTCCCTTGTTTCATACTTTTAGGGAACTTGCTGAATAATTTAGTCTTAATAGGCTGTAGGGACTTCACACGTGTAGGTCTTCTGCCAGTTAATAATACTTCGTATGTATATTACTCTTTGCATCTGCAAAGCACTTTACAAACATTAACTAATTAAGCCTCACAACACTCTGAGGAGGTAAGTATAAGTAAGTTATTATTGTTACGTAGGGAAGGTTCTTGGCAATCGTCTCAGTGGAAGTCTCAGGGGAAATCCTAATCCTCCACACTGCAGCCCTTTCGAATCTTCAGTCCCACTTGTGAGTTACATTTACAGAGTGAATTCAGAAATGAAGCTACGCTCCCACTCCTTGCACATCCATAAGGAAATTTTGCATACTCTGCAACTGCTTACTTGCCTCTTGCACCAACTCTCAGTGCTAGCAGAGACAGCTTTAGGGATTGCCTGTCTTCTGTACTTCTCCTAGGTCTCTTTCCTTCATAGAATCCTGCATCTTGAAAGGCTGCAGTGAATAACAAGTGTTATGATGATTTTCTTTGAGAAGACAGAAAGCTTCTTGGAGAAATCAGAAAGAAAGCAATCTTGGGGGAAAACCCAAATAAACAACGTCTATAATAACATGGTATAAATTCACATGAGTTTATACTTAGAAAATGGAAGTTTCTACTTTAGAACTTCATCCCAGCTAGTGGTAAAGATTCTGTTGATGTCAGTCATGCAGGAACAGCCTGAACAAAATCATTAGGAATCCCTGTATTTTTTTGCAATGCATGGATTTTCAGTATGGAATTTCCAGGAAAACTAGTGCAAACTGTGCCCAAAATTCTGAACATTCAAGCTGATAGCATTTTATCAAGAAAGCAATCCCCAAATGCAATGTCAGTAAAAACAACATTGACCAATACTGTTTTCTCCAGCTTCCAGAAGAACTTTTCTGCAAACTTGGACCAGATTTTTTTTAATTGCTCAGAGGTTTCTCACAATGTCTCATGCAGAGGTGCTGTGCAGGGAGGTCTGAAAGCACTCTCAGCTGTGACCAGCTAAGACTTTGGCAAGTGCATATCAGAAGCAGAAAAGCATGCCCCACAGGTCACATAATTAATTTCTGACAGGAGAGCACTCTCTATGGCTCTGATGAAAACTGGCTGATGACTCAATTGAAAAAGCACATTCAAATCTCTGCTCAGCAGAGTTCCTTGTGAGGATTTGGGGCTTTGTAGTCATAACAGTGCTGTTAATATACCACATAAAAGAGGCAGTTTGAAGCTCTTACAAGGGCAGTGAGAGAAAGCAGGATGGCAGCTGCTCTGTCAGTCACTTTCTTTTCTATGGGAACCAGCTGGCTGTTATTATCACTTATTATTTATCATTTAAGCTAGATTTGTTATGAAAAAAAAAAAAAGTAACAAAACCCCCTAAAAATACCTTCATGGCCAGAAAAAGTGTCTGTGGGGACTTTGGAAGTGGTCTGTGGGGACTTCCTGTGGTTTGATACATATTTAGGCTGATGGTTTTTCAATACACCATTCCTCTCCAACCACCTTAGCTGCCATATTAAAGTGATCAAGTTGACCACAGATTTACTAAACTGAACTATGCAGTTCATTTAGTCTTTAAACCACATAAATACCAAAGAGGGATTTCTCCAGTTTCCAGCATTCATCTTGAAACTACGGCTTAATATTAAATCATTAGACCTCAGGCAATTTTTTTTGCACAACCTACAAGTAGGCACTTAAAATCTCAGTCATCTCCCACTGGAAGTGAAAGGAGTGTGTCCTGTGCAGTAGAACACAAGGGCAAGTTTCTATTGAGGCTGAAGAACCTTGAAAAGGTTATCTATTTGAATAAAAGTACAACATGCTTGAAGATAATTTGATTTCTTGGAGATCCTTGTTTTTCAACAGCTGCTTGTGGCTACTTAAGTATGTGTTTTCAAGGGAACAAGCCTAGGTGCGCTTCACTGAGGCACATATTGACTTCTGTGCTTTAACTTTGCATATGCTATTTTCTTTGCTATTGTTTGAAGGGGATGTACATCTGCACATCTGTGTGTGTCTGTGCATTTATTTACCTAGGTGTTCTCTGCAGGGGAAACCAAAGATAAACACTCTTTAATAAAGACTCATATATGTGAAATTTTCTACATGTTGAAAAAAAATATGTAAAGACACAGTTGACTGCCATTCACACTAAGCAACCAAGTAGCAGAGCACTAACATAACCATCAGCAGACATCACCCTAGGCTTTACCCCGGGCACTTCATGCATGGACCATGCTCCTTGCAAAGACCACCCTACTCCATGCTACCGTCTACCAGACCCCTCCTTCAGACTCCTCTCCATTGTGACCCCTATAAAAGACATGACAGGACTAAGCAAATGGTTGGTATGGATTAACCACTGTGCTTTATTGTACTTATCTGTTTAGGCTTGCCAGGACATTCTGCTCTTCTCATCTGCTCCTTACATCCACCTGCTATCTATTGTGTCATGACTTAAATCAGGCCCTGAATAGATGTGTGTGAAAGGATAGAAATCAATTTGTTGTTCAGTAGTACAATATCTAGTTAGACAGTATCCATAGACAGCACTGCAGGACAGCCAAATTATAACAATCAATATGTCAGAGAATTGGAGAAACAAAGTGAGAAGATAAGTAATAGGCCCCTCTGCTTTAGCTGAGGCCCCAAAACTATTTGGAGCATATATCTCATTGCCAGGGAGTGACAATTAGCCATCAAGCAAGGATTAACCCAGGTAGCTCAGATCAGCACAGATTTTGAGGCACTTCCAAGGTATATTAAGGTGCTGTCATTTGGATGATTCTGGGAGGAACACAGGAGAAAGCCTTTTTCTATGCACAGTGGAATGAGATACTTCCAGGTGTTGCTGCATGACCCAAGGTGCTGTGAGAGCACCTTGAATTGCCTTGCAAGCATGTGGCTCAGCAAGATTTGTTAAGACTACCCATACTAGTCAGTACAAGCTTGCCACATCTGTCTTAGTGGCATTTGAAATTTTTTTCAGTTGTGTTTTTTGCTGCCTTTTTGTAAGTTCTGTCCCAAAGAACATAAGGGCAGCACTGTGCCCTCATTCTCCTGGACTTAAGGAAAATTAGGAAAAGAGATCCACAGAAGTTTTTTTGCATTAGAAAAAATGTAATTTTTCTTTTGCCAAAATATTTTTAGGAGCCTGGTTCACTTTGTAATCTTTTATCAACTTTTCCACTTTTATTTCCTAGGTACAATCAAGTGCAAGTTTATACCTGCTCCCTTCCTATATATACACACCATACTTGAACATCAGATGTTTTTGCATTGTTCAACTACCTGTAAAGTCATTCTTCTTTATTCCTTGTTTTGATAAACAAAAAGCAATTTGTTCCTTCTCCTGCCACAGTTCAGAAGAGCTTTAAACAATCACAGTTTTTGACCTTTAAGTCAAATTGTATTCTTACATGCTTGTGTATGATTTCTGTAAGTATTGCATATACATTTCTGAAGATAGAACTTGACCAATCAACATCTTTCACCATGAGCCAACCTGAGGGAAAATGAGTTTGTGTTGCAAAAGAAATTTATCTCAACACAGAGTGGGAGTATAGTACACATACAACATTGAATTTTCTGATTCAATGTTTTCACTAAGAGGATGGTAATAATCTGCACAATTAATCTTTTTCTGAAAATCACTCTTCAAGCAAGATTTAAATATTGATAGGTGGTCAGTAGGAATATTTGGATTTAATGTCTTTGTTTCCCTTGGGAAGTGCGCTTCTGCCAGGACCTGTACCTTGCAGTCAGGCAGCATGCATACAAGGAAAGGAGGTGCAGTTCAAGCATGTGCTTGAATTTGAAGGGTTTCCAAAACTGGCTGCTTTATTCACACTCAGAAGTCATCATCTTTCAATATCTTCTTCAAATAAAAAAGGAATTTTAGACTTAAGTTTTAGGAGAAATGGGTATGTTTTTATGATGCACATGATGGTGACAGGGAGAAAATAGTAGGTTGAGACGAGCCCTCCAGGGTAACCAGTTAACCATGAGTGGGAGATATGAAGGTCCTGCAAAGTACCCACACTAAGATGTGCATCTCAGCTCCCCTTCAAGGCCAAATTCACAGGAAAAATGAGGTTTTTACAATTGTTGCCTCCAAAGCCTTAGCTGAAGTTATAGTACATGATGTTTGATGTTTGTGCCAGCATGGAATTCTTTGATTTCAGTGTTGATACACAACCGGGGGCTTTTGCTCAGCTGTGATGATAATGATGTTCTTCCAGAGCACAGACACTGCACTTATTTTTCAGATTTTATTCAAAATTTTCTTCTTTTTTAGAAGAGACAATATTTTAACATGGGAGCACTAAACAAGCAAAAGACCATATTTTGACTGCACCAGGTGAATTTTTGCAAATTATCCAGTGACTTCTTTTGGAGTTGTTTTGGAGAGTTAAGTCCTGGGAACTGCGCCCTCCTCCTCATGCTCAGCAGCCCTGAGCCCACTGTGTCAAACATCTGTAATTCCTTTCCTACCTACAGATTTTGTGTTAAATATGGAGACAAAAGTGACAGGGAAAACCGTGTTTCGATCTATGTGAATTATGATATTTGAGAGTTACACTAAACTGTTATTTTAAGCAAAGTATCTCAAAACGTGGTGTGACAGTAAGAACGGGGAGATTTAAGTGCCCTCGATGAGCTGAGTAGCAACTACTCACAAAGCTAATGTCTTCTCGGTGTTATGCCAGCTGAGCTCCCTGACATTCTAAAGCCTAAGTTGTTTGTAAGGTTATTATAAGAGATTTCTTACTTTCTGAAGCCAAAGGAGAAAAATAGTAACTGAGGTGAATGTTGCAAGGCCCCCAGACTGTGTTTTTGTGATTTATGATTCAGATGCAGACATCCTGTTCTGGTAGAATTAGCCTTGCTGGTGTATTTGACACTGTGTATCAAAAGGTACTTATTTGACCAGAAAGTGGAAACAAGAAGGGAGTGGTTGAGCTTCTGAGCTGAAACACAAATCAGCCTGTTGTCGTGTGAGGTACTCTCCTGTTCCCCTGAGGAGAAAGCTCTTAGTGGAGTTCAGCTCCTGCGATGACAATGATATGTTTCAAGCTTCTTACTGCACTGTAAATAACATTATGTTATTTACATAACACCCAAAGTGTCTTTGGGTAGGAATACAAAAGTGTAGAAAAGGCATTTAATTAGAAACAACTCCTGCTGTTCATTGTAAAATGGACAATGATTGCAAGCAGTATAACTACCATCATTGCTACTCTCACCTGTTATTGTTATATATTAGTTCATTTCATTACCACCTTTATGTTCTCTATAAAGAGGGTTTAAGCCTGTTCTGGCCCTGTTATTTATATGCTAGTTGCCTGCCTCTGAACATGAAAAAAAAAATACTTATTTAAGCCAGCTGTAAAAGTTTTGCCCAGATCTTCTCTCAGCCTTCCAGCAGCATGAGTCAAGTGAACAGACCAGAGGTGACAACAAAGAACAATATCTGAGAGCAGCCACAGAAATCCTGTGAGCTGATGGAGAGTTATACAGTTCATTTTTAGCATACTGGTTTTCTATAAATACACTGAAGTGGCTTAGGAGCTCTTTGGGACAGACTGTTTTTCTGTGCTGAAAGGAAAACTGGAAAGTTGAAAATCAGCTTGGGTAGTGACAAAAATATTCAACTGTATTATTTAACACTTTATTAAATTCATTGCAATTCTAATCACTTCTGATGACACTAGCTAACATCTTGAATGAACTGTGAACTCTGATAGATAGTTTAAACACCAGCTGTATGGTGTCCAAAGGATGGAGGAGATGATTTGAAACATTTTTCCATGTCTGAATTCCTGCTATGCTGGGTAGTTTGCAATGAACCCGAAATAACAGAGCTACAAAAGGAAAAAACATTGCTATGGCAACAAACTAATTCTAATTTAAGTGAGCTTGGTGTAAGAAAAGAAGCAATCGTGTGATTTAAACAGAAACAGACTTTGCAAAATAAGAAATGCAATAATTAATTAAAAAGTAGACATTAATTTAGCCCTCTACCTGTAATAATTTTGCACATCCACCTGTAAGTCTCTTTTCTCTGGTATTTTCTAAACTTACAGAAACATAGAACAACATTTGATGGCTTTAGAAACAGAGATACAAGTTAATTGAGTCCATCATGGGAGAGACATAGGAGTCCCTAAACAAAATTAGGTACAGAATATGCATGTAAGGTCAAGATTACTTATAGCTCGTGTTAGGCAACAAATTAGGAGCCCAAATTAGGAGTTGTTATTGCCAGAAGCTATCTCCGCATTCAGTGAAGTCCAGTAGAGTAGTACGTCCACTATGTCTTTGGCTGAATTGTCAAGAGCATATTTTCAAGCCATGGTCTCTCTGATTTTCAGGGACCACAACAGGACTCAGCTATCTCAATTAGAAGAGGAATGTAGATCAATGGCCTTAATTAACTCTGGTGGTTGACAGGAAGAATAAAACTGTATTCCAATGCAATTTAATGCCACTCCTTTACCATGCTTCAAGCTGCAATGATGATTTCTCTGACTTCCAGTTAATTAAAAGCAACAATATCTGCTTTTTCTACAGCCTTGCTGCAAGATAATGCTTTGGTGAAAGGATAAAATTAAGAATCTTCATCTGATAAACAAGAACTTTCTTGTTGTTAGTATAATGGAAGAAGATAAAAACAAACTCCTTTTCTCTCCCCAAACATCTTTACAGGCAGATAGCTTGGCCGATCTGTTGGGCTTTTTTGTTGTTGTTACATTTTTTAATAATTTATTTATCTTTTTTTTTTCAAAGGATAGACTGCTCTCTTAGAAAAATACATTTATAAAAGTATTTTGTAATTCTATGTAATGCTTTGTTTTCCTCATTATTATCTCAGTCACTTTGTGGTAGCTGTCAGAAACAAGTCCACAGAGTGTGTGTGTTGCAATGTACTGATTTGTCAAGGAGACATGGTATGCTGTGTTATAAAGCAATGATGTTGCCTGCACTGCCTGAAGGAATGGACTCTTTAGCCCTGCAGAAGACAAGGGGAAAGTTTTGGGAAAGTGCACTTGGGACATGTAGGTGCCCCTCATTTTGAATGCATTGCCTCTTGGTGATCAAAGCTCTAAAATGGCTTAGCAAGCAATGGATGACACCTTTTCATCTCTACTCGGCTATTTCAAAAGCTTCATCTTTGCCACGAAGGCAAACCAGATGATTCAAGGAGTTACTTTTGATTGAAAGAAGAGTGATAACTTAGTCAGTCAATCAATTTCAAATAGTCTCTGCAGTAAATAAATGGCAACTTGTTCATTTTCTGTTGCCACAAAACACAATTGGATTTGCCTGCAGGGAAGCAGTGGCTTTATCTATAGTATTTGGTTACATTCTTTCAACTGAAGATAACTGGGGGAGTGCAGAATCTTGAAAAATGTTGAAATACTATGATTTCGTCATGTTAAACTTGAACATGTTTAATACTTACTGAAAGATTAAATGGCATTTGAAATCAAATTGAGTGATTCAAGCTTGCAGAATAAGGCCTAATCTTTGGTTGTTTTGCTTCTGCAGAATAAAATTATCTCTGTAGTAAACATGGTTTTTTTAAAGTATGTTTACTGAGCTTTTTTGGTTAAACTGTCTTCATTACCTCTCACTATGTTTTGGGCCTGAGTTTTGTGATTTCGTTTGCTTTTGTAGGTGAATGTTTCAATCTACTTGCAGTAATTTTTTTTGCCTCACAGCTGGACACTCCAAGAAGATGTAATTACTGTGTGACTACTGTGACTTTCTTAAGTAAATATACTGGTTTGAAACAATCAAGCTTTTTATGCAGATTATTTAATTTATGTAATATCATTGATTTTTGGAGTTTGAAGGGACTAGTTATTCCTGAACAGACCTTTTCTAATTATCCTAAAATTCCATTCAGTCATTCCTTCTGTATGCCCAATTATGCCTAATGGGTAAAGGTGAATAAACCCTTTTAAACAGATACCAGATCTTGATAAAAAGAGATTGCTGTAGGGTTATCTAAAACATATTCCAAGTTTCCCAGTAGACAGGTTTTGGCCATTAATACAAACTTACATTTTTAATTGTTGGTTATAAATTTTTCATTTGTCTTTAGGTGGTGGACTTGTTTCCCAGCACCATTTGCTGTATCTTTCAGTAATATCTTTCCTGTTGTTTGTAATTTTTCCAAACTCTGAGCCATTATGGACTTTATCTGCAGCATCTTCATTCTTGCCACATCTCCATGGATCAATGCCTTTCAGACTACACAAAAAAGAAGAAAATTCTTCCCAAGGTCCTTTAATGGCATATCTCAGATTTATTGTGAATTGTGACTCATTAATTAAAGAGGTGCTGCATTAATGCATTGTGTTTGCATGGGGTAGAATTTTAAGGAATGTCTGGCTTCACAGGAAGTTATCCTGGCTGCCTTTATTAATCAGATGCCTTTATTAATCAGATGTGTACCAAATTTATTGGAATCACCTATTTGCTCCATAATCACCTTGAATTACAATTTTATTTTCAAGGCCTTGAAGACTGTTAAATAAAGAATCTCTTTTCATGTTTCTACCTTCATGAGAGGAAGGCAGCAAAAGACAGCAAAAGAAGTTAGAAGAAACATAAGTCTTATTTCTTTTAAAGGATTTGGTGTCAATGGTATTAAGTGGAGATTTTGAGGGTCCAGTATACTAGCTCTAGTCTGGATAGACTGGCATTGTTTGGAAATAATTACATTTCTGTAGGATATATTTTGTATACTTGCCTTGAAGAAAGATAAGGACTTGAAATGCATAGAGGTACCTAGGGAAAAAGCAATTTATTGTAAAACATCTCCCACCGCAGATGGTTTCAAGCTGAAATATATCACAATGTATTTGTATTGCTCCCACTGATGGTAATTTTTAATGCACTTCTCATGGTAAAGAGCTCTTTTGAGGACAAGCTTGATTTGAGAGGAACATTCTTAAACTGAGGGGAATGGATGATAGGAATGGTGACTATTACAAAGAGAAACATTTAAAGCACTCAAGGAATTTATGAATTATGAAGAAAAATTGTCAGTTAGAAATATTGTTATTATGTTGATGTCCCTGAAATTAAAGGTGAAATTTTCTTATTTATTCCATTACCTAAGAATTTTAATAGGGTATGTGGCTTGCATAAAGGCTCTCCCTCTATCATTTTGCCTTAGGAGTGAAAAAAATAAAATAGTTTCATTAGCTAATTATAGGAGATGGGCAAGACTATCAGTGGAAGATGACCCTTGAACTGTTTGTTTTGGCGTCTATCTCTAAATTCATGTCCTACCTTCTAAGCCAATAAATACCTCTCTCTCTCTCAGACTGGGACTAAAGGTAATGAACAGCACATCCTTCTTCATCTGGGATCCAGTTCCAATCCAGGTCCATCTTATTCTGCAAAAGCAAATTCCATAATTAAATGTTGGGGATGCAGTCTTCAGACCACATGGGTCAGGCCCTCTTTAAAACGGTGAAGAGCCTTGAAGAGGCAGCATAGGACATAGAAGGCTGATAGTAATCAATGTAGGGATGACAGACACAGTAGGAGGAAATTTGATCAAGGTGAATATAGCATCTACCATTGCAAACTCACATCCATGTTTCTAGCCCAAGACACTTCTGTTCTTCACAAAAGAACTGGTAGATAACATGGGTAACACACATGTGTTGTCTAGGAGAAAAAGGCATTGTGAGAAATAGTCCCTGTGTGGTTTCAATATTCAGCATTCCATCGCATTCAGAGAGAACTCAAATATCAGCAGAGGTCACCTGGCCTGACAGCTGCAGTCAATGAGAAGATTTCCTCCAACACTACAGGTAAAGACCCCTACATATGACCGTATGGTTCTCCTTAGGATTCTTTTCCACATTGTGAACACTCTTCACATTGTGAAAGACACATCAGAGATACTGTAATGTTCACCAAAAAGTACAGGTTTATACAAGTTTATTCACCTATATTTAGGGTTGCAACTGACTAAACAGAAATGCAGAATATTTCCAGGTCTAGTAAAATATGATTTGAAAATTGTCCCTGAAAACTACATCGAAGAATTTTTGTGGATTCAAAGATATTTTGATTGCCTGGTGATTTAATACACCTGTGGGAATGAGTAGAATCTTTTTGGAAGTTCATCTGCCATGGTTTGAAAAACACTAGTGGCATATTTATATATTTTTGTTTCCAGCATTCCATTTCCATTATCTCAAATTCTCAAATTGCTCAGCTCAAATTTAGCAAAATAGCTCAACCAGCACAATCTCATAATTTCATCATTTGATCCATCATTTCTCATGACCATTGACTTTCCTGGAAAAGCAGTATTTGTGATAACATCTCTGGACTTTGTTCTTTATCTCAGGCCTCTGCCTTGTTCTCTTTAGAGCAGATGATTAGAATCCTTAATTCCTTAACTTTGACTTAAATGATCTCTTAAGAGCCACATGACCTAGTCCTTAAACTCAACCATGTTTGACCCTCGAGTGTGATGTGGCACAGTAATTTGTTCCCCCCTCAGGAAGTCACGGGTAATATAGCTGTCCAAGAAGTCATCTTAAAAAGATATTCAATTTTAAGCAGGGGGAAAAATTCTAAAAAGAGATTTTTAAAATTACAAAAGATGTCACTTTGATGAGTGCTTGATTAGGTACTAAATTTTCAAGTGTTCTTTCAAGTCTGGGGTCATCTTACTGTACTGTTAGCCTCCTTGTTCTCTTTATAGGACTTAATTCAAACATAACTAAAATTTTGTCTTTATACACTTGGGCTTGTAACTAAACTTGTTGAGCACAGCAGGGATTTGTAATAAAAGCACCAAATTGAAAAGCACTTTTGCTGTGTCTGAAATGTCTGCTAGGGAGTGTTTCAATCCTCACTCTTTCTGGTCATATTCCCTGACAATCCAGTTATTGAATTAAATCACTTTATGAATACATATTTATGGGTCAAACAGCTCAATAACTAATCCAACTTATAATATTCCTAAATTACTTCAATCAAGTCTAAATCTGTTACATAGATGATTTTCACCTCTGATGTATTTTGTCTAATGTGCAACATTTTGAAAAGCATCATTTGCCTTCTATTACAATACATCACATTAAATCATCTCGATGTGTTCATTAAATGAACATATAAATTAAAGATGTTACATATTATGTGGAATTGCCTTGGATTTCTCACTCATTGAAGGTATCTGTCACAAACAAGGAAATGCATATACAGACACACACAGCCATGGGAACTACCTCTTGTGGCAAGTCCTCTACAGGGAAGGAGGCAAATACAGCATGATGCCCCATCTGTGGTAATGTGTGTCATGCCTCTTGTCACTCACCAAAAATATGGTATCACAAACCTCTATGAAGAGTCAAGTGTGCTAGGAGTCACAGTCAGGAGATTAGTTCTCAGGCTGCTTGTAAAACTACCTCTTATGAAATAACCCTCACCAGATGTTGTGCCTGAGATGATAGAAGGAATCCTAGAGTAATTCAAATCAATGGTAAAATTCTCAAAAACCTTGAAGAGGCCAGGATTTCACAGGAGGGATTTTAATTTGTCGGAGAACATTAATGCCTACAAAATCACTTCTGGGTATATCTGTTTGGGTTGTTTCTATCCTAAGATACCTGCAGCATTTTGATATAAAATTAGCAATTAGAAAACATGAGTGGAGTAGAGGATGAAGGGGTATTGACTGCAATAGCTCCCTAAATATTTTGTGTTCCAAATGTGAAAATTGCTCATTGAAGGATTTTTGAAAATCTTAAATTTTTTTACTCTTGCCATTCAATGACTGGCCACACATTGAATAATTTTTTAAAAAGAGCATAACAATTTAAAAATTGAAGATAAGAATGTACTAGAAGGGAAATATTCAGAAGAACAGGTAGCTAAAGCAGTGTGTCAGGCCTCACAATAACACAGATCAAGAGAAGCAGGTAAAATTACTGCTCAGGGGGTAGAAAAATGTGAAGAATGAGAGAAAATAGGAAGTTTGAAAACAGAGAAAGTGAAAGTCAGCTGAGTCAGCAAGTGTTATCTTGCCTGGGTACATCTCCAGCTCTATGACTCAGCACAGATGCTTGTGCCTTGGTGGATGCCAGAAAAGCCCATAGTTCCTATGGTCATCTGTTACTAACACTTTGGGTGAGCTATTGATTTCCTGTATGCAAATACAAGAGGCTGTTGGGAAAATAATGTAAATAAAGATTCATAGAAGCAAAAAGGAAAACAGCAGAAAATCCTACTGATGTGGCACATGACTCCTCAGTTATCCCTGCCCATTTCCTTGTATGTAGCTGTGCACACTCTTCTGTTTCAAATGCAGTTACTGTGTTATTGATTTTCTAGATATGTTTTTAAAAGCATTTAGGATAGGGCAATTAGTTACTGCTTAATGTAGAATGTCAAAACAGAGCTATTGACCCAACTAATTGATCAATTGGTTCATTATTTCCTTCACATGGCTTGCTGTGGACCTAGTCCAAAAAACAAAGGAAAGAAAAGTTAGTTGGATTTTGTGTTATGTGTTATGCAACAGAAAATTAAGAAAAGATGTTTTAATGTTGAAAGAAAAGAGTTTGGGGATAAAAGCAATTTTCCAGTAGTTGCTGTTTTGTTGAAACAACCACTCATAGGAGAATTTCACAACAGGGCAACAGAACAAATTAAAATACTGAGTTGTGTAGTAAGTGAAGTGGTTTATTGCAACCAAGACAAAGCCTACGCCTTTAACTACATGTTGTGAGAACATATTGATATATCATTAATTACTTCATTCTGAAGTAAAACATAGAATAATAATTACTAAATTAAAGAATCAGTTCTGAGCCAGAAGGCCAGAATGGTGGAATTCAATTGGAACTAGCAAGAGTTTGGGGAAAGTATGTATGAGAGAAAAAGAGGATATGATTCTGGAAACTCTTTTGGCATCTCCATTTCTGAAATGAAGGGCTGCTTCTTCAGTCACGTGAATAGAAGGCCAGGACCAACCTGAAATACCATCTCACAGTGCCAATGATACACAGATATAGGGAAGGATATCTGAAGATTGCAGGGTCCAAATACCTGCTGAAGCAGAGTCAGCTACAGTAGGCTGCTCAGAATTACCTCCAGTTCAGTTTGGATTTTGTTAAGGATGGAGTCTTAACAACCTTTCTGGTCAAATTATTCCCACTTTTTTACTTGCTTTCCTTTGTACCAGCCTCCAGAAGAGATGTTTTACAGGTTGCTCACTTCTGCATTTCTCTCCCATTGTAAACTACAGATGCAGCTGAAACATCCTGAGACCTCTCCTTACGGTGCAGAAATTATTCCCAGTCTTCTGCAGTACTGGTGCAGCTAGGAGATACATATCTAAATTCAAGGAAACTTTCAGATGAATCTTGCTTTCTGTCCCAGTCTCCATTTAATATCAAACAAACAAATAAAAGACAAACAAACTTCACAAAATCACAAATCCCCATTGTTCTGAAAAAATATGCTGCACAGTTTCTCACTGGGCCATGTTGCTTTCTGCACATGTTGACAGATTAAAGGAATAACCCCAACAACCACTGCAAGTCCCAGGGTCCTTTTTTTCTGAAGATTTGTTATTCCCAAAACGTTAGAGATAGGCAGATGTTTTACAAGAAGGCCAAACAAAATACCATAGAAAATTATTAATTAAATAATGATGAATATAGTTCACGAACTGTAACTCATTAATAACAATTACAGAAAATTCTAACTAAAAACGTTCTACAAACAATCACTTAAATATGTAGAACAGGATGCAATTCAAAGAAGCTGAAAGTACAAAAACATATTTAAACAGCTGGAGAAAACACAGGAGGTGCCAAAGATTGTTCTGTTAACTGCATGCTGTACTGGAATAAAAATGAATATAAAGGGATGAGAAACATGGTATTAAATTGATTGTTGCATGGTATTAAATTGAATGTTGGGGAGTTAATTCTCTTTTCATTTTAGTGATGGAAAAGTGATGTGGCCAGTGGTTTGTCCACTGCAAGTAATTTTAATGCAGGGATAAATGTAGGGCAGACAAAGAAAGGCTAGAAAATCTGGGTAATTTAAAAATGCTCAGGGTAAAGAGGCCTCTGAAATTCAATCCAAAAAACTTCAGGTGAAACCAAAGGATTTTCTGAACCATTAGTTATCAACTTCAAGAATTTGTGAAGCATAGATAAAATCTCTAAGGACAAGAGAAGGTCAAATGTAGTACCTACTATTGATAGAAGTACAACAGTATGACTTGGGGAAGTACAAACTCATCAGGATAACTTTAATACATGGAAGATGCTAAAACATGATTGCACAGTCAATTCTTTAACACCTAGAGGAGAGCGAATGAGATAAAATACTTCCAAATTTGATTTGTCAAGAACATATCCCATCAGACTAACCTTTGAGGATGTAACTAGCCAAACAAATTAAGAACAGCAGAAATTTTATATATAAATTTTATAATTTTACATATTTTATATATTTTTAAGACTCTACATGGTGTTGGGCCTGATGTGCTTTTTAGTAAGTAGAATAGAAGTAGTATAGAAGATATCACCACATTGGGCACAGCTGTTTGTTTTATAACACAAAGACTTATGAATTAAAAAAAAGAAAATAATAATATTAATTAATATTAGCCATTTTCCAGCTTACTCTAGGGAACCTTACACAACTCTGCAGAGCTTGCTTCATTCACTATTTTCATTAGTGGCTTGGATTAAAGAATGCTGCTAGAATTCATGGATGATACTGAGCCAGGATGAATGATAGTGAAGAATCAATGATAAAAGATTCTTCATATACTGAACCAATGGTCTGAAATTAAATATGTAAACCAAAGGGAAAAAAGCGTGAAATATTTTGATCAGCAGGAAGTATAGAAATGAAGAGACTAAGCAGCAAGCTGCAATACCACGGAAAAGGGATTATGAGTTACAGCTGATGTCAAACACAACCTGAGTCAGCACTTTGATGTTGCTGGGAGAAAAGGGCAAGTCACATTTTGCAATATACTGACAGAAGGTCATGTGTGAGACGTTGGATGGAACTACTGTTTTCTGTGCATCATCTGGTAGATCTCAGCTAGATAAACCCATTTCATTTAAGGCATAATTTCCTGGAAATTTATGAGAAGGATTTAAGTGATATTAGAGGAGACAAATGAGAAGATGAAGAGGTCTGAAAGACATTAACACTGTGCAAAAGTTGGAGCAACTGTTATTTTCTTAGGTTGACAAAGTGTAACTGAAGAAGAACCTGGTAGAGAATATTTGCTAAAAATATCTGTTCACTACCCATTAGCTTTACTTGAAACAAAGAGACTTTTGCTTTGTTGAAGAATTGTTTCTGAGAAGCAATTCAAATGAGAGATAGAGGGAAATGCAGATCATCTTAGCAGCCCGAGTTGCCTTAGTGGAAGATACTGACTGTTGTCTATGATGGTCTAGGCCATAGTCCAGGATAAATGGAATCCAAAAAGTCAGTCATTTATTCCCCAAGGGCTGCTATGGGTGTTCTATTTTTGAAAAGGAGCAAATAAAAAATTCCATTTCACACTATATCTGACTGCCCCCTGAGGAGCCTAGTGAAGCCTGACTACACTTCTGCTGCTGGAAGCCAATGCTGGGGAGATCAGAGAGCTTCCTGGGAATATGGTAGGCAGCCACAGGCAGTGAGAACATTGAACAGAATAAGATCTGGCATCAATCTCATTCACTGTTTGCATGGCCTCTCCCTGCCATGTCCATCATACTGATCCTTTAACCACCAGATAAATGTTATCTGATTAATAAATAAAAATTATAAAGTAGGATAGCACTTTGATATTTGCATTCATCTTCTCTTTTGTCATCTGTCGTATAAATCTCAATGGCCAAATCAGAAGAAGCAGAAGTAATTCTGAATGCTATATATTATGGTATAGAATGGTATACGGAGGGTATGCCCCTCATGGTGCTGAGAATGGAGATTTTACTGAGCAATTTAGCTACAGCTGCAGCTTTTCCAGCTGAATGCTGAATGATGGAAGAAGCCTGTGTGTTCAGAAAACGTGGCAGTTTTTCAATACTAGGTGATTGCATGGCAAAACGTGCATTCCACCCACAACATACTTTTCCCTGTGCACTTGTATGGTGCACTTCAGTCAATTGCACACCTGCTTATACCATACAGGAGAGGAAATACAAAATACATCTCAATTCATTTTAACTTAATAAGTTATTTTATTGAAGTTGCCCACAATATTTTCTTTGATTTTTCAAGACATTTGTAGGAATAGCTATTTGCACAAGAGGAATATTTGAAGATTAGTTTCTCTGTGTTTCACACAGAGGATATGAAGGTATTAAGAAGGCAAGAGAAAGGAGCATGCAAGAATGATGTATCTCAGAACAAATGAAAATGAACAACACTCTCCAGTTACAGTTTCATCTCCTTTTGTATAGACAATTATGATATTAAGAATCATTCATCACACATCATGTTTCTCCAGCATTAAAATGAAGATGACTGCAATAATTTTTGCCATTTCCTCCTGGAGTAAAGTAAAGATACATGCTAATAATGCTACCAATGGAAAAATAACCCATTTAGCTGAGTGCTGTTTTAAGAGATTGCATTCACAACTTCTTTCATTTCACACAAATCAAACCAGTAATGATCCTTGATGGCTGATCAAGTATCTGCTGTATTCTGTCATTTGTAGAGAGATTGCAGTCTAGCTTTAAACTGTTTTGTCAGTAATTTTCACTTTCTATACCCTGAACTGATAAAAATGGTTGATAAATACTGATCTATTTCACACTGAGACTGAATTTCTAAAAATATAAAATTAAGGAACAGCCCCTTAGTTCAGTAGAGCCACAAATCCCAAAGGTCTGATACACTAGCTGAGGTAATTATGCCTAGCAGTCCACAACATGGTTATTGGCATTATTGGCTTTGTAAAAACCAATTCCAGATCTTAGTAGAAGAATAAGAAGTTTGTGCTGCTATGCTTATTTTTCCAGCTCTGACACCAGGTGTGCTGTGGTTCAGTGCATCTTGGTAAGACCCCAGAGAACAGAAGGAGAATAAATGCAAAGGGTCCTTTGTTTTGTCTCAGGTCACTGGAGAACTGCAATAAAATTTGATTTTAAAAGATGAACCAAACAGAATCCAAAGCAACCAGAACAACAGACCTGTGAAAGACCAAAAGGGTGCTATGACATCCTACCCTTAAGGGAAAAACCCTTATGGTTCAAATCTGGCCCTGGGAGCATAAAATTGTCAGCACCTCCTACTCTGTGCCTCTTAGGCAGAGAGAGACACATTTTGTGTCTCTCAGGATGCATTTTTTCCAAGTTCCTTTCTGTCATTCTGCCTTGAGCCATCAGCCCACACTGGACTCCCAGCAAACAGGCTTTGAGGTCAGTGCAAAACTGCAGTCTGCAGTAGGACTCTTACCAGTGGAGTCTTCTCCAGCACCGCAGCACTGATGATGTTTCTTGAGTCTGGAGGATGACCTGTCTTGTTCATCGAAGGGCTTGTGGACTGTCATACTGGGACTGACAAGCAAATATTTTGAGCAACTTAAGGGATTTAAACCAGCTACTTTTTTTAGTGACATCAAAGGTCTTAAGGTTCCCTCCTTTAATGGAAGAGCGTTGAAAAAAATCAGTTATTTTGAGAAGCAAATAACGGTGACATGGTATTTGGGTCTTTCCTTGCTTTCCATGTCAGTTGTGGGCTTATGCACTGTTTGGAAATGGTTTATGGAAACAATTCACAGCCATTCTAATGGCTGACTGTCTGTACTGCAGTGAGGGGGGTCACCACTGCTGTTCTCCTTATTGCCTATGGAAAACTGGAGGGATCATAGTAAGTATAAAAATGTCTCCATGCTGACTTGGTTTGGTCTTTTGTGTTTCTTTTATATTCCACAACAGCTGAAATGTTAAGATCTATTTCAGGATATTGAATGAAACAAATAATACAATTTCATCACCCAGTCACCTTTGAGCATAGAACATTACCCAATAAACAAGAAGATGGGATTAGAGCAGTGGATTTATGTAACTGCAATAAGGCATAATAATATCTGAGGAGACAAGGGAAGGGGGAAATGAATTCAGATATAATATATTAATAGGGACTAGAGATTCATAAAATTGAACCAGATCACTATGAAGAGACTCAAACCTTAGTGATACAGTTGAAACCTATTTCATTAACTTCTGGCTGAAATTCACATATCCTCCAGAAAGGCGAGTGTTGAAAGATTTCAGTGCTTGTATCAGGAGAGCTGAGAATGAGATAATTAGGGGCAGATGGGAAAGCGTTGCGTATATATTAGACTCAGTCTCTGGGATGTGTCTCTGTTTTCCTTCATGCATGTGCAACAGATTCAAATACCTGTGGTGTGGGAATCTGCAGAATGAACCCCTCAGGCTCTGGGATGCTCTCCTCCTACAAGGTTTCCATATGATTGTTCACCTTCCACTGACACCAGGTAGGTGATGAAATACAGGCCAGAGATTGTCCCTGCCAGTCCAAGGTCAGTGGGGCTTATGGCCATTTATTTAGACACACCACTGAAATGATCCTGGCAAAGTTTTGGGGAAAAAGATGTGTGTATCAGAGGAAGATAAACTAGTAGCATAGAGAAGTCCCATCAATATCCAGATATTCATGCTGAAGACTGTTGGGGAAAGGAGTTGAGAAAAATCCAAAGCACATGGAGAAAGTCGTTTGAGCACTTGTAGAAATGCTAAAGGAAGTCCATGCCAACAACTGTCACTTCTTTATATCTTTGCCAGCAACACAGACAGTGGGATTGACTGCACCTTCAGCAAGTTTGATGTGTGATGTCGTTGACACACTGAAGGAAAGGGATACTATCCAGTGCAACCTTGACAGGCTTGAGAGTTGGGTCTGTGCAAACTTCATGAAGATCAACAAGTCATAGTGCAGGATCCTGCAGTAGGGTCAGGGAAATCCCAGGCACAGGCTGGGGAGAGAATGGATCAAGACTAGCCCTGAACAGAATTTAGGGCTGTTTGTGGATGAAAAGCTCAATATGACCCGGCAATGTGCTCTTTCATCCCAGAAAAGCCAATTGTGCCCTGGGCTGCATCCAAAGTAGGGTGGGGAGGAGGGTGAGGGGTAGTTCTGCACCTCTGCCCTGCCCTGCTCTGCTGAGACCCCAGCTGGAACACTCTGGGGTCCCCAACATAAGTAATAGACAGACCTGTTGGAACTAGTCCAGAGGAGGCCTCTGAGCTTTATCAGAGGGCTGGCACACTTCTTCTATGAAGACAGGCTGGGAGAGTTGAGATTGTTCCACCTGGATGAGAAGGCTGTGGGGAGACCTTAGAGTGGCCTTCCAGTATGTGAGAAGGACTTGCAAGAAGGTTGGGGAGGGACTTCTCACATGGTCATGTAGTGATATGACAAGGGGAAATGGCCTTAAGCTGAAGTATGTTTGGTTTAGATATTAGGAAGCAATTCTAACTGAGTACTGTGAGGGTGGTGAGGCACTGGAACAGATTTCCCAGAGAGGCTAGAGACTTCTTACCCCTGGAAATGTTCAAGACCAGTCTAGACTCTGGGCTAGACTAGGGGCTCTGAGACACCTGATCTAGTGGGAGGCATCCCTGTCCATGGCAGGGGGGTTGGAGCTACAAGATCTTTTAGATTCTATCCAACCCAAACCATCCTATGACTTTATGAATCCTTTCCCAACATTCACCTGAGCCTCAGGCTGTGATCCCTGACTGCCCTCAAAGCCCCTCTAAACCTTTGACTACAGCAAGCTCTACACTTGGAGTTTCTTGCAGCAAAACTAGGTAGGAGAAGTGTTTTTAAAGACATCACTCAATTTCAGAGCTATATATAGTGCACCAGCTTGTGTGCAAAAGCAGTCTGGGAGAGAAGGAAACAGAAAAGAAGTCAAGGGAAGGCATCTTGAAAATCGCTAGTGAGTGTTAGTTCTTTTGGTGTGAAAATTTGTGTATGGGTGCAATCTATCTGTTTATGTATACAGGTATAATTGCACACACACCCCTTTTCCTACTACAACCTAAATTTTTGAAAATCAGAATTGAACTCTTAAGATTTTCTGCCCAAAATAGCTAGTGGAATGTATTTCTTGGTCTGAGAGAAAGAAAAAAATTGATTTTTTCTGAAGGCACCATTCTAATTCCTTATCTGTTTAAGTAGAAAGTGCATTTATTTGGATATAAAAAGAGGGCACATCTTCTACCTAAAGATAATCTTGCTTCAAGCTGTGAATAGAAATTTCTATATACACTTTTCTGTATATCATTACACTATCTAAGAGATATATCAGTTATTTAATTTTATTTTGTGTAGCTGTATATAATAATTTACTAAATGTCTGAAATTGGATGGAAGTTTTGTTACTGACTCCAACAGAAGAATTATTTAAGCCAGTTATTCTTTTTATTTATTCATTTCATTAGGCCTAATTTTTTTTATTAAAAGCAAGGATTGAAATGCTTTGAGATTTACTGCAGTCCTACAGTGTATAAATAAATTTTGAAATCAGAGTTATTGTCTGTCAAATAGCCAAGAACCATTTTCTTCTGTAAGATTTAACATATGTGAATATAACTTATACATAAGTAACATATTGTATGTGTCAGTATATGGCATTTGATCAGCAGCTTTCTTGTAATTTCACCTTCCTTTTCAGAAAATGCAGTAAGTTAGTTTGCTTCCATTACCTTAATTTGTACCATTCATCTTTAAATATATTTGAATCTGGAAAATGGCAGACAAAAAAAAGCGTATGCCAATTGGCATCAGTAGAGGAATCTTCTCTTAAGTAATGAGATAGCACAGATGATCAAGATGTCTATATATATAGGTTATGTCTTTTGTATATACATGCACACAGATATACATAAAGTTAAGCCATGGTGAAGGCAAAATACCTTTTGTATAAAAAAACCCTGTAGACGCATAGAGACATCAATGATGAGGGAAAAAAAGCCAGATGCTTGAAATTCAGGTGAAAAGATCATACATTATTTTCACAGTTACCCTGTTAGACTTTGCTGCAAGGTCAGTTGCTCCTGTCTCTCTGCCTGTCTGCCCAAACTCTGAGGTCTTTCAGTGATCTTGGTTTGAGTGCTCAGGTGTCACCCCACATTTTGTAATACCAAATGAAATGAAAGTACCAGTTCTCCATCTCTCTTCAGGAAGGCTGATTTTTTTTAGACTAATATCTTCTTGAGAAATCTCAGGAGAAGCCAACAGGGAACACTGCACTATTTTGAGGAAGATATAACTACCTGGTTGTTTTGAAATAAAAACCAATCCTTTGAGAAAAAGTATCTGTCAAATAAAGTTGACGAATTGCCTGTGAGCAGGAAACCTTAGCAAAAAAGGGATAGATTCCATTTAGAAAAGACACTCATTTATTTAGGAATCAAGATGACCCTGGAAGGATCAACAGATCAGCATCCTGAATCAATCTTGCCACACTACTTAAAAAGCTACCCATTATTTCAGAAAACATATGATATTACTTCCTCCAGCTTCTAAGTCTGACAATCCACCATAGAGGGGAAAGCTGCTTTTCTGGACATACCATTTTCTAAGCAAATGTCAGCCCTCATGTTTGCCAATAAAATCTTATGCTGGTTTTAGGGACATGTTGACCTAAAGGCAGACCAGCTCCTGTGTATTTGTAGTAAAACTGCATATCTGACTCCCTCTAAGACTTTAGGCAGATGTGATTCTCACATTTGCATTAATATGTTAAATTCTGGTAGTCCCTGTAAAAATCTTTCTGGGAGATATACCTGTGTTTTAGTGCCAATGAGGTGGTTTGTGTTAGTGCCAGTCTTGAGAAAGGTAGGACACACAACAGAAAATACAGATGTTGTCTGCATTTCTTTATTCTCAACAAAAAAGATCAGGGCAGGACTACAACATGGCTTTGGAGCAAAAGTAATTTATGTAAGCCCCTGGATTGTGTTTCACATAAACCCTTTCTTTTTTCCTTCTTTCTTTACCTTCAACAAACATGACCAAATTAACAAAATCTATGTGGGAGCTTACATTTCAGCCAGAATCCTCAGGCAGTACTAAATCTGCTTATGCAGGAGACAGATGTGTTTCCCTTGTCTCTAAACTATTGTCCTAGAAAATGCAGATGAGAACCCAAATCGGGTGTCCAGGCCCATCTGCTCCATTTTGCCTCTGACTATTGCTTATCTAAATTAAATTTTCAACCCCCAGTCAGAAATATTCTTTCAAGGATGCAGCAGAGGGTCTGAAGGCAGGGAATGGATGGAGCAGTTGGGGCAAAGCTCACAGTGAAGACCCTTCACTTCTCGCCACACCCACAGTTCCTGTCTCTAACCCTGCACAGAGGAAATGTGGGCAGAGGAGCACTCCTACCAAATCATAGACCTTGTCCAACAGCAGAAGCAAAAACAAAACTGTGCAGAAGACTGTTTTCAGTTTAGGACAAGTTTAACCATAGAACTGTGACCCCCTGGGTCATGGTGCTTTCAGCTTAGCTCATCATCTTTATACTGGTGACTAGGTCCAGAGTCTTCACTTATCGAATTTTCTCTCTATATTGCTGCAGCAAAAAATTCAGGTAAGGTTACACTTTTCAGTGCAGGACCTTCTGAACTTGTTAACTTGTCATTTTGATCACTCTGACAACTAATGTATGGGAGAGCTGCTGTGATGACCTCTATTCTGCCCCTGTTGCATGAATTAACCTACTTACTCAATCACCAAAATACATGTCAGTCATTAGGGCTTGACTATTAAATTACAAGAACTATGATATATCAGTTAAGACAATTTCTTTCTTTTACTTTTTAATTTTTTCCCCTTTTTCTACTCTGCTTTTATGATAATTCACTGGATTACTGTGTCCACCTCTAAATCCCCCAACATAAGGTTGTGGACCTGCTGAAGTGAGTCCAGAGGAGGCTCACAAAGATGATCAGAGGACTGGAGCAATTCTTTTGTGAAGGCAGACTGAGACAGTTTGGGTTGGAAAAAGCCTAGAAAAGAGAAGACTCTAAAGTGACCTAAGAGCAGCCTTCCAGTACATAAAGGGGAATGCTGGAGAAAGAAAACTGGAGAGGGACCTTTGACAAGGGCATGTAGTAATAGAACAAGGGGGAGTGGCTTTAAACTGAAAGAGGGTAGGTTTAGATTAGAAGAAATCTAATGTAAATAAGAAATAAATTGGGATGAAATCCTTTACTGTGAGGGTGGTGAGGCCCTGGCACAAGTTGCCCAGAGAAGTTGTGGATGTCCCATCCCTGGAGCTGTTCAATGCCAGATTGGATGAGACTCCGAGCAACCTGAGCTAGTGGGATATGTTCCTGCCCATAGTGGTGGAAATTAGAATTGGATCATCTTTAAGGTCCCTTTCAATCCAAACCATTCTGTGGTTCTCTGATTCTGTGATTTCGGCTCAAAACCAGTTCATTTAATTTCAACACATAGAAATGTGTTTGCATTTCTTTCAAGAAGCAGTAAACCTAAATGGAAATAAATTGCCTTTAATGAAATGCAGCTTGCAAGAGCTGACAGCTCCTGAAGTGTCTCTCAGCTCTTGCTCATGCTTTCCTGACTCTGGAAACCCCCTGCTCAGCTCATTCTAGTGTGCAGCCCCCAGAAATTGCAATAGCCACTTCTGTTGTTGCCACTTCTGTTCTGTTTCACTGGTGTTGCCCTTCACCTCTCTGACTGACATATACACTCTTATATATATATAATTATATACATATATACAGTATTTATATACTAAAGGATTTGTATTAGTTTAGTCTTCCATATGCACAGACTTCCAGCTGCACATCCTGAGTGAACACAGCCTTGCTATTTCTGTGAACAGTACTGAGAAGGCATTGGTACCTCCTGCAATCTTCCTAGGGTGTCTTGTCTGTTTTGTAGCCTTTAAGCTTTTAGCTCTTTTACAGACATTTTTTTAATTGTCTTGTCATTCAGACTTGATGGGAATGACCTTAGCAGTAGCTAGAGAAAACAGATGAGTGTCCTGCATCTGTGGGGTGAATTGTATTTGCAGACCTGTTGTAGCCCTTTTCTAGTCTGAAATAAAACAGACATCTGTTTTCAGTTTTGCTTATATCTGCTACAAAATGCAAACAAATAACAGATTGAAATGAATCAACACAGGGCATTTTTAGAGCGCAGTTAGCACATTTTATAGTCTACTGAAAACTAATTTTTGTGGATACATTTCTGATAGAAACTCTGACTAAATTGCTGCAATGGGGCAAAATGTTGCACATTTTGTAAAGTCCCCAGGTGAAATTCTGTATCAGACAAGAAAGGTGGAGAAAGCTATAGAATTAAAAACCTTCCAAAAACCTGAAAACTCGAAGTTCTCTTTTCATGATTCAGAATAGAAACACCAAGAAGGACTACAGGTAAAAGAGGTATTTTATGTAAATATGTCTAGGTCAACATAAGAAGAGATTGGTGTCACTCGATTGTATACTACAGCAACATGAAATATGCAAATAGTTCTAGTTATTATGTGATTAATCACACACTTAAAGTTTTATTGACTTATAACACTAATACAACACTATGGAATATGGAATCTTCCTTGTTTTAATAGCATGTTGAAATTATTTCACCGCACTATTGCACTTCCTTGTGCAATATAGAATCTTCCTTGTTTTAATAGCATGTTTAAATTATTTCACTGCACTGTTATTTGAGAAGCTGTGGTAAGCGAGACAATATTCAGAAAAGTTTATTGACATTTGGGGATAACACACTTATTTAGCTAATGGGACATCTTAGAAAACTGAAATTCACCTAATGGAGACTTCAGAATAAATGTGTTTAAATCAAATACAATATTAAGTCTGTATCTGAGACTTAAATAGGAACATTATTTTCTGACTTGTGTTTGTGTTTTCTGTTAGACAAATTCTTGTTTCTCCATAAAGTTGAAAATCTTATGTAAATGGCTATATACATTTTTGCACATTAGATTTGAATAATCCTAGTTGAAAGTGAGTGTCACATAAGTGTCACATAAGCGTCATGTAAGACATCTGATAGTAGGCTTGTGATGTTACACAAAATTTGGGGAACACTTTTGTAAATAAGTGCAATATTTTATATGAATAATATTTTCTATTATTTTGCCAATGTCAATAAGCTTTTAATAAAAACATGGCAAAAAAGTTAGGTTGTGAAAGGCTGCCTTCTTTTGCAAGTGCACAGTGAAGTGACCCCCTCTTTGTGGCCTGGTTTACTGCAGTAGTTCAGAATGTGCCTTACACTGAAGACAGCAATCCCACTAAAGCCAGAGAGAACAAGACCACATACTGAAAAGTAGTCAGTGTTAAGTCTGGAGTCAGAAAGGCTTCAGCTGCTGAAGAATTACTTTGGAAAGCTGTAGCCATTTAAGGTGCAAGTCTCAGGACACTTGGAAGCCATTTTCAAATAAACTTTTTCTGGCTATATTACAAGTTATTTTGGTATTCCTTTTAAATAATTTGTACTATTAGGAAACAACTTTGAGTTATTGAAACAGAGGTCAGATGGAATTACTTTTGCTGTCACGAGTACTCAGTAAGCAATTGTTACATTATCTTTTCAAAAAACTTAGCAAAAACATCTTAGCAAAAACTGTTCAAAATATTATTTTAAATGTTTGTCTTGCAAAATAGTGAACTCTTGAAACAACTTTGCCAATAGCTGTCTCATACAGTAAATCATGAGTCCTGCCCTGGGAGGGTAAAAGGAAAGACAGTCAGTAGAGTATGGGACTAATGTCAGAGGGCAACTCTACTTCATTAATGGCCATCAAACACTAGTGCAGCTGTGAAAAATGTGTAGATGTAAAGTAAATGCAACAGGGAAGGGTTTTTAAAAGACCTGTTACTCCTATAGCTTTTAAGCCACAGTTCAGATCTCTGTTGAACAGTGTGTGATTCTTTATCAATCTTTCTGTTTTTCTTTTACCTTCTCCTCCTTTCAGCTTCATTGCTGTGTAGGCTTTAGGTGAGTGAAATGAGGGAAATGAGATACCAGACTGGAAACAAAAGGCCCAGAGCAATCTGATGTACTCATGACCTTCTGTTAAGGTTGTTTAAATTGGTGCCATAAATAAATGAAGAGTTCATGGTAACGCTTTTCATCCAAAAAAAAGAGTTTGAAATGGATCTGCAGGGAAGAAAATTGTTCTCTCTCTAGCCATTTACTTTCCTTTATTCTTGTTCACTTGCATCTTTTTTTTTTTCTGTTTTTTTTTGGCACTTGCACTCAGTTGTTACCCAAAACTGCCCTTGGGGCTGACTGAAGAGGTATGTTCCTGTGTCCTTCCCACTCGCGGCTTCAGGGGCTGCCCCCACTCTGAAACTGCTTCTGACCATTTATTAAGTTAGTTTGGAGTAGTGTGTTAAACAGACTGCATCACAAGTATAAATTTAAATGTTTTTGCTCCTGAAAGAAGACATATAAGGCCTATTTCCTTTCTCTGCTTTCCTCTATACCAAATGAAATCTAACTTTACCAGTAAGGGATAAAATTTTGTCATGGAAGTCCTGCCAACTATTCATACAACCTCCACTGTAAAGACTGGTAATGATTGTAAAGTGAAAAAAACACTCCAAGGGGCTTATAAAAAATAAAAATCTATCTAGTGCCACAATGTTCAAGATTGTAAATGTAGGTGTTTTGAAATATCCTTGTCAAATTTGAGACTCTCCAAATGTGCTTATTATCACAGGGTATTTGTCTGTAAGACATTACTGGACAATTTTTATAATTTGCTCACTTTAGAAAGTGCTCAGCATTTAAAGATAATTTGTCCTGCTGGTAGAAAGACATAAACAATCTGATATATGAACAGCAGCTCAAGGAGTAATAACATTTGTTTCCTTTTTCACAGGTAAGAATGCAACCTAAAAGGAAAATATCTGATACAAATCTGAAGCGCTGTAGCAGTTCTTGCAATTTTCTCAGGACTGAGGAGGAAATACAAGTTTTAGTGGTGGCTACCAGCTACCAGAATCGTACACATGCATATTTCCAAATGCAGTCATCTGTCCCTGTGAGGGTTGAAATGGTGGCTATGGATGGCCAAAACTTTTCTCATGGGCAATTTTTAGTTCTGACAGTTCTTGTTTTACTGTGAATTGCATAATATTTTCCTTCTTGGTGCTCAGAGGTCTAAGAAATTATAGCAACAGCAGGGTCTCTGCTTCACAAATCCTTATGAGGCCCAGCCAAGGTGTACAGAAAAACCCAGTCTTTATTTTTAAAAATCTCACACATTTTAAACAAATCTCTTAATATTTAGAGAATTCTGGAGCTTCCTCATTATTAATATGAGTTGTTAGACTTCCTAATTTTATTAATTTGGAAGTCTGTTCTCCTTCATTTTATTTCTTCATTCTAGCTTGGGTGTTGTCCATTTCAATTTATAATTAAAGTCAACCCACAGCTGTCTTATGCTCTGATCATGTCCTCTACTCAGCCCTGGTGAGGCTTGTCTGGAGTGCTGTGTCCAGTTCTGGGCTCCTCAGGCAAGACAGACATGGAGCTCCTGGAGCTCCTAGAGCAGTGGAGGACAACAAAGACGATTAAGAGACTGGTCCATGTCTCTTACAAGAAAAGGGAGCTGGGCCTGTTCCGCCTCGAGCAGAGATGACTAAGAGGGGACCTCATCAATGTCTGTCAGTCTCTGAAGGGAGGTTGCCAAGAGGAAGGATCCAGGCTCTGCTTGGTGGCTCTGAGCAATAGGACTTGAGGCAATGGACAGAAACTGATGCACAGGAAGTTTCACCTGAATATGAGGAAGAACCTCTTCACTATGTGAGTGAATGAGCACTAGAACAGATTGTCCAGAAAGTTTGTGAAGTCTTCCTCACTGGACATATTCAAGAATTGAATGGACATGATGCTGTGCCACATGCTCTGGGATGGCCCTGCTGGAGAAGAGAGGTTGGAACAGATGACCCGCTGTGGTCCTTTCCAATCTGATCCATTTGTAATTCTGTGTTAAGAAGCTATAATGGAAGATCCATGCTTGCTAGTGGTGATCTTATTTTAGTTTTGGAGACAGATACTGCAACAAGTCAGCATATACACTGTACACTTAACAGTTAGGGAATATCCCTTGTGGGATACATAAGTCTGAGAAGCACATAGGTTATGGTAAAATGTACAATTGGCTGTTAAAAAGTCAGTTAAAAAATCCTTGACCTGGACATTTGTATCATGAGCTGAATGGCTGGCAAATATTATTTATTTTCCATTGGAATTTCCATGACTGCAGTCAGCTAGGGAAACACAACTCAACTGAATTAATTTAATTAAATGCAGATTCATAGCAAACATTTTGTCTTTCTGAAACTCCCCAGCTTGCCTCTGCCTATAGGCTAAGTGCAGGTGAGGTGATGTACTGCCCAAGAAGTCTCATGCATCACTGTGGGAGTCTCCAGGCAGGGATTTCAGAGCCCTGCTGTTTGAAGCAGGTGGGTAGAGACCATCTTCATGTACACATGTTTGGCATGCTGGGCAGAGAGCCTGGCCAGCCAGCGACACTCCAAGCATTTCCTGCAGGACTCACCAAAATGCACATGACTTTGAGTAGTCTGTAGAACCTGGTCCTGCAGATGCAGGAAAAACAGTTTAGGATGAACTTTGTTCATAGCTAAGAGAACTCATATATCCCTTCTGTGTAGTCCAAGATAATCAACAATACTGGTCCCACATGCTCAGGTGTGACTGGTGCTCACATCAAGTACAAGAATTCACAGCCTAATCTAGGACCTTTGAGCAGAGACTCCTGTCATCATTCAGACACTGACAGTTCAAGAGCTACAATTCTTCACGAGAACATCTTATGCAAAAGATTCCAATAAATCAAATAGGGGTTTGTTTGTTTGTTTTCTTGCTTCTTAACACTCTGTGTGCAAGTGGTTTGGATTGGCTAGAGAGTCCTATTCCTCCCTGTACTTTGTAACTTGGGATACGTAATCTCACACAGATTTAATGAAAACCATAATGCATTGTGTGTTAAAGAGGCGAATCCTCCTAAAGTCTGTGCACTATTTAACACTTTGTACCTCAGTATGAATGACCCCAAATAATGTATTATATATTATACACCTATAAAACATGCCTATTATAAAAACATATTTTAAAATACCTCTTTATTGTGGGTGTCATTAAATGTAATTTGGGGGGGGGGCTTTCCCCCTCTACATTTGTATTGTACTAAGTGAATTGTTACAACATGAAAAGTTAAAAAAATTTACACAGTCAGCAAGAATTTGGTTTTTCAAGACATGTTAAATTGTTCAGCTCAGTGCTTCTGAAGCTTTGTAGATTACCTGGGTCTCATAAAGTCTTCTAGACAACACTTCAAAGATCGAATAATTTCTCAGACAATCTTCTTGCTCTGTCTGATCTCCCCCTCTTCCATCTTCTCATTGAAGGACCCTGACTTCAATGAGCAACAGAGCAGACCCAGACAGTTTTCTGTCTGGAAGTACTTGAATTACTTAGGCAATTTGCCTAAGTGAGTGGTTTACCCTCATGATGGTGTGTTTTCATGTAGAGAGTGAAATGAGAGGGCTTAAGGAGCACGTTATACATTAAATGTATGAAGGTCAAAGCCATCATCCTCAGGGCTGCAGAGTGCTCCCTGATTGTAGTGAGTCTGTAATAAAAACACATTAAAGAAGTAGCTTCTGTCTGGTGAACACTACAGAACTGTTAAACTTTTCTAGTGATTTATTTTATTGATTTTTATTGGCAGAAATACAAGAAAAGAAAATTATATTGCTTTCAAACTTGGTTTCACAGACTTTACCCACTGTTGGTTAGAGATTCTCAAACCTAAATAAAATTAGAGTGTGAATTATGTCATGCTGTCAAAAACAGGGCATCTTTCTCTATTTTGAAAATGTCCCTAAGAACCTGCCATGGCTTACAGATCTTTTAGTGGGACTTCAGCTAACAAACAAGAATTATGCTGTATGAAGAACTTAAACCCACATTTCTACATAGGGGATAAAAGTTTTGAGATTAACCATGGATGCTTATGTCAACCAAATGGCTGTCTTAATTGTCAGCCATTTTGTTAGCCATCCTAAACACCTGCAACTTCAAATCTGGGAGAGTTCCTGGCTTAAATGTCATCAGATTGCTTTCAAAGAGGCTCTTAAATGTAGACATACCTGCTTAAAGATCAGCAGTCACATCTGCAAACTTGACCCTTTTTGAACAGGGTGAAAGGAAGCACAATGAGTTTTGCCCTCTGAGGAGAAGTGCATTAAAAAACCACAGCTCAGAACCTCAGTCTCTTGATTTTGCTTTTCTTAGAGATGTTCTTGCTGATATGCTACCTTTTCAAACCATATTTACAGCTAGGCACACTGTTTTAGATAGGGTTAGCCATGCTTTACTGAAGTGATAGGTCCAGGTTATTTATTTTTTTATACAAGTAATCCTGAAGTGCTAAGCAGATAGGGAGAGAGATGCTATATATGCTGTGACTGATGAGAAAGATTGGATTGGAATAGGCTTTCTGTAGCAGCTAGGTCCTAAACATCTCCAGCTTCTTCTACTCTGTCCATCTGAAAGGTATGGATAATTTCTGATAAAGTTAAATAAGGGTTGTCCCAACTTTATCGTTACATTTTTCTATCCACAACTTTCAGATACTAGCTTGTCTGCAAGTTATTGCTGTCATTTTTAAAACATGTGAACAGCTAAAGCTTTTCCAAACTGGCATGCAATCTGTTCTGGCTGATGTGGTGTAAAAGGTGTTGTGGAGAGGACACTGTTTTTATTTTTTAAAATTATGTTTCAGCAGATTTTCCTTGGAAAGACCCAGACCCATATACCTAAGGGACAAAACATGACTTCCAGTAAAGGATGACATGCCAGACATGTTAAATCTCTTGTCTCTCTGGTATTTCTGATACGCCACTCAAAATAATTTTAAAGCTCTGTGAAGCTGTTCAGTTTAAGACTGACTTTTCTTTGCTGTCTATAGGTGGCAATGGCATGCTTTGGACAATGTTATCACTTGTAATCAAGTCTTCAATACAAATAGTCCTGCAACTATTCAATTCAGTGGAATGGGACTGAAATACAATATGTGACAGAGGCTGTTTTTTAACTACATGGCTCTTTTCTTAAAAGCAAGGGCACATCCTTGGCTGCCCTTCCATAATTCTGCCCTACACAATAGCAATGGTGCACAAACCTGTCACAAAAAAGGCAGCTTATGCAGTCATCTTTCCTGGCAGCAGGCAGAAAACATGATAGATTTGTGTTGCTTTGTGTTTCAGCTTTCCATGGAAGGGCCATTTCTGGATGAGCAGAAATCGGAAATCAGGCAGTACGTACCAGTTTTTTTTTGTTGACGTTGTTCATTGGAGAGCCTGCGGCCTCCAGAAACTGGAAGGATTGAAGAACATAGAGCCACTTCATGTCCTTCAAGATGCCTGAGAGGGGAGCTTTGAAGAGCCAAAACAAATTTCATTACCCAGACTCTGGGTTCTCTTATAATGCACAGAGTTTTCTTGCCCAGAAAGAAGTCATCATCCTTTCATATTTATATTTTCAAGTGTGTAAGATGGGCACAAAATGGAGAAGAGCCTAAACAGAGCATGCAGCATCTGCCACATAGAATTTGAATTAAGACAATTACAAATAAAATACCTGAAAAACATTTTCACAGAAGTCAATGCAGTGGAAATGACTGTGGGTTAAGATATGTTCCAGTTCTTTCTAGAATGCTGACCACAGCAGGATAGTGGTGACAGACTAAATTACAAGAGGGCCAAAATGGTTAGTCAAAAGTCACAGGGGATTACTTAATGAAATCAATCTTGAAATGTTGGCATGGTTTGGACTGATTGCAGATTTCTTTCTAATTTCCTGCCAGGCTGACATGAGACAATGTGAGCCTCCAAGGTTTAGTTTCTAAAAAGTTTTATTAGCAAATATACAGATTTTTTTTGTAGTATGGTGCTTCCTGTGTGATTTTTAGAGAGTATGCAGACTTAAAAATGAAAATTACCTATTCTACTTCAAAGATTTTGAAAGAATATGGCATAACAGACCATCAAAAAAGAACTTTGTGTTTCTATTTTCAGGGAGCAGTAATAAAATATTTCCATAGCAGAGCCTTTCCTCAATTTTAATTTGATGACAGTATTTCAGAAATGGTTTATCTAGTGTTTATGTCTCGATGACAATGATGCTGTCCCCCAGAAAGCATGGGAAAAATACTGGCAGTTTCACAAGTGTTTTTACACAATGTTTCCTCTCTTCATAGAAAAAAATGTGAACAATTAAATAGGTGCCTGCACCTTCCCTATGCGACATGCACCAGGGACATAGTTGGAAAGTGGATGTGGAGAAGAAGCTCTGAGAGATGAAAATGGGGCTCCTGGCAAATGTGTAGATGTTACCCTATTGACTGAGAGCCATAGTTTGAGAGTGGACTTGCAGAAAGAAGCCTTTTTAAACAGGTCTGTGCTATGATTTTGTGTCTCTGAGTGCAATATCGCTGACTCCCTTGTGACAGAAAATTGCTGAGACTATAATTTGCATGTTCAGTACCTACAAAGAATTGACTGAAAAGTGCAGCAGGAGTCTGAATCTGTGATATTGTGCCAGCTGTAAGTGTTTACCCCATGCACTTACATACTAAATTGCTTGCAAGAGTAACAAATACAATGAAAGTTAAAATAATAAACGCTGATTCATTGTGGTTCATCCTGACTGAATTGGAGCAAGAATATGCAGTTACTTCTTAAATTATACTTTTTGAGCTTAGACAGCAACTCTATGAGTCTGAAACTGCCACTTAGAGCTTCATTGAAAAAATCTAAATAATGACATTGTCAGCAGCTAAAATCTAAATAATCTAAATCTAAATAATGACATTATAAGCAGCAAGGCAAACAAAACTGTAGGAAATGTGACTGAGGAGCCCATCTGAATGAAGACTGGCCACTGTGGGCCTTAGAGCCATGGGAATAGAACTAGACCGAACTTCGCATTCCCATTTTATTCTCCTTGTCTGGGGAAAAAGCTCATTTTCTGCCTGAGGAAACCAGGCACTGAACAACACACACATAGCTAAGTCAAAGATTTGAGACAGATCAGAGGGTTTTCTGTGTCCCAAGGCAGATGTTTTAAATGGGTATTTGTTAACAGCAGATGCTGAACATTAGTATTTGCACCTGTATTACAGAAAAAGCAACTCCTTAGAGAGCTATAGAAACTCTAGGTGAGTTTTCACTGTCATAATCTAAAAATATTTAGGTGAAGATGTGTTTCATTTTCTACTTGGAAGAGACAAATATTGAGAAGACTTGAAGCCATAAGTTATTGCAAGTACTGACAAGGCAAAGAAAACAGCCTCTTATTTTGATTTCTTTGGATCTTAGCTAATGTCTGAGTTATGGTTGCTTATTTCCCTGTTTCTTTTTTTTTTAATTCCAAACTTACGACCCATTCAAATAAGGAAAAAATAAAATTTCTCTATGATGACCCTAAGCTGCTTATTAAGAGACAGACAGCTGTTACCAAGTATTTATTATCAGACTGTAAGGTTGTATTGTGTGAAGTACCACAGAGGATTTGCCTTAGATAACAGATTTGCAATTAATGATCAACATGCTGGAAGAGAAAACATATCAACAAACTTGCAACATGCAACTGGGAGGCACTGCTACCTAATAGAGGGTGGGAATAGGATGAAAATGAAAGGAGGAGGATAAAAACAACTCAAAAAAAACCCCCACCTAGATAATTAGAAGAAATTAGTTCTATAAAAAGAGAGGCTGGAGTATAGAAGAGTGCAAGGCAGCATCACCAATACAGGAGAGAGATGTAACAGCTAGGTAGTAAAGCAGAAATGTATAGGCGTTAGGGTAGATGGAAAGCCAAATGTGAATCAGTAAAGCTGTGCTGTTGTGAGCAAGACACACACCATAAAAAAGAGTTTTCATAGAGCTAAGACAAAACATATGAAATAATTCTTCTATTCCACACAGCGTGAATCAGGGTACTGTGTCTCATTTGCACATGACACTTCCAGAAAACTGTGGACTAATTAAAATGAGGCAATAAGAGAAACAAAAATATTCAGAGCTTTCAAAAAAATTTGAAATGTGAGAACTTGAAAGAAATAGAGATTTGCAGCTTCAAAAGAGATAGGGTGAATGCAGGGCCATGATAAATCTTAAAAAATACTAAATGGTCCTGCAAAGCCTTCTGTTTTTCTTTGATGACAGTGACAGAGTGGCATCAACTCTTTGAAAAGGTTGCACTGTCTTTGTCTAGCCATGAGTTTTTAAGATTAGATAAGAATGGGTGCCTATCCTGCTTTGAGTCAAGTGCATGTAGAAGATGTCTTCCTGAGAGCTTCTTCAGGTCTATTTTTTAACACACACAGACAGTTTGGAATATGAAGCTGTGATCTCATGGAAAGGGAGAGAAGATATGCATTTTTCTTCCTAGCACTTGGGAGCTGGATGTACAGTTCTTTTGGATTCCTTTCACATCACAGCCTCCTTGTTTTGATGATCTGAATTACTGATAGGCATGAAAAAACTTATTTTTGTATCCTCACTAAAACTGGTCAGACTGCAATACAGGAAAAAGACAGTGTAGGTCATAGACAACTTTCACTCTTCTGTTAAAAAAGAATGTTTATAAATTACCAGCATAGAAATTTGGAGCAATACAGTGTGAGAACATATTAAGCTTCTGCTGAGTGTTCTTAGAATTGTTAGATTAAAAAACATTGATCCTAGAAAATAAAGGACTTAAAGTCAAGAGGAAAATAATTATTAGGACTTTTATAAATGGAAAAGTATTTTGTGATGCAGTTATTTATGCTATTTTTGTGTAAATAGGTACAAACAAAAAGCATTAATATAGATACAGATTTACTAAGGCAAGCTACAATGACTAGATGTGTGCATCTACTGTAAACTCCTGTCCCATGATTCTGGGATGCAGTTGTGTGACTTATTTAAAGTTTTATTCTGAGATTAATAAATATTAATAAATATTAAAGAATATTTAGATTTACTATGTGGCTCTGGGATTTGAGAGCTCTCTTTACATTAATTCTGTGTTTTATTTAGAGATAGTAGGTAGATGTGTACCATGTCACTTTGGTCACAAAGTCCTGTACTTTACCTGTCATTTTTCTTGCTTCCTCTCAGCAAGCTCTTTTCATGCCCAAGTCACTTTAGTATTCCCTTTAGGCACGTGAGCTTGGCAAGTCTTGTTAAAAGTAGTGAAGAGTGGAGATTAAGAAATATTCCAGTTCTTCCTCTTCCTCTTTCCAGAGCCTGCTACATCTATGGTTTGTTTCTCTTCAGGTCAGAGAATTGTCGGGAACTTGGTATCCATGACCATAGAACAGGGTTGAAACAACTTTTTTGTGTTTCTGCTAAGCTCTTTAGAGTAGTAAGAACACCAAAAGGGAAAAGAGAGCTCTCAAATTCCAGAGCCACATAGTAAAGCTAGATATTCTTGCAGTGTGCATCCTGCCCCATTCTTTTCCCCTGGAAAAGACTGGTACATTTTCAGGGTCCATTTTCCTCTTAATTAAGCTATTGATGAAGCCAAGGCTCATGCCATATATGAGCAGCTCCAGAATAATATCTGTAATGAATTAAGGTATGACAAGACTTCTGTTTGCATAGCACCTTAGCACTCATTTAGGGCTTTTGAAGCCTCTGCTTCCTAGAATTATCAACCCAGCCCACTTTGTGTGTCTTGGATGTATTTTTTGGTAAAACTGCATGATTTAATTAAAATGAAATATATTTTCAGATTATCCAGTCAAGTTAGCTCAGTGAGACCAAGGAAGTGTTATCTAAAAGATGTTTGATGCAATTTTTGGTTGAAGGCAAGATATGAACAAAATCCTTAGTGAAACTTTACAGACATCTTTGCTTTCATTTCTGTGACATGAGCTTTAGATACCTTGTCTCTCAGAGAAAACTACAAGCAAATCAATGGTATTTACATTTTCTGCCCTGTAAATATAAGAACACATGCTGTTATAATTTCCAGATGAAGGATGAGTATTGGGACCCCATTCATTATGTTGCCACTTCTATTAATATTGTTCTTCCTAGTATTAAGTTGGAAATGCCTACGGTAATTTAGGTTATGAATATGTTTCCACTAGCATAAGTTGTAGTCAGTGTTCATTATTTTTCATTGTTCTTGTCAATAGTTTCCAAAACACAAATTTTGCACTGGACTCATTGCACTAAAATCATGAAGGTGTAAAGAAACTCAGTGTTCCACTGGAGTTCAGTGCTGCCTCTGTACTTCAGTCTTTAGTGAGGTCTTCAACCCAGAGTGGATGTACAAGGTACATCCCAAACCACACTAAGAAATCTCTCATGTGTGAGCAGGTAGAGCTCTAGCCTGTGTACAGTGGAAGCCACTGGAGAAATAAACTCAAGTCAAGAACAGAAGTGAAGACATCATGTCTAGTCACTCTGACCCTCTGATACTGACTGCTCTGTTGAAAGAAACAACAAAAGACATTCCTAGCACTGTGCTGAGCTGTGCAATTCTTTGGGTTAAATGCAAACAATCTCATGCAAATGCATGAGATCTCTGTCAGCTGAAATTCTATCTCTCAATAAATTTCACCAGGAAGTCTTATACACTCTAGCCTTCTCATCTGATTCCTGCTATCTCCAAATACCTATCTCCAAATAAAGCTCCTCAGCATGTTCTAGAGGAATCCTCTTTTACCTGTATTCCAGACATTTTCAACTTTTCCTGGGAGGGTGCCAAACAAATTCAACCATGATATTAGGGCACTAGGGCACATGTCTTGTTGATAAACAATCCCAGAATGTAGCTTCAGGGTAGCTGATAGATTTTCCTGTGTTTGTCTATGAATGCTGCAAAGCTACTCTTGAATCACAGGGCAAATGTATGTCAAGGCTACAAGGAAATGTGTGATACTCAGGAAGCAGCTCATCAGCTTGTTCTCCACAGTGATGTGGAGCAAAAACCACAGTAATTCTGCCTTTACTTACGTGAATAATTAACTGACCATTCCCTCCCTCAAGCACATACCTAAACCACCTAGAATTCATGAAAAGATCCCCATTATTACAGATTTCCTTTGCCTGATTCATCAGCTGTTGAGAGGGGACACATTTTTCACCTGTGTTTTTCCCTGCTTTGTGCTTTAGAAAGAGATTTTGCCAGCTGTGAGCCCTCATAGCACCTATCCACCACAGCCTGCATACACAGGTAAGGTAAGTGCTAACTGAGGCAGCATCTACATCTGGTGCTACATTCTTGAAAGTCGGGCATTGATTTCCATTCCTTTCCTTCATTATCAGTGCTTGGTAACAACAGGAATTAATGCTGCCATTCAAAGAATTCTCTTGGGACTGCAGTAAGCAGACTCCAACTGTCTTAGCTCTCAAGGACTCTTCATAACTTAGCCCTGGAGTGGTTGTTTCCCAACACTAAATTTTTGTGTGACCTCCCTAAATGGCATTGCAGCTTAATTAAAGAATTTTAATGAATGTATAATGGGAGTTCTTTCATTTCTATGTGGATTTACATGTACATAGAAGCAGCAGAGAAAGATGGGAAGGGAGAAGGATAGTGTAGTGTGAAGTTTGTGTTTGAAAACAAAAATCCTGTAAAAATTCCTTCTTTCAGGGACTAAGTACATGGATAAGAGAACACACACATTACTCTGCTATTCCAGAACTCAGATTTATGTTCCGTTTGGCTCAAAGTTTTAGCTCAGCAATTTCTCTGGCACCAAAACCAGAAATGGTACAGACAGCTCTACCCCAAAAAGTTCAGGAGTTCTGGTTTTACCTAAGTTTTTTCTCAGATCAGAAAATGTATGTAATATCATTATATGATAATATAATCTATAGGCTCAATGTGCTGTTCTGGGTGGAAAAGGCCAGATCATAGCCAGTGACACAGCTAGTCCTTTTGGAATAAACCCCTCTAGGGTGCAGGTGTCTGCAGACTGTCCAAAATCCTTAAACAAAGATGGAAGCAGGTGAAGTTTTATATCAGTTACTTCTACTTTAAAAGAGAGGGTAAACAATTTTGTGTTCAGTCTATCGGCTCGTAGAGCAAAGCAAGACAAACCATCTCAAGTGCATCTTCGAGGCTAGATGGAACCCTTACTGCCTGTTCCACCCGAAGCTCTGAGCAGCAGTCCTGAGGAAAAATGAGGATGCTCATGAACGGTGACTCTGTCTCTTGCTCTTGCCTGTCAAGAATTGGACAAGATGCACCTGCACTAGACAGGACAGCACTACAGCTTCACACTTGGCACTTACTCCAACCAATAAAAGCCTACTATTTAGGATTTATGTAAGTGAAGTGAAATTAATCTGGTGTGAAATCAGATGATCTGATGCTCAAGAAGGACTGACTAAATCTGTTGTACTACACATATGTACACAGCACTCTTAATTACTTTGAAACCTCAAAGGTAACACAGAATTTTAGACTTTTGTGACATGGATCTATACAGAGATAAGAACATGCAAGGGATACTACTTTACTCTCTTATTTTACTCTTAGCCCATCTGAGCCACCTGCATTGCATTGCCAGAGTGCTCAAACTCCTCCTGAGAGGTCTGGCTCCTTGGGCAGTGTGGCTTTTTTTTTTTCTCTGCCCCGGCTTTGGGCAGCTGAGGCGCCCTGCTAGTGGCGCTGCTTTTTGGTGAGACCAAGTCTGCCACATGAGCAGAGCTCTAGGCCTGAGCCTCTGCGTGGGTTTGCCGCCTTCGTAGCCTCACGCTGAGAGGAGACAAAGGGAAAGAGAAGGCACATCTTGCCCCGTGTGGCTAAGAACTGTTTATTTCCTGTGTGACTGCAGCGGTGGTTGCAGCAGCGTTCCCAAGCGCGCGTGGGCAAAATGGTGGTTTGGACAAAGGGAGCATGGGGTTAAATAGGGGGCGGGCAGACAGGGGCAGAAGCCCCCCTCGCCCAATGGGGAAAGACAACAGGGGAGTGACACGAACCATGGCAACCTATGGGAACATAACAGGGGTGGGTACAGCGTTCTGGGACAAATGGGAATGCAGAAGTGGGGTGACTGATATAGAACTTTCTGTGAGGAAGAGGGGAGTGGTTACAAGACTGACATGTCAGACCTGCTGTGGTACAGCTTGGAGAAGATCATTGTGAGGGAGAAATAGGGGTACAGAGAACCAACCTAACTAACATTTATTAAAACCCCTAACTGAACCAACCCAGCATACAACAGGGCAGCTCTTTCAGGGCTGTAGCCCATCCACTGGACAGTCAAGAGACAAAATCACTATGTGGCTTGGATTCCAAAGAAGAGGGAATCTATTTTAGACTTTAAGGTATGTGCATAGATTATGCTCATTAAAGCATTTTGTGGGAGCTTAGATGAAATGCCTCAGATGTCAATGCTGACTTCTCTCTCTGTCTGTTGTGCTGTGTCTAAAAGTGGAATAAATTTCCTACTGAGCCAAAAGGGAAAAAAAGAAATGGGGGGATAACCAGAGCAAATTGGCTTTAGCACAGACACAGTCTTTGTCAGATGTAAAGATAACAAACAGGAAAGAAACTGCCTCTGTGGGAGGCAGTATATCTGTGAAAATAATGTAATTGTCCATCCTTTTGACCACACTCACTGCTTCAGACACTGTGTCACTGACTGTGGAAGTCACACTGTACCTTCTAGGCAGCATAGCTGGGAACACCCTGCAAAGCTCGTCTTGAAGCCTGCTATTAGTCCAGATAGACTAGGACAATAGGAGACCTAAGATACTTATTTTTTTAAATCTTTATTCTTGAAAATGTGAAATCCTGATTTGGAGATATATTGGAAAGTATGGGCCTTATTATTTTTTTTTGCTGTATGTCCTACCCAGGTGAATCAGGGATATGGTTGTACAGAAGTAAATATAAACATAATCAATAATTCTACCCTTTGTTATCATGTCTGTAACAAGTCTGTTCTTCCTAAGGATTTGGGTCAGTTTTCCCTACTCCCTTTCATCTCAAGTTAATACATTAGAAGCTTTTCCTTCATTGCACTGAATCATTAATGCTGAAACCTTCATACAACATACATAGGGGATCTTTTGCTCCACATGTAAACATTTCATAAAGCTATTTATGAAGAAAAGCTAATCACATCTCAAGTAAAAACCATAGATTGAAATGCATCTATCTATATTGGAAAGGTCCCAAACCTTTAAGAAGACTCCTAGACTCTGTAACCAAACCAAGACCCTGAATATATGCTCAGAATACATGAGAGATAATATGACTTCAATTTGAAGCCTACAGTTTCATATTTTTCAGGCTTTTCTAACACTGTTTACAACTTTACAATGAAATTTGTGGAGCAAGGGCTAAGAGACAGGGAGAAAATTAGCTGTTTTTTCTTTAAATGATACTACTAGCTGCTTGCCTTGTAGTTAGAAGGAATAGAGATAAGTGCTTCAACACTTTCTAAAGTTTTACTGTTTTGGGTAGAAGTTTATCTATCTTTAACACTGTCACAATCTTAGCAGAAAGCTATGCTTTTTGAGATCAGTGAAGCAAAGTGTTAATGTGTTAGAAAGTTCAACTGCAATATCTTTGGTTCAACCACATTAATATAAATATAATTTTATAATAGTGCAGGAAAATTAGCAACTATGCAAGAATAATGATAGTCTGTTTCTGAATAATTTCAGATGTTGTTTCTGAATTTTTATGAAAGTCATGAAGACATGACAATGACAACTTAAATGTGGAACTCTTTACACCATTCTCTGTATCTTCAAAGTTAAATCTTAAAAAGTGAATTATAAAAATGACTCCTGGAAATCAGTAACATAAATAATTTACTGTTGTGTGATCCCACATATCCAGTTCTGGAGTCTGTGGCACAAGGAAGACATAGGCCTATTAGGGTGGTACAAAAAAGAGCCACAAAGATGATTAGAGGGCTGGAGCACCACTTTTGTGAATACAGGATTGAAGCACAGACAGAAGACTTCAACTAATGAAAGTTGAAAAGAGGGTATATTTATTACAGCGCTGGACACATGGAGAGTAACCTCCTAAAGACATGTTCAAAAAGCTACAAACTCCTACTCTCTGTTTATCCAAAAGGTTTTACATATTTAGATGGTTTCCAGGACAGTTTCTACAACCCCTTTCACATAAACATGAGCTCTCGCTTTGTATTATAATTAGCTGAATGTCCATTACGGCTGTGCAATTGTCCTCTTTAATTGGGTTGGTGGGCTTCTGGGGAGGAAGTAAGACATCTTCCTCATGGTATACTCTTCACCCGTGTCAAGTTGGCAGGGCTCCTTGGCCTGCTGGTCACAGTCCAAACCTCTCATTCTTAGAAGCCAGTGGTATTTATGGTTCCTGCACTCTAACAATACTTCATATATCACCTGTCATTTCCAACCTTGTTTCAGTTATCCCCACCTCTTATCAATTAGTTTCCTTGTTAAGCTCTAATTACAGTATATGACCTTTGCTAACTACATTTCTAACTTAACCACTTAATTCATTTAAGCTCTTAATTAAAAAAAATATATATTCCACCATCTAGGTTGCATTCCTAGCTTAACCCCTTGACTCAGGATGAGACAGATGAGATTGTTCATCCTGGGGAAGAGAAGGCTCTGGAGAGACCTTGTAAGAGCCTGCCAGCACTCAAAGGGAACTCCTAAAACTGGGGGCATGGGCGAATAGTGATACGTCAAGGAGTAAGTTTTAAACTAAAAGAAGAGAGATTTAGATTAGAATTAAATTAATTACTTACTGTGAGAATGGTAAGGCACAGGAACAGGTTGACCAGATGCTCCATCCCTGGAAGTGTTCAAGGCCAGGTTGGATTTGGCCCTGAGCAATCTGGTCTAGTGGGAAGTATCTCTGCCTGTGACAGAGGGGTTGAAACTGGGTGATCTTTTAGGTCCCTTCCAATCTAAGCCTTTCTATAATTCCATTATGAAAGCCAATACTTCTTGTCTCTTGGACTGACTTCCCAAGTCAGTCCCATGCAGCAGATACTATGTTCTGCCTGAGTGCATGTGAGTGAGTGTCACCCTGATTTCAGGGACAAGTGAGCAAATATTTTAATTTTAATATAGTTTTATTTTCAGAGACATAAATTTTAGGAAATAAAAAAAAAAACCCAACAAACCAAAACCATGGTTCCCACAAACTGCATGTGACCAGTTCTGTTGAGGGAGAGGACAATTCAAGTAGGCAAACTATGTCTTGCCTGCAGTAGAACCCAGGCAGTTGATACTGAGAGATCTCTCTAGCCTAGAGCATGCAATTATGTAAGTTTAATTTCATCCCACTTGGTTGTGTGAAGTCTTTAAATGACTATTATATATGAGAAGTCCTCTCATTATATTCTGTACAGAGGTTAGCATTTCTGACCAAGAAAGAATATTTAAGGACAAATCATTGCAAAAAGTTTGATTACTTTTGGGGATGAACAAGAGGCTGATAACTGTGTTCTAATGTCATCAGTATAGATTTCTTCTGGTTATATTATCATCAAGGGAGCAATTTTGAGACCATTTTTCTGATCAAAAGGAAAACTTTAAATTGCAAAAATAATATAGCTTATTAAATAAGGATATGTGTCCTCATTAAGTAAGGATGTGAGTGTCATTTAAGTATAATCAAACTTAGTTCATTTTGAAGCCAGAGCTGTCATTTGGTGTACAATCATCTCAAAACAGTAATAGTATAAGAAAAAGAAAAAAGCATTTTGGAAGCCCTTTGTCAATGCCTTCTATATATGAATTGTGCAAGGGAACCATTAAAAGCAGGTGCCCTACTTACATATATGCAAATAAGGAAGTTACCAAGACATATCACTTTAATGAAAGTTGGCATCATTCTGGGATTTTGTGAGACCTGGCAGCTTGTGCATGGCAAACAGCATCCTTCAGCTTCTCTTTGCATCAATACTTTTACTCCCTCTTTTGGGTCTAGTCCTGCAAACTGCTGCACATATGTGTAGAGTATGAGTGTCTGTGTGTGTCTGTGAGCTTGTTGATTTGTGCTTATTTTTACATGCGTCCATCATACCTAAACTGGAAGATGTCTGCCCAGTGCTATCATATTTAGAAAATGAATGATGTTGCACAATGCTTACTGGTGCAAAACAAAAAGTAGCCCAAATTTAAACCAAAAGGTCTCTTCCACTAGTAATACTGCTTTGTGTAAACCTATGCCTTTTGATTCAGAGGATTAAAATAACTTTTCAAATATAATAAACCAGTGTATATTTTGCATGGGGACTTGTGTACATAGCCACAACATACAAAGGACACTCAGAGGAAGAGTGCCTCAAGAACTTGCTGTATACATAATGAAAATTAGACCATATTATTAATTCTCTCAAACAGCCTGCTTTGTTTTGGAATATGCCTCTGTTTGCTGTGACAGAAACAAATGCTTTCTTCCCTACCACCTTGGTTTAATTGCCTACCGCCTCTGTGCTAACTATACTTTTAGGTTTATACTTTGATATGTAATTTATTGCCTATTTTTACAATCTTGCCTAGTTTTCTAACTTTTCTCTACTCTATTCAACACTTATTCTCCACAGAGAATGGTTTAGAGTACACTCTCCAAGGGATGCAGTTACAGAAAACCTTCAGAAAAGAACTGAATGAGGACCCTCCTTTTCTGAATAAAGGCATAAGAGTCTGACAGGCTGGGACTAGAAATATCAATACACCTGTAGCTATAACAGTCATGTCTATGGTGCACTCTAACTATACATTTATATACTATATTTCTGTTTATCCAATATGTATTTATTCTACATGTTTACTTTCATTTCTACTTTATGTATTTTTCCTAAATACAGTTATATTTACATATGAGATTTTTCTTTCATCTCATCCTCACTTTGTAAACACTTAGAATAGTTCCCAGTTTTCACCACTGGTAGTGAGAATTACTGAAATTTTAAAAACTATTTGGCTCTAGAATTTGACAAAAGAAAGGAAGAAGCAGAAACATTTCCCCTGGATTATTCAAACAAGCAGCACCCTCACTTTCATAGATATTTTTAATTACATTCTCTTTCCCTTCATTTTGCTGCCTTTAATTCCAGTTCCTCTCTACTACACAAGTGATAAAGTCATGTCTCTGATTCTGTCTTAGGTCCCATTCTATTACATGCTTATCTTTCAGGAAGAGCAGATGCTTCCATATGTGCCCTATCTTTATCCTCTGATGCTTTTGCTTTGCAAACAGATGATTGTATTTCCATTGCCCTCTGTGACTGGAGAAAAAGATATGACACTAAGGAGTTTTTCTGTGTTGCTAATCAATGGAGTTTGTAGGCAACTGGGCTGCTCCCTTTCCTACATTGTCACCATTACTATTATTCTCAGTTATTTTCCCTTGACCTTTGTTCTTTGTCTCCTCTCCCCACTCTAATCTTAATTTCCTCTGGGATTTCCTTTCAGTTTCTCAGTCAGAAGAAGTAACAAGAACTTGAAAAGTTCACGTAAGGCTGAACAAAATTCCACTTCGCTGTTTTTCCCCCCCTTTTTTTGTCACTGCCTCCTATCAGTGCATGCTGCTGCAGGAAGGCTCTGGGCAGTACCTTGAAGATAAACCACAGGTGTCATATGGGCACAGACAGATCTGTGTGTGTGGGTGGGGGGAGGGCCTGACACAGGTTTTGGAGATGAATACAAGGACAACTTCTTGGGGATACACATGCAGTCATAATATGGCTCTCTCTGCTTGCCGGCAGAGTTTGGAGGTCCAGTGCTCTCTGTTACCAAAAGGCCCTCTCCCTCCTTGTGCTCCACAAAGTCATTACCACTATTCTGCTTGTATGCTATGAGGCCTTTCCATCAGAAATCCAGTTTTTTGCTAAGCAAGCTCAGATTAAACTACATCCTAGGTATCTCTTCTCCTTCAGCATACAGGCACTAATCACTGAAAAGTCTCCTGATAAAGGCTGTCTCAACAAGGACACGTTTCTTCAGCTCTTAGTAGAGGCAGTGCTGGGAGACTTCTGTAAGAAAATTTGACTGTAATTGTAAGATATTTTAGGCCTTTGGCTCAGCTGCTTAAATGCATTGACCAGCTGGTGGTGCAGAATAAAACAGGTCTGTGCCTGCATAGCAGTGCAGGGGATGCAGAAGACCTGAAGCTTGCATCATACATATTCAAGGAGCTTTATTTTGTATGGCCTGGGCTGAACCTCTAGGCTGGACCCCTGTTACTGGCTGTGTCGTCTTTTTGCTCATCTGCTTGATGACAGAGCCCTGCCATGAGAACCAAACTGCAGTAAACAAGGGTGAACAGGAAACTTGCTTCATACACACATCCCAGCTAAAATATTTAGAGATTATAGACTCATTTAGCAAATGGCAATATGAGAAACGAAGCCCACTCTTCAAAATTTTAAGAGTTTAATAAGGGATAATAAGATCAATAAAGCAAAAGTAAAAGCATTGGGTATGTGGCAACAGTCAGAGACACACTCAATTCTTTAGTAAGTGGTCTTTTATAATGTTGCAGTTGCATTACTTCCCCAAATGACTTTGCACATTTCTCAGGGACCGTTTACCACATCTCCACCTCAGGTTGCCACAGCATAGCATAAGTCCACAGGGTCCAGTCTCTGAAGGTCCCTCAGGGAGGCAGTCCAGGCTGGTCTTCTGATACCACTTTAGACTTGGTATTCTCTTTTTATGGTATCTTGCCCTCTGCCTGAGTGGTATCTCTCTGTGCTATCTTGGTTATACATTTTGCAAGAGCAGTCATATCTTGTGATACACCTTTTGCAAGCATGCTTACAACTTATGATGCACAATTTTCATTATACTGTCCACGAGAGCAATTACAATTTGCACTATAGCTACAGAAGTGGTTACAATTTATCATAATTTGCAAAAGCAAATGCATAATAGTGAAAGGCAACTGTTACATAGCAAATTCTAACAGGCAACAAAAGTTTTCTTGGACTATATGTATTTGTGGGTCTAAATACTCTTTCAGATCTATCCTTAGCTGCTATATCTCACTGCCATTATTTACCACAGAAATCTTTTTTTCTCATATTTATCCCATAAAGCATTTCCACATACAGGTGCTGCACAAAATAAAGTCATATTAGAGATTTTTTTAAAATAAATAGGCCATGAGTTCTATATTAGTCCCGCCTAGGCTATTATGAGACATTAGGCCTTTTATGAATTTTCTGAATCACAACATCTTCTGCTCCTTGTGTTACGGTAGGGAATACGGGAATACACAGAGATAGCAGAGCCTTATTTAGTATTCAACTACTTCACCCAGTGTTCCCTCCCACAAAGGATACTGCAGAATTAGACAGAGGTCAGGGCAGGGCACTGAAAATATTTAAGCACATGAGAAATTTGGTTAGGGAAATAGATTTAAAAGGCTGGGATTGTTTATTTGTTAAAGACTGTGAATAAGAGGAGACATGATAAGAGCATACAAAAATAATTAATTGTTAAAGAGAAAGCAGAGCAGAAACCTCTATCCTTCCTGTCTCATAACAATGTGACAATGAGCATTCAAAGAAATCAAAAAGTGGCAAATTCAGAACAGATAAAAGGAAATATTATCCCATCAAAACATAGTTAGACTGGAAGCAATTACCACTGACTGCCCTGGTGGCAAAGAATGCAGCCTGAAGTTAAAGTTAAAAAATAAAAGAGAGTGTGTTCTTTGTACAGTAAGATACATAAGAGTAACATGAAAAGGGGAAGAAAAGATGTCCATAAATCTTAAGTATTTCCAAGGCAAATCTGTTTATCAGTAGGAGGAGATTGAGATGGGCTCTATGTTTCCTATCTGCTTTTCACTTGGTTGCATTAACCTTTTTGAAAGCACATGGGTTGGCCTCTCAATGCACCCATCTGGAGTCACATATGGTAAACAAAATACAGGACACCTGAAATTAATGCAATAGGCTGTGAACTTCAGTGCTGAGAAACCTGTGGTTACTACTGTCTTTGCTTGCTTAGCTGTAGTTTGGTAACTGTCAGCACATGGAGCACAGCATCTTTAATTGCCTCTGCTCAATTTTCCAAAGCTTATCTGGATACACTGTGAGAAAATATGAGGCAAAATGCTGTCATACTTCTTGGTTATCACTTCATGAATATTTCATAGTCACAGGAAAGGTAATTTCCGCTCTCCCTGCTCATATCTTTTGGAAGAGAAACAGATCTGGATTTCACAGTTTTGATTCTTCACTACAAGGATCCTTCATAACCACCTCTCCAACCTTTGGCCCATAGCCTTTCACACCTTGTGGACATGTAGCAGTGGTTACAGAAGAAAAAAAAAAATCCCTTAAGCCATAGCAGAAAATAAAGTTTGCAATTATCTTGACATGGAACTTAAACATATAATCAGATCAGAATCCTAAAGGCAAGATGTCATAATCTAGTTTCCCCCATAGTTGCTTTGCACAGAGTAATTTGTTCTAGTAACACCTTAAATAAACATTTTACTTAAAACTGTCCAATACTGGTCTTACACTTTTTCCAACATTTTCCTAGCTTTTTTTTTGAGTAGTTGCCTGATTTCTCGGCAGCCTCAGGAGGAGATGTGGAAAGAGAAATCATGCCTTGAAAGTAGGGAAGGAAATTTTTGTGGTTTAGAAAAGAAAGTGTATGAGAGTAAATGACCTATGGGAACAACTCAATTCCTCAGGAAGATTTGTCCATTGTCAAGATAAACATTCTTTTTTGGCAAAGTGAATGTAAGCATATATATATATGAACAGGAATCACACATTTCTCTGTGAGTGAAAAAGGCATTTATGATCTGGACTATGGATTTTGGATGAGAGAGCAATTCAGTGGTGCTCTCAATGCAGTGCTTTGGGAGAAGACACAGAGGTCATTGCTTACCTGCAGAGTGCACATTAAGAGTCCAGTGGACTCACTTTACATTCACATTAAAAAATTTTATTATTATCATGCACATTGCCTAGTGACCACAGCACAATTTAAAGAGGTGTCTGAGAACAGAGGAGTGAAGTAACAATATAAAGAATCCTTTGCTTCTTCTAGTGTGGATGCATGAAACAGGTTGAGACAACTGAAACTTATAGAGACTTATGAATCTTTCCTGCAATCACTGTTGAGGGATTACTCATTTTAAAAAGTGGAAGGTCTTAACATATTTTAGATCCTTTCATATATTGTAATTATGTATGTGTTATATATTAATGATTACTTCACAAAAACTTTGATCTGCAAAAAAAAAAAAGTAATAATTACTCAAATTTTTTTTTTCTAACTATGGTTCAGTTTTTTTTTAATCTGCCCCTCAATGAGCAGCAGGTTTTGGTGATTAAGTATTTGGTTTATACACTTTATTAATGAAAAATTTCATTAAGTTATAATTGCTTTTATAATATAAATCAGCATATCTTTTAAAAATAACAACATAGACAAAATGAGAACTATTTGATTTAGACTATTTATAGATAGTTGTTTTCTACTTCAATTTTAACTGGACTTTTCTTTTTCATGCCAGAAACAGAAAATCCCCTTTATTCTTTTGACTGGCTCTGAATGAAATACAAGCAAGCCAGGGAAAATTGATTTCACTAAACCATATGGTACAGTTGAAATAAAGTAATTTTCCAAGTCAATCTAAGTATTTTGAGCTGAAATTCAGCAGTTGTCAAAGTATGGGATCAAATGAGGATAAGAATTAGTGTGTTAGGCAAATGTTTCTTAGAATTTCAGCTCCACTTTAGTGTATAATAGAAGAGAAGAGAAGAATTTCAGTTAGGAGAGACCTACAACAATGATCTAGTCCAACTGCCTGACGAATTAAGGGCCAAACAAAAGTTAAATCACATTATTACTTACACTGGCCAAGTGCCTGCTAAACACTAACAGGTTTGAAGCATTTACCACCCCTTAAAGAAATCTATTCCAGGGTTTAGCCACTGTATGGGTGGCTAAATGTTCCCTAACATCTTGTTGGAACTTACCCTGGCACATGTTCCCATGTGTTCTGGTCACTGGATCCCAGGGAAAAGAGACCAGCACTCCCTCTCCAGGTCCCCTCCCCAGGGAGCTGTACAGAGCAGTGAGGTCACCCCTTAGCCTCCTTCTCTCCAAACCAGACAAACCCAGAGCCCTCAGCCTCTCTTCAAAGGATGTGCCTTCCAGCCCTTCCACCAGCTCTGTTGTCCTCCTCTGGACCATTCCAGGACCTTCCCACCCTTCTCAGGCTGTGGGGCCCGGCACTGCACACAGGACTCAGGGTGAGGCCACCCCAGGGCTGAATCCAGCAGGATGATCCCAATCACAGCTGGTGATGCTGTGTCTGATGCACGGCGGGATGGGGTTTGCCCTCCTGGCTGCCCGGGCACACACTGCTGGCTCAGCCTGAGCTGCTGCCGACCAGCACCCCCAGATTCCTTTTGCAGGGCTGTTCTACACACACTCCTCTCCCAGCTTATACTTGTGCTCAGCTTTACTGCATCCCAGGGACAGAATCTGGATTTGTTTTTGCTTAATTTCATGCCACTGATAATTACTCATTGCTCAAATTGATTTTAGATCCCTCTGCAAAGCTCTTGTCCCTTGAGAGAGTCAAAGGGATCATCAGCAAATTTGTCATTGGTGCATCCTGACCATGGATAGACACAATGAATGGAAATTACCCTACAACTGAACCTTGAGGAACACCACTGGTGATTGGTCATAACCCAGATGTAGCCCCATGCGCAACAGACTTTTGAACTCTGCCCTTCAGCAAGTCCTTCATTCAGCACACTGTGTACCTGTTCAGCTGAACAGCTTATCCAGAAGGATGCTGTGAAGAACAGCATCAAAAGCCTTAGTAATACCAAGAAGAACTATGTCCACCACCTCCTGTTCATTCACTAAACTTGTAACTTTACATTGAAAGAGATCAAATTACTTAAAAAGGGCTTTACATTTGTGACTCCACAAATTTGTTGACTGTGTCTGATGATTGTATTATTCTTTAAATAATCTTCTCCGTATTTTTCAGGCATTGAGTTAGACTAGAAGGTAATAGGGTTATTTTTAAAAAAAATGTTCAAATAAGCGAGAAGAGAATGTACTTGCAGTCTGTCATTTATGATAAGTAGATATCACAGATTGTTTCCAAAAGTGGCATTGACATATTTTTTTACCAGTGAGTGACCAGTTCTTCTGTGTGAGTATTCACAAAATTTCGCTGAAAAAACCCTGAAATGGTTGTAGTGATTTTGAATGAATCAGGCAATGCTTCTGCATGCTGTGTATTGGGTAATCTGCTCTACTGTTCCTCCTGAATGAATCTCAGCTTCACCATCCCCATCCAATTCAGTAGTATTTGTTGTAATTAATGAGTAAACATCATCTATGGGGTAATTTTTTCCCCAGTTCTGAGAAAGTCTAATTTTTGTAGAATACCATAGCTCATATAAACAAACACAATTATATTTTATTTTTTTAACCCAACACTTTATTGATCATCTCTTGAAAGAAGAGAAGGAGGGAGAGAATTCATATTCATAGCAATTTTTCTCACACGGCCTCTTTCTAAAACAAAACCAAATTGTTGCTCTTAAGGCACCTTGTAGTATTCTTTAAAGAAAGTTTGCCACCAAGAGAGATGGAGTTCCTGGAACATTTTATCAGTTCAATGAGAACTGAGAAACAAGGAATATAAAAGACACAGTGTTCTTTCAGTCAAATTCTTCCTGTTTTGATAACACTATCCTTTATGAAAATAAAAGGTCGTCAGTTTCTGCTAATTCAAGGTTTTAGACTAGATGTGTAATTCAGATTTCAGTTTGAAAGAGAGATCTCTATCTGTATATGCAGATAAATAAATTGGGAGAGTTGCTGTTTCTTATATATTATAAGAATATAATATATTTTTTTACAAAAAAAATTATTCCTTGAATAAAGTCAGGAAGTGACATGAAAAGCCTCTCAGACCTTTAATAAGGTATCTTTGACAATGAAATATTGCTTAAAACAATGGCATATCATAATTAAGTGCAACATGTGCTATAATACACCATTAACAGCTGTTATATACCAGCTATATGCAGAGAAAGAGATGCTATGGATTATCAATGAAAAACTTTCAAATACTCAATGGGAAGGCTTCACCTCAGATTTGTAACAGTCAGTTCCCTCAGGGACAACCAGGGTTTTTCATCAGACCTTCCTGGAAAAATGGATGTGAGTAAATTTCTGTTATGTCAATATTTCACCTGGAAATGTGCCTTTTTCCTTAGAGATGCATCTTTTCTATGTAGGAAGCACTGAAGTTATCTGAAGCAGAAGGACACTTCTGTGTTGTTGCACAGTAAGACTTCAATCATCACTGAAACAAAAAAAATATAAACCTTCAGTATCTGAAACATGGTTTCGTTTGGAATTTTTTGTTGGTTTGGTTTTGTTGGGGAGGTTATGTGTTTTTTTCTTTCAAATGTACTCTCTATATTAGAGGTTTAGCCCATCATCAGAAAAAAGAAGTATCCAGTGGCTCCACGCTTTCATGTTTTTCACTTCCACTTTCCTGGGGAATTTCTTAAATCTCTTGCAGATCTCCTAATTTTGTGCATAAAGTATGGATTATCCTAGGTCAGATCTCTGCTTTAGGGGCTGAAAAATTAAAACTTATTTTTGAGTCTTTGTTTTTGGAATTACCTGAGACAGCAATAAGTACTTCAAATGTGAATTGTGCAATCAGAAGGGCAAATCTTCAATTTAACTCAAGGAGGATTAAAAATATCACTAGGGCAGCATACACCCTTTACTGATAATGCAGGAAATTAAAACAAGATGGGCATCCTTCCCAGCAGGTTTCCTCCTCTCCAAAGCCCTTCATGACTCTGCCCTTTTCTCCTGTAAAGTCTTGTCTCTGCCCAAATCTTTTTCTACCTCAGACCTGACATCCCGACTTTGTCGCCTGAAGAACTGTGAATGCTGTCTGTTCCAGTGACACAATCTAATACTACTTCAGCACTGAGGGTGTCACTCATCATCATGAAGGAGCTCACCTCCTTCACAGCTCTCCTTACCTACCACCTACATCTGTGGGGAGACCCACCAGTGAGGGAAGAAGACTGCTGACAGTTTGCAAAACTGAAGATTTTGCACACCTACCAATAAACAGCAAACGTCTCTACACAGTGGATTGCAACACTCCCTCCCTCCTGTCACGGCATTTTTTTCCCACAGCTTTGCAAAATTCTTGGCACAGCAAGATCCCATCCCAAAGGATGGTTGTAAAGACCAAGTGGGTGTGAAGGAAATTCTCATATAAACTTATCACTGGGTTAACTAGTCTACAATGAAAGATGAGAGGAAGCTCTATTATTCATGTCCAATTTTACCTCATAATTTTTTCCTGCCAATGTTTGATCTTTGGTGAAGGCAAAGGCTTTTTCCAGACTAAAGAACAATCTCTGTAATTGCCATACTGCTCCTGGGTTCAGGGTCACATTTCTTCAAATGTGACCAGATAGCAAAATAGGGATGTTTGCTAATAGAAACTAATCACTCTTTAAAACACACTCTTTCTACAAATAATATAAATTAACACAACTATGAAATAGCTATAAATGACAGACTACAGTCACAGAGTAAGTGAGCCTTTGAACAACAATGTATTAACTTTTTAGTATAAACATGTCTTATATTTCCCTTGAATGTAAGGTAAATAAACATAATTTGGTTTTAGGTAGGTAGATAAACATAATTTGGTTTTTGGACGTCCTTGATCCTATTAAACAGGAGGTATTTTGCACTTCTATTGTCTTACAATGTGCTTTAGTGTTTTGGTAACCATCATGCGAAATATAAGAACTTGGGCTTAAGAAACCAGACTGCTTTAAATAAAGATGAAGGCCAGAACAGTCTGTTGATCTGAAAGGTTCATTTAACCCTAAACAGGCAATTTGAAGAGTTCAAGCTTCATTTAAAAACTATTTTCTTTTGCTTCACTGTAGATAATTCATGCCGTTTAAGTAGTTCAGTTTATGGTGACATAACACTAACAATATATGGCAGCTAAAAAAGAAAAGTTGGGTTATTTTTCCTTTGTGAGTATAAAGGTGTTCACAGAAGAAATGAGGCTAAAAAATAATGCCTGCAGATATTTTTGTTTCTTAGACCAGATTTGCAGAAGAAGGTGTTCATTGGAAAGTCTCATCACTCTTTTTATTGAGAGGCATTGGATCATCCCTGTTTAAAATTGTAACATAAGAATTTGGCATGAAACTTCCTGCAGTTCTCTCCTCCTGCCTCTGCCCTCCCCACCCTTTGTGCTACCATTATAAAAACTGCCCAGGTTTTCTTCCAGCCTTTTGTTAAGGTGATTGCCCAAGCTGCATACCTCTGTAATTGTCAAGTGGCATGCTAGCAATCAACTGCAAGAGTAATAATAACATAACAGATATTTTAAGGAAAAGGATCATTAATTGAACAAACAGTTTTACTTGATCTGAAACAAAATGTTTAGATCAATTCTGAATACTTCAATGTTATTTAGATATCATTACTAGCTAAATGTTGAAACAAAATATTGTTCTAGAGTGAAAAATTGAAACATCTCACTTTTAAAATGTTAAAATTGTCTTCTGGAAAGCATCTCTTTGCTATCATCTTGAGCTAACAAACAAATAAAAACATACAAAGTCAAGAATTGTTTTAGACATTCCAAGCCTTTACTTTTTGGCAGACCTAATTCCAGCCCTAATATTTCACACAGCCAGAATCCGCTGTATAAGTGCAGCAACATTCAAGTTTATACTCTGTAAACTCCTCTGAGTCCCCTCAGATTTTGGGGTCAGCTTTTTTTATGTCAACAGACAAATTTAAATTTTCTTTTTCTTCTTGTTTTCCTCAGTGTATGAGTGAAAGAATGCATGTAATTTGAATGTCAGTTAATGTACTCAGGCAGGAAATTGTTTTATGTGTTCAACAATTAGATTAAATAGCTGTTGTCAGCACTGTGAGGGTGGAGTTTTCTTATTCTAAGTACAACTCAGTGAAAACCGCTGGATGTAAAAGTTCTCTTGATCATTTGTTGTCTTTAACCAAGCATACTTGTGTGTCTCCAAGGAGAAACAACTCACCATGAAAGAGTCTCGAACAGCCAATTTCCTGTCAATATCTTTGGACACAGCAGGTAACTGGAAAGTCTCATGCTGGTGTGGGAAGCAGGAACCTTCCACACTTGTTCACATCACTGTCAGTTTCCTCAGGATGCCTCCACAGCACAACCTTATCACCTCCCTGTGTGAGCATGACAGGCAGAAGATATGGCACAAATTCCACACAGCCTAATGCATCTGCTTGAATGCTTTCAGGAAAAAAAGTCCAAATCATAGGCTCATAGAGAATTTTAAGTTGTTGGAGCGCACCTTGAAGATCATCTAGTCCCAAACCCTCCTGCCATGGGCAGAGACTCCTTCCCCTATAACTGGTTTCTCAAGGTCTTATCCTAACTGGCCTTAAACACTGCCAGGGTTTGGGCATCCACAGCCTCCCTGGAGAACCTGTTCCAGTGTCTCACTACCCTCATAGTAAAAAATTTCTTCCTAATATTTAACTTGAATTTCTCCTCTTTTAGTAAATACTCATTACTTCTTTTTTATCACTATTTCACAGAGATTGTGGGCATTAAAACTAATTTCAGAGACTATGGGCCATTGCAGTAACATTGGTAGTCTTCTGAAGTGCATTGTTTTGTCCCCTTCAAGATCATTAGGACTTTGACATGCCCTTGGCAGCAGTTGGCTACAACCATTGCAGTTTGCTAGGGTGGCAAAGAGTTAGACACAGTTATATTTCTAGTATGTGTCTAGCCTACACATCTCCTCTAGCTGGGGCTAGCAAAAACTTTATTTAACTCCAAGAAGTCAGCTGATTTGTTTCTAAGCAATGAGCTTTTATGCTGGACAGACCGATGCTAGATTAAACTGATCTGCTTCATCTACTTGTTGCTTTTGTTGAGTGATATGCCAGTTGTTGCCTGCATTTTCAGAACATATGCATGCTCATATATGAGCATATGTACTCATTGAGAAGTTGTGGTTTTGATTAGAACAGACATACATACTTTTGTTTACGCTAAATCATAAAGCAGTGAATAATACATCTTTATCTATCATTCTTCTGTCCTTTCCTTCTACTGTCATCACTGTATCTTCCTTTGCCTTCCCCCCACCTCCCCCCCATTATGTGTATAGGAAAGGCCTGGATACTTTAGGTATATCATATATACATAAGGAAGTAAAAGTGAGGTGGCTTATAATTGTTATATTCTTTCTTAGTACAAGGATGAATTTTCAGATATTAGCCACCTGTGTAACTCAAGAACAACCAAAAGGTAGTCACCCAGACCGTCCTTTATGACAGGTATTTTCTTTGATCCTGGCATACCTTTTTCCCCCTGTTACCAGAAAACAAAAATCACATTTTCCATAGCTTCAGACCTTATAAGCAACCTCTTTTAGAAGACATGGTGCATCCTGACGCAACAGATATAGTCAGTCCCAGGTCAGATTTTGAACATGAATAAACTCCCTGAAGTCACTGATAACTTAACACAGGTGGGCTCATAACTCAGTGTAATGCCTTGGGCCACTGCAAGAATATTGTGTCAGGCAACTGAATGAAGCAATGTACCACCCTAAGAAATTTCTGTGCTAAACCTTTCTGAAATATAGGTCTCATGTCAGGACAGGAAACCTTCCAGCTTCAAGAAAACCCCATAATACCCAGGTGATCTTTTCAAAATTTATTTTCAAGGTCTAGTTAATAAGTGTATTTTGGAAGAAAACACAGATGGGTTTCTTTCCTGTTTCAAAATACTATGTGCCTCAAATCTTAGATATACAAGTGACTAGAGAAGATAAAATCAAGACTGAAATTAATTTATATTCTCTACTTCTATTCTGGTCCATCAGCTTATTTGAAACAACCAATGTTTTGAAGACATAATGCACTTCTTCCTGCAGTTACATCAAGAATTTTTCAACTGAAGTGGGAAGGTCTCTTGCACAATGTCCTTGTTTTATTTAGGAACCTTATTTACTGAGTGCTTGTTCACCTTTTTAGAGAGGCAATCTTCATCCCTTGCACATTATATAACATTCCTTTAGTACTACAGTAGGAGAGACAAATGCTAGCTTACTATGCACATCGTGACTGTGATCAGGTGTGCCACAGCATCAGGGTACCCTTAGAACATCAATATTCACTTTTATATTCAGGCTATAACTTGAAGCCCATTTGTTTTCCTGGAAATTTCTGGTAGAAAATCTGTTTTTAAATTGCTAATCAATGTTAGGGAAAAAAAAGGGAATGCATTTGCACTGGTTTAAGAATTGTCAGAAACTCATAATCCATTTTAGTGGATGATATACATGTATGTCTATGTGTGTATGTTTGTGTTTATATAAATGTATATATGGAAACATTGTATGTACATACACATAGACTTATATAAATCTAAATAAAAGTGTGAATAGATATATCTGCATAAACTAGTGAGAATGTCTACTGACAGATGTGGTATAAGAGGTGCTGCATTTCAGCTGCAGGCAATTGAAATGAAAAGCACCTACTACATCGCACAAAACTGTCTTCAGAAGACACAAAGAAAAACATATATAAATCTGGAAATTCCTTGGTGTCCTAGATTGCAAGACAAGATGTATTCTATTTGCCATCTGTTAGAGGTATGGCAGTTATCTTCTGTTAATTGGGCAGTTTTCTTTATCTCTTCCATAAACCAATCCTCCCTGCAGGGAGATATCTTCTGTTGATGGGCCATTGACTGTAACTGTGTGACTGATAAAATTACAGCATCCCATTGTGAGATGTTCCGCCCAGAGGGAGGAACCAAGCATTCCTAACTGGATATAATCTGAGATTTCGGGACAGCAGAACAGCTTTCCACTGGATTCCCAGAGGAACAGCTGCCTCTTCCACTGTATCTTCAGAGGAAGACTACACCCTTCTACAGGATTGCTGCTCCAACAGAACATCTGCTAATCCAGGAGGACTGCAGCCACAATTCCAATGGGACTGCTACCAACACCCTGACTAACAGGGTGTCAGGTTGTATTCTGACTCTGTCAGTGTTGCTTTGGTTCACTGCATTGTTTATTTATTTTTTTTTTCTTCCCTAATAAAGAACTATTATTCCTGCTCCCATATTTTTGCCTGAGAGCCCCCTTAATTTCAAATTTATAACAATTCAGGGGGAGGGGGTTTACATTTTCCATTTCAGGGAAGGCTCCTGTCTTCCTTAGGAGACACCTGTCTTCCCAAACCTGGACACTTGGAATACTTTTTAAACTAAAATAATCAACAAACTATTAATATGCCATCAGAAATATTCTTTGAAATTTGGACATTTGCAATTCAGTACAATATATAGGCTTTTTTAAAAGAAGTGGGAATCGTAGTTAGCAAACCTGAGTGATCTGAACATATCCCATACATTAGTTTTTCACAGAAAATGGAAAGGACTTAACAGTGAGTGCCTGCCTCAACTACATACCAGGTGGCACATACAAAAAGAGGATGAAGTATATGCAATGTCTGCCAACAAACTCTACTACTCTGTTTCCTCTGCTCCAGTGTCCTTCATCTGGGAGGAAGACCTCAGGTTTAAACTTTTAAGGGTCATTTTGGTGCCTAAGAATATTCACTAAATGCCATCTGGGATGCCTGTGAGAATCTTTTTGGCCTCCAGTTCCCATCCCTGATTGATGAAGATCTACTGTACCTTGTATATTCATATGTAATCTTTGGGGTACAGAGATGACCTGGAATCTCTCAGGTGTCACAAGACAGAAGTATTTTATTGGATTTTGCCCTACCTACGTAGATACCAGTCCTGTTCACGATCCAAGTTACCATTTAGAAAAATTTCTTTTTGGTTGGAATGGTAAGGGAGAAATTTGGTTATCTAAATTGTTTGTTAGAGGGTGAAATTCCATAGATTTGGTTATACAAGCTCCAAGCAGGCAAAACTATAACCTTTAATTATTATTTCCTGTGTTGTAGGGATGAATTCTGCCCTCATGTAGGCAGTCAGAGGTTTCATACCATATCAATCCTTATTCTTTTTGTTAGTCCAGTAAATAGATGACAATCTCTGAGCTTTTTTTCCAAACCATGTTCCTCCTGCCTTTGATCACACCATTAGCTTATCTCTGATCCTTTCCAAAGCTGGACACAGTATTCCAGAAGAGACTTTATGGGACTCAAACACAAACACTGAAACATTTATCTGCTGCAGGTGTTGAAATCTTTCCAGATCCACAGTCTTCCTCTGTTCTGTCCCCATATGTAGGCATGGGACGAGTGTTAGGTCTATGACTATGGATTTAACTCTGTCAAAATGCATTTGTTTGTATGAACAAGTGCACTAAATTATTGTGGTCACTCTCTCTCACAGTAATTATCTTCTACACTATTTATCTCTCCCTAACATTTATGTCATCTGTTGTCTCTGTTGGTATAAAGTTTAATTTTTCTTTCAAGTCACTAATACAGAGAATAGTCAGTTTTGTTTTTTTTTTTTTTACTAAAAGAGTGGCAGGAAGGGCTTCTAGAGTTATGTTATCCTGAAAAGGAAGGTCAAAGAAGCTGACCTATCAAATAAACAAGTCCAACAAGCTGGTAACAAAGGATGAGGAAAAGGCTGAGGTATTCAACAGATTTTTACCTCAGTCTTTATTGGCAACCTCTCTTCCCACATCTCTCAGGTAGATGGACACCAGGATAGGGACTGAGGGAACAAAAGTAAGTTTTAGTTAAAAATGAGGTTCTGGACCACCTGAGGTAGCTGAATGTACCTAAATCTATGGGACCTGAGGAGAAGTATTTCAAAATGCTGCGGGAATTGCTTGATGTAGTTGCCAAGCCACTCTATGATATTTGAAAGATCACAAAAGTTCAGGGAGCTGAAAATGGGAAAACATGGTACCCTTCTTTAAAAAGAGTTTAAAAGAGGACTCTGGGAACTACTAGCCTGTCAGCCTCCCCTGTGTGCCTGGGAGAATCATGGAAAAGATCCTGCTAGAAGCTGTGCTAAGGCACATGAAGGAGCAGGAGGGGATTCAAGACAGCTTGGCTTCAGCAAGGGCATTCAAAGGGTAGTGATCAGTGGCTCAGAGTTCTGATGGACATCAGTGACAAGTGGGATCCCTCAGGGGTCAGTACTGGGACCACTGTTATTAAATATCTTTATTAATGACATAGACAAAGGGATCAAGTGCACCTTCAGGAAATTTGCAGTTGACACCAAACTTAGTGGTGCTTTTGACATACCTGAAGGACAGGATGCCATCCAGAGGGACCTGGACAAGCTGCAGAACTGGGCCCATGGGAATCTCATGAGGTTTAGCAAGACCAAGTGCAAGGTGCTGCACCTGGGTCAAGGCGACCCACAGTACTGGCTCAGGCTGGCGGATGAGCAGATGGAGAGCAGCCCTGCCCAGAAGGACTTGGGGGTGCTGGTGGGTGAGAGGCTGGACATGACCCAGCCATGGGCACTCCCAACCCAGAAAACCAAATGTGTCCTGGGCTGCATCCAAAGCAGTGTGGACAGCAGGGGAGGGAGGGGATTCTGTCCATCTGCTCTCCTCTGGTGAGACCCCACCTGGAACCCTGCATCCAGCTCTGGGGTCCCAGCACAGGAACGACATCAGTCCATTGGAGTGGGTCCAGAGAAGAGCCACTAAGATAATTAGAGGGGTGGAGAAACACTTTTGTGAGAAAGGGCTGAGACAGTTTTTTTTTTTCAGCCTGGAGAAGGCTTTGGGTTGGTGTTATTGTGACCTTCCAGTACCTGAAGGGAGCCTACAAGAAACATGGAGAGACTTTTTACAAGAACATGTAGTGACAGGAAAAGGGGAACTTGATTGAAACTGAAAGAGAGTAGGTTTTGATTAGATATTAGACAAAAACTCTTCTTTGAGGGTAGTGAGGCACAGGAACAGGTTTCCCAGAGAAGTTGTGGATGCTCCATGTCTGTAAGGCCAAGCTGGATGGAGCTTAGTGCAACCTGGTCTAGTGGAGGATATCCCTGCAATATGGGTGGGAGGAGGGTGTTGGAACTACGCGATCTTTAAGGTTGCTTCCAACCCAAATAATTTTGTCATTCAGGAATTCTATGATTCTATGATTAATGTGGGGTATGTTAATTTTGGATTGTTCTGATTTCTTAATCAAAATGTAATGAGGTATCAGACCAAATCTTTTACAGAAGTCTAAATACATCATATTAACACTGACTTTTAACAATCAAACCTGCAACCTCAGCAGAAGGCATGTCATGTTAGGCTTACATGTATTTTTATAGTAAGCTTATGCTGATTGTACTACAGGTCACTACTCTGAATTCCCACAACAATGATTTCCATGTGTATAAATGACCCTGAACATCATAATAGATTTTTGTTTGCTAGCATGAAAAAGGAAAGCTGAGATGAATGTACTTCCCGCAGGTAACCTTCCACTCAGTGCACATACCTTTTCCCCTCATTAGCAACTCTCTTGCATGAGGTTTTTAGAAGCATATTTTTAAACAGCCTACAATTCAGCCCACAGGGACTTGGTAAAGAGACTGGAGGGGGCTTATAAGTAGGATAGCCAGGTGTCTATGTGATAGTATTTATATGCACAAATTAATGCTTTCAGATTAGAGGTGTTTTTGAAAGAAGCCAAATCTAGAATGTTTTTGGGTTCTTTTAAACACAAGATATGTTGAATAAATTTTTTGATATCCAGATAAATTTGGGGGCTGATCTTTACATATTCATAGGTAAGTCTGGCAGGGTAACTTTGTGCACAACCTACTACATTCAGGGAACAATTTAGTACAACCAAAAACAGTTACAGGTTTGTGTTTTCCTTATAACCTTTCCTGAAGGAATGATAGTAAGAATGCAACACTTAAAAACAAGGGCACTGTTAAGGCATTCATTATCAGTTCTGAACAGGATTAATTTTGATGATAATTCTGCTTGCCTGCACAGTGTTCTTAGATGTGAAAAAAACCCATGGGATTAGGCCAAATATTGTCATGGTAACTGAAAGAGAGGGAAATAGCTCTAAAACAGTTTCCAATAAGCAAGAGCAGCTACCATTCCATCAGTTGCCTTCAATAGGACATGGCATCTGTTTTTCATTTGTTGTTTCTAGGCTTGAAGAAAAGCAGGATAATTGGAAATAGTATGATGTTCTGGGAACATATTGAATGAAAAGGCTCTTAGTGCTTTTTAAATATTGGTCCATTTATCTTTAAAAACATCTAGCATGTACCTTCTTTGACCATTTATAAATTGGGCAAGTTAGTTGGAAAATTTTCTGGACTCAACCATGCTCAAGCAGTGAAAGATCAAAGCAAGCTTCTTGCTTTAATAAGAACTACCATTTCAACTAAGAAGTGGATATCTATTTTTGGAAACTGAGAAGATGCAAATGAATTAATTGTATGAAATTATGTGATTACTTCATACTGGGGATAAACTAACCCAAAGAAGAAACATGCATCAGTACTGGTATTTTCCACTTCTTTTATTCAAGACACCACTGTGTCAGGCACACAAATTTAAGATAATACTCATAACTGCACTGCTAAGAAACAAGCAGATCAAAATCCAGTTGTGGAACTTGAAGGCAGGGGAAAAAATGGAAAAATAAGTCATAGTTTTTACCAGTAAGGGTGGTTACCAGTGAAACAGTGTGCCATTGAATTTTACCACACATTAAGTTTTCAATAAACTATTTGGAACACTTCTAAGAAGTTGATCATGGACTTTTAAGTGTGCTCTACCCAATATTAGAAAACCTTGTTTACTCACCCAGGCTATACAATGCACACACAAATAAAAGCTCTTTTGTCCTATGTATCCAGGAGATGTTTATACACCAACTTACCAGGTAAGAGGTTGATTTTAGGCACTCACAGTTTTGCAGTAGGAGCTTACAAGTTAGTTTATGATTAAAAGCTTGGACGTTTAGTAGGAGTGAAAAAAAGAGAAGAAAAAATGATTTTACTTTGTTTATCTTGCATATTATTTAACTATGTCTTCATAACAAAGAAGAGGAAAAAATTAGGAGAGAATAATAAAAACTTAAAACTTACCTGATGTTTCCTAAATCAAAATTCTGGAAGGATAATACTGTATGAAAGACTTGTTAATATATTCTTTGTGAAATACAGTCTAACTAAATTTCATACACTGGTCACCTCTGCAGCTTCTTGAAACCTCACTTTTCAAGGTCTGATAAGGGTCAGTACAAAGTGTGTTGCTTCACTCACTTGTAATTTTTTGTAAAAAGGTCACAGCACCCAAAACACTTAAGTCAAGAACCAATAAAGAGTCATAAATGAGCACCTTTCAGTTTGTAAGATTAAATCAAACCAAAACACCCCCAAAACCTATGCCAACAACATATCACCAAGGCAAAAAACTCACAGATCCATTCCCAAACCATTTAAACTAAAAGGTTTGAACCTTAGGTCCATTAGCAAAATGGCTAATTTCATATGCAATGTGCTACTTGTGCTCTTTTTCTCTCTTCATAGTGACAAAAATGTAGCTAAAAATTATTGTTAGCATCAATTCTTCCACTCCATTCAGGTAATCTCTGGGGCAACACTAGGACGGTCTAATTACTATAGATAATGTGCTAGAGGCAATTTCCAATTTGAAAGCTCCACTGTAGGAGCACTTTTCCAAGAAGGACATAAGGTTCAAAATAAATTTATTTCAGGCTGCATTCTGTATTTGAAATTATATACTAACAATGTCTTATGCATAGCTGGGCACCTAATTTTAGTGTTGCAATAGTGCATCCTGATATCTTTGACCTTTCCTACTGCTGAATTGTGTGGTGACATGACTCATATCTTTTGAATTCCCTGGCCCAGGATCAGGTTGCTCATGTGCATAATCCATGCTGTTCCCAGATATTTTCTGGGTAGGGATGATAGAGAAACTGCTGCTCAGCTTAGGGTCACTGTCCTGCCTGCTGAGGAGACTGTTATGATAACAGCTATGTTTACCAGATTTCCAGCTGCCAGGAAATTCTTAACATCAGGGCAGTTCAGGTATAGTCATATCTTATTAGCGTGCACAATAGCAAAAACAAACTGCAAATCATAAAAATGATTGAATGTGGGGGTCTTTGTTTATAGATTCATTTCAAAAATAAAGCTCACTTATTCTTTTGACTATTTGTCACAGCAAGGCCAGCCTTAATTTTTTTTTTCCAATTTTATTTTTGCTTACCTCTCTGCCAGTTTCAGGCTTTATTACCTTCAGTTAATTGCCTGCATTGCAACTTCATACACTGAAAAGACAGCTAATAAGCAGTAACCATCACTAATGGGGGCAAACACTGAGGAATTTTATTCTTGATGATTGACCATCAAGTACATGGTGGTTTTATCACCCTATGCTCATGTTGGACCATGTGAATCTGACCTGCTTGGCTAGGGCAGGTGAAAATTAGTGAGCATGAGGCAGCCTGCATATGGGTCAGGTTCTCAAGGAAACTGTCTCTCCAGCCCATTGTCCACTGGCCCACTGACCCCCTTGCAGGTCTTTTTACTCACTAGCCTACTGCCCCTCTTGAAGCTCTCATTGCCTACTCCATTGCCTCCAGGCGTCAAAAAACAACATGGGGAAGGTGTATGGATCTTTTCAAGCCCTGCTGCTTCAACTCCCAAGAGTGCTAGTGTTGGAGAAGGGGAGAACTTGGGTTTGGAGAGGAGAAGCCACAGGTGCAGCAGTAGTTTTTATTGCTGTATTGATTAGAGGACGAACTTCAATATGTAGACATAACAATAGAAATAGGGATAGTTGCTGCCAGCTGTGGAAATCTCCTTATGTAGCTGGAGAGTATGTAGTAGGGCTGGAAATGAAAGAGGAAACTGATTTATTCTCACTGTTCATTACTGCAATTCAGAGCAATTTATTTAAGGTCACTAACTCCCATTCTAAGAGAAAATGCAAACATTAATCTTCATATACTGTATCTTGGAAACCAGTGTTCTGGATAATTAGTTTGCTATCCTCTTTGTGTGTGCAGTCTTTTCATATTCAGCAAGAAGGATAGTAGTCTAATCATCTGTGCTGTACATATGGGCTTGAGAACACACCACAGTTTAAACAAACAGGAGATGATTGCTGTCTTCAAATTGATGATACCTTCAGTATGCTTTTAGGGTCAGTTTTTATTTATTTCAAATACTGCTTCTCTTATTAGGTCTAAACCCACAATAGTACAACAGGAAACTCATATCTCTTGCTTGGGTTGTCCAGAAGTGCTTGTGGCAAGCATTTCTGAATGTTTGCTTTGTTTTTAGGGCAGATTTTGCTGTCCCTGTTGGTCAGAGCACCTCTAGTTTACCTGTTGCATGCCCTTCCCCTGTGGTGCATTTCAATGTGCAGCTACATTTTGACTATGGTGTGCACGTCCCATGTACCATGATCGTGAAGATCTAACCTTTGCTTTACGAAGGCATTTAGATTCACCAAGCAGGAGCCCATCCTTTATCAGTGTTATGATGCCCGACCGGCGGGAAGAATGATGTGCAGAACTCCATGATATCAGAAGGCTAATTAATTACTTTATTATGCTATATTATATTAAAACTATATTACACTATATTACTAACTAACAAGAACTATCACTAACTAACCAACCAGAAAACTCTCTGCTGAGAGTCCTGACACAGCTGTGACCTAATTGGTCAATCAATCCAAAACACCATCACCAGTATCCAAATAAGAAATCACCTTGGGCAAACAATCTCCGTAACACATTCCACATGTGCACAAACACAGGAGCAGTAAATGAGATAAGAATTGTTTTGATTTTCTTTTCTCTGCTTCTCTCAGGAGAAATCCTAAGAAAGCTAAGTCTCTTTCTGTTCAGTGGATATGTGAATACCGCAATCCTTCTCTACTTGGAACTGAAATAAACACCACCAGAGACAGTGAGGTAAGTGAAAAGCCCTGACTTCTGACTTTCTGTCACTGTGAAAATATCCATCCTCCTAGGCAACACCAACCTGTGTGACTCTCCCACTGCCAAAGAAACATAGAGAAGAAAAGATGTCCCACAATACCAAGAAAGACTGAAAGCTCAGGTTTTGCCAGTTCTGATGAACCTAGAGGATGTCACCAATATTTTCAATATGATGGATAGTGAGATTTTTCCTTCTTTACATTATTTGGAATTTCTTTTCTGCCTTAGACGTCAGACTAGAAGTAATAGGTTTTGCTCTGCTGGAGATGGTGGTGAGGTAGAAGTCAAGCTACCCAAGGACAGAGATACGCCCACCTTAAAGATGTTACAGGCATATTAACTCCTGATTTCCCAAGTAGTTGCTAAATAATCATATGTTGCATCAACAGCATTAGTGAGTAATATTTAAAAGACACTGAAGAGATAAAACAGATGCAGGTGGTAAATAAGAGCACCAGTTAATGGCACAATTCCTGGACAGTCTTCATATGCTCTTTATAAAGAACCTTACCCTGCAAATTCTTCATCCCTGATGGATTTCATAACAAAGACAAAAAATAATTAATGCATCAGGAGCAGACCCTCAAAAATCTAATCAAGACTTATGTGACCTTGCACTCAGCACTGAATCTTTCCAGTGGTTCACTGTCCAAGCCTGGCTCCTTGAGTTTGCCTAAGCCAAATGAACTGGGGCATTTGCAAGACCAGGTCTTCCTGTAGGTCACATTTCACTTTTTAACCTTGGCCGTGCTGGTAAGCCAGTGTCATGCAGGGATCACAGCTCACTTGCTCCTCGGTAGAGCCCTGCAGTTGTGGTTTCCCTCTGGGCTCTGAAAGATAGGCCACCTCTCAATACTTCATCTCTCCCTACTGGCTGCTCTTGCATGGTTTGTGGTTTATTCTCTAAATGTCTGTGAGAAGATTAATAGTGTTACTGCTAATGGGCTCCTGGTAGTAACTCAATATCCACAAGGGCTCTCAGGGACAGCTTTTCTCATACCCACTTGCTCAATCTAGAGATGCCAGAGAGAGGAGAGGGTAACTAGGGAAGCAACTCCCAGCCCTGAGCTGCCTGTATCCCTCTGCTTACATGCACATACATACATACATACATGCACAAGTCATGGCCACCCCATATTCTTCCACCAGCCTGCTTACTTCCTTACCTTTTATGCTTTCCAGCCTGGTATGAAGCAGCCATGCAGAAAGCACCTCTCATACTCACGGTGTTCAAGGAGGGGCCGCCATGGGCAGCCAGCATTCATAACAACACAGAATTAACTGCTCCCAGTCATCAAAAGCAGAATAATTATGTGTATCTCTCATACAAATGCTAAGAAAAGGCTAAACTTAGAGCAACATTTTGTAAGCATAAATAAAACTTCTGTGGACAGCAGTGGTCCCAGGACTTCTGTAGATTAGGACTGCTAGAGAATCCCAGGAGACCCTGACAGATGCAGTAAGACATGTAGAGCCTGAATCAATTTAGAATTAGTCTTTGTCCTCTCTTAAGTTTTAAGTATAGCAAGGAAAAAGCACTCATATTCTACTTCTGGACAGCGGAAGTGAAAGTCTGTGTCTGGCCTGCCTTTAAATTTTCCTTCACAGAGCTACTACCTACAAAAAATTAAGTCTGGGTCTGTGTTTTTTCTGTGTCTGATAGTACCCACTTGTCTTGTGCAAAGCTGACCAGGGAAAGAGCAGTAACCAAACTATAAAACTGGCATCTAGCCCTGTTGGCTGCTGAATTATATGTAGGATCAGTGATTGGTACCAGCTGGAGATCAGGCCACTGGTCTGCTTTGTGTAGCCTTTTAGAGATTAACTTCTGGATCAACCAAAATGACTTCTGATGTTATATCTATTTTGTTAGGCAGTGCTGGCTGAAGAAAAAGAAAATGAAGAAACATTTCTTGGAACATAACAATGCTTTGTTTAGAGTTTGGACTTCAAAAATCACAAGAACATGCAGAATCTTCATGCAAGTAAGAATTTTACAAGCTTTGCATTCATCTCTAATCCAAGCTCTGAATGTTGTTGAGATGAAATTTCAAGCCAGACCTCCTGCATCCAAGAATTCTATTTAATTCCTCGCTCAGGATGGGGAGACTAAGAGTGCTTTCTCCTCACCATCTCTCTGAGTGGCAGCTGAAAACACAATAGAAATCTTATTTTATGCCAGTTGACAAGAGTTGTGTCTCGTGCCATTTTATGTTTTGGGTTGGGTTCGATTTGGGTTTGTTTTTTATTCCTTGATAATTCAAAAAGGACAACCCAAGCAAGATGATCCAGAAGGAAATTATTAAGATAGTATTTCACTTAAGCAGGTTTGAAATAAATCAGTTCATTCTCTTTGCCTTTGATTTAGAGTCTTCTTGTTACCGTCCTGCTCTACAGCAACAAGCATGTTCTTATAGGGAGGCATCAGGAGGTGTAACAATGAGCCATCTAGCAGCAAACATAGAGAAAGGCTGCAGGGAGCCAGGAGCAGGTTGAAGGGCAGCATTTCTCCTTTTCATTCTGCTCCTGCAGTACTTCTCTGTGGCTAGAAACCAGACAGCTTCAACCTTCATGTGCCCAATCCAGATGTAGTTCCCTGTCACAGCACTCTTAAGTTTTTCACCAAACATATCTTTGATATGCTCGGGGAATAGAAGTTTCCTCCTCACACACATAAAGATTTTTGCAGTTTTTTTGGTTGAAAGAACTTTGAGATAATAGCCTATGTGCAGTAGTGTACATAACCATGGGATATTCAGGGGAACAAGCGCTGGTGTAGTGTTTTATAACTCAAAGAGAGCACATCTACTCAACAGACAGTACATTCATCAGTCACTCTTACTCCATCCCTGCACCTGGCATCCTGATTTTCTCTGGTGATGTGCCCTGGGAGCAATACACAGAGGAAAGCATCCATCCATCAAAGACTAAAGCTATTTTGCCCTCTGCTGCTTCACCAAGGGCTTTCATGTCAGGGCTGAAAGCAGGCTGCCCCTGGATCTGCAACCTCCGGTCCAGGCCCGTAATTTAGAGAGGAGAAGGAGAGGCTTGGTGTGAGTGGGAAAAAGATATTTATCTTGAAGAATAGCAGTTAAAAATTCAGGAATCACTGCTCTGTTTTATTAGCTGAACATTTGTATTTATTATCAAGTATGGCAGTGCAGCTTGTTTCTAAGAGAGATGCTGGAGATTGAGAGAAGATAATTACTTGGATTTGTCTCAATTTTTTTGCTTTGCAGACTGGAGGCTGGTGAGCCTATAAACTAGGAAAACATGAGAGAGACAGACTAATCTCTCCAACACTCACCTTAGAAAGCAAAGCAGACCCACGACTCCTACAAAGTCAATGGGAGTTTTTCCACTGACTCTACTAGAGTCTGGACTTCATTCTGAGTTTTCTATAATGAAGGCCAGATTTTCCCCTTGATTTATGAATCATGGTATTTTCCCAGCTTCAGTGCACACTGTCTCTTGTTTTCCAATGATGCATTCAAAAGCTGAAGTACATCTCTGTGGAACACAGGGCAGGATAAGAGGATTTAAATGAAATATGCTTATAGCAAGGGACATAATGTTCACTTGGTTTGCTAATTCCACTTTGTGGCCAATATAAATGCAAAATTTAATATATCTTGGAGATGTGATGTAGTCTTAGAGAAGGAGGATCACTGACCTTATGTTCAGGATGAACAAACTGACATGAATGAAGAAATCCCATGATACCTATCTCCCATTAACTGTTTGTTTACAATGTTAGCCTTGCTAAATTTACTTGAGAAAATAGTAGCTTTTAAAAGAAAACATTTTCATAATTCTCTGCAGTTCTGCTACTCCTGCAAGTCCATCAGGATATCCAATTAAACAGGATAGGAGCTCCATTTTTAATATCTTACATTTTAATTTGAATAAGCAATTATCTTTTTCTTCTTTTCATGTTTTCAGGCTTAATGGAAGTAGTACAGAAAATGTGATCTCACAGATTTGGAGGACTCAAAATTAAGAATGGCAACAACCTGCAAGACCCTAATTTTTTTGACCATTCTTAAACTTTTGAACTGCAAATGTTTAAGGTCCCAGGACTAAGTATTAAATATGCCTTTAATTCTGGGACCCCAGGGTTACTTTGTGGTACATTAGCACTTTGAATTCTAATGTGATCATTTTCAGCCTGAGGCTGAAAGAAACCATTTATGGGAGCATACTAAAGAGGTTGATCCTTTGCTCGCCACAGAATTGAGTAAAGTGATTAAAAAATAAAACCATACAACAGGGCCCTGGATGTACATAAGGGCTAAATTGTACGCTTAAGAGCAAAGAGGGCAGGAAAGTACATGGAAACATATATGTGGGCTCAATGGCCCTCAATGAGCATTAGAAGTCACAATGCAAAAAGCAATTCAACATGAGAAATTCCACTGATGTGATAACAAAGTTAATAAGAGCAATGAGTGTATAAACAAGGAAGAAGTGATTAGAAGAGGAGATTAAGGTAATTGTATCTCTCTGTTACAGTACAAATCTGACTACTAGAAGAATCCTTCACAGCTGTAAAACATCACTGAAAAAACTGAAAGAAACTCAAACGTCATTTTAGGACTGAAAAAAGTAGAGCATCTTCCAGACAAAACCAGAATGAATTTTCCTTATCTTCTCAGAAAATTCTGAAATGTTCAGAAGGAAAAAAAAACCCATACAAAAAAAATCTCTCAAGAAATAATCTGAAGATACAGTGCATAATCTTTGATACAGTGCGCTTTGATACAGTGGACAAGCCAGCATGTGGGAAAAGGTCCAATGTATTTAGATGAAAACTGAGGACACATCTTTCCTTACTTGATCCAAGATGAACTATTAGACACAGTTCTAACAGTTCTAAGGGAAGTGACAAGTATTTGCCTCTCTCTGCCTTGACTTTAGGTCTAGCTTCCTGACAGAAGAGCACACATAAATAAAACAGAGTTAATGGAGCAATATATAGTCATAACTAGATGAAATGTAATGGCCTGTGATGTACACAAGGTCAAACTAGATGATCTAATGGTCCCTTCTGGCCTTAAATGTCATAAATTTTTTCTCACAGCTGCCCTAATGATCTAGCTGCTGGTTTAGACTTGAGTTGGCTATGAGTTTTCCACACCAGTTTCATTGCAATACCAGCATCTGGGACAATTTCAGGGCCAGGAGTGCTGCAGGTGGCTGAGAAATGGTTCATACCTGGTGTCCCATACATGCCATGAGTGGCACAATGAAGTGATGTATGGGTCTTGGTTTTCAAGATTTTTATTTCTGGAGTCTTCGAGCTTTCAGTGTCCTGGCTAGCTTGTCCCCAGAAAGGTGTGTCTTTCAAAGAATCTGATTTTACAAACTGATTTTTAGGAAGCCTGTGAGCTGGTACTCACATCTGTGGGGCTGTATATGTGCCTGAGCATAGCACTGCTCAAGATCCATGCTGAGCAGGCCACAAGTCCCTGTAGAACTTCTGGGAGCAAGACCCTAAAAATGGTTATTTTAGATAGATGGAGGCCTGAAGGCTCTTTTCTCATTTGAAAAACAGTCTCATTGTTTAATTCATCAGCTGGCTGCACCTTGCTGCAGGGGCTTTGTACAATGGGGAACATGCTTTTCTTCTCCATCCCATAAAGCTCTCCCATTTATTAGCATTTTTGTGCAGAGTGATTTACTTGTTAAGGGATTCAATTTCTGTAGGCATCACAACAAAGACAGATGTCCATCAAGTCAGTTAGAAATTAGCGATATCCTTTCATTCAAATTTAATCACAAGTGAAGTTTAACTTGCATTTGTGAAGGATGAGGCATTCAGATATGGTTTTATGGTTACAAAGACCATGTAATGATTTTGATACTGGAGCCAAAAGGACATCATCAGACAGGAAGCAAATTGTCTCCTTGGTAATACTTAAAATACTTTCAAAAGTAAATGCCTTGAGTTGATGCATTCCTAGCTCTTGAAGGGCATAGTAAATTCTCTAATGTATTGGAAATTATATCCAAATGTAATCAGCAAAAGCACTGGTGCAGTTTATTTCCAGATGAGACCTTGAAATTCTGCCGTATTGTTCAGATATCATTGTTATACTATCATCCAGTTAATTAATTATTTAACACAATTATTCCTTCTTGCCCTCCATGAGAGTGAGCAGTTTACTTAATTATATTCAAAATCATAGGCTGATACAATTTGCTGACTAGAAAAATCCCTGATAGTTTTTTTGTATTTATTTGTGTAGAAACACATACATACAGACATGTTTGGTTTATTGCATAGCTGATAAATTATATTTGATTTTAAAAAATTAACTGGATACTTTGATGTACCATTATACTAAGTACATGCTGATTGTAACAAAAAGCACAGAAATTTAAATAGTCCTTATGCATTTGCTTGCTTGTGTATATGAATATGTGATTTTTCATGCTGGTGTAAAATGCATGGGGTATTTTTACAATTGCAAAATTTTACTATAATTAAAATTTAAAATAATTAAAATTAATTAATAGCAAAATAATGGTTATTTTTAAAAGTAAATTACTGAAAAATATTTAGTTATAAAATTATGTGACATACCACAGTTCCAAAATACTTATAGGTATAAAATGTAACTGCAAAAACATCCTCAAACACCTTTTTGATTACTAATGTCTCATTTGATTTGAGACTTGACTTCAGGCAGTCAGCTTATTGTAAATACTCCTGCGGCCTTGCCTGGGACAAATTAACACATTTTACATACAAAAATGAAATGTCCTGGCCTTTGGCACATACGCTGAGCCATGCCAGAGTGAGAAAACAGACTTCAGTATAATTTTGCTCTGCTTTCTTTTCTCTACAGTATGAAAGCATCTACGAAGGAAATTAATTTTTTTTTAATGGTCCTTATTTTTTTTAGGCACTTCAAATGTGCAGTAGCAACTGAATTGTACCCTAAAACATCAGCAAAATTTTAATTAGAAGAAAGAAAATCTTTCTTAAATGTATCCTTTGCCATCCAAAAATGTGTAATTTAAATCAGGGAAATGCGCCAAATTTCAGAAGCTGTCAGTGATTTAACTAATGCTGAAATGCTTTTAAAAATTACAGTCATGTGCTTTGATAAATATTATAAAGTCTTGGTCCATTACTAGTCCTTCTTCATTCAGTCAAATTGATGTACTTTGGGAAAATTTAAGGAAGGGAGAAAATTGGTTGTGAATTAAATTCTGGAAAAATTATACATCTCCATAAAGTTTGTTATTAGGCAATTTTTCTTATGAATTTTGCAAAAGCAACAGAAAATTCAATCTGCTCTGTTTTTTGGATTTACTCTTTTAAATACTCTTTTAAATAGTTTATTTTCAGTAGTTTTATTAGTTTTCAAATACTGAGAAGAAATTATCATGTGTTCAGAATAATTTTGCTGTTTTCCTTAAATCAGTATTTTCCATTAGCAATATTTCTTTCCCTCTTCTCTGTACAGAGACATTTTTGACAGACATAAAGCAGATGAACTCAGCAGTTTGTTCCTACACCCTTAGGAGGAAATGAAAATAAAGGGCCAAAACAGAGAAAAAAGATTTCAAACTGTCTTAAAAACAAAATGAAGCTCTTGGCAAGAATTTATATAATATATCTAACAGTTTTAAGATTGTTGACCAAACCTCACTACTTTTGTTAATCTAGTATGAACCTTGTCTTTCTAGTGAGATTTTTCAAGTTCTGTGAAAAATGTATAGAGATTGTAATGTGGTCACCTGTCCTCTTGAAGGTGATTTCACCCATCATTACAGCTTTGGCACTAATTAGAGGCAGCTAATAGATAAAGATAAAAATACAGTTACTACTTTGGAAAGTACAATATTTTCTTGGTTTTCCAAATTTTTCAGTAGGGAATTTTCACTTGCTGCAGACACAACAAATGTTTTCACTTCAGTTTTGATTTAATTTTCTTCAATAGTTTTTCCAATAATGTTCTAAACTATTATTCTCATAACAACTGAGAAAAATTAGTTAGCACCATGAAATTTTAAATTGCATTCATTTTTATTTAAAGGAGGCCTCAGTTTTCCCCATTTACTTTGGCAAAGCAGTGTTTGGAACCTGTTGGTTTTGGAACCTCTCGGTTTAAAAGACAGGTGTCTGCTAAGGAAGGCAGGAGCCTCCCTTGAAATGGAAAAGGTAAATCCCCTCCCTGACTGATGAATATAATTTTTATAATAAACTGAATGATTATAATTTTGAAATTAAGGGGCTCTCAGGCAAAGAGATGAGAATAGGAATAGCAGTCCTTTTCTGGTGTGTTTGACAAAGTGAACAAACAACAGCTACGGCACTGACACCCCACAGAGCCAGGGGCCCAGTCCCGGCCTTCTCGGCTGCGGCACTTTCCCTTCCGTGCAGTTCCAGTCAACGCCAGCAGGGGCGCTGCTGGCTCCCGGTGGGCGGGGCAGGTGCAGTGATTCCCCCACGCCTGCAGGGGGCGCTGTGGGGCGGGCTCGGGGAGCACACGGTGATGGCAGCTCAGCCAGGCCGGGAAGGGATGGAAGAGAAGATTTGCTCCACAAACCCCCAGGGCAGCCGATCCCGGTGCCCCAGAGGACTCTGAGGAGCCCAGGCTGGGATGGCAGGAGTCTTGGCAGGCAGGGGGTGTGGGGCTGCAGTGCTGCGAAAACTTGAGCAGTGCCGAAGAAGCATCAGGGGCGGGGCAGCGGCGGCCCAGCTCCCAGCAGGGGAGGGAGAGGCGAGCTCAGGGTCCCAGGCACCTGAGCAGACGGGGATGGGTCCCTCTTTTTGTGAGGTGGGTGATAATGAGGTCTCAGTGCAGTGGCTGCTCTCATGAGCAGAGGCTCACCCATGGCAGAAGAAGCAGGAACAGGGTAGGCTCCGGTGGCAGCAGTGAATTCCTTTCCCCAAGCAGCAGCTCCAGCCCTGTCTTTTGTCTGCCCAGTTCTTGGGGTATCTGTTCCTCGGAGAGAACTCCCAGACTAGAGAAGTGCAACCAGATGCCCTCCTCCACTGAGCTTGGCCACTTCTTTTGCTTTCTTGACTACCCAGTTGTTAGTGCTTCCTAGCAACTTATGGGGGAAAATTCTGTAACTAAAAAGGAACAAAAGGAAAGAAACCTAACCCCCAACAGAACTGCAGCTTCTGGGGTGTAGCAGAAAAAGTTGTAAGAAGCTTTCTGATTACTTTGACAAAAGATGTTCCAAAAGGTGTTGTACAGACTGAGTGTCAATGTGCCAGCTGGCTCTAGATGTTTGCATTGTATTGCTTTCTAAGAACGAGTGCGCAACCACCCATGACATCCCTGTCTTCCTGCTTCTACTGGTGTTACTCTGCCTCCATAACTATCTGCCCTTATTTTCTGGTGGTAGTTGTGAGATGGAGCTACACAATCGGCAGACCACATGATAATATAAAAAACACAGGAATAAATATATAAGGGTTTAAAGGAAGCATTAGTTTAAACTAATATGTCAAAAGCAAATGTAATGCTGAGTTGTCCTGCTCATAGTTTGAGAGGTATGTCATAATTTTTTTTTGTTTAGGTATTGTGGATACAGGAATTTAGAAAAGCTTTTAGTTCCAATTATTAATAATTTTGCTCTAATCCCTTTGCCCTACAGTATACAGAGTTATTAATCAGCATTAATAACAAAAGAATCTATTTATGCTTCAGTTTATAATGACAATGCAGTCTTGAACTGTAAGTACTATGTCACTCTTATAGGTAAAAATTACCAAGCCAAACTAATAATTAATAAAATAGATTTTTATTTTGTGACCAGGATTTGGTCGTAGATAGCCACAATCAAAAAGGCAGTGCTGAGCCCGGGATCGGGGCTGGGTGAACACAGATCTGACCTCTACCGCATCGGATCACCTCTGTTCACAAATACTGTCTCTGTCCAGTCAGTTTTTGTACACTTTTTTCTGCCTGAGGCAGAGGTTCTCCTATTCTTCTCTTTGCTTCACATATTCATGGGTGTTCTTTTCTCTGTGCTGAGCTGGACAAAGCTGTTTCTGGGAAGTGATGAATGTTGATGTTGAGTTAGGGAACCTGGTATTGAGATGCATGTTCCTGATGATCTTGATCATAGATATCTCCCATGTATTCATCACTGGGTGTCTCCTTGGATGGCCCAGGAAGGAGCTCATCTCCGCACAGAGTCACGCTTTTTCATTTGTAAATGCGGTCTTTCTGCTTGCTGCCATCTGTGGTTTCGAAACCTTTCCCCGGCTGTGGCTTGTGATTTAAAACTTTAAGAATTTTTGTACAGGCATCATTTATTACATATATATATTTTACATAAGCACAAATTATTCCATAACTAATATTACATCACTGTACTGAAAGAGCACAGTGTTTATGTCAAACTCTCCTGGGATAAAGCTCATTACTCGTCAGTGAATATTATGGCAAATACTTCAGTTTCCCACAGCATTTCTACATGGCGTTTTCCTTAAAGAAAGAGGAGGCAATTGGTCATATGTCTGAGATGAATTACAGCTTCCCAAGATCACCTGGGAATAAAGTAGCTGTCTGCTAAACACAATTAAGGTGGCAAGCAATGTTTATTTAGTGCATAAGTACAAATATCTCTCTATTCAGAATATTATCACTGTATAAATAGCTTAACAGGATGAATGGTGGCATTCTAAAATAGGCAACATATAAACTGGCTGCCTTATGCCTGTAAGATCGACTGTGTTATTCTTATATACAGATACTCTTGATCCCTTGCTGGCTTGAGCACAAATGACCTGCAGAGTGTGAAACATCCTGCAGCTTCCCAGGCACATAAGACAATCAAATGCTTCTTCACAGAAACCTGATTTTTTGACATTACAGGTAGCTTTATCTCTGGTTGCTAAGGTTTTTCACCCCTTCTGCCTGATTCATCACACATGTCCTGCTGAGATGGACTGTCACATCTCCAATATTCTGCATCTGCATCCTCTGGTTCATCTAACTCATCACGTACTCTACATGTACTGTTTTTTGTTTTTTTTTTGTTTATTTATCTTCCCAAACTCAGAGCTCAAGACAAGTGAATAAAGAAAAAGACAAGTAGAGGAGACCACAAAAGCATCAAGAATAGGCAATGCTCTTGTTCAGTAGTGTTTCTGAAGGCAAAAAACTCAGGCTATGTGAACATGAAGATTCCATCTTGCTTTGAATGAAAGTACATGTTTTGCAGAAAGATTAATGGGTTTTCCTATTCATTTGTCTCAATCCAATCCCTTAAATGATTTCTGATAAACAGGTGATTTTAAAATGTTTTCCTGTGGCATAAGATGTACTTGTCCTCACTCTTTCCTGCTATTTATTGATTACATTATCCCCAGAAATCGGTCTGGGATTCACTACAGACTAAAATGTTTGTCATTTATCTATAGTATTTGTTTCTCTCTGGTGCATTGTGATGACATCACACCCACCAATTAAGTAGCCCTTCTCAGTGTAAGCCTCTGTTTCCAACTCTCACCCAAAAAACATCTTCAGAAACACCAGTGAAGTGGCTGTTCTTTATTACTTGGTGGGTTTTTTTTTTAATCCCTGTTTTTAAAGTTAATTATTAATATTTTGTTTATGCACTATGGTTTGTACCGCATGGTGGTAACAAACAGCAGCAAGCTTTGTTGGGGGTTTTTTGGGTTTGTTCTATTTCTCTAAATTAGTTATGTAATAATTTGCATGACAATTTAATTTTGGAGCTAATGGCTTACATATTTCTTTTTATCCCAGGTTTAAGAAGCTTTTGGGAAAGACAGTATTTTGTTTGTTTTTGTTTAAAGAAGAACATACTGTGAGCATACATGAATAAACATGTAGGAGCTTAAAAGAAGCTGCAGTTGTATTTAAAATTCCAAAAGTGAAGATGTGTTGAGCTGTCCTGCCCATCCCTGCAGAGGGAACATTTTCTCATTTGACTTGCTATGGAGACAGGATTTATAAAGGCATATACAACATATTAGCAACCCGTTCCTCACTTATAATCCACAGTTTTGAAAGCTTTGGTATATGATCATCTTTCCACAGTTTTGAAAGCTTTGGTATATGATCATCTTTCTGTGTAAGAAGGCTGCTGGATTGTAACAATACCACCTGAAGCAGAGACCTTCACCCTGGGAGATTTTGGGGACCACTGCAAAGCAACAAAGGGACCTGAACAGAGATTGTACAATCTGCAGCATTTTTTTTTTCTATCTAACTTTTAACAGGGGAACTATACAATTAATTCCATTTATATCTTCAATGTAGTTCCATAATTCTTGAGTTGCCTCAAAAAACTTGAGGACTTTAACCTGTTATTGCTACAACAAACGTCTGATTGAGATTTTTTTAAGTCACTTTGGGGATAGGAGTTGAGCATCTGGGTAATTTCAAATAAAATTATTCTATGGTAACTGAAAGTGTATGAGTACAAATATTTCTATTCCATAACTTTGTGTACTTTGTGCATTACATATTGTTACAGTCATTTTCACTAGAGATTCCAGTAAATGCTAAGCAAATTTTATATGAGACAAAAAGTAACAAATAGAAAAGCAGTTATACCAAAACCATTAAAAATTTCAAAGAATACTCAATAGTGAAAGAAGTAAGAATGTGGACTATTTAAATCCCTTTAAACTCCATTTTAACGAGACTTTTATTAAGATTGCCTTAAAGATTGGGTTTGCTTGAAATATATGAAATATGTCTTTTCAATTGTCTTTTCATTGTCTTTTTCATTCAGGTCTTTTTTGTTCATCAACAAAAAAACCAAACTAATTTCACTTCAGAAGCAATATTATGTAGATGCTAATGTTAAAAAGTATTATTAGCAGTGCAATTAATACTTCACAATACATGAAAAATTTTTATTGTCAGCAATTGTACTGCTGAAAATCAAGTCTGCAGTGAAATAACTAGGTGAGTGGTTGTACCCTGAGAGATCAAAGGTATCCTGACTCCAGGACTCACTTGTAGCAGGTGTCTGGAGAAGGACAAGGACAGGAGGAACACACAATAATAAACTGAGTCTTTTCCCACTCTCATGTGGGATGTAAATCAATTGCTGGGGTACCTCTCCAGTGTAATGGTGTCTTACTTTTAAAAATTTTTCAGTAGATTTTTTTTCCAATATAATGCCCAGAAATTCTTCAATCCATTTTCATTCCTACTGCCCACATGAGCAGAGGGTTATCTTATTTTGTTGCTTCCAGAGCATGCTCCTATTTCCTGTTGCTCTCAGCACCTCCATCTTGGAAAATGTAATCATGCAATATTCACCTTCATCACACCACTTGGGATTTGTCAATTCTTCATTTTATCCTTCTGAGGTCTGAGAACTTAGGACTGTATTTAGGGTGCTACTGAAGCATTTCTTTCATGATAGCTGCTGCCATAACCAAGACTTTTTTGGCCTTTCTTTGAAGTGTGTCCTGTTCTACAATATTACTTGAGATAAATGCAACATTTAAGGAGTAAGGATTCGCTCAGGGACTCAATTATATTTTGTTTCTTCTCTATTCCTGCCTCTATTGGTGCTGGCAAAGCTGATGAGCATGATGAGCAACTGAGCAGTAGTCATTATCTCAGATGTAGGAAAACACATACATTTGTGTCTAGAGTGTCTCAGTGTTTCTTTTTGGTGGAACCCTTATGTCTGATGGGAGATTTTTGCAAGCCTAGGGTGCACTCTGTGCACAGTAGTCAGATTAAGAGCCATCTCAAAGCCACAGCAAGATTTCCACTAACTTAAAGGAAAGCTTAAGGAACTGACTGACAGTGAGGAAACACCAGTGGATAGTGTTCTTCCCTTGAAGACTAAGCACACTATCAATTTTCATGTTATGAAATTTAATAAAGGCAGCATGAATTCTTTTATCTCCACTTCTTCTCTGCATGCAGGTGAAACAAGTCACTTCTGTTTTGTTAAACCTTGCATTGTTTGTTTCCAGAGTATGACTTTATTTTGCTATACTTCATATAGCTGTAATTTTTTTTACTTTATTGTACAACTGCATTGAATAACTTAGTTCTTCACGGAAATAATGTATTTTTAACAATAGTAAGTAAAAGGCAGTATTAAACTGTATCACTGGTAACTTTTTTTAACATTCTGTTTTATTTAAGACTTTTTTAGAATTTTTAAAATTGAAATAGAGCTACTAAACTCCAGTGGTAACTGTATGAACAGTTGTAATAAAGGGATGAATAAACATGTGAGAAGGCAATATTTTCCGGAGCATACTACTGTGGCAGGCATCAGTGAAGCGGCAAGGGGCAGAGGTCCTTATGGTTCTGGTTCACTGAGCTCATTCAGTGGCAACACAAGCAACAGTAAATGCTAATCATTGTGCAAATAACAAATAAAATTGGGTTTGGAAGAACTGCCAGGTAAATTGTCCTGTCTTCCAGATGTCATTTATATGGGTATGTTAGCTCATCACAACACTTATTTAATTATTTAAAGAGGAAATTAATGAAAAATGTGTTCAACAACCCCCATGCTCATTCAACGAAATAATTTAGATTGGTATTGGAGCACCTGAACATAATTCATCTCTTGCAAATCTCACCAATTTCATCAAAGAAATATTTACCACTTATTTCTGGAGAGAGGTGAAAGATATTCATTATAGATATTCATTACAGATCTTTCTTCCCTTTCTCCTAGTGAGATAGAGCACTGAACCACTAAACCAGAAAATCAGTTTATCATGATCTCTACAAGTGCCAAGGCATGATACACACTATTCTTTAAAAAAAAAAAATTATAATGTTCAACATCAAGCAAAAAAATAGAAGAGCTTGGTCTGCACACATCTATAGTGAAAGTCCCAGTTTTTCAGGGACAACTGAATGAGGTGCAAGGGTTTCCCAGTGCAGAGCAACAAGCTGGAAAAATCTGCACTGTGTCAAAATCTGCACTGTGAGGCAGAACAGTTATTTGTTTGATCTAGGAGATATACAAAAATGTACATTTGTTGTTCCTGGTGGCCTGGCTCAGCAGTGACCTGCCCAACCCAAACTAGGAAGACCCACGCCTTGGTGTGAGACATATCATGTCTTGTCTTCATTCTCACAATGAGAGTATGTGAGATATTTACTCACTGAGTAAATATCACTGGTTTTCTAGTTGTCTTTTAATGTCTCCCATCTCAGGGAAGGGAACTTGGCTGCATTCCCTCTGCCTGGCTTATGGCCATATATCCTGACTTTCTGAGGTCTGGCAGCAACTGGGTATACCTGTGGCAGCACATTTCTCTCTCTCAAGATTTTTCATAGAGGTGCACAGAGAGAAAGAAAGAGAAAACAATTTCTATTTCTACTCCCTGTTTTTCTCATGTGGAACATGTTTGGAGAATCATTTACCTGGGGTGATTGCTTGATTGGATTTTGGTGAGGATTGTTTGAGCCTGGTGGCCAATCAGGTCCACCTGTGTCTGGACTCTCAAGAACAGGGTCACAAGTTGTGAGTAGTTTGATATGATAGTTAGAGAAAGTAGGTATGTAGTTTTAGTATCTTTCTTTATATAGTATAATAATGTATTAGAGCATAGTTATAATAAAGAAATCATTCAGCCTTCTGAACTGGAGTCAGACATCATCATTCTTCCCATTGGGTTTGCCTGCATTTTACAATATATACCAATAATGATTTCCTACAAAATAAAACACAGCCTTAGAACATATAAAAAGTCTGCACTTCTCTGAAAGTATAGGCCTGATCCAGCACCCAACATGGGTATATCAGCCTCTTCGTGAATGGTTACCTCACCAGTGACTCTATTGTAGCAACTGGAGCTCTGTCTTTTTATTCACTTGTCAGTTGTGTTCCTTCCCAAGCCCAGAGCATTTCTGATTTGAATAATTACTTTGCAATAGTAGAATGAGTAAGAGTTAGTTGCAGCCCTCTGCACAAATTATCACCCAATGAATGTAGAATAATGCATTATAAGTAGTACTCTATTATATTTATTGTACAGATACTGATGTGTGTTGAATTTGGGCTATTTAAGAGGCACTTACATGGCAAATCATCTCTCTTGATGAAGTCTTTATGTCAGAGAAGAAGTGGAAGATGCAGAAAGTTAACTTTGAGTTACCAGTAAGAGGAAGATGGCCAACATTAACCTCACCTAAGCACCACTAGAAAACAAGCTGATGTGTATGTCTTCTACTGAATGTCTTGCTCACCATGGAATTGCCAGCTGCAGGGTGAGAATGGAGGCCAGGTGGCACAGCATCTCTTTGTGTTTACCCGGTCCCTGGGCAGCTCCAGCACCCAGAGCAGCACTGCCTCCCTCCGGGACCTGGGATCGCTGCGTGTTTCCGGACTCGGCTCCGTGCCACAGTCCGGGCGGGGGTGCCAGTGGATTCTTGCCACTGCGAGCGAGAGACACCAGTAAAGAGTGAAGAAACGTCCTGATTCCCCACACGTGGAAAGCTGAAAGTCTTTTATTGCCGCAGGGAGCTGCGCCGAGGCACCACAACCCGCTTCCAGCTTGCGCATGAGGAAACATGGCCTTGGGCACTCCGAGGTGCGGGATTATATCGGGGAGAGAGCGAGGAGAGCAGAAGCCCTCCCGCCCAATGGGGGCAGGTGCCGTGGTGATGACGTGGACCACGGCACCCAACGGGGACAAGACTGGGGCAGACCCTGGGCTCTGGGGCGGACAGGGGATGGGAATTCAGAGTGACTCTAACAGCCAGGGACCCGGAGTGAACAGCCGAGGCGGGGAACAGACACAGGGGTTGCGCGGGGGTACACAGAACACAGCTAGCAAACAGATCAGAACCCCTAACCTAAACCCCAAACTGCGATGCAACAAGGTGGCAGCTGCAAGTGTCTTTTTAAGGTAAAACACAATAAATCTGTGCTACAATTTTTTTCCAAAATGCTGGCTGCCCACATAGATTTAATCACTGGTATGTTTTGAAAAGAAAATAACAGAATGGAAGGGTTACCTCAATGTGACAGTGTTACTCAATGCTGTCAGTAACACAGCAGGTAACCACACAGCCAGAAGGATCAATATAATAGCAGGTGCACTTTTCTGCCTTTCACTAGTACTGTTGTTTTCAGTTTATATGCAACAGCTTTACTAGCATTTCAAGGTACTGATAGAGACTGTCAATTTCTGGCTCAATTTCTTAGTCTGGCATGAGATTATGTAATTTTCTCTAAAGTCTTTTAGTATTCTACCTGTTCCACTGAGATCCCTGGATTTTGACCTCTGGAAGACAAAACAGCAGCAGTGTTTGATGCCTGGGGTGGTTCTCAAAAGAGATCCTCAGTGCTCACATCACAGCCCACACTCTCCTGGTTTGGATTCTACAGTCCTCAACGACACCAGTTCTGCAGTTGTATGCTGTTAGTTACACGGAGGCTAGGCTGGTTTGTTGGTGCCATAGACTTGAAATCAAGAATATTCATGTCCATTGGCTGTATTTCTGTCTTTCTAAGGAAAATGTTAACTTTGTCCAAAAAGAGCTGGCAGCCAAATTTGCCTTATGTGCTATTCTGACTTGGGAAAGCCATTGTTGGACCCTGCTCTGAGTTGCAGTCACATAGGTGTTTAACAGAAAATCTCATCTAAAAATAACCACTAAGCAATGTGTATGATGGTGCAATAGCATTTTGCATAGCTTGGGAAAACTGCATATCCTGCAATATCTGTTTCATATTGCAAACATTACTGATCCCTTCATAATTTTCTCTTATGGAAATCTGTGAGGTTGTACAACACAAGATGAGCCAAAAGCACACTGTAACAGCTTGTGGATCACCTAGCTCTTGCCAGAGTGATTAGACTTCCATTGGCAAAAAACCCAACAACAATTACTGCCAATAGGTGTTATTTTAACCAAGCAAAGTACATATTTAATCTGTGGCCTCTGCAGAATCGAAGGCACTGTGTTTAGTCTCCATCTGCTTTCTCTTATCCAAGCCTCTTTAGATTCTGGGTTGCTAAAACCCCTTGGTGCTAGTGACATTTCCCCACATAATTTCCCAAATCACAAAGCAATAAAGAAGAAAATCCAAAGCAGAAAGACATGACCTGAGTTTATAATGGATCATTTGCAGAGACTTCCATGTGAAACTGCTTTGAGGACCTGGAAGACAAATTCTGTGCCAAACCCCCTGCACTTTGGGTTGAAGTGGGAGAGGGGAGCAGGGGGTATGAGATCCATATGTTTGTCTCCTAGAGGCTTGCTGTTCCTGGCTGTGATTTTTCTTTAAATGTTAATTGTAGGAGCTGGGCATATCAGTGGTGCTCTTAATAGACTAACTCAATAGCTTAAAAAAAAGTCACTCAATGAATAAGTTAGAAACACAGTTAGAAACAGTGATCAGCTGCAGCAAAAGCAGTGGCTTGAATAAGGAGTGCAGGACTGCTCCTTTGCCCCCCTGGAATCACTCCAGCCAGGGCCCTGTCAGTGGATTTCTCCTTATTCTGATGTCTGGCTCTCAAAACCAACCTCAGCAAGAGCTATGAGAACACACGTGGCTGAGCAGGCATTTCCCCCACAGTGGTGAGGCTTACAGGTGCAAATACAGCTACTGCCATCCAGCTGGTCACCAGGACAAGAAATTGAGTCAAACATGACATGTCTCCAAGGAATGATTTATCTCTAGGACAAGCCATATTGATTCTCCCTTTGTTCATAGATTTAATGGATGCAATAAAACTAGGACAGGTTTTATTCTTATTTTATGCTACTGAAGGATTTATCAGTTGCCATGCCAGGATGAAGTTAGACAATGTCTTGCAGAGACAAGATGTCCACTCCTAACTCATCTGGGTGTCATCCAATTCAGTGGTAGCTGACCTCAAGCAGCTGCACAGGGCACCCAAGAACTGGCAAAGACCAAGATTCAAGGATAAAGGCAGTCATCAGCTCACTGCACAACAAAAAACATCAAATTGCCTGAGTGACAATGAGTGGCACCTCCCAGCCAGCACGTTCACTCAAAACTGAGGGTGTACTCCTGAGGTCATGCATCCCTTATCACAAGCACCAATCCATGCATGCCAAGACAGGCAGTGCTGCAGCTCTCTCATTCGTGTCTGGGTGCTTTAACATCATGGCAGCACATGAATATGGGAGTGTGGGCAGCTGTGTGCAATGCTTTTGATGAACAGAATGACAGGAGCCTCCCATCACAGTGATTAACATATTTTCCCACTCATCTTACACCAAGACCATTGCACACTTTGTCCTTTGCACACCTCAGTGGAAGTGTGTTGCCTCCTTCCTCCCTTCCAGTTTATCAGTCCTGGGGGCTGATACAGAGGCCACTGGAAAGACTCAAACAGTTTTACAGACTTCAAGCTGACCACAAACACATGCACCCTGCTCATGCTGGAGATACACAACACCACCTCTGCAAGCAAACAATGGGACTGTCCCAATTCACTGCAGAAGAAAAGGAGGCCTATTGTTAGCAGTTCACCCAGTGTTTGCCAGTGAAAAGGAATTATATCCGTCACCTCTATCAGGATGTGAACATGCACAAGCCAAATCAGTTCAGACAATTGAGGACAGGGACATCTTGTTTGCCAGGACTGTGCCCTGGCAAAGTCACATGAGGCTGAGGCCCAAGGCAAGTGGTCTCCTCTTCGGGACAGCTGTGTTGCAGCTGGTCTATCCCTGACATATAGGGGGCATGATGAGGGAGGGAAACATCTGTGTTGGGCCATAAGACATGAGTTTGCTGAGACGTTCCCATGCTGCTTCTCAGTAGATACCCCAGGCCTCTCAGCACTGATTGGGGCCTGAAGACCACAAGTTCAGCTTCTGTCAACTTTGTAGGCTGCGCTGGCTCCCATTTCCATGTTTTTTCTCCTCTCTCTTACATGGACAAAACATATTGTTCACCTGCCCTCACACATATTGAGAGTATCTGCTGTCTCTGCAGGGCTCAGAAATTAGAGGACACTTACATGTGCAAAAACCAATTGGCAAAGAACTGTCTGCTTCAAGGATGAAGCTGATCACCCCTGCCATTTTGGGAGGTTCTGACCTGCCAAATCAAGCTGGGAAAGAAAAGAGCTTCAATTTAAATATTACCCAAGTCCAGGGCTGGTAGTACTCGGTAGAAGGGCAACAGAAAACTGGCAAGGGTGAAAATTTTTTCCCCTTTGATCAGCTATCATTAACCAGTTGTAAATTGTTTTCAGATTGTGAAACAGAAGGTGATGAACACCTTGTTATTACTTGTGCAGCCTCAGCTTTCCAAAGAAGGACCTGAGTTACCCTGAACAGGAGCCTACCCTGGGAGTTACCGTATAAATCAATGCTCCCACTCCTGCTAATCATCAGTAAATTACTTAGCCATTCCCAACTGGAGAACTCAGATTAATGAACCAGCAGTCAGCTCTGCCCATGTTGCAACACACTGAATAGCAGTATCACTTTTTATGTATTTAAATCAACTTTGTCAGAAAAAAAGCCCCAAAGACAAAAATCAGGATAACAGTGACAGATCTGCACTTTCCATTACACTAGCAGTCATTGTATCATAACAAAGAACTGCTAGGCCTAGAAACTTCTTCTTCCATATTGGAAGTGCTCAAAATATGTGCAAATAATTTTCTAAGTATCAGTTTTATTTGTCTTTAAGGTCAGACACAAGGACAGCAAAGCTACATATCTAATTTTTACAGCATATTTTATGCTCTTACTCCCTGATTTTCCTTATTCATCTCTTCTTCCCTTGCATTTTATTTAATACAGATTCCTGCCAGAAAGACCACATGCTCTTTAGTTCTAATTGTTATTCCTTGTTACAATAAATTTATTTGCATGATGTGATTATCAGTTTAAGAAAGTAAAACATTTGTTTTCCACTCCACTGTTTTGCTTATGGTCTGTTTTACTAGTATTCTTCACTCCTTCTGATAAAAGATAAAAATAGACCCAAGCCCTAAAATCTTCCAACTCTCAAAAGTCATGAATTACTGCAGAAACTCTGTGTCTGTTGTGCATGTCAATTTATCCTCAAGAGGTTGAAGCATGGGGCTCTTAGCATAGAAATTAGTTGGGTAGTTCTTCACGTGTTTGCTTCAAATATTTTTCTTTCTTGCATGAAATCTTCTCTGCCAGAACCTATGGTTTATGACAAATATTAATAAGCTGCTTTGGTAAACAAATCTGGGAGCTGGTTAAGTAGAGTCTGCCTACCCTGTTCTGAGTGGATCCAAGATTTTTTTTTTGTCCTTTATAAGGCAATGAATTTTTTTAAAACATAAGCTTTCTCACAATTTAAAAAGGAAATTATTATAGCCATTAAAAATACCAATGGGAGCAATCAAGAGGCACTGTGAATCACCTTTAAAGCAATACAGTGATCATGTTGATTTTCAAATTATATGAATCATTTAACACAAAGACTTCTTCACTATGAAATCAGTTATGGAAATTTGTTGAGACTTAGCAGTACCAGGTGCAGGACTTGTGTTGCATATTCCTTGCTGACCTGTTCAGTGTTTCACAACTCTCTCTGTGTTTTTTTTTGCAGGAGGAAGGCACTGGTAAGCTGAGAGACCTTCAGATGCTGTGATGGAAGGATATCGCTGAGCTGTGCATGTGTGATCTTAAATAGACTACGAAGTCTGACATGTTTTGGGAGCTTCAGGAGCTCATCAGATTCATTAGTCTTTCACAAGCCGCTTGTGCAACCTGAACTAACTCCTTTACCCTTACAGCTGTAGTGAACAGAAGGCAACAAAAATGGCATCAGTCACTGCTTTTAAACTAAACCTCTGCTCTGATATACAATGCATGCTGCGGGACCATATGTACCCAGGTGGCAAAAGCAGAAGATACAAAACTCTTCTCCCTCAAATGACCAAGTGTTGAGCAAGTGTCTCAACACTTCTTGCCTGCCCAAGGGTCCATGTGGGATTGAGCTCAAAAGAGCAATGGGACTATGTAGGGAAACAGAATGGTTGCCAGGGAGGGGAAACTTAAACTGGAGTCTTGGGCAGGCTGGGCTGTGCAGGAGAGGTACCTGCCTGCCTACTGTAATACTGCAAAAATTCTGAGTGTACTGCTGAGGGACTCCATGAGCCCTGCTGGCTCATCTGGCTTCATGTCTTTGCCACCATGAGGAGTGGTAATGTCCTGTCCCTGCTGCAGCTACATGTCCCCAGCCTTAAAAATCCCTGGGGAAAGGGAATAGTAATGGAATGTGTGCAGGCTGTTGCCGCTGTGCTCACTCTGAAGCCCCCTGGCTTCGCCTGCCCAGCAGAGGTACGGTCAGCAGCGGGGGACACTCCCCTGTGTCTCGTGGCAGATTCGGGGAGCGGCTAAGACAGAGCGCTTCGCTGTCTGCCTTGTATGGAGGAGAGGCGGCGTTCTAGAGGTAATGAGGGAGTCGACTCACGGCCAGGGGAAAAGTCTCAGGTTTATTGTAAGCTTCGAGGAGCTCTGAGTTCCATGTTCCTGCAGCCGAAAGTGAGTCACATGGCTTTCGTAATCACCTTAAGTACCAAGTACCGGGGCAGAGACAAGGGGGAAGGGACGCCCACCGCCCAATGGAGGAGTTTGGGGGAGTGGAAGGCAGGAGGACAGACAGAAACACAAACAAATGGGGGAAGGTTAAGGGAGGGACCCCTGGCCTTTGTCCACTCACTCAATGCCCAAGGTGGAAAAATTTGGGAGGGTGGGATTAGGAGCGGCATGATGGATAAGGCACCAGGGAGGGGTGGCATTGGAGGAAGGGCGAGAGAGCTCAGGGTGGAACCATTGGGAGAAATTGGGGGGTGAAGGGGCAAACCATTACAGAACTGTTACAAAGATATAAAAACACAATACAAAGGCTATTGCACCCATGCTGATGGGACTGCAGGGTGAGGCTGTATGCTGGGGGTTTCCAAAGCTCTCACTGCTCCCAAACAGACTTCATCACAACAAGTTGCCGGCGAGGTGATTTGTTTTGGGGTAGCAAAAACTCATCAAATTCAGAAGGCATCAGGATTTTGTCATGAAAGCAGGCAAGGCATTTCTAAGCCACTGCATGAACATGAACTGTCAACAAAAATTTTTAGGGTGTTTTAATGACATTTTCAATTTTGGACAGATTTCATCCTCAGGCTTCATCTCAGTAGATTATTTTCCTTTGATCTTTTAAATGCTCGTAGCCAGCTCATCTAATCTTGAAGAGATCTCCTGGCAGAAGGCAACACATACATTCACAAAGTGACTCTTGTATAGTTTTACTCTGACCTTGAAGGGCTTGGTTGAAATCAATGGATTTTGGATGGATCACTAGTATGGATTAGTATTGTTGCTGGACCTTCCTTTGAATGAATGTCCATATTCTGAATCTAAATCAAGGACTTGGATTTAATTATATATTTGTTCACAATGTATTCATAGTAGATTGACATGAGTTAAAAAGAAAAAAACTACACTTTTAACTGGGCTGCAGTTAAAGGGGCACTTTTAGGAATGAGCCAGAAAATACCTGAAGGCCTGCTTCTGCTAGAAGATACACAGATGTTTGCTGCCAGCTGCTCAAATGAACAAGAATTTAAATAGGATCTTCCTTTGTATAACAAAGACAAAAAAAATGAACCTGCCATTAGGATGGTCATTCCTTTGTCCTATTAATTTTGGTCAAGTCTTCCATGAACTACTAATTCAGTGACCTGCTTTTGCTTCACAGTTTTAGAGTGCAAACCTGCCATGCTTCTAAGCATACCAAATATTTCCCTAATTTCATCCAAAAAAGAATAAAGGTAAACAAAGTCATTCAAACCACAGAAAACAACACACAACAATACATAATTTTTTTGTGTGTTTTAAAGTAATATTTTTATCTTTCTTTTGGATGACATTGTTTATTGTAAGACATAATTTTTATTAAATACACTGTAATACAAGAGACTTTCCATGTCATGTTGAGAGAAGCTGGTCACATGATTCACAAACAAAACTTTTAACACTGATACCTAGGCATCACTTTGAAATCAGCCAAGATGCAATGAAAGTTTTAAAGCAATGACTACTTGTAACAAATTGCAAAACAAGAATCACTAAATATTTCCACAGAGACATCACATTAAATAAATTTTTTTAAAAAATGATAAAAGAAAGGAGAAAGATAGCTCTACACACCAGGTCACAATTTGGTGACAATATAGAGATTTATATTTGTATGTAGATATCTTCCTCTTTACCTAAAGTGACAAACAGAGTGATATCTAGAAATATATACACATAAAGTATAGGTGGAGAGAAGGGCTGGGACAAATATTTCATAATTAATTGATTCTTTCTCTCTATTGATGATTCAATTAAACATAAATGTTAAATTAAATTATTTGTATATAAAACATTCTTAGGTGCTTTTCTATAAGTTACAGAAAGATACACATAAGCTGCAAGAGTTAGGCCTCTGGATAGATTTGATTTGTTCTGTTTTCTCACATGTTCCAATCAATGGCCTCACTTACTAGCAGCTTCCATAATCCTTGCTCAAATATTCAGTGTTTATAAAATATCCGCCAGTCATTACTCAGAACCTTCTACAAGCAAACAAAAAATCCCCACAGATCTTGTGCAGAATGCATAGACGGAAAAATAACACACCCATCATTTCCCATTTCTTCTCCTGAGACATGTGTTTAAAAGATGGCAAAATAGTCACTTGGTTGCTATTGTGAATTTCACAGTGTTTTCCCTGCAACATGTAGACTTTTTTCTTTTTTTTGCTTCGTATTTGTGATGAACAGCACATCCCCCAACCCTGCCCAAATAAAGGTGTTTTAACTAAGGCTCTAAAGGACCTCTTATTCAAAGCAGCAGTGGTTTATTCCAGCCCTCACAAAAAGAAAATACAACTTCCTGTGCTATTGAAACCTTCATCTCTCTTTAGCAATCCCAACCCAACTTCCTCTCCAGTCCCTCCCCTCTCCCCTTCCCCATGTTTTATAGCAGTATTTGAAATTCAATTACAGGCTGCAACAACCCAAATGTGGACATATACAGCATGCCTTAGTAATTTGGGTTATTTAATTTCTTTTCAAAGTGTTTTGCAAAAGTCTACATCAACCACAATCTCTTATAAAGGTGGGGAGGGTACAGACAGAGAGAGAAAGAGAGGGAAAGAAAGAAATAAAAGAGAAGGAAAGAAGGAGGAAAGACAGGAAAAGTGAAAGAAGGAAAGAAAGTGATAAAAAATAGCGAGGACAAAAAATAGAACAAGGTCAAAATGAAGCAGTTACTTATTAACCTGTAGACAATATATAGATATGTTGTTTTACAGGTCAAAATGAATGCAGTCCTTTTAAAAGTGTACACTCCATCAGGCATCATGAGATGCTGTTGCTTTGCAAGTGTCTTTCTCCACGGCTAGTTCTGAGTTCTGCAGATCTATTGAGAGTGAAGGACAGAGTGCAACAAATGCTACTATTATTACTCCTGAATGTCAGTGTTTTCATTATTCTCCAAGTCATGTTGCAGTGTAAATAGTCCAGATCATTCTTGGTATTATTTCGTTACTGCAGGCAAGTACAAAATGCTAATGGAGCTGCACTGTTGTGCTAGAACAATAAAACAACAGAAGCACAAACCCAGAAATTACAGTAAAAAAACCTCTGTTTTCTGAGCTTGGAAGCTTATCTGTTAATTTCATTGTGAGAAATCAACAAGTGAGATGGGAATGGAAAAAAATGTTTTTATGCAATCAACTGGGGAAGAAAAGTGTTCGTTGTTAAATCTCTGGCATTCTAGGACTGCCTCTGCTGCACACCAGTTTGAAATTTGAATCTTACTAATATAGAAAAATAAATATCAAAAGAAAAAAAATTGGTTACTCAGCAGACATTATCAATTTATTAGTAGCACTCTAATCATAATTTGTAATAACAGAGGTGTATGTAAATTTATACATATACACACAGCCCATACATAATGTGCATGCATGTCTGCACATATATAAGTAAAATACAACAGACATTGGCATACATGTATATGCTATGTGTGTGTATATATATATATGCCATATGAAAACACACATGTATTTTATATATATATATATATATATATATATATATATATATATATATCTGGTCAGTTCATAGCATAGTCCAGAAAGACTTTTTTAAATGAGCCTGATTGTCATGATTGTCATACTTAGTGTACACGATTTACCTGACAGTGCAAGCATGATGAATATGCACATATACTCACCCTTCAGTGTGATTTGAACATATTTCTTCCACTTCTCTGCTCACTCTGCTACACTTACCCATCTTTTCATGAACAAACTCAAGCTATGTATAGCTACAGTTTACAGCTTTTCTACTGTGATTATACATTTTGTGCACTATCAAGAACATTAATGATATAGGTCAAGGTTATAGGTGGTGGCTCTGTAGAACATTTGGTCCTTTAGAAATTTAACAAACTGCTATGTTATTGCACAATGCATTTTAATACTATTTATTCTCTGAAAGGACTCTAAAATCTCACTAGTAAATCAAAAAAGAATATGCCACTAAGTACATTTTCAGGGTCTTGTGGTTATTTTTGGTATACATTCTTTCAGTGCTTGCAAAACACACCTGCTTGCTTTTGGGCTGGAGAATCTTTTACAGTAAAAACATCATCTCAGATGCCTTTTTCTTCGCCTCAGAAGACACTAAGACAGAATATGCAGGTAGAAACTTAGCAGCCCTCTCCATCAACTGCACCCTCTTCCCACTGCACAGTAAGAGGACTCTGATATCTTTCTTTTCCACCACTGTTATTTTGAAGATCAATTTCAAATTCCTTTAAAATATAATATTCATATTCTCAAGAGAATGGGTTTCACTGGATGCTCAGTCTTTTTCTAGTTTTCTGTGAGAACTTCCAAGACAGTCTAGATAAAATCTTAAGGCCCATTTTGTAGGAATCTTCCTCTGGCTTTTTATGTGTTTCCAGTTCAGTAGCAGTTAAGAAATAACATCTAGTTTATTAAAGAAATACTGAGTATGGCTTTATAGTTACACTGTCATTTTTATTTGTAATGCTGCCTTTTCAATGACATTGAGAAGGGTAAAACTTCATCAGTGTCCAGTGAACTGTTTTCTTCTGAAAATTTTCAGAATTTTTATAAGCTAGCTCTAAAAGCTTCTGAAGGAAAAACTTAAAGTGCCTCAATAAATAATACATGTGAGCAAATTATATATTAAATGTGCTATGGGAACACTTACAAAAATAAAATGCTTAATTTATTAAATAAAATATCCCCAACACGAAGATGGACTATTTTGATCTGGCTCATATCAATAAGAAATAATAAAAAGAGAAAATGGAAAGAAAGATCACTTTTTTGCAATAACCCCCCTCACAGAGGGAGGCAGAAGTCTTGAGGAATTGGTAAGGTAGGTTTTCATTTGTAAGAATTCATATTAAAAATAATCCTAGCTCTAAATTTCAAATTGTCAACTTCTAGTTTGAAAAACAACATGTATGCTCATGCAGCGGTTATCAACACAGTGGCCATGCAAATGTTATACACATACAATGCCAATCCAACCAAAAATAAATTATTTAATAAAGTGTGCATGTTGGTTATGACAGCAATAGTACCAATACAAAAATGACGCTGAGGTCAGAATCTTTTCACTCTGAATAGCAAGCCATAACCACAGAGTAATTTGTTTTTTCTAGAGATCTTTATCCCCTGCTATGTCTCAAACATAACCAGTGATCTCCGTGCTTTAGATTATTCATGTTATATCAGCCTATAATATCTATAACATTGTAAAGGCATTTTAACATGGCTAATGTCCTCCATTAGCCCCTTCTAATGAAATATAGGTTATATCATTATGAGTTTGCTATGTCTACTAGGGTGTACTACGAGATGAGTTGAGATGATTGTTTCTGCACAAAGGGCATTCATTGACAAAGACCATGCACAGTTTTGCTTGCACGGTTAAAAAAAGAAAAAAGAAAGGATTGAGGAAGGAAGGAATATGTTGCTGGACAAGCACAGTATAAGATACACCTGCCTCAGCATTTATAGTTCGTCCTATCAAAATCCTTAGTTTTAACATGTAATCTTGAAATTAATATTGTATGTAACTAAATCTAGCTTCAGCCTTTACTAAAAAAGACTAGCTGGAGAACATTTTTACCCCAGTGACATGACAATATCCTACCAGAAGACAAAAAAAGGGTATATGTTTCGTTTATCATGTTGTAATACAATTGCGTGCAGTGCAGGCAGCATCTTATTTTGTTTTACTTAATTCTGGCAATGAATGGTGCTGGCAAAGCACCTCCTTAAAGAATCCCTTTAGTCCTCAAAAAGACTGTTCAGGGAAATAGTTAGACCCTTTCTTGTCTTCCATCAAATCACTTCAGTGTTTTCTTGTAGGGTTGGATGCCACCTGATTTCCCAAGGTCCTCCAGATAGTGTATCACACAAGAGTGTCTTCTTTCTGTCTGGCTTTATCTCTGCAAAGAACATTCTTCATGTAGAGAACACTGGTCTTCTTTTTCCACCCACAGGCTGAAGCAAAAAAAATGAGGTGAATCCATAGAAACTCCCAGTAGCTATACAGCAGAAATCACAAAGTTTTAGTCAAATATATTTTTCCCTTTTTTTCATCCACATCAAAGGCATGAATACAACAAGGCATTGTTAGTTGTGGTGGGCAAACTGAAGAGTCTGCTGATATAACAGATTGGGTTTTTAAGGCCTTTGTCTATGCAGAGTTACAATAATGCAGAAGCCAAATTGATTAGAAAGACAGGAGAGAAGGAAAAAAAGATAGAAACTGAGAGAAAGAGAGAAGATATGTCTTGGTAATGTCTAAAAAGTCAATACTGTATCTACATATGGAGAAGCACACATTGCTTGCCCTTTGAAAGCTTCTCCGCAACTTTGTCATTAATACTGTCAAAGTTAAGAACACATTTTAATGTAGTTCAGCGGCAGTTGAACACATTTATTCCCGGAGCCCAGAAGAAGAACTGCTAGGAGACTTTAGCCTAAAATATCCAAGTAGACTGGAGATGCCTTGGCCAAGTTCTGAAGGAGGGAGTGGATTTCTTTGATGTTGAGCCTCATGTGAGGCTCCCGTTGCCAACAGCCCAGCATTAAGTCATACACTTCCTTTGGGCATGTGCGAGGTCGCTGCAGGACTCGGCCCTGAGTGATGCACTCAATCACCTACGAGAAATCACAAGCAAAGGATCACCACAGCTGTGCCAGCTACATAGAGTTCACCCATGGAAGAGTTAACTTTTACCACAGCAGCCTCACTGGTGGCTGCTATAGAGCCATCTCTGGAAAGGACTGCTTTTGTAGGCAGATGAATGAGCAGCAGTATGTGATCTGGAAAATTCACTGTAATGTAAGTGGTCAAAGAGCAATAACTTCACTCATGTTAAGTTTACCCACAATGACCACTCTATACATAAGGAAATTGGAGCTGGGAATTAATCCCATAACTTCTTTCTCTACCCAACTACCACCTCAGAGGGAGGATAAACTTTCAACCTGCTCATAGAGCGTCAATGCTTTTCCCTCTCTCTACTCTCTGCAAACTTATGAGTATTACTGTGGCTAATCTCTGGAAGGGGGATACTTGTGACTGCCTAGAAATCAAGTGATACCTTGATTACTTCAATCTAATCTGTCCGTGGTTATGGACAACCACTCTGAAACAGTACCATGTACGATGCATTGGTTCAGGAGATAGCTAAGGTCCTTTTCATTGTCTCATGGTCTACCCAGAGCAGACTTTATGCTATGCAAAGAAAAAATTAAATTCCAACTGTTTTAGTTCTGCTTGAACATCTTCTAGCCATTCAGGGGAGAAAAAGGTGAAAAAGGAAGAAATTCAAGCATATGGGTCATGACAACACAATAAATGCCATATATACGTGTCAGCCTTTAAGAAATAAATTTGTTCCTATCCTTTTTCCAGAGAAGCCACACCAATAATTAGCATAACAGCTTTCCCAATTCAGTTTGAGAATATATAACACACACCTCATTGTTTGAGAGCTGATACCATGGCTGCTTGCCATAAGTAAAGATTTCCCATAATACAACCCCTAGGCTCCAGACATCGCTTTCTGTGGTGAACTTCCTGTACATTATACTCTCTGGAGGCATCCAACGAATGGGCAGCATGGTGTGACCCCCAACCTGAGAAAAACAAATAAAAGAGTTAGAAATAGTTTCTTCAGACCCTCACAAGGCAGTCTGATGACATTAAACATGAAGAATCCATGGTTTCTTTTTTTTTCCACCTGGTAACATTCACTTTGAGGTGCTTTGAAGAACAGCAGATTCATGGTTCCAACTCCTCTCCTCCAGCAACAATCAGTATTACACAATATGTTCCTTGACAAAAATTTCAAAAGATGTTGTTTCTGAAGCCCAAACTAATCTTTAATGTTTACTTGGCACACCCTACCTAAGGAACAGGAAAGCCTATAATTACACTACCAACCAAATTTGAATTAGGCCAGTTTTACTCTCTATTTTAAGACTCAAGAAACTAAAAGATTCATTAAATGAAATCTGGACAGATGATTCTCCTAGAAACTCAGCAACATCAACTGAAATGCATGAAGACACCATGGTCTGACGGTATGAAATAGTAGGATTGGATCTGTATGGTTGAATATACTAATTTTGACTGAATTAAACCAATACTATTTTCTGTTGCTAAGTTCCACAGTTAATATGTCAAATTATTTTGTTGCATGTTAACTACCCTGTACATTAAAAGAAAAACCACCTTCCCTTTTAATATATTCACTTGATAATAAACAACTTGTAAGATATGGATTCCTACCCCAAGTCAACTCCCGTTGAATGGGATCTTCACTGAATTAATGCCTTTCTGAGAGCTTTCAGAACATTTTTAACTTTCCCCAGAAAATTAAACTTCCTTAGACTTAGGTTTCCTAACCTTAATTTAATTTTTTTAAAGTATTTTATTTCTAGGTTCTAAACAATTTATTGTTTCTGGCATCTCCTATTCTGGTTGGATCATATCAATAAAGAAATCTATTTAGGTAATTATTAAAGAGTGTAACTGCTGAGATACTGTGATATGGATATACAGATCTGCTAGTTACTTTTGTACCATGAGAGCTGAGCATATTTCCAAGGAAGATTAAAAAAAAGGAAAGAAAGCTTTTTCAAGGACATCTTACTCTTGATTAACACATTTTCCTTTCTGAAAATATATTTAGTTATGAAACCACATTTACACTTTCAGGATTCTGTCAATTTAAAATATAATTTCTCTTTTTGGGATGTAACATTTGTTATAAATAATGGCCTTCTTGTTCTCATGTTCAAACAGCAAATGGAAGAAAAACCCCACAGTCAGGGTTGACATTATTTCTAAATCACACTGGATATCCATTACCAGTTATGGTATTGCAATCACTGTTACTGCAGCATACCACACACAGCAATGGCTATGAGAGCTCAGTCCTGTTCTGTGCATCACTACCAGTCCACGTTCACTACTGATTTCATAGAAACAGAAAGTCATGCTAAAATGTTCATAGACTTAATTTATTATGAGGCCCTTTTTCTACTCTCCACATGAGATGTATGTGAGTGATGGAGGAATATTACTTCGCAGGCTGTTGAATGACAGGCAGGGCTCCCAGTTTCACTTCCTGGCTACACTGTGGATGTGCTTCTGACTCCATGCAGGTTGCTATGGACAGGTGTCCAAGCCATTTAAAAAGGGACCCAGTTCCTGTGCACTGCATTGATAGAGAATGGATACACATTTTTAAGTGCTTTTTCCAATTTGGCCCATTTGTCTCTATATTAACAGTTTATCTCCCTGGCAGACAGATTGGTTGTAAGGCTCTCTGCTTTGGTATTTTTCATCAACTTTGACTGAGAGGCCCCTCAATGATGTGGAGAGTTTGAACACACCAACATGCTGAGCTGCAACCAAACACTCATAACCTTACCTTATCATAATCTAAGCTGACATGACAACCAAACACTTCCAAACCACCACCAGTTTTAAGCCAGTCTTGAGAGTTATTTAATTAGAAAGACAAAAAAGTTACTCCCTTAGAAACATGAAGCCACATACATCCATTCAAAAGGCAAGTGCCATTAAAAAATGGTTAGTGATGAGAACGTTTTGGTCTCATAAAATATTAAAATGGCTCTTTCATCTGCTCATCATATAGCCTCTGCTACTGGTTTTGTTCAGCAATTTCTTTGACTCATACCTTTAAAAATTAATGAAATCCATAGACAATAAAATATGTGACCCTACTTTTTTTTTTTGTCACATCTTAAATCAAGAGATTTTGAAAAAGCAATTTAAAAAATCCCCAACCATTCTTCAAATCTTCTTATGTTTTTTCACTACAGATCCAGTTTATTTTTGGTAGGATTCTATGCTGAGTTTTCAATGTCACTCAGGAAAATGAAGGACAATCTCCTCTAGAGTAACATTACCTCTGATCTGTAACATCACACACCCAGCTGTCTCTGCTGTCCTAGCAAGACTGACTTGTTAGCATTGACACCAAGAATTCAGTTTACAGATAAGCACAAGGCACAGGGCTCACTGGTGCTCTTCCCAGATCATCTTGCCTGGAGCTGTGTCCATTTCTTGTCCCTGAAGGCACAAAAGTTCATGGACAGAGGACTTGACCAGTACTGAGAAGTCCTGAGGTTTCTCCATCTCTATCATTCATGTTACTTCAAACACCTCAACATCTTTATTTATTGCCTTTCAAAGTATCAACAAAAGTTATTATACAGGGTGGTCTCCTTGACAGATGGTACTGCAATGAAGACAAGATAACCTGTGCAACACTGATGATCTTCTATGACACGCTGTGCATCAACCCATGGTCTTAGAGCACCTTGCACTTCAGTTGAGTTCCATCAAAAGCACAAGTATGGGCCAAAGGCACTTCTTCAAAATGCATGTTTGCTTCTCTATTAAAAGTCAGTGGTTACTGAGTCAATACTCAGCTCAGAAAAACATTAAGGGCCCTGCTAGTTGTATGCCTAAAATGAAGCACATACTTCAGAGCTTTTTGAACTGAAGCCTAGGACTTGACACAACTTTTTGCAGGGTACCTGAAACAAATTGCATCTATTGAGAGCTTCTTTTGATTTTTATCTTGAGAGTCCAAGCACCCAGGGTTGTGCCATAACAGCAGTGAAGTGAGGTGGGGTGCCTTTTTGCTGTTGTTGCCATACTGTCAACAAAGCTAGGAGGTTTTGTTCCAAGAAGCACCAGTGAATGAAAACATTACCTCACTGACCAAAGTGTAAAGGTTCTGAGTGCTTCAAAGAGATGCCTTCAGCATATCCTTTAATAAGAAATGCAAGTTATTACAAAGCTTTCAGATATCACCAGCATTCTGCAGTGTAAAGTTCCTGCCATGCACACTGTAATTTCAGTGCTGCTTGATATACATACATACATTTCAAATGATTTTGTGCTGAACAGGCTACAGTTATGTGCAAATAAAACACTTCTATTCAGTCTACCTAAAGTTATGACAGGATTAAAAGCATTAGAGTTTTAACTTAATGTGCTGTCACTTTAAAATTCATAATGTAGCTGTATGACCATTTTATGTATACAAATTAAAATAGATTTTCTTGATGCTTCTGAAAGCAGCTGCATTATCACCATAATACTGTACAATATCACAATTCTGCTTTATTTAGAATTGTACTTCTACAGAAATACGGACTTAAGAACTTACTTCCAAACATCAACTTATGAAAGTACACCCTAGGCCAGCTATAGCCTTTTATTATATTTTAGCTAGCTATTACTAGCTGCTTTTACTAGCAATACTGGGCTAGAAAACCTGGTGAATTAGCCTCTGCAATGTGCAAACAATCCATGGGGAGGATACTGCTATGCCCAGTCAGTGAGCTGTCGTGTTCTCTAAAGAAGCTCTTATAAGGAAAAACTACCACGTCCCATATATGAAATATTGCACTTTCAACAATACAATCCCATTTACACTTGTCACGGCTTTAAGCAACCATCTTTTCAATGAATTTAGCACTTTGAAAAGTGCCAGAGAAGCTGGCCTTGAACATTGTTTTAATCTATTTGCAAACATTAATCTTCTAAGGCTGCTATAGAAGGACCATGCCTTAGTCTTGAAGCAGGGCCTCTAATTTTATAGTTTAAGTTCTTCCAAATAAAAATATATGTCTATACCCTGACATGTTCACTATTCCAACTTCATGGCCCAGCTGCCTTAAAAATCCAAGGCTTTGTTGTCTGATGATTGTGATAAAATGGATAGCTCTCTTACAGAGAAAACCAAATGAAGCCTTGTACTCCTGCTGGAAACACAAGACAGTGGGTGGAGCTGGGGGAAGCCAACCTACAGAGATATGGAAGGCACAAGGGGTATGTGGGGCTGCACAGATAAAACACAAGCCACAGGCCAGGAAAGGTACAAGAAATAATCACATAGGATCATCACAGAGAGTCGCCAAGGTTGTCAGAAACCTGAAAGGTCATCTATTAAATCATCTAGTTCATCATCTAGCTCCAGATCATCTAGCATCACCATAATCACCCCTAAACCATGTCACCCAGATGCCCCTTGAACACTTCCAGAGACAGTGACTCCACCACTTTTCTGGACAAATTATTCCAATGTCTAACTACTCTTTCAGAAAAAAAAATTATTTTCTAATCTGAACCTTCCCTGGTGTAGTTTAAGGCCATTTCCTCTCATCCTTTTGCTTGAGACATGGTAGAAAAGAACAACTGTCACCTCACTACAACTTCTGTTCAGGCAGTTATAGAGAGCAATAAAATCTCCCTTCAGCTGCTTCTTCTCTAGACTAAAAACCCCCAGCTCCTTCAGCTGCTCCTTGTAAGATCTGTGCTTCAGACCCTTCATCAGCTCTGTTGCCCTGCTCTGGACACACTTCAGTAGCTCGAGCAAGGGGCCCAGAACTGGACACAGGATTTGAGGTGTGGTTTACCAGTGCGGAGTACAGTGGGACAATCACTGTCCTCATCCTGGTGGACACACTATGTCTGATACAGGTCTGGATGTCATTGGCTTTCTTGGCTATCTGGGCATGTGCTGGTTCATGTCCAGCTGGCTGTTGACCAGTACCCCTAAGTCTCTTTCAGCTGAACAGCTCTTAAAGCACTCCTCTTCCAGCCTGTAGCACTGCATTGCAATGCATGCCAGCTGCAGCCCAGTCTAACTGTAAGTTCACGAGGGGCTGTGGTGCTGAGGGTGATGGATGGCTTTGGGGCTACACGACCCAGATGTAGGGTGCTGCAGTGTCTGACAATGGACAGGACAGAGACCAGTCTGAACAGTCTTCCTCCTAAATGCCATTGACCATGTTTGGAGAGGCTCCAGCACTTCTGGACAGGATATCAAATGGAATTCCCAGCTTTTGCAGGCATTCTGTTATGTAACCCTTTTCTGATTATATCCCCCCCACCCCCCCCCAGTTTCTGGATTTAAGTAGTAGATTACTCTGAATTCATGCACTAAAAAGCACAGCAACCAATTGCATAGCCTTGGAAAACAGACTTCCTCATTAACATTTCATGTTCCCATGTTCCCACGATTCCTGCAGAGTGACATTTCAGTAATGTGTCATAGCACTTTATATATTCTGTATAGACTAGTGATGCTTTTTCTGCCAACAGGATAAAAGTAATCTTTTTACTTTGTTAGCCCAATGAAGCTGAATGACTGTCAGGGGTTCAGCCCTGATGCTGTCCCAATGTCCTGTCTGGCTTGTCTGGTGCATCTTCAGAGTCCTGCTGATTTCAGGCCTTTTGAAATTCAGGGTGGTAGACTTGAGTGCAGCAACATAGTTCAGGGTATGTCCAAATTAAAAGTAATGTGGCAAGTATATATTCAATCTATTTAACACAAGCATACCCTAGTCTGTCAAACTAGAAAGAAGCTGAATCTTTTGAATCATTTGTTCACCCCCTCCTAAAGAAAAATCCTGTATAGTTGCAAGATAACACCATTTTAGGGTATTTTTCACTATTTATATTTTGGTCTTCTGACTTGTTTCCCATCTCAAGATGATATAACTGCAAAGAAATGTTCTCTGCAAAAATTATCATGTCTTATTGCTAAAACTGAAAACCTCTCCTCTCTTGCTGAACATCTGCTCTTTCCCCCTCATAAAAGATAGCAAATGTTTCTCTTAGAATAGGAAAAAAAATCAATAATTTTTATTTTAATTTCTTTCATGCCTTGGCCTTGCAGACAAAGTCAGTGTCTTCTCTTGAAATATCAGTCCTGCATGTCTACTTGCAGAAAAGCAATATATTATTTTCATAGTCATAATAAGCCAGACCACTCCAATGCAAGAGGTTACTGATTTATATAATGAGGCATATTATTAGACAATAGCTAAAAATGTGTCCTTTCATTTTCACTTTTAACCCTGATTTGCTACATCTGTATTAAAAGGGGCTTATGTCTAAATTTCTTAATTAATTCTATCACTGGTCTTGTCAGAAAAGAGAAACATGGTCTACAACATTTATTACACTGTAAATTCTCTCTTCAACTGCTCAAAACCGGTTCATTATTATGTAGCAATTTTCTGTCATGGAGATAAAACACTTCTCATTATCCTCTATAAAACCACAAACAGTAGGGAGAAGGTGAAGAAAGACCAGTTACTCTGATGCTCGCATAACAAAACAACTAGAAGCTACCAAAAAATGTGTAAATGGCAGGTTCATAATGAACAAAAGAGGCACCCTGTCACCTAATGTACATTTGCTTGTGGAACTCACTGACATGAGATACTGCCAATGTGGAAGGTTTATCTGGGATCAAAAAGTGATTAAACAAACTGATGAAGGATAAAATCTGACAAGGACTATTGAATATGAAGATACTGTCTCTGGTTCAGGAAGCTCTGGAGCTGCAGAATGCTGGATGCTAAGAGAGTACTTGAGGAAAATATTAATATATGGTTAGCATGTTTCCATACTATTCCACAGTTATCAGTTTCTCACAGAGACAGGATCCTGGACTAGAAGGGTTTTGGAGAAGTTATTCCTATGTTTCTGTATAGATGGGCCACATATTGCAATATGCAGTCCTTACAAACCTCTCAGCAATGCTTATGGAAGGCTATAAATAATTCTGGCATAAAGATGGAATGAAGGGGAGATACCACATGAAATTTAAATAGGTCAATGATCTAGAGCATCTTGTAATTCAGCATCATCCAAAGATCTTAAAATCTTAAGTTGAACAGATACAGAAATGGTGCCTATGGTTGTGTTTTACACAACACAATATCAGTTTGGGCCAGACAAATAGGGTAATTAATAAACTGTAGTAGTTATTGCACTACAGGCCATTTACTCTTCTAAGAAAAGAAGATGAAGTGCTCTGGATGTTAGATCAGATGACTGCTGTAAAGAAGGTGACATGATTCACATCTCTGATTAAAAGAAAGATCTCTTATCAGAAAGACAGAAGAGAAGTTAACTTGAGTAGAAATCTGCAGCACTTAAAATGAATGGATAACAGCTTTTTGGTGTCACAGATGAAGTGTGTATGAACAAAAAAAAAAGTCTATTATTTTAAAATACAATTTATTTTGATTCAAAATGATAACGTATTCTAGTGTTAAACAACAAACAATAGCCTAAGCAAAGAGAAAGGGAGATGTGCTGTGGAAAATTGGAAGGAATGACACTTTGAACTGTGTATTTCAGTGAATTCACTATGGATCTAAATTAATTTCTGAACATAGGAATTTAGGTTCCTAGTGAAAAAGCAAGGAGATTGGAAAAGCCAGAGAAGATCTGTTGAATCAGATAGCCCCTCCTTTCTAAAATGCTCTGCATTCTCCTAATTTTCCATATCAAGTTATGCCACAGCATATATAGCTATTGGTCACTCCAGTGGCATGACTTTCAGCTCAGAATGTTGAGCTCATATGAGGTTCTTTGTTATTGAAGTACTTACAAAAACTTGCTACTATATCCCTTGTGCCTTACCACTGTTTCCACATCTGAGTGTCTGCTGGTTGTACCAGCAGATGAAGAGAGATATTAAGTACCAGTAGACAAGCAGCTGGAATGACTCATGTTAAAGTCCTCACAGGCTCCAGGATGATCATCTAATCTGTCCAAGTCAACAGCAAAACAATTTTGCAATGCAATATTAATGAATTGCAGCTATTGCCTTTCTGATTTACAAAGTGGTTTACAATATATCAAATTCCACTTTTATATTAATCCTAAGTAGTTTGGGATACCAGGGCTAAGGAGGTTTTAAAAATAATCTTTAATATGCACTGGAAAACTGGCTTCTACAAATCTCTGTCACAGCTAAAATTCAAAACTCTTTTGCTTTTTCGGGGGGGGTTGGAGGTGTAATGTGATGAGGTGCTAGCTGAACAGCACAGTCAATATCAACAAGTTGCAGGCGCTTGAGCACAGTCTCTGAAAGCCAAATATCACACCACATAAGACAGTTTGTGTTCACTGGGAAATCTCTTACTGCTAATGTCAAGTCTGAAAGCTACTTCTTAGTTACTAAAGATTGCAACTTTTTCCCATATTTTACTGAAAAGCACATTTTTCTTCAAATTTATTGTAGGTTAACATAGCATGTCTGGCTCTGTCAGTCATGTCAAATTACATCACAGGAGAAGAGGAAAGCAATGGAGCTTGGTTTGTAGTGTTACTTTTCCCTTGTGAGTCACAAAAGTGTTTTTTATAATGTACACTGCATGGGAACACCACAATTTCTAGCTGAAATGTCTCAAATGTTCCAGTTCTTTGAATTTTGCAAGACAGCCTCTTCCCCCTTCCCCCAGATGCTAATAAACACGTCAATGACAAAATCTTTGTACTCATATTACTTCTTGTCTGCAGTCTTGATGATGTTTTCTGCTTCACACTTTCTCTGGGCTATAATTTGTTTGCATAAACTGGAAAACACAAGATAAAAGTTTCACTAAAATAGAACAGAAAAAATTCTCTGTTGTTTTCCCTCCATGAATTCTAGTTTTTATCTCCTTACTTGTGCCACAACATCATTCTATAGTTTGAAACAGGCATTTGCTCTGAAATGAGGCATCCATCAAACAACACGCAACACAATCATTAAAAATACAAGTAACTGCTATTACTGGAGGAAAAAAAACCCTCATTCCTATGGAGCTTGCAAAATCTTGAATTGTTGTCATCAAATTCGTATGTTGAATTATTCCTCAAGCCATGCTTAAAATATTGTTCTTGGATGCAAGAGCCAAAGTGTAGCCCAAGGCGCGATGAACTCATTTTATAGCTCTTGGACAAATTCCTATACTGGTGTAAAGGGAAAATTTGCACAAGCAGAGGGGTTGGAACCATAAATTTGGGGTTTGGTTTCATATTAAGTTTGGTTTTGTTTTGATTTTTTTTTAGGTTTTTTTTTTTTTTTTTTGTCAGTGCTTGTCTCTACCCTCAGCACTGTAATTTTCTATTTGGGAAACAATATCCTTCATTGTATGTACAATGGTTCTTGGAATTCACATGGCTGCATTTGTTTAACACCAACACTGAGCTTTAAATTCTGCCTGTGATGCTGAAGTATCTAACCTCCTGCATGTAAAACAAAGCTGGATACCCTTCTGAGAAGCCAGCATTGGCAGAAGATGTTAGTTTAGTAAGAAATGGCCCCTGAAACTTCCCTGGGTGTATCCATTCACCGATGGCATGTCATCAGGGCAGAGGTTTGGCTTTCTGATATAAAGCCTTTTTAACTTGCTTACTACCAGGTGATCCTGGGGAACTAAGGAAGATCAGAGTAAACTTTGAAAGGATTTAGCACTGCTGCATTTCAGGTAAGGACTCTGAAGATCTGACATACAGATCTCCATACTACACATTGTGCAATGTACCCCTCACATCCTTTACCAAATGTTGGTAGTGTGTGAACAAAGAGATAGGTGGAAAAGAAACATACAACTGTTTTCCTTGCTCTACTCTCATATTTTTTGATGCCCCAAGGGAGCACTCCTTCCACCTTTTCCCCTGATTGAAGCTACTCCTTACTGTAACCATGCAGCTCTGAGGTGGTTCCATCCTCATACATGCTTATCTTCCTTTCTGGATAAGTAAGAATCCTATTACACATGGAATCCTCTACTTGCTGCACTTCAATAGTTACTTCAAAATAAATATAGAAATATAATTTTAGTTCACCTGCTCCAAAACAAGTAGGATCTGCAGTAAAATGGAGAGCTCAAAGGTTAGATCCATAAAAAAAAAGAAAAAAGAAAAAAAAAAAGAAACAGGCTGCAACTTTACACCAAAGTAGTTAGGACAAGTAATTAAATTTTTTAGATTTCTACTATTGGACCTGCAGGTCAACTTTATAATCTTCAATATAAATTTTACATACAGATTTCCCAGACTCCAGAGTTGCCAAGACTCATGAAGTCCTGAGACATTCAAAATAAGCCAAGTGGGAAATGAAGGTACTATGCTGTTAGGACAACATATTTCAATTTTTGAAGGGTTTTCTGAGATTGTCTACAGACCCAGTTTTTCAGACTGTCAGGAATACTTCAGGCTAGGACTTTCAAATCAAACTCTGTGAAAATCTCTTACTAAACCAAGTAATATATCTATTAGGCTGGAACTAGTATTTTGACCTCTGCTTGTATAATACCTAGATCAATGGATTCCTGATCTACATGAGGCTCCTACACAGGCTTGCAGTGCCATCATAATAAAAGCACCAACAAAAACAGCACTTTTTCTAGTCACTTGTAAAAAATTACAAATGGGTTCACCATAGCACCTGCAGTGTTAGTACAGCCCTAATACTGTTTGTGAGTCTTTGTACTTCAGAATATTTTTAATCTGCTTTAGATGAAAACTTCTGAAATATTGTTCCATAAAGCCTGCATTTCCTTTTAAAGTCATGTTACTTTATAGTACTCTTTGGATATGTTTAGGATGATTCTTACAGAACATTCATTCAATGATGTTCTTATTAAAATGTTATGTGTTTCAGCCCTTAGTATATAATTTTCTTTGCTTTCTTGCCAGGCAAATCAATTTATTCTTTCTGTGTATTAAGCCATAACATTTACCTAAATAACCTCTGTGGTTATTTCCATCAAAAATGTCCAGAGATCTTGTATCCATCATGGGTGGTTCTGGTGTTCCCATTAGCCTTGACCCCACACTTAGACTGCAGCCCCATTTTATTTTCCTTTCGTCTCTGCCAGATAGCAGTTCTCTTTCAAGACTCTTCAGTCACCGAGCTAAGAGATTTTTGTTAATGAAAAGCAGATGCAACACTTAAGTTCTAATAGAATCTTCTCCTAATAGAATATTCTTCCTACCATGATAATTTTGAGTTTGAAAATCCACTGTATTGTGAAAACCCATTCTATATGATTACTCCAGCCTTCCAGAACAGCGTGTTAATTTTATGACTTGTTAATTTTATCAGTGAGTTTATGCTGTGTAGTTAACACTGACAAAGGAGACTGCCTTCCTAGTATGGCAAGTACATGTAACACTGACATTTTAAATAAATGTCCTCCAAGTTGCTGAAGTGTGCATTTATCTGTTTTGAGTTGCTTTTCAATTCTTTTGAACACTTTATATACTCATTATATTTATATATTATATTTACATACTCATTACTATATGAGTGATTGGGTGCTCTGATGCTGAGAACCTTGCACTAGGTAGTGAAAGAACTACCTGGATTAATGCAAGATCACGGAGACTCTATCTCAAAATGTATGCCACTTAAGTTGACATGTTACTGTATATATATCTATACATGACATTATAGGGCACTGGAGTGTATTTGGTTGAGCACCTCACTATTATGATCAGTATGTCACTGGTGGAAAGCAAGAGATGCTTCCAGTTTTCTGTGAGAATTCTGGAGCTATGGAAATAATCAGATGGAACCAGACATTTGAAAGGCAGAAATAAGGTTCCATGTACTTTCCTTGCCTGTTTTGAAGAGATAGCAATGAATATCATATATGAGCCAACTTGAATTAGACAGGAATTAAACGTTACAATTCCTGCACAAAATGCAATTCAACTTCTTGTTCTTTAAGGTCAGACAGCTTCCGAGATTCCATGTCCTCCTGTGACAGGAGAACACAATAATGGCAAAAGGAAGTAATTGCCTCCATGACTGTCTTAACTATAGCAAAAGTAGGGGAGAATGTTCCCTGTTAAATGAACCTGATATAGGTTACTCTCCCCTGATGTACTTGCTCAAAGAAGGGCCTCTTTATGCTCAGCAGGAGCACTTTAATGAAGAAGCAGCTACAAAATGAAGCAACAACATGGCACCCTAGCTCTGAGGAATAGGGAAAAGAATCAAGATGAGTATCAGTAGAACAGAAAAGAGGATGTGGGAGTGGGAAGAGCACAGAGGGTGAGCAGAGACAAGACAACTTCCAGTGGCTCCTGATGGATTTCATGGGTTGTGAGCAGCTGTGCAAAAAGCCCTGGGCTTTTCAGTTGTCACCAAGAGCAGGTGGGCTCTCTCTTTAGGTGAAACTCAGGCAGAGCTTTGGGGGAAGAATCACAGCATGCAGACTAGCCACAAATTTCTAGAGGTCCTGCGGTTATGTCTGCCATCATAGGAAGAGACATAATTGTTTTCTTCAAAACAGTAAATACATTTGCATTCTGTCTTGCAGGAGAAGTATAGCCTTTAGTTATTCTGCAATTGAACCAGGAATTTCCTCTGCAATGTCCAACACTGGGCCAAAAAGCCTTTTCCATTACTGTCCATGTCCTACTTCCCTTAGGAGCCCAAGCTGAAATACACAACTGGCAAGTTAGGCACCTGTAAATACCTTTATTATTTGTGTCAAGGGCTTGCATTCTGTTATCATGCCTTAGCACCAAGGGTGAAATTATATCTCTGTGGGATTTAAGGCTATGCTATGCAAGTTGCCCATGATGCTTTCAGACAGAGAGCAAGGGAAGAAATACTATTCATCTTCTGCTGATTTTTAGCACCAAGATGCATACCAATCACTACAGTGATTGGTATTGTATTTGCCACAAATTCATCTTCAGAATACTTAACTTTAACACTATATAGTAATGAAAAAATCTTATTATGATTTGGAAGATTCAAATGTATTTAAAAATTAATATTTTATGTTAACACTATATTATCCTTGTTAATATTAATTATTATAGTTTTAGGCACTGTTTATGCAGAGAAAAAGAAAGATGCCTTAAGAAAGATAACTTAAAGGAAAGCTAAAACTGCATCTATAAGCATGAGTTGGGATGCTAGTTCTAGAATTCAATCATCTTTTACTATTCTGAAAAAATGGAAAATCTTTTTCTATTGTGCAATTCTATCCAGAAGCAGCCTATGTGTAGCCAAGCCCTAGATCTTTTTGTTTTGTTTTGATGATACAAAGAAGAAGAGAGTAGAATTAAGCTCTGTAAAGGGAGAGATTGTGGTATTTAGTCTGACTGACAGAAGAATCACAATAAGTTTTGACTATTATGTTAATACCTTGTGATTCAGAAGACTCATAAGCAGCAGAGGATATGGCATAAGCAGAATAAGAAGTCAACAAAGCAACAGAAAAGTTCACCCTGTACTTTTGATCTGAGAAAGTCTCCCCTTAAAAATCTCTTTCACAACACATTCAAATTGATTTAAATGAACTTTTACCTATCTACTTATGGTACTCTTACTATTCTACTCAAGAAAACGATGGTGGTCAGAAAATGAAGGTCTTTGTGAGAATTACTGATGTTTTAAAATACCTTTGATTCTGTGTCAGGCAAAAGTACTGAATATTTTCTCAGAATTTTGAGCACAACAAAAAATTTTAAAATGAAAAATGCTGATGTTTCCCAGCAAAGCACAGCAGCCACAGGCTCCCAAAAGATTTCAGTTTGAATGACAACATAAACTAAAAATTACTCAGATAATTTAAAATAAAATGTGACTGATGCTCAGTTTAGGTCACACATTCTGCAGCATGCTTCAAAAATGAAGAAAATATCTACAGAGTTCTGCTAAGAGGAATCTCACCAGAGGCTGGCTGGGAGGTGGAAGGGACTATTATGCTTTCGAAAGGCAACTTCCTGCACACAGTGCCACCCACCTCTTTGAGTATGTGGGTGTGCAACATTCAGGGTGTTTCAAGCCCTGGGTAGCTTGGCACAATGAAAGGTTAAAAGAAGCATGATTAATGGCTTAATGCAATATCACTGGTCTCTAAATTATTTTCATTATCACTTCCAGAAAGAATTCTTCCCCTGCTTGAAACTGCTCCATATACAACTCAGATACACAAGATCTGCACTGAGAGAAGGTATATTTTATGGATATTCACAGAAAAAAAATCAAAGCTTCACATGAGATCAATAAAACATGTCTTAAAACAACTGGATCCCAGATAAAGTACTAAAACATTCTATAGGGAACAAAACTGCATTAGAGAAGAGAATGGATTATCTTACAGCCTAAACAAAAACAAATGACAATAAAATAATTAATTAATAAGCAAATCATTCTAATGTTTATCCAGGCAGACTCCTTCTATGGAAAGTGAAAATAAAATGATGGTAGAAAGTGAACATGAGTGTCGTGGTTTGACACAGAAGTGAATTTTCTCAGGAAATTGGTAGTTAAAGCAATCAGTGGTCAGATTTGGATATTGGCACCTGGAATGACCACTGAAGGTATGGACACGCCTCTGAGAACACAGGGGGTTAAAAGCAAGAACTCCCAGGGGAGCTGTCTCTCTTTGGTTCCAGTCGTGGAGCGGAGCGTGCAGACTTCCCCTGCCCAGCCACGGGCTGGGTGGGGGAGGGGAAGCCATGCGGCCTGGCAGAGGTAGGCCGGGGTGAAGGGATTGGAGCCAAGCCAGCTCCTGCAGATGAAAGGGTGGAGAGAAACGGAGATACATTTGTCCCCCTCCCCCCCAACCAGTAGAAAAGAGACAGATAGTCCCACGGCACCTGTAAATTTGCCGGCGGAGGAGAAGGAGACGGGGGGTGGGGGGAGATGCCCAGTCGTGGGAGTTGGAGTTCTGGGCAGAGATCTCAGCCATCCAGGGACTCTGAACTTTTAACCCTATCCTGGGAAATGAAGGCTTTGTAAAATATTACTCCTCCTCGATTTGAAGTAGAAGAGAGACACTCCAGGACCTGAGATGCTAGAAGAAGAAATTTTTGGGTGGAAGGAGATGATGGAGTGGCTTGTGGCTGGACTTGTTAGCCATAGACTGAACTAAATTCTCGTACAATAGAGACTGCATTTTAGGGGGATGCAGTGGTGAACTGATAGACCTGTTTCAGCAACTACCAACATAGAAATGGAGAGAACAGAGTAAAGCTGAGGAGGGTGCGGTGATGCCCTCTGTCTTCAGGAAGAAGAAGATCTCTGTTCTTGAGACCCTTGGCCCCAGGGGAGGAAGAAAATGGGGGGGACTGTAGCCCCAGGATGAGACTGAACTGAACTGTTGTCTCTTTTGGTCCTTGGCAAAGTATCCTCAAAGGAGCCCTATGAGCAGTTTCTGTCCATGCACGGTGGTGAGAGCACTGTGACATGGAAAGGAGAGTGTCACCCTGGCAGATTTTCTCCGGGTGGTTGCCATGTGTGACATGGAAACACAAGGGTGGCAATTGTGTTTCCTGGGGGAGTCTGTGGTGCAAGAGAGACTTCTCTCTCCTTTGAGGGACTGAGTATTGATTATCTGAAGGGTGGCAACTTGATCAGGAATCCTGGGTGGTGTCTCACTGTAGTTTTTTTATTAAGTTTGGGGGGGAGGAGGAGTGTTTTGGAGGGTCTTTATCCTGGATTTAGTGTGTGTGTCTTTTATAGCAGTAGTAGTTTAATAATGTTTTTTTTTTTTCCTTTGTTATTAAGTTTGGGCCTGCTCTGCTCTGTTCCTGATCGCATCTCACAGCAATTATTTGGGAAGGTGCATTTTCATGGGGGTGCTGGCATTGCACCAGTGTTAAACCATGACACATGAGTTATTAAAAAAAATAAAAATCTGAAATATTACCAGTCAATGTCCTGTTAAGATACTTAGAATGCTCTCCTTTTAGATATTAGATATTGTAGCATCACTGTATCACAACAGAACTTAACCATCTAATGATCTCTCCCTGTGTCTTGGTTTTACCTGTGATAGAATTAATTTTCTTCTTAGTAGCTGGTACAGTGCTGTGTTTTGGACTTTGGAGGAGAGTAATGCTGATAAAACACTGAGGTTTCAATTACTCCTGAATAGTGCTTACCCTAAGTCAAGGATTTTCCAGTTTCCCACTTGCAGGCCAGTAGGTACACAAAAGCCAGGAGGGACCACTACCAGGGCAGCTGACCTGAAATGGCCAAAGGGATATTCCATACCACAGAACATCATGGCCACTGTATAAACTGGGGGGAGTTGATTAGGAGCTACCAATCAGTGCTAATGGATAGGCTGGGCATTGGTTGGCAGGTGCTAAGTAATTGTATTGTGCATCACTCTTTTCTTGGGTTTTATTCCTTTGCCCCTCCCCTTTCCATTTATAATACTATTATTAAAAATATAAATGTTAAAGTAATAATTATTATTTTATTTTACTTTATGCCAATTTTTAAGCTGTTCTTATCTCAACCCACAAGTCATACTCTTTTCTGATTCTCCCTCCCATCCCAACAGAGGTGGGGAGTCAGCAAGGGGCGGTGCAGTAATTACTTGCTCACTGGGATTAAACCAGGACAGACTGTTACATTGCCCTGTTTATTCAGAAACATCACAGAACACTTACAGATCCTGTGCAGCTGCATAAAATTTCAGTAAGAGGCAGCTTTACTGAAGTATTGTCAACCCAGGACAAAATGTTGCAACCATTTAACAGAACAGAGAATTTTTTTTTAAAAACCCATTGGACTAGGCCAAGAAATGAATAAAAAGACTAATGTAATGAGAAACTGGATGCTCTACAGGAGGGGGCAGCATATTGCTTGGCATGATAACTACAGTCATCAGACCCCTGATGTCTGTTCCTATAAAAATACACCCCGGTCTTCAAGCTGCATCTTTTCTATAATCCTGTTCTGCCATGGGGCTACAAGCTAAGAGACAGCAGAGAAAATGTCAAGTCTTCAAGTTAAGTTTCCCTACTCCTTCCTATCTCTGCAGGTCTCTGGCTGAATGTCATCATGAGACCTGGCTGGACATTTCACAATTTTTGTCTCTGTTAGGGGCTTTCTCTATTTTCACATCCCATTTTCTTGTGGGGTGGGAATGATGCTGGAGAGCTCATATGTAAGAGAGAGGGTGTGTGTCCTGTGTAGGGCTCTGCTTGCTGCCCAGCCAGGGACCGCAGCCCTTCAGCTCTCGCCTGCTGCAGCCCTCTTCTCCTGGTCCACAGCCCAGGAACCCCTACTGCTGCCACTGCTGCCTGGCCCTGCATACTAATTGGCAAATTTAATGACTTTCCCTTGCTCTCCTTCCCTTCTCCTCCTCAGCTGCTGTCTCAGAGCAAGGGAGCCTGGCTGCCATGGAAACTGAGCTGTCAAACACCCTGAACCTGCCCCATCAGCCTTGGGAGAGGATTCCAGTGGTGAAGCTCAAAGAAGGGGATGCTGGAGGGGGAATAGAAGTGGAGGAGGGGGAAGGTGCAAGGCTGACCTTGTCGGGAATGGGTCTGGGCTGCTCTGCAAAGGGACTGCCCAAGAGGAGTATATACAGGGCATAAGGAATCAGACATTTAGGAGAAAAACTGGATTACCTGCTTTTTTCTTCACAATGATTCAAATTTCTCTCTGCCCCCTTCGCCCTATCCATTTACTGTCTGGATCAAATACCCCTAGTGTATGCACATACCGTATCATCAAAGGGGTTTTGACAATCCCAAATCTAGATCACACACCTTAAGGACTGTTTTTAGCCAGAAAAAAGGGCTGATTACAGCAAGCAAATGATTTGAGGGGGCCTCAGGCACAAGCTGGCAGAGGACAAGCCCCCGCCTAGGCAATAAGGCTGTGATCCTCTGCCCAGCCTTTCAGTCCTGCCTCCCTTTCCCAGGCTAACTGCTGGACTGGAGTCGCATGAAAATGCAGCATTTGTGGCACAGTCTGTATGCACTGATGCCTTTTCTGGGCAGGCACCTAGTTCAACACCAGCTCTGTGTCCAAAAGTATTCTGGTCTCTGCTTCAGGCTGTGTGGCTGTGGGAATTGCACTTTTGTCCTCAGTTCTGTCTCCTGAGGATTTATGTGCATATAATAAAGGTAAAATGAATATTTGCTTCAATCTTAGCACTCAAATTTCAGCTTTCAAGGGGCACTGTCTCTTCTATCCAATATCCTTGTAAGTTTTCATGCCAGCAATGGCAAATCTCTTTGTGTGTCTTTTTTCTAAACAAAGCTCTAAGCAGAATAAATATGATTTATTCATGAAGGGAGCCCTCAGAAGGTCAATAAAACTGGCATGCTCCCCAAAATACACAAACAAAACAGAGAAGAAGAAAACCCCCTGGGTCAGCACTTTTCTGAAGACAAGATGAAGCTGTTTATGTCCCAGGCAGACCCACTTATGCAAGGGACATAGCAAATGTTTCAACTCTCCTTCTCTGTTCCAACCTCTTGAACAACAAGGTCAATACTAAAAATTTACTTCAGATACAAGGGAGAACTTGCTGTGCCATAAAGTGTCACAGGGTTTTGGGGCTGAAGTACCTGACACACCTAACAGAAGCGCTGTTTGGTATTCCTGTGAAACAGGGGGACCTACTGCAGTGCAGGCTGGGGAGCAGGTCTCAGGCATGACAACAAAGGACACACAGCCCGACTGGCTTCCCAAAGGGATACTTCCTCCTTAGCTAAGACCACCAAAGGAGACTTCTTCTTGGATTGTTTCTTTCAGGGATTTTTATGTTGCCTTGCACTTGATCTTGCCATTGATTTGAAAAGGGAAAAGGACTGATCATTATAAATTTCAGTACCCTAGCTCTGTCACATGTGAGCTGCTACTACACAAATTGGTACATAAAAGATGAATAAGTGCAGAAGAAGTGTCTGCAATATATAAGAATGTCTAAACTAAGAAAGAAAACTATTTAACAGGGTTTGCAGCATTTGTGTAAGACCCGGTTTCATGCAATTGAGAGTCATTTTATTGACTAGGAAATAATATTTGAAACAAAAAATGTTAAAGGATTTATGGGAAGAAAAAAAAGATAAAGATTTTTTTCTTCCCCAGGCAAATAGAGAAACTGGTTAACATTACCAGGGATTCACCTGAGTTGGAAGGCATGCTGGTGGGAAACTTCAGGTTTCTCATTAAAAAGAAATAGAGAGCTGATGCATGGAAAAAACCAACCTCTCTGTATCTTTCTGAACAGAGTGGAAAAAAATCTGCAGGAAGAGATACCACTCTATCCGCCCAAAGGTGACCCACAGGATGAGTGTGAACAAAGATGATACATCAGACAAAGCATATCTGGATTTTCAGAACAAACACCTTTGATAAGGCTCTACATCACAGGCTATTAAAAAAAAAAAGGCTGCTAGAAGGTTTAGAAAAGGCCTTTTTGGGGAGTGAAAACTGGTTAAAGTACAAGAAGCAGTAAGTAGAAGTAGGACTTCAAGGTCACGTCTCAGGTCATAGAGAATGCAGTAATGAAGTTCTCAGTGGCCAGTGTTACAACCGGCTACATTCAACATCTTCAATAGCCTAGAGGTGGAAGGACATTGACAGGTAGTCCAACCCGGGGGGTGGACTAATTAAGGCAGTTAACTAAATGCACAATAAACAGCTGCCACAAAAACTAAAGACAGGGCGCATCACCAGCATAGGTACCAACAACATGGCACAGGGCATAATTCTGCCACTTTACAAAGGCACGGCTCCCTCACATGCCTTCAGTGTGCAGTTGCTTACAAACTCACTAAAATGATGGATGAAGTGAGGTCAGTCAGCAACTACTGCAGAATAGTCATTAACACAGTCTGAAGAACTGTAACAAGAGAATACTCAAGAAAATTACCACGAGATAAATTAAGAACAGATGAAAGTATTTTTATACCAAATGGGTACTAAAATTCTGGAGCTTGCGTCCACAGAAATGTACAGTACCAGGAGGTGCAAGCAAGGATAAGACTAAATCTATGGAATGGTTGACACACAGGCAATAATGGGAACTGTCAAAAGTGACCTCTGACATCTCACATCCTGATCTTTTAGACTCTGGCAGAGTGTAAGAAAATGCCTACAAAAACTGGCAAGAGATAGGGCAGGTAACTTATAAGAAAATGTGATTCATATCTAAGAACAGGCTCAGTTATTTTTTGGAAAGGGTAGAGAGTCTGCATGTTGGACTTGCTTGGGCAGGGTAGGAAGGTGAGGAGAGTATCCATCTAGTCAGAGAATAGGGCAGAATGGAGAGCCCCGTGTGTCTGTGAGATGTCTAATTTTGAAGATGGGCTGAGTATGCACCACACTTTGTGGCTTATTTTTTTTGTACCAGGTGCATTTCACATCAGCAGGAATGGGTTAGACCTTTCATTTGGTAGAAAAATGAAAAATCCCTTTTGCATATTGAATTAAAACATAATAAAATGTCTGAAGATCTTTGGCATTTTGCAACAAGTCCTTGGGTAACCATGTTTATGTGTAGTGGATAAAGGCAGAAACATTTGTGAATGTACTTCATCAGTGCAACTGCTCACATGTTTACAACTGTATCATTTCTATATAAATATTTTTATATCACATGTATGATATATATGGGTTTTCTCCCTCTGGAGCAAAAGAACCCAGTGCCATTAGCAATCTAAGTATGCATTATGGAAAACACTTTTAATTACAAGATCTTATAATGTTTTTCTATACAACCTCTTTAGAATTCTGCACATTTGCTAGACTGTGCTTAGAAATGAGGGAGCTGTTAAATATTTCTTCTTAACCACAAGGCTGAAGAACTCCATTTCTCTCAGGCTGTCTTTACAGCATCTTAGTGGCCCTCTTCTGAACCCCATCCAAAGTCCATATCCTTCTTATGCTGGGGGCCCCAAAGCTGGATGCAGCACTCCAGGTGGGGTCTCACAGAAGTGGAAAACAACAACAATACAGATTTGGGTATGCCCATCCCCCTGCTCTTTCATGCACATGAGAGAACCACTTTTAGCATTTACACATCAAAAACTATCGAAACCAAATGAGTATCTTAGTCTTTTAATTTCATGACCTTAGTTTGATACAGTAGAAACTTTAATGGTCAGTGCTTTTTTCTATAAAGCAGAAGAAAGTGTTGAGGTAAAGGACAGGAAATTTCATGCTATGAGTTGAATGCCAGAAGAATCTTGGAAGGACAAGTAAACGTCACATTTTGTGTTTCATGGGGATAGAAGATTTGCTATTCAGAGGGTAGTAATCTTGAAATAGCTATCTGGTAATAACTGTAATTCAACTCACCTGTCTGCAGAAGTCTCCAGGCTCCTTTTAAATTCTGAGTAGTTGCTCTTTAAAAGGCTCAGAATCATCCTATATAATTGAAATTACAGTTGCAGTGTTTCAGTCTCTGAGATTTCAGTGTGGAGCAAAATTTCCATAGCCACCCTGGGGCTTGTGTTTCCTTCAATTCGAGGCTCCCAATGATTGCAGTGAAGACCAAGATCAGAAAAATGCACCCTGATACGCACTAGAAATCAAACAGCTCATCTTGATGTTATCCAACAGGCCAAACTCAGCAATAGAAGAAAGAATGAACCATTCAATTATCTTCCAGGCAACTTCCACTAACAGAATATTATGTTTCTTTCTAGAACTTGTAGAAGCTGTTAGAAAGGTGGATTGAGAGAAAAATATAATTCACTTTTGAGAATAACAGGTATAGGTTTGCTTTATTACATCTTCTTCTGTTACATCCAACAGGAAAATGAGTCTGTCCATTTTCCTACCCCCACTCAAGACTGACAGAGTGTCCTAGTTGTCACATCAGTCGTGGACTGCTGCTGCTGGACTTTCTGATCATATCTGTGATGTCCAGAACATTAACAGACTTTCAGACCTTGAATGCTGTAGAGTGACTGAAGCTGTAAAGATTTTTTACTTTCTGTGAAAGAAGCTTGGAATATTGCATATAATATGCAATAATGAATGTGATGAATTTGCTATACATTAAAACTCCAGGGAGAACCCAGCACAACCCAGTGCGGAATCCCCAGTACTTCACTTTGGAACAAAGTTGCAATTTTTTGACCTAAAATGAGCTCCACCTCACTGAACCAGCAAGTAATAACCCTTGTTACGAGTAGAAGCCACTCATGTTCTGAAATGGTCATGAGTTGAAAAGGTAAATTCAAATTGTCACCCTTCTTAAAAAAAAAAAAAAAAGTATGAAGAAAACAGAAAGGAGATACAGCTGGAGCAGAAGCAGAACCATTACATATTTTCATCCTCTAAAATCTTCTGACTGTCACTAATAAGTAATGCAGGACACTGGGAAACAAGGTAAAGCAGTATTTTCTCCTGCTGTAGTCAAACAGAAGCATCTGTAAAACTAGAACTCAATCTTCCTGGAATGCTGAGGGTTTAAGTTTAATTGTATCTTATCAAAGCCAAGAGCAAGGAGACTGCATGCTGAACTAAAAGATGGGCTTTTCCTGTCACAGTCATGGAGAAGATATAGTCAAACCTGATTTTCTGCTGTGAGTGTAGTTTCATACACAGCAACAGAAGAAGTTCCAAATAAGAGTTGCAGAAATACAGGCAAGTATTTTCATTACTAAGAAATATCTTCAAAACTTTTTTCTTGCCCTGAAAGTTCAGCCACTTTGAAATGTCTTTCATAAATACTAACAGCTCTACTTTGAATATACTGTGCAAACTATGATGCGGTAAACTGATCAAGACAAAAGTATCTGTGCTTCAGATTGTTACTCATGCTGGCACTCTGCCAGAACCAAGTACTTCTGACACTATCAGGAGTGCTGGTTCTTTATGTGCTTCAAGGTACCTAAGCTAAGAATTATGCGGAGCACACCAAGTCCTCTGGTCCTCTTGCATCCTAAGTCATAGCTTGTCTACATTGAACCATTCCCTTCATAAATTGCACAGTACCACCTTAAAATGAGATTATTCTAAGTTCACTGGTTGTCAAAGACCCTCATGCTTTAATTTTTAGAAATATTTCCCTAGCCTCTTGCTTAAATTCTTTGATAGCCAGATTGCATAAATTTGTTCTTACACGAGCATTGTTCTTTAGTTTCAACAGTATTCTTTCATCCCTAATGTTTATTTTAGTCTTTTGAAGCACTCATATAGTACAGTTCTTTTAGACTCTCCTTCAACAAAGATTTTAATCAGGAATGCCCTTGTACTGTACTTTGGTTTGCAGAAGTATTCTGTCTTCTCTGAAACCAAGGGGAAAAAAAAAAAAAAAAAAAAAAAAAAAAAAAAAAAAAAAAGCTTGTTTTTCAGCTGGAATGTTTCATTAACAAAGTTTGTTCAGTTGCTGCAGAAACATTGATGATGGTGCAGAAAAACAGATGTTGCAGGAATTAGCTGAGAAGGGCAGGACCTCTGCTTTGGGCAGCAGGGCTGGTTTATGCTGCTTTAAAAGTTTACTGACCTCTTTGTCTCCAATCATAAAACAATGTCCCTCATTGCTCGAGTATCTCTTCTCTATGTGTGTTTCAGGTTTAACTTTCATATTTTCTTAGTCCCCTTGTCCCATTGTCCCCTCTGCCTGAATCTTCATATTTATCACTAATCTTTCAAGACCTGATGTTAGAAATTAATTTTGCTTTTAGGCCAGACTAACTCTCCTTTCCACATCATCCTGTCTGCAGTGGCAACACTTTCCTCCTCATACTCTTGACATTTAAACAGTCAAGAGACTCCTCTTGCCTATTTTGGTATTCTTTTCAAAGCCAATCTCAAATGCTTTTTAGCCCTTTTCACTGTATCCCTGTAACAGCCTTTCCTTCTTTTGTATTTTTGCATACTTTCCATGTCCTTTATGAGATGAAATCACCAATAATTCTGCAACTTATTGCTCTCTCCTTTTACATGTGATTTAGGGACACAATTTCCATCTACTATCTGCCTCTTTATTTAAAGAAAATTGCATTTCTCCAGTTCTTAGGCAGAACCCAACAACTAGTTCTTTCTATTTTTCAAAGTTGACTTGAAAAGTAAGAGGAGGACAGCAAAAAAAAACAGGTACTCACAAAATTTTGGGGTCACAATTATTTTAAAGCTAGGAATTATGAGATTCTCAGGCAGTTTTTAAGTCCATAAGTACCTCTGTGGACTTTACTTACAATAGGAAGTTATTCAACTACAGGTGCAGATTAATTGCCTATTTTATGTAATCTGAAGGCTAAACAGATCCAGATCTATTTTTTTTTCCCATTTTTCCTGGCTTCTATCTTAAAAAAATGTATTAAGATGTAATAGATTAAAAGGAATAACTAAGGAAGGAAGCTTTATCTACATTTTTTTCCTGATCATGTTAATTAGCATAATGCTGTTTTCCATATCCCTAATGACACAGTTGAAAACATATAAACACAAGCTATGTTTCAAGCAGCTAGCTTGGACATTGTGAGTAGCACAGAGGAAGAAGTGTATGCCTTCAGAAAAGGAACATTCATCCTGCTTCTGAATAGCTTTGCAGTCTGCATTAAGCTTGTGTCACAATTTTTGAGCTATCAGTGTCTGCAGACTAGACGTACCTTCAGTCTCACACTGTACAGTGGAACTGTAAAACCTCTCCATGAAACTTGTTTGCATTTTCTAATTTATGCCATTTTAGTTGTATTTAAATATGTATTTGAAGGGTTTTTTACCATGTGCAGTACAGTGTAACCTTCAGTTTCCTCATTTTCTGTTTAGCATTTTATTCTATGAACTAAAGTTGATCGAGATGGAAAATCAGGTTAATACTGAATAATAATATGTGTGCATATACAAGCTCCAAACACACCAATTAGCCCATTTCCAAATTGTGATGGAAATACTTATTGGTCAAAAATGTATGTTCCTCCAAGCATGACTGGTGTAGGAATCACAACTGTGTGTGTGTATGTGAACAGGTAGAAGTTCTGCAAGGATTTTTAATTACTTTCAACAGAATTCCCTTTGCAGAAAACGACAATATTGGACCTATATATTTTAAACAATATACAATCTCTGTTTTGCCGATTCAAATAGTATCTATTGGTTTTCTGTTGAGAGGCACATTCCACTCCCTGTGTATAGGCATTGACCTTTATTTTAACACAATTATGCTTTTCCCACACAACTAATCAACACTAGATTCTTTTCTCTAAAAATGGCTGATATGGCATGAGAGACCAGTCCTAGAATATTTGAGGATACTCAAGGAGCGTGGAAAAGTCACGCAATTGAAAACTGCAAAATTCCCTTTTTCATTGGTGCTTTCAATCTAGAAGACAAGACGAGATGTGCTGCCAAAATTATGGCATGAAATATTCAGCTCTATTTTGATCTCTCTTTTTTCTCTGTGTCTTGTTTTGCTAAAGATGATTTAAAACTCTGCTTGCTGAATCCAAAAAACAAACAGCTCATGCATATGACAGGCTGCCAAGAATGCAGGACCCTGCCCTTTGCTTAGCTCACAAGCAAGAAAAATCTTTTACAAGGATAGTGCCAGGCAGTATGCTGCACTAAATCTCATAGTCAGAAAATAACATTGGCAGCATAATCAGCTGCAAAAGGACTGCACGCAGAGCAGTAATTTGCAAAGAGCCCAGCCTATCAGTTAGCTTTCCAAAGTGACTTTGTGGTGACAGGCATCTGGTAAATCAATCTGGAAAGAATCCATATTCTCCTGATAGCATCACAGTTTTATTTTGTGGGCCTGGTCTGAGGCAATATGAGGAATATAGATGACAAAAACATTAGGACAAATAATTTGTGGTCATACTGACAGTCATGTATGTTGCTTCTTTTTTTTTCCTTTATATTTATACTGGCTGTGAAATTATTGCAGTGTTCATGTGTTATCAAAGAATATCTGGCAAAACATTAAATGAACAATTTTTATCTTCTTAAAATTCTACTGCCAGAAAAAAAAAATAAGAGAAAGAAAAGGAGAAAATTGTATTTGCTTTGTTAAGATTTCTCCCTTTCCGTGTACACCATTAAATCCAGATTTACAGAGACATAATCTTGCATGCCAGAAATAATATGAAGGCCTCTCTTCACACACCTTGAAATGGACTAGATCATGTTACAAAAGAGTCCCTTAAGGGAGGCTTAGATGGCATCATATTTTACATATCAGTTAACAAAAACCCCAGCTTATATTTCCAGCAAAACATTTTGATTTGCTTCATGGTGTGGTATGCAAGAATTGGATCACAGGGGATGCAATTTCTTTTCACCCTGTAGATTCAGCAGTGAACATGGAAGTGAAATCAGATTCCAAGCCATTACAAATTTGCAATTAATAAGAATAAAAGTAAAATTTCTGTCCCCAGTAATGTCAATGCCAGTTTACTCATTAGTCTGGAATGTAAACAAGTTTTCATTCTTTGAATATGTACCAATGTTTTTCTGTCTCCTAGAGAAGAGGCTATAACACTAACTGCTTAGGTCATAGTAATTTCCAATAGCAACAGAAAAGACCCAATATTTTGTTCTTTACAGTATTGTAGTCTCAAGATTCTTTTATCTCTAAATGGCTTTAATTCTGTTTTATTTTCATTGTCTACTCCTTTATTACACAGGATAAATATTTTTGTAGATGTAGATCTGCAGCATTACACACTTATTATCAAAAGTCTCACACTATAGCTCTTTAAAATCCTGGCTTCTAAGGGTATGATGTGAATAACTGGAATGAGTGACATTCATTTTACAATGTTCACTTCCAGGACTCATATTCATGAATAAAAGCTTGAACATGTGGAAAAAGCTTGAACTGCATGGAACAGAGGACCGAAATATAGTTTGATGAGACCCAAAAATCATGTATTTCTATAATATAAACTTCTTCCAAAGCATTGGGAAATAGCTTGAAGACAGAAAATATAAATGTTATACCTCTCTAGAGATCAAAACAAGTATAAGACTAAATAAGGGAGTAGTTTTGAAATTTCATTTGCATCACCTCTCAGTGTTTGTAGCTCTATCTGATCATTTCAATGGGTCTGACTCTGGTCCCAGCCCAAACATCTGAGCCACCACTATGACAATATCAAACCTGGATGAAATGAACTGTGAGAGAGAAATAGGAACTGATTGTAGATCAAATTTAATGTAAGCTCTTCAAATTCTCATGGGCTAGACAGCAGTGTTGCAAGAATATTTTTAAGGGCAAATAAATAGTAACTTTTGAAAGCAAATTCAAGGGTATTAAGCTAGGTTTTTTTTTTTTCTTGAAAGCATTTCAGTACACTGAAAAGAATGAAGTTACTTCCCACTCATATGGGTTTTTTTTTTGGATGTTTGTTTACCCACCTGATGGAGATAGAAGTACTTGAGTCACCACAATCTTTTCTAATTCTTTTGTATCTGTCCTTGATAAAAGATGCATATTCTGTCATGCACCTTAAACCAGGCCTTCATCTTTTCCTAAAGTCAGGACACAGCTAGAAGCTTGACAGCATTTTATTTATACGTGTTTTGGCTCCATTTTATGTAAGACTATGATTTATCTCTGAAGTCTAATTACAAAGTTCCTGAGACTGTAAGATGCAGTATCAGTTTATTTCTGGAGTCCTCACCTTCTGGGAAGCTTGGAGAACTGCCCCTCACAAGTTGTCAAAAACTTCACCACTGTTCATGACATCTGGTATTGGAAACATTTCACAAAGGCATACAGCTACATAGGTAATGACAGATTCTCTGCATGCATGACTGCATGTTCTCTGTCACTGATGTCAACAGCCTCTGATTAAATCTTTTGCTACTGACTTCCCTTCCACATCAAGTTGGAGTGGACACAAGCTCCATTGGACAGAAAAAGGACCTAGAGAGCACTGAAGATGGAAATCATCTGCAGTGTCACACAGTTCTTCCCCATTTCCATCACCACCAGTAGCTCTTTGCTATGCGCACACGAAGAGCCAGATTTGTAGCCTCGGCTCTGTTACTAGCTGGTGCTGTCCTCTCATCTTCTCTATCTATCCTGTTACACGTACCACTTCATAATCTAATTGTCTAGTTCTTCCTTCTCGTGCTTCCTGAGTTCTATGGGCCAAAAGAGTGCCGATTGTTCGTCAAACCCAGGGTAAAAAATGCATATTTAGGAAAACTGCCTAGCAACTGCTTTCTTTAGTGCAAGGAGAGAGGCCATTTGCATAAGAAAACCTTCCAGCTGGAAGCCTGCAAAGACTCTGCTGGGAGCTGATTCTGTGACCAGACATCAAAAGAGAATTCCCGTTTAAGGACTGCTCCCTCTGGGTGGCCTTTCTGCGCTGTCCCCACCATCAGCGGGGGCAGTGGCGGCCGCACAGATCGCACCAGTGCTCTGCAGCACCCAGGAGATGCCATTCCAGTATCCGACTGTGCTGCCAGAGATCTTTTACTGATTTTTTTCCTGCACCATCTTTTCCTCACACTGTGCACATCACACATCAAAAAGTCAACAGTTTCAGCTGCTAACCTTTGGAATTCTGTAAATTGCTTTGCAGATTACCTGCCAAAAGTGACAATGTGTAGCACTGCAGTACAGTATCTCCAGATATTTACACATGATTCCTCCCCATACTACAGGCTTTATTAGTCTGCACAAAGGCCTGGCACAGGAAGAAAAATAACAGAAAATACTTAATAATTTCTCTTGCCGTTTTATGACTTGAAAAATTTGACCATAAACTTTTCTAAAACCGTGGACAAAACATTGGCTCTAGTAAAGTCAGTGGAAATAGCCTCCACCAATATTCCAAGTACAATTCAGCAAATTGTGAACAGGGATGGGATTGAGGACATGGCTCTCTTATGTGCTAATCATCTAAACAACAGTTAAATCGTTTCAGCACCTGCAAAAAAATAGCTCTGTACAGCTCTGCTGCTACTTAATGGAATGAGGCGATTATGATCACAGTTCTGCAAAGCTCTCCAAATTGCAGTTCCTAAGGCTAATTTCAATGTGTGAATCATTGCTTTCCTGCAATTTATATCCATATGTGTGGTTATTTTTGAGAATGATTCAGTTTTGTATGTATAATTTTAAAAGGACTTTTTAAGTTAATGAACATCTGTGCTAAGAGCCCCTCAACAGAAAAGCTTGTGTCAGCCACTGGTGACGATGACTGTGTAAACTTCCTGTTATCCTATAGGCGTGCATGTGGATCCTATGGCTCTTACCAACTGCATACTGCAGGAGTAACCAGCTGAAAAGCACTTCATTAAAATGCTTTAACAATAGGTTGGGAAATCCAAAACTTCCAGAACCTTGAAAACTGTAATATCTGTTCCATAACCAGTATGGAGCCAAATACTAAATTCTTAAAGCTTGTAACAGAAGCAAACAGAGGAAAAAAATTCAATTTGAAAATTTCCAAACACTTTAATATTTTGATTGACACATATTTAACACTTTAAGCTATAGCATAGTTCAACAGGATTTCTGCATAACATATGTTTCTAGGTACTGCCTCTTTGCTTGAACTTTTTTTCTCAAGGTGAACTTGTTTCTTGATATGCTGCATGAGAGCAAGTTGGTATAAATCTACTGCTAGGAAGAAGCACTAGAAATAAGGAAGTATTAGGCACTGAAATTCAATGGGAAATCAAGTAACTGGTCATAGCAACAAAGTCACTTTACTTTAGTCTGTCTTTTAATCAGCTTAATTTTTCAACCTAGTTATTATGGGTTTTTGTTTCTGCCATCTTTACATTCTTTAATCTCATAGTCTGAAGGAGAATGTACTCCAGGAGCCATGAAGCTGTCTTCCCATTTACACATTTAAAGCAAAAGGGTCCTTTAGTCTGGCCAAGTGAAGTATATCACAACCTGCCAGTTAAAAGTCTCATTTTCTGTATTACCAACCTGTCATTAACCCTGCAAGACAGAGTTTAGTAAGAAATTATTGTTAAATGCAGCACACTACACATGTTGGACATCTGATATTCCTTCTCCTAACACTAACACAGAGAACTTTCTTGGACTCCCCTCTTAGGATCTGTGTTGGTGAAAACAGATGGAAACAGAAGTGCAAGACCAATAACCCTGATGAGAAGATGATGAAAAAACTTCACTTAAGAAGTGACTACATCTCCACCTGTACTAAAATTTGGAACTTGTTCCTGCTTAAGACAAAGCTGAAATTAGGTTTTCAGTGAAGAAATGAAGAAGTTAAACAGCTGTAATTCCAAACTAAACCAGGAATCCAACCAGTAGTTGTGTAAATAAAAGCTGAGGACAGACTATGTGTCCTGCACAGGACAGAATACATTCTGGCATGGGCAAGTAGCTACATGTATCAAGTCATGGCACTCATCCTTTGTCATCAGGATAATGCCAGGTCCTGGTGCATACCTGTTTTTAAATACTGACGCTGCAGTGAGTTTTCAGGAAGCCCTTTAAAATCATTAGGCCTAATTCTGCCTATGATTATGTTACTTTAAGTTCAGAGCTACTGCAGTGACTTCAAGGCAGCTACTTCAGATTTACATCTTTCAAGCTGGCCTATTATTTATTGTATTGTTGCCAGTTGCATGATATCATCTGTGCATGTCCTCCAGGGCTGCTGGAACCCTCTGTCCTCCCCAGCACTACACATGATGCAATGAGACTCTGACGGAGGAGGAAAGCCGAGAAGCCCATGTAGGGAAACAGATAATTTCCTTTTGAGCAATGGATGCAAAAATAGTAGCTAATAAAAAGCCTTCAAACTGTACCTTCAAACTGTGACAATTCAATACACACACCTACGAGAACGCCTTGACAAGCTGCTTGACTTCCCAGTAACTCTTTCTTGTTTTCTTTAGTGCAGCCTCCTCCAAACTCCCACACACAGGTATTCATCTCTGTAGTGACAGCTGAGACCTGCAGGTGTTTGCTGCTATTGCCCTTTCAGAATAGACAGACACTTGTTCCTCACTGTAAACATTTGTATCATGGTGTTTGCCTGGCTAGTTACAGCCCAAATAATGATAAAGATTAACCAGCCTTTTTTTTTTTTAGCCCCTTGCTGTCATGCATTAATTCTCTTTGCAAATAGGCACTAGGTACTGGAAATAGCTAAAACGAGATCACTCTCTGATGATTATTTTACTAGCCTTATCTTTTGGAAAATATTTCCGAGTGTCACCAGAAAAGTATATAATGCAGTTTCCAGAAATACAGCACTCTACAACATTGGGTTCATACGTGAAGGGACTATGATATGGCTAGTGGGCAAGATGCTCATTCATTCCTTTAATTCTAATGTTATTTCACTTTTCTTCAAACCGCTACTTTGGCCTTGCTAAGGAACAACAAAAATCAGAATAAGAACTGTTTGCCGAGGTCTTTAACATTCACGAGTGTCAAAATGTTTTCTCAAAAGGGTTGTTCAACTTTTTTATGTAGCAAAAAGGTCCAAAATCTATGTATTTTTTAAATAGGCCTGGAATGGCAAATTGTGTAATTATTAGTTTTTCTGGAAGTCTGGGAGGTTAAGCGTTTAATAGCTTCTTCTGTCTTAACTGAAAGCACATTGGAAATCTATTTTTCAAAAAAACAAACATCCCAGAATACTTAATGTTAGCATTAAATAGAAGTTATCAAGGAAACATTCGGAAACAAAGCCACAAAAATCTAGGAAACTTCCTTACAAACCTTTCTCACTCCATCAGCAGTTTACTCTTTGGTATCCTGATTCTGTTTCTTTAGTTCTTTACACCAATTCGGACAAGACCTGAATTCTAATTAAAAAAACAAAACAAAACAAAACAAAACAACCAGCCCCCAAAGAAGCCAAAAAATAAAATAGAAACAACAGTCTTTCTCAGCCACTAGAGGTGCAAAATGTGCAAATATGAATTGCAAAGTCATTCACTGAAGGACTGAAATGAAAAACTTAGGGGAAATAAAAAGGGATGTTCTTCATTTGGAAGGAGCAGAAGATGAGAGTTTTCCAGGGCATTGTCTGACAATACATGTGACAATGACACAGGCTATGTGGGTTTAGATGTACTATGCATCATGTTTTCATTAGAGGCCGGGAAGTACCTCTAATCGAAGAAAGGGAAAAATCAGATTTGGAAAATACCACTCACAGCTCTAGCAATGTCTGTACCAAAAAGAGATATAAAAATTGCTTTTTCATATACTGAAAGTCAGTGGAAAAGGCTAATGTGAAAGGGCAAAAAAGGAAGACACTTTTTTCCCTAACAGTGGGCCTTCTTCTGACAGTCTGGTAGGGGACAGGAGTAGTTTCTCTAAATACAATTGAGATTTAAAGGCTGGAGAGTAGACTAATGTGATCAAGTAGGTGTCTATTGCTCATGAGTTAATTCAGATTGCTGGATTAAAAAAAAAAATGCAGCTGTTAGGACAGAGAAGCTGTTGTGCAGCCTTCTGGAAAAAGCCCTGACAACACTTATTTGCAGCATCCACTTTGAGAGAAGGGGCTGTGTGACAGAATAGGAGTGATTCAGGAGTTAGAAATCCAGGCTTCAGAAACACAGGATTGTTGCTATCCAGTTCTATACCTGAGAGATATTTGAGAAGAAGTCTGTCAGTATTTGGCAGGCTGTGCCTTATTAACTCTTTCAACTAAAGTATTTTTTCAGAACTTGCCTTTTTGTTTTCCCTCTTGTCGTTAGATTTGATTCTGAATCATCTTTGGTTCCTACACTGCTCTAAGACACTGAGGAGAGGTAACATGGCCAGATGCTCTGAGGAACATCACCAAAAGCAAGTCAGGCCACAGGCTGATGCAGCTGGCTTGGGCCCACATAGCTTTCTACAATTTGCCAGTTCAGAAGGTGATTTTCACAGAAATGTCTGATGGGGATTGCTGTCACATTTTGCTGTGTGGCAGGTGTGACTGACTTCCTAAGATCTCTCATGAAATTTTGCCTAACATAGCTTTTTTAGTTGCTTAGGATACTGTTGAAATCTTCGCCTTTACCCTGGCAGAATTTTTTTGGGGCTTGGTGTCTTATATAGAAAGGGCTAAACTACTAGTGAGTGTTGGTGTTTTCCCTGCAGCATGATGAGGTCTCAGGTTCTTGCTGCTCCGACCCTTAACACCTACTGTGTGGTTTCCTTCAAGAGTGAAAGACTTAAGCTCAGTAACCTGTGTCTCTTCCAATCTGACATGCTATGCTCTCTTTAAATAGCAAAGTGGTACAAAATGTGGAGAAGATTTTAAAAAGAAACAGAGTCACTGAAATTTATACTGAAATATATCCTCTTAGTCTTCTGCCTGATATGTGCCAGAAGTGAAGGAACCTCTCTGTAGTTTTTGTGAACCTCTTTGTAGTTTTAGGTCAAATTGGTCCTTAAGGAAGATGGAAACCTCACTAGATCCATTCTTTTGACAGAGTATTGAGTGGTTTGTGCAAGCTGAGAAAAGAGGTCCGTATTTTCTCCGCTGTTCTTGTGCTGTTACATAAAGGCAAGTAGGTTATACAATAGCTAAATAGGGATTACAAAATTGAGCTCCATAAATCTAAATAAGAAACAGAATGTCTATCCTGCACTGGACAAACATAAAATTGGGGAAGGGTGAAACTCTGGTCCTAAATGAAGTTAACGGCAAAGCTCTTGTTTAGTCTGGTGAGATCACAGTTTCATCCGAAACCTTGGCTCAAGCCTGCAGTTGGCTGACCAGGCTCGAAATTTAAAGCATATCTGTGTTAAGTTTTTCCAAGTACTGGGATAAGATGACTTCTACTTTTTTTCAAGCTTTTTTGCTTATAATTAAGAAATGCTGAAATTATTTTGAGACCAATTACTGAGCAATCACTTGCAGATATGAATTGGAAGCCTAAAAAGGCCCTGATATATTATCTCTGAATGCAAGAACAAGTAACAACAAAGTAGTTTTTCCCAGGCTTCAGTGTCAGCACTTACAAGCACTGAAAGCTACTTTAAAGAATTACCTGGGTATCCTAGAGTAAGATAGGAAACCCTGACCTGTGAGGGTAGGAAATCAAACAACAAACCCCAGCTATCAACAAAACAAATAAAAGCCCCTAATAAACTTGAGACCTAAGCTCTCCAAGTAAATAACTTTGTGAAAGGATCTTTTGTGCTATAAGGATTGCAGTTCAGCAGTGTTACTGGAGCTGTTAGGCTCACAAACCAAATCAATTACTTGAGAGTTGTTTAAATTTGGCTTGGGGTGTGGAGCACTTCTGGGTAAGAAAAGCCATCACGGTTTCTTCATGTCCCCAGGGTCTGACTATCAAACCCTAGTGTTGTTACATTGGATGCTAGCATGTAGGTCAGGACTTCCCCTACCTTCAAGATTCCTGCATGATGAAAAAAACAGAAAAAAAGAAAGGGGGAGAAGAAAGGAAAGCTTGTGCAATCAGGGACACACATCATATGTATTCCCAGTCCAAGGGTTACTTCTCTCCCACTCTTCCTTGAAGCATCTCTTAACACCTGAGCTGATTCAATGCAGAATATCATTAAAAATCTAACAGTGCACAATGACTTGGGATCATCTTTATCTTACAGAAGCAAGCTAGAAGTAATCATCTTGGGCAAATCTAAAATAATGACGGAGTGGCAGGCTCCAAAAAAAAACCAACCAACCAAACAAACAAACAAAAACCCAACAAAAAACCAACAAAAACAAAACAAAACAAAACAAAACAAAACAAAACAAACAAAAAAAACCCAACCAAATCCAGTGTATTAAAACCCACAACTGATGAACCATTTCTTGCAGAACTTTTTGGAATTGTGTAAATCTTTCCAATGGCCATCAGATAAAGCTGTCAGGGTTGGGGATGATTTGCTTCTCTATGAGTGATTAAGCCTGAGCAGTTAAAAAGACTTAGCCTGCTATAAGCAGTTAGGTTATGGTATGTCAGTGCCATTCCAGTGTTATCACTGACTTAGGCCTACCAAGGATGCAATTCTCCAGGCAACCATCTGGGAATTCCTCATTGCCTTGGTTTTTTCATGACCATCTTCTGACCAGCCCACATATGTCCCAGAAAGGCCAGGTCAAAACTTCACAAGCTCAACTGGAACTTGAAACTTTTATCAGCTGTGAAATATAGTGGCATGGCAGGCTGTGGCTCTATCCCTCCTCTGCACTAATTAGAAACCAACTGAAACATGAAGTGCCAGAGAAGTTGTCCTTGTTTTTCTTACTGTGTAGAACAAGCAACTTCCTGATTTGAAATTTCATATCCACCCATCACTCTGCAAGCTTACACCACCAGTTTGGATGGGGCTATGATATTTTACAACCTCTCCTTTGACACTTGTTTACCTCTTTCTTCATTCTCATTTCTGTCATTCACTAACACCTCTCACAATTACTTTCCCCACCTCATTTGTTCCCTCTCTCAAATCAATGATTGCATGCTCTTCACACTAGCACCTCTTCTTTCTCCTTTGTTACAACCTGGACCTCCCAAAAGCCCTCCTTCACCTCAAAAATAAGTGAAGATAAGGGAGAGAAAAAGGAAAGAAGAAAGTGATTCCATTATTAGGGAAATACAATGTACCTCTTAAATGAGATCTTTTGAGAGGTGCCCAAGGACTATCAGGGTTACCCAGAATTTCCTGAACTCCTGCTTTTTCCAGGTCACAGGTGTTGCTCTAAATTTGTGTTTCAGTGGGTAGAAGCTTTGCTTGAGTACTCGTGTAAGACTCGAGGATTAAACCCAGATGTACATGAACAGGTACACTGATGCCAGAGTCCGTACATCATCACATGTCTGAGCCAAGCCTCAGTTGTCTCCAGGAAGGCTATATGACTACTGAGCTTCTGTCCCCTTTTGCAGATAGTTTTTATGCATCAGGGGGAGTAACCTTATTTTTTCCAAAAATAAGCAAAGCATATGTTCAAAAATGTTGCCTCTGACTGTAACAACCTTTGGAAACATGTACTGTCTTGCATATACATTCATTCTTGAGTGTAACGACTAACATGGTAAACACTGAAGTATGGAACAGAGACAAGACTTCAGTCCCAACAAGTGGTGCAAAAATGCAATATGCAAAATCAGATACAAAATCACAAAACCTTAGCCTCTGCTCACTGGTGTCCTTTAAAACACAGAGAAAGTTATTACCATCCTGTATATTTTTTCCAAGCTCTGAAGTGCAGTCATGCTTGTTTTACGTTGATCAAATAATTCAAAGTGCCAGTTTCCAAAATAACAATATATAGGAGGAATCTGGATCATATGTTTACCAAATACTAGGTTTATCTTTGAAAGGAAAGAAAATTAACAGTTAACATTTACAGTTAAGTAAACTGTAAAGTAAATTAAAAGTTACTTATGAGGTTTTAAGTGAATCAGCATTCAACATTAATTTTCAAAAGTAGCTTGCTTCCTCTACCCTGTCCAGCCTTAGCCAGATGTAGAGACAATCTCTTTCCAGGCATCCCACCAATACTGATGGTGAGGTGACACTTTCCTTTATTAACACAATCCAAACTGAGTGGCTAAGTAATAACGAAAAAGGAATAAGAAATAAGGAATAGAGAGGCAGATACAAAACATGTGCTTAAAGATGATAAGTTTACCCTACAGGATAAACTCTAGGGATTGTAAATTATCAGCTTGGTCATGGATTGCCTTCCCCGAACCACAAACAAATTCATGAAATTACAAATGTGATCTCAAACAGCAAATGGTGTCAACTACATGACTTACCACATAGCACAAAGACTACATCAACAACACCATTAATGCACTCAGTTGGTTTATCCCAGCAATCTCAGAAGGCCTTTGCAAAATTCAGATAGTACTTTATGGCAACCAAGCTCAGGGAAAACAGTCAGAATGAAAAAGAGCAATGGGCTACTCTTACTTTCTGCAAAACAGCTCTTCAACATTACGAAGTAGGACTAAAGCCCTGGCTTAAGGCAGGAAAAGCTTTCAGGTGCTGATTATACAAAACTTCTTACCTAAAGTCTTCTTGAGTAATGTAACTGGTCACTACTGTTGCCCAGTACTTATTTTTCCTCTAGTTAAGTGATACATTATACAACTGCTCCCCAAAGTCACCATTTCCATTTTTCTTAGCAGTATTTAAGAACATATTTTAATAGCTTCAAAGTATTGGACCAAATTTGATTACCCACTTTTCATCTGCTGTTTCTTCTTCACTTATGCCAAGCAGACGTGCAAAATTTTTGCCCAGATAAAAAGACCTTTCTGTGATTTAGAATCTAAATGCAACACATATAAACAACAAAACATGACAAACTACTCTGATGAACTCTCCAAGTTTACCAAAACCTTTTAATTCAGAACCAGGCTCTCCATATGCTAGGCTCTAAATTACCTGACAGACAGATGGTTGAGTATAAAAGCAGATCAGTCACACCAATGTGGTAACAAGACTGAACAAGACCTAGCTTATTACTTGTTACAGCAGTTCACTTACCCGATAGTAGTCTGTGCTGTACACGTCTCTAGACATCCCAAAATCCCCAATCTTCACCAGTAGGTTTTCACCAACCAGACAATTGCGGGTAGCAAGATCCCGATGCACAAAGTGCTGTGATGCCAGGTAAACCATACCAGAAGCAATCTGCTGGGCAATGTGAAGCATCTGGGATTGGGTCAGCTCAGCAGGACGGTTACCTTCTGCCATCAGTCCTGCATCTGGTCCATGTGCCCTGCACCAAAACACAATCTGATAAACTGATAGGCCACTTGTAAGATGGAGAAGTGAAAGGCATTAGTGAGTGTCAGCCCACACAACTCCATCAAAAGTGCTATAAATTCCTCAGTGAAATAGGGAAAAAAATTGTCTTGGCTTTTCTTATTTACTGTTTTCCTTCATTGATGAAAGATAGATGGTCTGAAGAGCACTACAAACAGGAAATATATTCCTCAAGGAAATAAGGCATATGTGTTCACAATAGTACCCATCTGTCAGAAAGCATCACCTTTTTCCTGTTCCATTCTAGTAATCTTTTCTAGAGAGAGGCTGACAAACGAACCTGCTTGGGAACCAAGGGAAAATCTTGTCCCTCTGTAAAACAACTGAGGGAAAGGCAATGAGGTGGTATGCATAGCATCACTTTTCCTGTGACTGGCATTCCTTGATTTCTGTAGGGATACAGACCATTCACCCGTCCATCTTTTCTTAAACAAGAAAGAGCTAACTTCCTCCTCCATTTGAGAAGCAAGGGCAGCAATTTTAAATGTATACTTCTAATTTCCTATCCAAATGCACAGCAGAAAGAATTTTTCCTTATTTCATCACCAAGGGTGAGTCCTGCCTGAGATGGGAATTCTTGACAATAGGAAGAGGACACAACACACACACTATTTGGAAAAACAAAACAGCTTCAGAAATATGAGGTTTTCAAGACCTAGCAAGTCCCTAAGAAGCCACAATCAACTGATTAATGAGAATACTTGTATGCACTTAATCAAAACCAGAGATATTTTGCATTCTGAAAGCCCAGCAAAGTACTGGGATACATGAGCTTTACCCATCTTAACTGTGTGAGCTCTGCTATGCCTGTACATCCTAGTATCTTGAAGACACAGATATAAACATTCATATGAACAATGTTTGCAAGAAGAACTACTAGATAATCCTTATCCAATCAATGAGGTAATCTGGCAATCACTACTCATTTTATATATTTTATAATGTTTCAAATATCTTTTTCCATCCATTCTATTTTTCTGTGTTATTAGAAGCCCTTTTTTTATACCATTCCTGAAAATTATTCTTTCAAAGAGACCACCTCTCTTCTTCCCTCTTCAATAGAGGTGAGGCCTTAATTTTTCTCTAGGGTAAGGGCACAGGAGTTGGAAAAGATTTTCAATTTAATCAAGATCTGTGAGATCAAATATGACACTACCAATTAGAAATATGATACTAAAACTGTCACAAGGGAAGAATTTCATAAGCAAAGTGACAGATGTGAGAAAGAAATGAAGGAGGGTGTGTAGCATTGATGGGACTGTATCTGGTACCAGGCAAAGCAACTTTCTGCCACAGGGTATGCACAGGCAGCCATTCATCTGGTCTAGGTTGATGGGGGCAGGAATAAATGGGAAGATATGAAATCTCCAACTAAAACTCACAAGCAAATTCCTATTGAAAAATACTGTACCTTTATCATGCATGGATTTTTCAAATAAGTATTCTCAGACACGAACCTCTGAGCTGCTAAATTAAAGAACTTCTCATCTTTTGCTAGTATCCCTGAGGACATGGTCTGTATCTAAAGAATCTGTAGGTTATTCCTAACATTCCATCCAGCTTGCTTGTCTGCTTGGTGCTGGCCATAAATGAGGTGATCTTCAGTGTCTGCAATAGCCATGGACATTGACAGATATTCTCTGCAGCCGCATCATCCATTAGCCCACAGACCAAGCCCCAGGCAGGCATGAATTTGAGGCTTTAGTCCTAGATCTGAACAGGCTTTGGCTGCATGCAGGCAGTAAGGCTCATTTGGGTTAAATTTTCAGATCAATTTTTCCCCAACAGCCTTTGGTGGCGCTGCAGGGTAAGAAATATGGAACAGCCCACTTTGCTGTGAACCTTTGGTCTGTAGCACAAGCTGCAGAAAATGTGAGAGGAATGACAAATTGGAGCTTAGGTTTAATAGCTTGTCCCAGCATAATCATTTTATGTTCTAAAGACAAGGGCTGATTAATAGCTTTTTTTAAAATTGAAGGCCTGAAAGTAGGAAATATACTGTCTGCTAAAATACTTTTCTGTACAATAATTCAAAATCAGAGTTACAACGTAAGAAAAAGCCAATCAAAAAGAATCAAGGCATAATAAGTATTTCTTACGGAGTAAGAAATTATTTCTCATCAGCTGAGAATCTGGCTTTTTCTAATGGAAATTCAGTGTTCTGAAAATGTACTAGGATGGCATCTAGGGAAATAGCAGTTCTGTCTTGATTCACAGCAGAAGACCAAGCAGACAAACATAAATGCCCTTAATTCTAAAATATACTTAAATCCTTTGCCAGAGAGACAACCATTCTGGAAAGAGTAGTAGTGTTTGCTCTGCATCTCTAGTTCAGATCCCAGTTTCTCTGTCAAACCTGCTAGCCCTGCCAATAAAGGAGGATGCTAGTTGATGTAATTTGTTTTACAGTGTGGCTACCTTTTAAAGAGGTAGTAGATAGAAAGCAAACTCATTGGTATGCTATCAAAACATGCAAAAATGGCAGCATTAGCAATAATAGTCACTTTAGTTATATAGAAATCATTAATTTTAAGAAATCTATTTTGATTATTTTACAGATTTGTTAGAGATATCTTTCCAAAATGGTGGTACCCCTACCTATTTTTAGCAGGAAAGACCTCTGTATGTTGAAATACCTTTGTGATATTTATTGATAAAATTACACAGCAGACATTGAAAGAATAGTCTCTTATATTTTTAACATAGAGCAAATGCCATCTCTTAACTGTTTATGTCCAAAAGTGCAGGCTGGTAGAAATGGCACATACATGAGGCCTCTGTTCATAACTTCCTGGATCATGGGTAACCTATTATTGTGAACCTTATGTATCATCTATTCATTTATAATTGCTCTACTGGCAAATTTCAATTTCCTACGCACATTCCTCAATAGCTTTATGACATAAAGCCCTAATCTGGACCCTAAAGTGTAGCATTTTCCAATTCACAGAAGTTTCCATGGCTCATAGTTCTCTTACTGCAGATTTATAGCAGTCTTTCCAACACACTGAGAGGAGGGAAGAGAAAAGGGGTTAGACTTCAGAAGCTTTCTGACATCTACAGATAGCAATAGGTACTGAGTGGGATTTTTCAAGTGCTACCAGAAAGCTTGTAAGAAAATAATTTCTACTGTAGGATTTATAACAAACATTTCAGAATACATGGAAATATATTTGAAACAATATTTCTTTGATACAAAGCTTGATTTAATGGTGCTTCCAAACAGGCAAAGAAACAGAGCCCTACATCCCAGTACAAAAGACAAGAGTCATACAATTTGTTTTCCTTGGTGTCAGCTTTTTCCAGTGGTAGTTGTTAATTTCACATTAAGGACCAATAACAGCTACCTTTTCTGCCCACTTTTGGCTCAGGATCACAATATATGTTCATGGATTTACCTGAGGAATTTGTTAAGATCTCCGTGCTTCATATACTCAAAGACCATGATGAGTGGATCACCCTCAACACAGACACCATAGAATTTGACAATGTGCTCATGTTGCAGGTTAGTTAGCAGTTCTGCCTCACGGTGGAAGTCCTTGCGGGCATTATCACTGGCATCCTTCAGTGTCTGGTGGAGAAAATGAAAATATAAGGAAGGACAGATGTTCACAGAAGGTAGGAAATATGTGGGATAGCCCTGTAAGGGTAAGATAAGGACACAGTACAGCATGGAAGATGGAGGAAGTACTTTCTAAATAACTCTTTTAGAAATGCAGATGTGATCCTGAAGTGCAATTAAATAATGGCAGTACAATTTTCATTCTCCTGCCACATGTTATCCCAAACAAACAGTTTTCTTGAAAGATAATGTATGAATACTCATGCTCTTGCTGTGACAAGTGTTTTCCAAACACAGAACAAATAAACTGATCTCATCCCAAAAATATACTAGTACACAGCTGGTTTGTATCCTTGAGCATTTAACTCAAGCAACCCCTAGTATCCTGCTGGTATTTACCTTTCTTATTATTTCTTTAAAATAAAACTCTGCTTGTTTAAAATACATGGTGGTAATGTGGATGCATTCTTCATGTACTGCTGATGTTAGTCCCTGTGGTGTGCTATACATTAGGTAGATTTACACTAATGTCCTTGGACGAGAATAACCTAAGATTTCAGCCAAAAACTTCTTTGAAATTCTGTAAATCTACTCACATGACTAAGATTGGGCATATGCGTAAGTAGCTGGAGGTCAAATCCTAAAGTGATAGACACAGAGGAAAGCAGATGCACAGAGGAATTCTGGGGTGTCACAGGATCAAATAGGAGGCTTAAATATTTTCTAAGGAAATAATACTAATTTAACTGTCACACATAAGCAATTTCTGATTTCTTCTTACAAACCCACACTTGCAAGAGCGAGAAAACACTTTCATGCACAAAAAAAAAGCAAGTTCTGACACCAATTAAATGAAGAATAATTATAATTGACAATAAACCACTAATAGTCTCTGTAGTCAAGAGGTACAGCGGTTACGCTATACTAATTCAAAAAATATTTCTAAAACCACAAGAGAAAGATGGCAAGTTATCAACGTTCACAATTTATTCTTCACAGAAATTGCTGTCTGGGCTCTGTACCTCTGGATTTTAACAATACCTAGGTTTAATACAATGGAAGATAAGACACAAAAGTAGTGGCAATGTTTTAACTAAAGATGCCTTTTTTCTGGCCATCTATTCCCTTTATTTCTATCCTGAATTAATATGTAGAGCATGAGACCAACCACACTCACTAGAACAGAAATAGAGAGGTTTGATACTGTCCAACTCTTCTGCCAACAAACTGAGTTTTTAGCAGCAGAAGTCATTGTTTGTTCAAGCTTTTGCTTCAACAGGGAAAACTCTGTCCACTTTTCTAGTATTATATGTGTGCATGTGTGAAGAAGAGGCTAGAAGGTGACTATTGGAAAAAACACATCCTTTACTTGTGATATCGAAATCCTGGATCTTGAAAAATGAATAGTTACCATATTAAAATTCAGATGGGGGGACAAGGACTAGGGCAAAATGGATTGCTGTCTTGCAAGTTCAGGGGCTTTTACCTGTGGATTTCAGCCTCTGTGGATCCTAGATGTGGATCCTAGAAGTCACTTATGCCTTAGATGTCCCTTCCCTGAGGAATGTACTTCTGAATTTTAACATGCCTTCAGGAGCAGAATCCTTTTTTCCATAAGCTTTACCAATGAAGCAACAAGGATTTTGCTTCATCAAGGCTTCACTAGCTACAATATATTAGTATACATAGCTGTATCATGGACATGAAATTTGCTTCCCACTATGGGCTACACATCACATCTGAACTGAGCGAAGACTGGAATTGAAGTGTTTTCCAATACTTCCAGGCTCTGGGATGATGCTTTAACATGGTACAGGCAACAACTCACAGTCCAATGTATGTTACATATACTGAAATCACTTGTAATAATTCTGTTGTCACTTGAGTTTCCTCTGGTCATTTCATATATGAAGTGATTGCAGAGGTGATTCTTCTTAATAACAGAATAAGAAAAAGAATTAATACAAAACAAATTTTTTAAATAATAGCAATCTGGAAATAACTGCCAGGGAGAAGCCGAGGCTGATCCTCTTTCCAGTAGGCTCTTTCCCTGGAAAGACAGTAAAAATGCTGACAGCTCTGTCCTGTGAGGATGGCATATTGTATATTTGAGAAGATGCTTTTTATCTCACAGAAACAGCAAAATTATCATATGACAGAGCAGTTGCCATGGCAATTCCACATTTTCTGTCAAACAGCAAAATGCAGAAAAGTCTAAAACTCAGGTGAAACTCAGGCAGGGTTTCTACTACCATGGGCTGACTAGAATTTGTCATCCACTGTTGCAAAATCTCCTTTTCATGATTTCATGCAGTGCACAGAATAGACACAATGCATGAGAGAGAGCTGGCACAGTCAGGCAAGGAGGAGACGAAGGTAAAAAAATTAATAAGTATGTAGAATTTACATAGAAATGACACTGACTAATGAATTTAGCTTGTTCTCAGTGCAAGGAAAAAAAAACCCCAAAATAAAATCCTAAGAGCACAAAGAGAGGAAAGACATATTAATTATTATTATCATTACTGACAAGAATGCCAAAGCTCTGCATACAAAGCACTTTCACCAGTCGACCAGGAGGTTTTCCCAAGTAGGATCTGATATTCAATCACGTGTACTTTCCAGCCACTCCATGTGGTCTGGGCTGCCCTGTGCTCTTCAGTGAGTGTGAACTCCAACATCACTCTCTCTGACACCACCTGTGCCACTCTGATACTACAGAGCTGCCTTCATGGCCAAGTCAGAGCAACAACAGGAGGATGGAGCTGTCACCAACATCAGCAGGACTTGGTAGCCAAACTCTCAAGGCAGCTACATGACTACTACTACTACTTTCTACTGTTTCAGCCTTCCCCGACAAAATAATTGCTACTGCTTTCCATCAATATCCGAGACCTGACTGGTATGTCTCCTCAAGAAATGAAGGAGTGGTTTTGAGTCTTCTCAGAACTGAAGGTCTGAAGAATTGGAAATCTTTGGTTTTCCTGTGCAGGTGCCATGGAAATGTTTTTGATCTCACATACACAGTAGTCTGCTAGCTGAGCAAAACCTCCCAGGGGAGCCAGAGGCAGCTGCTAACCTGTGCCCTGTCAACCTCACCTCCTGCTCTTGATAGGCTACACTAGCTTGAGAGTATGCCTGGGGATCCAATCCTATGAGGAGACAGTACTGAGCCAGGCCTGAACAGACACAGCAAATTGGACCCTCAAGAAAACAGTAATTTTTCTTTCCTCCACCCTCTGTTTTCTAAAAGTGCCTGATATGATGTGCTATGGGGGCAATGCTAGTCCAATGCCCAGGTTTCGTCCTATGGAAAGTATTTCCAAGCACTCTATGTTATCTCCAAAAAGCTCACACTAATCAAAACCAGTTTAAACAAATTGCTTTTCTCCTATTTAAAGGAGCAAAAGCTCAAGCTCTTTGGTATTTTATGCTAGGCCTGATTTTTTTATCTTCTCAGATTTTTCTGGGCCTCTTAGCTCCTAAATAATTTTCTGCAGCAACCTCAGCATTTTGGATACCAGCTGACTGATAAGAAGGGAACATGCTGAGTTTGAAGGAGGGATGCTCAAGGCCAGAGACGAGCCATACAGTTTTTCAGCGACTGGCAGGCACAGGGAGCTACCAGGAACCACTAGCCAACCTGACCCCCATTACGCAGTTGAGGCTGTGCCTCCTTGCTGCTGAAATATCCCTGGCATCACCTTACTCTTCAGCAAGTACCTATTTCCACAGCCTCACCAAATCTATTTTATAGTGATTGGCATGTTCTGGTTTTACCCATGGCACTGAAGCTCTCTAAAGCCGTTGTTGTGTGTCAGGAGGAGCTGCTCATTGCTGCTGGGCTCCAGGTCTCCTCCTCTACTACTAGTTCAGGGATGGAGTCCAGACACCTGCACTGAAGTCCTGCACTGAAGTTCTGTCCTGCAGGATAGTTCTCTGCACTCCAGTGGAGGCCCTATCCGTCGACCTCCACTGTGGCTGAGGGATACCTTTTATCTGGGGTTGGTAACCACAGTGAAAGAGACAAGCATCAGGCAATTAACCCCTCAGTTATGTGAGGATCAATCCAGTGGCTCAGTTCACCAAAAAATTTGCTCTGTGACAACAGCTAGAATCATATCTTTAAGAGCCTATGACAGAAACATAAAATGGGCATAACCTGTTCCCAGAGGTAATTCTTCCCACAACTGTCTACAAAATTATTATTAAGAACACTATAAAGAGAGGATTTGGTAAAAAAAAAATATAAAAAACCAAAATAGTGTGACAACTTGCCCAGAAAATTAATAGACTGGTCATCTAGCTCTATGGAGACATCATGTACCTTTAAAGGTTGAATACTTTACTCTTCCATTTGATTTACACTGAGAATAAGCAGCAGAGAAAAAGTGCAGTGCAGCATTTAACAGCAGAAGTGCTAGGCTCCATTTAGACAGGACTTTCAAAAGGAGCAAGTGAATAGAAATACTTTAATTTGCTTTAATCAAACAATTCCCTAAAGTGATAGAGGAAAGGCCATTTCCATCGTAACCACCAAAATACAACAAAAAATTCATTCAGAACTAGTTTTGTCATCACCTATCTCTTGCTTTCTCCTGTCTATGCTATATCTCTTCAGGGCTTAATTTTTTTCTCAACAGTCAACATGACTGAACTACTCGAAGTATCGAAAAGCTTATAACCTTGGCAAACCCAAAAACCTATTTTTGATGGAGCACTCTACAAGACTATTCTCCTTTCATGTTCTTCCGCTGTCAGATTCAAGACTCTATTTCTTGTTGCCAAATTCAAAAAGATGATCTACATTATTTCTTTTACTGTGTGGTTTCATCCAAAATGCACACATGGTTGCCTAATTGTGACCTGTCAGATAAGATTATTTTCTGGTCACTTGGCATAGCCCAGATTCTGGACATCTATTCCCCCTGCACTTAATAAGATATTTCAAATGTTGGACACCTTGTTTAGTTTTTGGCAGAGCACTACAAATGGAGATAAGAGACTGTTTTCAGGGAAAATGTTCAAACTTTCACTTCTGAGAGTGTAGTTTCACCAATACTGTTTTCTAGCTACATTCAACAGCTAAGGTCAACAGCTAACCTTTTCTTTGAATTTTGGGCGGGGGGGGGGGGGGGGGAAAGGGCTTTGTGCAGAGAAGCAGGCTTTGTCTCCAAGCTATATTAATGAAAACTACCCACAGAACATTTCAGTTGCTGACTAAAAGAATGGCACAGTCCTGAAACAGAAAGCTGTTCTTTGCCTAGCAATTATATGCATAACCTATTCTTAGCTAGTAACAGATTATTTTTTAGACACACATATGTATCACATGCATTTTTAATAACCTAGACATTATTTTTCACTAACTGTACTTCAGACAGACCATAAAAGATTTTGCTCCCTTGTGATGCAATCTGTTTCCCCTCTTTCCTTGTATGATTCAGTTCTCTTTTTATAATCTACAACACGATCAAATACCAAATTCTCTTAACCTACCATTAGCCTTGTGAACTCTTCTACATGTATGAGAACAGTTACACTGGATTATGGAATAGGCAAACATGATCATCTACAAATAAAACAGCATTAGTTGCAACCATGAATTAATAATGGTAACCCTAGACTCTTTTACCTTCACTGCCACCAAGATCTTGCCCTGCTCAGGACACAGGTTATAGCATTCTGCCAGAAAGACTTTCCCAAAGGCTCCTTCTCCCAGTTCTCTTTTAAGAACAATATTGTGGCGCTTGATGTGATGCACAACTGTGAAAAGAAGACAAAATAGAGGTCAGAAGGGAGCTGCAAGTTCAGGATGGGATGGAGTCCATGCTTACAGCCACATGGTGATAGGATTGCCTGTAAAGTAGGAAAGGAATCAAAGTGCCCACATGTCAGTTTTTACCACTTGCTGCAAAAAAGACTGAGTTTATACATTTGTATTTGGAAGGTAGTGCATTTTCTGGATAAGAAGACATGGAATTAAGAGTCACCTGGGAACAGGCCATTTATCATCATGTTAGGATGACTGCTGCACAGCATACATAAGAGCTAATGCTACTTTTTAAAAAAACATTAAGTCAGTGAATCAGAAAACAAACCAAGCCTTTCTCACACCTTTCCTACTTTTGTACCTTTAACAATAGCAGAACTCTCCTGTCCAAATCAAAAAAGTTTTAAAATTAACCTAAACCAAATGTGTCCTGTGAAAAAATGTGTCCTCTTTCAACTAAATGCAACATAACACTCTGGTTTACTTACCACTTGTAAGTAAACTTACCACTTGTAAGTACTTACTACTTGTAAGTAAACCACTGTTTTCCTACGTTTCTCACAAACATGACTTACAGTATTGATCTGAAGCAACAGAAACAAAAGATCGACAAAGGTTTTGGTCCACATAGTGGACAGCACCTTAGTTCAGTTGCTGCCCAGAGTCAGTTGATTCAAACATTGAAGCATCTACTGATGATTGTAACCTCAGTGCACTTAGCTGTCTTTGCAAACACTGAAATTTAACCCTGCCTGGAAGAAGACCCTTTGCAACTTAAATTCTAAACACAGCAAATTAAATAGCAGTTCACAGGCATCAGGTTGGCTTCTGCAAGGGTGAAAATCTCAGCTTGGCTGCTCAACTACAGGGACCAGGACTGAGCCCTGACAATAATTTAGGATCTAACCAGATGCAGACCGACACCTGCCTCCATACTTGGTCACATGCCTATTCCAAACCAGGTGACCACTGGTATACAAAAACCACCGTGCCTCCATGACTAAAGGAGGAGTGCTGATGATAACATCAGTAGAGAGAAACGGCACAGCCTCTCCCTGTTCTTATCACCAGCATTTGGAGAAAAGGACCATAGTCTACAACAGAAGAAAATGTGTGTCCCACACCCTAAGCCTACAGCAACCTAACCTGAGTACATTGCATGTAAATACACTTCATATCCCTGTGTGTGGACATAAGTGAGCAGGCTCGGAGAGTGAGCAATCCAGCACGCATCTGTCATCTTGAAGTGGGCAGCACACTTGAGAAACAGATCTCCACCGATCCAGCTGGCACCTGCTAGAAGGCCCCTGGCCAGCATGCAAGCAGGCCCCTCGTACCCTGTGCATAGCGTGGGGAAGACTGGATTCTCCCCACAGCCCACCAGACTCACCAGGCTTTGCGGCTTTCTCCACAGCTGGTGGCTGCAGGGGGGGGATATTCATAGCCTCCTTTTCCAGTGCCAAGTCTTCCAGGAGAGGCCACACATCCCATTAGGTACATATGAAATGAGACTGCACAATAGCTACATTTTTTACTCTTGTCACACACTGGTCCAGCATAAAATTAAATTTTGTCATGGTGATGCTTTATTTGGCCAGCTACCTTTGCAGGTCTCCTGCAGTCAGGATGAAGTTGCTTTTTATTTTCATTTCCTCCTCCGCCCTGGCTTTGCAAGAAAGGCTCAAAATGCAGTCAGCACAAGATAGGCCTGAACCAAAACACACCTTCTCCCCATGGACACAAGTTAACCAGCATCGCTGGCCTCTGCTAATACTGGTCACAAGGTATTGACCAGCAGAGCTGAAGGATTGCTGCCCTGGCATGGCATCTGAGCTCTGGAGTGTGGCACATCTCATCACCTGAGCTTTAAAAATGCTTGATAACAAATGAGTGCTACCTCCTATCCCCTAAAAAACTTGCCATCCAACCCTGCCTCTTGGGGAGTTCTCTTTCCCTCTGCTTTACTAGTATTGCCAGAAGGATGCCTCTGTTCCTTTCCCAGAGGGGAAAGGCAGCAAAAGCAGTTTTAAATGTTTTTCTGCCCACAGATGCCAAAGACTTGGTGATGAAGACAGTTTGAATTTTGCATGGGTCTGCTCCATTTTGAGCCCATTATACTGCTAAAGTTTGGCCTAGCAGTAGAAAGAAGTTTTTTTGTGAAGCTACTGGAGGACTTTACAAACAATAGAGTAAAAATAAAAACCACACTCAATACTTCTCAGTAGTACGTTTACAGCTGCTGTTAAACACTCATATAAACCAGGCATTTGAATAAACAATCCATCCCATAAACCAAACTGTAAAAGCTGAAACACAGCAAGGTGCGGAAGAGACCTGCACAGAATATATTTGTAACTTGTTATGCTCTATCCATTCCTGTTACTTTTTTGAGCTGTGCTGAGTTACCAAACAAATGAAAAGCGACAGTAAGTATGACTAAATGGGCAGAGATTAAGTGTAAGAACAATATAAGTAAATCAAACACATATGGTGTGATGGATATATAAGCTAAGGAAAAAAATCCATTTAGCACATTCAGGGCCCCAGCCATAATGATAATGTCTTCTGTGGGAGGATACTTGAGCAGGAGATACACTAGAAAATTCAGGTCAAAATCTGCTTTCAGTTACTATGAGGATAAAGCAAATTATCTCTGTTAAAGTCCAAGAGATTATCCTGGATTTACATTGAAGAAACAATGCAGAATTTAGCCAAAGAGGACAAAAAGAAAGAAGTCATCTCATAACACTGTCTCACAAGAAAAGGTACACAAAATTCAAATGACATTTGAATGTCATATTTTCCTCCTTTTGATTCTAAATGGCAATTGCATTTGACCTGCCATTTATACTCTTAAGATCATATAATCTCTGATTTTAAATCTTAACTGATAACTGTAAAAAACATATGTTCCATTAAGCTAAAAGCCCAGCTGAGTTGAAACACTTCAGAGAGAAATGAACTATAAAATATAAAGCAAGACAAAACAAATTAAAGAAGGGTAAATGCTGAAAAGAGGCTAAGTTAAAATAATACCCACAGAGCCATATCCTTAAAAGCAGGGGGCTCCCATGGATGACTTCAGGGAACCAGAGACAACAGGGAGTACAACTACGAGAAAAAGTCTCTCTTCTTATCTCATGGTCTCAGAAGCATCTCACCAAAAGTGTTGGACCTTCAGATATTTCACTCACTAGCAGACAGTATGTCACACTGGAACTGACGTAATACATATTTCTAGGTATGGGACTGCACTCCCTAGGTAACCTACCTTTGATGGTGAGGCTGAACAGAGAGGGTCACACCACATTCTGGAACTGGTTCCAGCAGAACAGGCAACTCAAGATCACCTCATTGCATTGAATTCCCTGAGTTGGATATGAATGAATCCAGCCAGGGACAGCAAGATACAGCATAAATTGCTAACATCTTTTCCCCATATTTCAAAAATGAAATGTGACAGGGTAAAAGTGTTTCCCCTCAGTCACAAACAATAGGTCTTAACATTTTACCACCACATGTGACCATTATACCATCTAAGTTGACCTTCTGAGCTATATGGAGCATAATATTGAGCTAAATGATTTGTATGTGGCAGAAGACTGTCTCCAGAGAGAGACTGTGCCAGTCTTGATTAGAAAGTCTGAACTATCCACTTGCTTTCATGCGTAATCAATTCATTGCTAATAAAAATGCATGCCTTTTTCTTTGTCTCTTAATCATTAACTTCTCTGGCTTGCATATCCCTCCCTTGGTCTTTAAGGGACTTTCTCTGATAGTTTTAGCAGCCTTTTCAGGTTTGGTATTAAATACATGTAATCAAGACCCTTCTTGCCCTTTTTGGTGGCAAAGAGACAGAAGTTCCTTCCTCCAGAAAAGCATTTTCTTCAGTACACCAGTCATTGTCTTGACTTTTCTCTGGAAAAATTTTAAATGTCTCTTTAAAAGAAGTTGTTTCCAGTTGATGTTTTTCCAGCTGGAAGCCTCTGTCCCCAAGGTTGTCATAAAAACATAAAATCAGCTCCCTGTATCTGTTCACATCTGTAGATTACACTAGTCCTTTCAAGGCTGGATTTCCTAAGGAGCACAAAAATTAAATACTGATGTGGTATGCATGTGAGTGTCACATCTTGAAGACCTCACCCAATTACAATAACACAAATGTTGTAGGTTTCAAATGTGATTCCATCTACCTCATAAGAAAAGTGATGAGATTCATGGAGAGACTGAAACATGGACTCACTGATGGACAATAAACAGACAACAGCTGACAGGCATCACTGCTCACTGAACTACCAACACTGTAAGATCCTTTTGTGTTGCACGCCCACTTAATTTATCTGCTGAGTCTGCTTCTGAGGATACCACTCTAAATTTTGCTAGTGGTGCACATGTGGGACAGTCATGATGAAATTTGCTGTACCAGGACTCTGCAAAGAGAATGAAGACCTTTAGGATGCCAAGAAACCATGCAAGGTGATATTTTAAACATAATCACAGCTGCATAAGTAAAAGGCAGTCATAGAAAAGACTCAGCTTGTGATGTGACACAAGGTGCCACAGAAAAACATTTTGCAAATTTCTTCATTTATTTTCCCATTATTTCTATTGCAATTGTGGACTGAACTATTTCTAATAGCTTCCTAGAAAAATACAGGTGTAAATGACCAAGTGACTGTTTAGATAGTGTATCAAATTTTTACAGCATTTGCCACTCACAAAAAAGAAGTTTCTGTTGGAATCCTATAGCAGAATGATACAGATTCACTACAAAGAACACACAGCAAGTCTGGACTGATGGCCATCAGATTATTCAATAGCAGAATGTCTGCAGTTTCTATAAGCTATTGCCAGAATAGAAATTTTGGCTTATTGAGATATCTACTCTCTAACATGGCAATAAAAGCCAACAACAATGCCTTTATTTTTTTTTTCCAAACTTTTGACCTCTCAGCCTTCCCTGGATGCAGAAATAGGTCAGCTCAGTTGTATATTTCTGATTATTTGATGCATTTATCCCTTACAGGATATTTTATTATTTATTATCCTTTATATATATTTATATATATATATATATATATATCCTTTATTATCCTATATAAATTTTTGTGCAGTGCTATTGTTTAATTTTTGCAATGTAGCAGCAACAATTGCTCACGTAAGGCTCATGCACAGGTGCTGTAGGTACAAATGAACAATGTTTTTACATCTAAATACATATATATATATACATATACACATTTTTGCTTATATATATGCATAAATATAAATGTTCATATAATATATGTGTATATATGTATGTATATATATATACACCATTATGTATACATATATAATGGTCCACAGCTGAGAACCAACTCACACATCTTCAACAGAAGTAAAATAAGCTGACAGAAAATCTTCTCTCAGTACCCTGGTACTCTGCTCTAAATGAAAGTTGCTGGTACCAGCTATAGGAAACTGGGTAGGGAGGATTCACATAACAACAAGGCTAGAAAGGAACTTCTCCTTGTCACATCACCTGTGCAAGTCCAGCTTCTGAAGCACTTTGAGTCTTCTTTTGTGTCTTTGAAAAAAACACAGTGTCATTCAGGAGTTGTTAAACAGTTATCTCTTGGGTGGCCACCAGTGGTTTGTCAGGTTTCTCACAAGCATTAGATCCTAAATTGGCTTTAAGGAAGGGATGGCCCACTAGGGATCTAATGGCAAGTTGAACAAGAAGTGATCTTCCTGGGAGAACTGGAGGCATTTATGAAAGGTAAACAAGGGACTGTCACAGGAATGGCATAATTCCCAGGCACGCACTTCCTACTTGTCTGGAGTTACATCTGGTAAATCAAATAAATCTGTGATTGCTGCAGCTTAACATTTCAGTTGCTTTGTTTACAGTGTAAATCCTCACAGGATGTATATTTAAACCCCTGAATTTTTATTTTCCTGGGTTAAAATCAGGCTTCCTTTTGTAACAGAGTGCTGCAACACCTTGGATGGAGCCCAGCTCTCACCCACCTGCCTGAAGCAGCAGGGGAACCACAGATCTTGTCCACTGTAAACTCATTTTGCTGTAGCTGGCTCATCTCTGTCTGAAACACAAGTGTTTACTGTCTTTTGGCATTACTATTTGATTCCTGGTAAGCCATTTTACTTTACTTTTTTTGTTACAGTACTTTATTTGGTTTAGTTGACCAAGATCCCATAAGCTTGGCTACAGATAGCCATGATGCCATACTTGATTAGATCTCTATACTCAAATAAGCATTACTTAAGAATAAATTCTAACAAATGCTATCATCTTAATTGCATGAGTCTGATTAACTTAATTACCCCTTCATGGAAAAAGAAAATAAACAGTTTATCAATACAGGAACTTGCCCTTGCATATTAAAACTAAGGTGCACAAGATCTTCAAGCCCTTGCAAGCTAAAACTGATCGTTTACATGCTAAAACAATTGGGATAGATCACAATAGATGAAAGCAAAATTTGGCTATTTTCAGAAATAGTACCATATATTAATCATCCTGCATTTCTCTTTTTATGATGCTTCCAGCCTACTAAAAGCTTTTCAGCACAGTATAGTAAATCAGCTTTAAGCAAAAAACTGAGCTGGAATTTTGACAAAATACTGCCTTTGCAGATATGTATACACTTAATTTATAAATGACAATCTCAACGCAATTTTTTCAAGAGGTTAATGAACATAAAACTTAGAGGCTATTGAGCATGAGTTTCTGTGTAAAACCTGTATTATTTTATGATGGCAAATCTGGTCTGTCTTTCATATTTAACTGGACACAATGATCTCAACATAAACACCCTTCCCGTTCAGACTTGGAAATCCTTTCCCTCCACACAATGCTAACCTTTAGGAACCTTCTGTATTACAGAAATAGGAATACTTGGCAAAGGATGAGGGAATACCATGTAGCATATCCCATATAATAGATACTTGCAGAGGGGGAAGGGCCAATGAACATACTGTCTTCTAAATATTAACTCTTTTCTATCTCTGTTTTCAGAAACAGACATAGTCTGAAAGACATCTCAGAATGCCAGTCTGAGAAGTAGGACCTGAAAGAAACTACCTCCAGAGATGAGCCATATTCAAGCTTAGAGTAAATGGGTATAAAGTTGAAATTCAAAGGAGATTGCAGTGGTTTTGATCTACATTTCTCTGCTTTGCTTTTTCTCTTCTCATTTCAAAAGGAAAAGGAAATAATTTTGTGGCTCTATGTTGCAGTAATGAGCAATGTAGGGACCCCAGGCAGGTGCAAAGGAGTGGTCTTTATTGTTACTGATAGGTAAAAGCCTTTATAAAGCCTTACCTATTGGTAACAGCTCTACATGAGGGAGTGCAGAAGGGTTTTACTGATGGCCTTTCAAAACTAAATATGAAAAGTAAATGGAGCTTTCAAGCTTGTGAAAGAATTAACCATATGCTTGGCTCACAGTTGAATTTCTATTCCCTTTTTTAAAAGTTAAGCACATATTCAATCTTTACCTTTTGCTGAACTATCTGAAAGACAGCATAGCATTTTACCAGCCATGTTACATGGGTAGGTCTGCCCTGTTGCAGCTAACTGAACATAGAAAGAAAAGGGTATATTAATGAAAACATCATAGCAGCATGATGGAACCCAGTCTTATAGATCACTTTTAAGAAAATTATTTACCCTTTTCTTAAATTTTTTTCCCAATTCCTTTTACAGTTCTATCAGACTGCAATACATTGTGTGGCTTTCTATCAGGAAACACGAATCTTATGCATTTTTACCTTACACTTTGCTTTCTTTTAGCCAATTGAAATAAACCCTTCCCCTAAGCATAAGGCTCAGTCTCTGCCTGCTTTCTTAACTGCACACAGCTAAGACTTTGCTGCTACATGGTTATTTCTTATGATTCTCTGCGCACCTCCTTCTTTCCTGCATTTTGCCATAAGGGATCTTTAAACACAAAGAAAAGCTAAGGGTTTAGCCATTTCTGAAGAGGACCCCCAAATGATAGATAAAGACACTGGAGACTGCAAACAAACAAAATATAAAATCTTCCTCACCCTGCATTATTTACTGGAAAACAAACTCATCAGAATGAAGAAACAACGTTTCGAGTCTTCCTACACGCTGAAACGGCAAGAACATCAGTTCACCCCCTGTCCTATGGGGACCTAGAAGGGGTTAGCATTATACTGCTTGAGCCCCATATGACAGGAAGGAAGACCATAAAAGATGAACAAACCTGGACAAGCAGCTATTATTCCCTTTTACAGACTTGCTGTCCTTCAGCATTTCTGCTTTCTTCCATGGTGAGGTACTTGCTCTGCTTTTGTTTCACTGCCAGAGCAGTACACCTTTTGGTTTTGCTACATGCCATACACAGAGGCTTATGTCCCCAAAGGGCATTTTCCCCTTGACCCTGCTACTGTTTCAGAATTCAGGTGCTTATGATGTAATTGGCAGCACATGCATACAAGGCACACCCAGAAAATTCATCTTTATCACTGGGCTGTGACAGATACCTCTACAGCAGCCACAGTGCAGTCAGAAGATTATTACATTGTATTACCTTCAAACAAAAAGACCTTCAAGATTTCCCTTTTAGATCAACAAAATGGATTCACAAAGGGTTTGCAAGACTGAACATGCTGGGGGTTTTTCAGGATCAAAGCCTTAACAGTTGCAAAGAAAAGATGACTTTTCTTTTGTCTTGTTATGAATACACTGGGAAAAAAATCTTTCTGTTTCCACACAAGCATAGCACATGCTTAATTTTTCAAGCTTGAAAAGGTCTTATTGCTTATTGCAGACCACACATCGCCTCCTCTACTGACCTGATTCTTCTCTCCTGCATCCTCCAAAGGACTAATATTATAAAGTGCATGTTTATACAAAATAAATTATTTCATGTGTAAAGGCTATTAAGTTTCTACAGTTTAGGTGATTCTTCAGGGTCTGACAACCTTCCCAAGTCCTAGGGGAGGATGCAAATTAGACTGTACCATGCTCCTTGCATTGACCTTTGCATAAGCAAACAGTGGTACTCCTACTCGGACATTATCTGTAAACTACACTGAACTATAGCCCAACCAGATCTGAGAACACTAAAGGTTGTTTGTTCTTTTTTTTTTTTTTTTTTTAATAGCAGTGAGATGAGTGCCCATTCTAATTGTCCTAATAGAAAACCAAGCCTGCCTCATGATAAAGTAAGAAAAGAAAACTGTGACTTGTCAGTGGGAGCAGGAGGGCTTTCCAAGGTAATTTCTCTTGCAAGAAAAAAGTCACACGTTTTCTCTTCTCTCTTGGTTCAGCATGTTATTTTCATGCAATGTGAAAACAGATACACCTAGCTTACAGAGGTAGCAAAGAATATAAGAAATCTCCTTTCATTCACTTGAGCTCTGGATTGCATTATCTGCCAGCAGAAATTACGTTTCTTTATATTTCAGACAAATAAGGAGGAATTCTACACCTTTGCTAAAACAAATTTGGTGAGGGAGAAAAGGTCTCCATTATGTTCAGCTCCTTGCAACTGATCTGCACAACATGCAGCCTGGGGCCACTTGTCCTTTAGTGGATCATAGGCAATGATTTGCCCTGTATGCCCCCACGGCTAGGGACAGCCAGGCACCAGGCACTCAGTCAGGTCACAGTCAGTCTGTCAAATGGAGGTGTGTTTAAAATAGCACCAGAGAGTGCCTTGGTTCCACTGCAGACAACAAACTCACAGGTCTGTTTGGTCTCAGCAAGGGTTCCTTCAGACTGTTTAAGTAAGGCCTTTGTAAATTCTCACTAACACATATAAATCCCCTCCCACACATCAATAAATTTTTATTTTAGAGAGAGAGAATGAACACAGATACACTGATCAAAAGTTAACTATACAGTATGTCAGGAGCTGATGAAAAACAAAGACATATACTTCCTTAGGATAACAACAGCCTCCCACAGGGTCCAGTGTGATAACAAACTGTCAGCGCCCCAGTACCAACAGTGCCAAAAATCCACCACCAAATGGATCTTTTAAAGCTGTGGCCCATGAGAAGGTTGAGGACAAATTCAGTCTCTGCCAATATGCTTTCACTGCCTAAAAGCATCTTGGTTTTGACTTGATAATTATAGTGTGCTGAGCCAGCTGTCACTAAGGAACAGGAGCTGCCCAAATGAAGCAAAATGCATAGATGTTTACTGCTGCTTTATCACACAATAATGAACCCAGTTACAGCCTTTTGAGGCATGGAACTGAAAGACAGTAAGAGATAGAAAAAAAAAAAAGAAGAGGAAAGGAAGAAAGAAAGAGCTTTGAACATTTTGTTCCAGTCAGTTTCCATGAATGATGAAAACACCAGGCATGATTCAATCAAAGGTTGCCCTCCCACAGTCATGCTGTTGCTGGAGAAGTGGCCACTGGGCAGATACCCAAGACATACATTTCTCAAAGCACACAGACCCAGTCTTTGTCGAAACATGAACTTTCACTGATGGCAGCACACATACATAGCAGGGCAAACAAGAAGAACGGCAGAAACGGCTGAATGAACTTTATTCAGGATCTGACATACAATGTCAGTATAATGAATGTGACCTAAAGAAGGTTGTTACACTTATAACAAGACTGAGTTGGCAGCTTTGCCCAATTAGTACCAGTTCATTTTATGTTGATAACTAGTATACACACATGATATTCTGTAAAAGCTTAATAGATGTCACCATAAATCATAGTCCTTTTTATCTCCTGTGCTCTTTATATTTGGAAAGTATTTTCAGTTGAATTTTCTTTAATACTAGTTGTAGACTGAAATTAATGCAAATGTAATTCTGGCAGTCTCTGCAAGACGCCAGAAACACATGGACCAGAAAGGTTCTTTTCTCACCCAGTATCTATATGACTACTGCTCTTAAAAAACAAAACTCTTTTGTTCCAGCTACTGTACACCATTACATTTATAGCAACTTTTCCTGCACAGAACTAAGATAGGCAAAATGTAGGGGTTTTCTCCCCTTCCTCCTGAAGTTCAAGTTCTCTCCCATAGCAACAACTACCAGTTTGCCTATGTATTCACCTATTTGGGAAACATTTTAAGCAGCAGTAACCAACACAAACAGCTGCTACATTTGTTGTACTGTAATGGCAGAGTACCCCACGTGCTTACCAATAAAGGAAATAGTAAAAATTGCCATGATTTTTACTGTTACCAGTAAAAATGCTGAATTCTTGTCTCAAGCTGCTTGAACTGACAGTTGCAGCCAAGAAAATGGGTGTTGTCCCTTGAAATGCCCCTGGCCTGCACTTAGTTAAAACACTGAAGTGTTGTTAAGCCAAGATGTCACCAGGGTAGCCTAACAGACCTCTTTACAGGCAGTGTTTGTTAACTGCTGCCTCCTTCAAGACCACCACCAGCAGGAGGGCAAGTACAGACTTGCTTTTAGGAGGGACATGTCTGAAGTCTGTTGTCAAACTGGAGAGATACTTTGCCTTTTGGTAGTCTAACATCCACAGAATGGCCCTTAGGCAATTTCCAGGGCTCTGTGTTTCTGGACTGCTATTCAGAATTTTAATGAGGAGGAAGGGTCAGAAACTAACATAATTATTTATAAACCAATGTCAAGATTTATTGGGAAGTTTTTTTAGTGTTTTCCCATTTACAACTCTAACTTATAGACTAGTTTCATTGATTTCAACATTGCTTATCATATTTACTCTTCCCATTTTGTAACATTTTCTTCAGTAAGAGAATGGTAATTCAGCCATATGTTCCAGGAATATAACATGCTCTAACTGGAAAAATAACTATTACTGATTTTCATTTTTCCTTACAGAGAAACTATACGGAGACAACATTGTTTGCCTCTGAAGACTAGATACACACACACACACACACACACACACACAGATTAAAAGGTGTTTATCATAAGCATTTTGGCAAACAACTCTTATGAGGCTTCTGATGAGTGGATCCCTATATGACTGTTTTCCCCTCCTCGAAAATAAGGCCAGAAATGCCCACCTAGCTGTTTCATAATAGTAGTGGGGATTTTAAAAATATATTTGTTATTTTCTACTTGAATATCGTCACAAAGCTATAATGTGTAAGTTATGCATTCATCAAGATTCTTATTTGGTATATTTTGAAAACAGTGGCACAAACTCCTCACTGCCATCTTGAGTTCAAGATCCTGACTGGGAACTCTTCAGATATGAGTCCCCAAATACTTCCTTGTAATTTTACTGATTCTGGCCTTCTTAAAGTGTATTATAATGCACTCAAAAAAAAAAAAATCAGGAATACATTCAGAAAAAAAAAATTAAACAACTATTTATCTTGCATTGCATTCAGAATTGTCTTGTATGCCATAAAAGTAATCCTCACTCACAAAATGTGAGCTGGGAAAACAAGTGGAGTTCTTCCAGATTAACTGTCAAAAAACAAACAAACAAACAAACAAAAAAACCCCCAAAAAAACACCAAAAAAAACCCCCACCCTTCTGAAGAAAGCAATTAAGAAACCCACAGCATCCCCTAATTTAAGAAATGTTAACAAAAAAAGGGAAAAAAACTTGCCACAGGCAAGGGAAAATGTGAGGTCTGCTGTTAGCTGTGCCCTAATTCTTTGCTTATTCCAGTCTTTATGCTGTTAGTTTATGGTATTTTATGTACTATCCTCCATAAAAATAAACAGGTCCTTGGGGATTAGCATGCCACAACCAGCACTTAAAAATACTTGCAGTAGCTCTCTTTCCACACCTTCATAGATGTAAACAAATAAAGATTTCTGAACAGAGGTTATGGGTATCATTTGCCTTCATACTGTGCCAAGTAGGCTTTTGAAATGTCAGTTGTTGTGGAAACTGGGGAAAATGGTAAATTGCATCCTGATGAGGCCTATTCTAACTAAGCATCGGAACAACATCATTAGGAAAAATCTCTTCTCAATACTATTTTAACAGGTATTTTCCTCCATATTTTACCAAATTGAAAGTTAGGACAGTAGCTATGAGCAAGCAGTTTGAAAAATCTGCATTATCCTTGCTACTGTCCAAAAAGAACTGTGCTTTCACATATAGACCTTGCGGGAAGCCTTAGGTAAGCACAGCTGTGACAAATCCTGCTCCAGCATTTTTAATTCAAGTCCAGTTCTGCAGGATTCTGACATAACATTCCCAAATTAATGACAAACTTGTCACTGACATTGAGGGGAACCTGAAACAAACAGTCTCACAGAAACAAGGGATGTCTTACCACAGAAATACCTCCAAAACTGAACACGTTGTGAGTCTGAATGAGAAGAGAGTACACACATGAAAAATGTGCTACGTGCTGCAGTTCTCCACTCAATAACTAATATCTGCAGATATACAGGAGAGGAGGATGATCCACATGGTGGAATTTATTGAGAAGGAACACAGGGGAGAGATAAAATACGGGCAGGGTACAGCATGAACTCTAGAAAACAGAAAGAAAAGGAAGATGACTAAACTGCTCCTCTACAAAAGAAAGGGAATCTCCAGACCTCAGGTGATTAGTAGTGCTAGACAGATATCCCCCTATTTTCTCACTTAAGCATTTTAGGTCCTCTTAATTTATGTTTAGTAGTGCTAGACAGATATCCCCCTATTTTCTCACTTAAGCATTTTAGGTCCTCTTAATTCATGTTTCTTCATTCTTAACAGTGTTTTATACCTGCTCAGGAAGATAAACATCCATCCTGCAAAGAATTCCCTTAAAGAATGCAACATTTTACATAAATACTATGCCTAGTACAGAAAGACTTTGTCTATATCCAAACGAACACAAGCCACTTTTTTCTGCACAGTGATTTTTTTTTCTGTTACACTAGACAATCACATTTGGGATATGCTTAGAAAAAAATAGACAGAAACTTTTGCTAGCTTCTATATCACTACTTCTTAATGACTCAACTTTATTTTAATGCCACATATTGCACAGCTGTGCCTGTTGGAAATATTTCAGTATCCTATTTTGTTAGTTGTCCTACAATTTCAGAAGCTTGTGATCTCATATGGAAGTTTGCAGATGTGCTTCCCTCTCCGTCCCCAGCTATAGCATGACAATGCATGCCAGAACATAAGCTCTGGCACAGACTTTGGAGATGGATATGGAAAGGTTACATAATTTTGCAATAAATTCATTATGATCAAGCAGCACCAGTTAAAGCAATCACTCTCCTGGCCAATGAAATAAGTGAGGAAAAGTAAAACAAAAAACCCAAGTCTTCACTTTTCTGATGTCCTGTTGCATCAAAGCACAGGTTGCAACAAGCTGAGAAAGTGTAATGTGCTTCAACGTCTTTTTCAGTTGCTATGGTACAGTTTCTTATGGAAAATTCCTTGTTCTGCGTGATGTTTTTCCTGCCTCATTTGGGATGGCAGAACCGTTCCTTGTGTCACCTGAGAAACCGGGCTGTCAGTTTCCACCTATTGGTGAGAAAGAAACTCATCAGCAGCAGAACTCAATGGAAAATTCCTTGGTTAGAAGTTTCTGCGCTGGAGGCCAACATGACAGTGGGGAGCAAGGACGGATAGGTCAGGGAATGAGGGTGCCACACAGGATATCTGGCTTTCACCTCAGGGTCAGACACAGATTTCCTGTGTAATCTGGGGCAAAGGATTTAATCACTGGGACTCCCTGCTCATACAGGCAGGACAACCAAGCATCCTTTCCCCATTCCTCACCCTGTGCGTGAAGCTCCAGGTCTGTAACCTGACCACTGGAAAACCAAGTAGCTTCAGGTTACAAGAGTGGGGCCATAGCCCAAAAGCTCTTCAGGCAAGGGTTATACGCACCTGTAGAGTCCCCAGTTCTTTCCACAGTGAGAACTTGTTTGGACAATGGGGCTCTAAAGTAATGCATGGAAATAATACTAAGTGATTTCATTATTCTCTGTTTTTAAGGAAAAATATCAACATAGGCAAGGAGGGAAAACTCCAGCTTTACTGTACAGCCAAATAGGAAAAACACTGGGCTTTTGGAGGAGATCTGCAATCTATTTTCTGTGTAGATAATACTGAAAATTGCCAGAAACACAGTACAAAAATGGTATTATAGCATGACGCTAGTGATACAAAGCAATTAGGGAACAGGCCATTTCACTAGGGAAATTTTTTTTATGGACTAGTTGGAAGAAATCCAATTTTAATGTGACATTTTTCCTGCTGGAGTGCTTGCCCTTCCAGTCAAAAAATAATAAGATTCCACCACTTTTGATTCGTAACAAAAACAAAGCATTGTTAAAAAGAAAAATTAAAAAAATTGTTAATATTTTAATCCTGTTGGATACGTGCAGTACTTCACAATGCCGAAATTTCCATGGACTACCTATGGTGGTAAGAAGAGCTTTTGACCTCTCTGACCAAATGGGTTTTGAAAATAATAAATGCATAAGTGTTTGAAAGAGACTCCTTTAGTAATGTCTGTCATGAGAATGAAGAGCGTTCAAAATATTATAGTGCAAGTGCATTCCTCAGGACAAATTTTCAGGTGGTGCCAATATTTAAAGCTCCATTGACTTCAGTGGGGTTTCACCCTTTAATCTAAGAAGGTTTGGACTTGTTGGATATCACTTGCAGTAACATACAACTTTTTGTCTTTTAGAGTCCCTTACCAGATAAGTTCAACAAGAAAATTAATGGAAACAGGTATAGAAATGAAAGAAAATATACTAATATTAATTAAATATGAGTCAGGACATTAAAAATTTTGATTCCAAAGAATTTATTCCAGCATAAAGCTAGTAAAAAAATTCACTGAAAAATATTAATGGTGTTAAATAAATTTTCAAATATTTGGTGATTTTGAGTTACCTTTTTGTTTTTTAAAACAAACAAATTTAACATTCCAAAGTGGGAAAATCCTTCCCCTCCCCCAGACAAGCACACACAAAAACACTCTTACCCATATTTTTGAAATATTTTCACAAATTGAAATATATTTTTTTTAAATCGTTTTAAAATGCCAACTTGTTTGAATTTTATTGACCTTTTTTTTTCTCTTTCAATAGCTCAAGTTGAAACTTGAGACAAAATTGAACCAAGTTCCCTCTGTTTTCTCTTATATTTTAAAGCAGCAAATAATCTTGAAATGCTGAAATCTCCCATGGGAGGAAAATTCTATTTTTGAACAGCTTTACTTCTGTGGATTTAAAATCTCAGCTTCTACCCTGGAGCTCTGGAGGGGAAGGACTTGTACTGATGATGGAATAATTCAGCAAAGGCTCCACGGCTGCTCTTTACTTTTGTCTGCTCTATTATTCTGGCTGTACAAGGTGGTTGGTAACGGCTGCAGGACCTTCCTATCTCACTTTGTATTATAATGGAGGAACCACTCTTTCAAGGCTGCCACCAGATGTAGAACTGGTTGCCAGTCTCACATGGAAGCCTGTGCAGGATCCCTGCACACAGTGGAGCACATTGCTCCACTGATTATTTCCCTCATTTTACCAATGTGGACTCCCAGTTGACAAACTTTGCATTCTGATCTGAATTCTGTGACTTAAAAGAAATTGCTCTGAAAATCTCTCCCAGGCTGAATAAAATGATAAAAACTAAAGAGAGATTCTGCATTTTAATTCCTATATTACTGCAAAGACTTATCTATGTACCAGTCCTTTGGAATGGCAAAAGTTTTGCATGCAACAGTATTTTTGTGTTAGAACTCAGCATTTAGATTATGATGGGCCATCTCATCTTCAGTAAGGATGGTGCTGTTATATCAATATTTCTAGTAAAATAAAATCTGAAGAATAGTTCCTCAGCTTTTCAGCAGACAGTGTAAATTAGTATACCTCTTAAATACCCAGACACTTTGATAATCACAAGCACTACTGTTATATTTCCCTTCTTCCAGCATCCTGATAATCTTCCTCCTTGTATCTCCAGCAGCACAAGTAGAAGCTGAGACCTGGAGGTGCGGGGCACAGACTGATACAGACATAAAGAATGACCTAGAAGAGGTTTTGTTCATCTTGTATTCTATTGATCCTTTCACATTCCCCAAAGGACTGAGACATTTATAATTATGACCATAATGCAATGCCATCAGGGATTCAAGAAGAACTCCCTACTGAACATCTAAAGAAGCGATAAACATTGGTTTAAAAGCTATAAAACCAAGTCAACAAACTGTTAAAGCCACAGTTACACAGTGGCTTTACAAAGGCCCTGTCGACCAATCTCCTCTTCACTGGGGCTACAGAGGAGTGTGGGTAAATTCCCTTCTCAACCTGACCAGCCTAGTCGGCTGTCAGGATGAAACATAATAAAATTGAAAAACTTAATGAACCCACTGGCCTGGTGAAAGGCAATTAGAAAATCCTTAATCAAACACTGTGTGTTTAACAAGTTAGGTAAGGTATCAAAAGCAAAGACTACTTATCTAAATCCTTTTGCTCTCTTAATCCTAATTCTGAAACTATGGAGAACAAGGTAGGTAGTGATTGTAATTGTGTTAATTTTGGAGAAGTACAACTGGAAAACTTTGGCTTCATTGGAGTAAATTGACAACAGGCCTACCCTTTGTCTTGCTTATCTTATTTCCTTTTCCCTCCCCTATTCTCTCCTTCCTGCTCTTTGTTTGAGAGTGGGAGATCTGGACACTTTGATGTCTCCAGAGCGCCACTTCTTACCAGAGTCCTTTCTGGTTATTGCTTGGGTGCAAGTCATAGGATTTTGTATTTTCCTTTCCCTTTTTTCTGAGTATGATTTATATCTGCTGTATCTTTGTGTCATTGGTTCAGTTTTGTCCAGTCTAATTAGTTTTCTCAGTAATTGTTTCTTGAAGTTTATATTTATGACACCAGGGTCAACCTTAATGTGCTTGCTGGCTTAAACAGCACCTAAAGATAGGAATTTTTCTCCATGTTTGCAACATGGACATTGTTCCCTATAGCAGAGCCTAAGGACGTATATTGTGTTCTGTCTGTACCGAGCAGCTGCCTGTTAAAGGTAACAAGCAAAATGTTAGAGTTCTCATTGACTTTCTTTTGTTCCATAATCTTGTTATAAAGTGTATACTTCATATTTTTTCATTCATGTACAAAATTAATTTCATAATTCTTTATATTATTTTTCTCTGATGCTTTGCTCCACCACCTTTCATTTGGTTGAAGAGGGAGAAGAAACTATTGTGTCATGTGAATCAAACTATCAACATTCTCTAGATCAGAGTAACCATTCAAAAGTGTGATTTTACTTACAGTCATCCTACAGCTTGCACAACTTAGCAACACACACAAAGAATCTTAATAATTCAAGTGTATCAGAATGCAGAAATGCTTGGCTTGCACAGTATTAAATGGCTCATTAATTTACTTAAAAGCAACAACCCAAAAGCTAATTCCAAAAACATGGAACAATAGTATCTGGGTTTGGTTTGAATATGTTCAAATAGGCTTTGATCTATGGCTGCTTTAGACTGACTACCCAGAGAGCTAATATGCCATGCAAAACTCCAAGTCCAGGTCAACAAAAACAGCCTCTCAGAATTTCAACCAGAAAGCAGAGTAGGGGATAATGGGCAGTTTGTGACCATGGAGGGTTTATATCCTAGCTTGTGAACCAGGATTTCCTTTCCTTATTGCAAGAGTATTGAGATCTAGGAAAGATTTAAACCCAGGATTGAGATCTTTCCTGAGATCTGCATTTCCATTTAAATAATTGTTCTTCTTTCTTACAAATGAAAACTCATCTCTTGAGATGTTTTAGCTAATAAACAGTGTGGATTTTAACATGCATAATTGTATATTGTATACCCATACAGAAACACCACAGAAAGCATAACAATGTTCCTTAAAAGCTTTTGCAGACATCTGGATGGGATGTATGAGTGGTCTGATGAGGCCAAGAGCTCACTGTGGGTGGCCACAGTCCTTTTTATATGATGAAAAATAACCATGGCACACAGAGGCAGGAACTCCATCCCAAGAGGAGGCAAAAAAAAAAAAAAAAAAAAAAAAACTCAAGCCATTTACCACAGCCCTGTTTCAGATGTTGAGGCCAATCTCAAAACACACAGAGATCAATAGGCAGGAAAGACTCATGTTGGTTAAAATGGGAAATCAGTTCTGGATTGGGCCTCTAGAGGAAAGCTATCATTGCAAAGAAAAATTGATTCTTCTCATCTTCCACATTCAGTCACAAGCTGGACTTCATAATCTTGGATGTTTTTTCCAATCTTAATGATTCTATAATTTTTGAAAGATATACTCTGTTTTGCACTGTGTTTATTCCTCAGTGTGGTACAATTTCAGAGTTCTCTAAAATGCTGTCATGAAATGAGGCAAAAAGCTATAACTTTAAAGTGCAATTCAACCTCGTGGTAAATGTGGAACACCATTTCCAGCAAGGATATGTGCTACATTAGAATGCATAATGCAAAAGCCTTTAGCAAGTTGGGAAATAGTCATCTTCCTGTTTAAGTAAAAAAGCTAAGACAAAAAGGAAATATGTTCTCCAACAAATTCTCTGTGAATTTGAGTCTTAAGTCTGTCCTCCTATACCACATCTTCAAGATGAGAACTGTGACTTACTGTGTCTGAAACTACACCTCACTGAAAAAATGCACCGATGTCTCCTCTCAGGGGTGGGCACAAGGCCAAAAGGCCCTTTCCTGCCAGGCTGAGTTGAGCACAGAACTTTTGAGTTTCATGTCTAATGCCTGCTGGGGCTGGCTATGGCATCTGATGGCGTCCAGCCCACTAACTCACCCTGCCCAGTAGTGGCCATTGAACTGATGTGACTTGGTCACAGGCAGTTCACACCTGCAGTCAGCCCTGGGCTGTCGAAGTTGAGGGACAACAAACTTGTCTCTACTTGTCCTGATACAGGTGGGGAGCCCTTCTCCAGGCAATTTGTGAATGCTGTGGGGGTTCAGAGCCCTCGGGGCAGAACTAAAGGCTCGCCCCTGTGATTGCACTGAGTGCAGGACACTAATCATCCCTGATCTTCCTAACACTGTTTCACATCATTACCTGCCAGGACAGATAAGTATCAGCTCTGCTGCAATGGCTGTGGATGATCTGTGACCCTCTGGCCTTACAGCTGCTTCTGATCTCTCTTCTTCTCTGCTCTCCTGGTCCTGAGCATTTCAGCGATAGAAGGATATAAGTATGTTGCTGTTAATCTCAGGGAAGGTGTTACATAGTATTCAGGGAATATCTGCTTGTTTATTAGACAGAGTTAGTATTTACAAAAGGACATCAATGTGTCACCGAGCATAAGCCAATCTTTAGGTGTTAGAAGACTTGAAAGAAATACACAACTTAAAGTTCATTGGATGCTTATTTTGGAAAAAGGTTCCTAATAGGTACTGCCATTTTCAGGTACTAAAAGAGTTACTACCGTGATCCACTATAGCAATTTGTCCATTTCTGAACTGAGCAGATAAAGTAAGCAAAATGAAGTGAAAATTTACCATCAACATAAACAGGAATGGCATTGCTGGACAATGATGACACAAATAATTTCATTCTCACCTGATTATACAGCACCTTTGCACACCTGCCATTGCACAAGTGAAGTCCATGGACCAAAGCATCACAAACCCATTAGAACACAACACTGTGTAACAGAGTACTTCCAAATCAGAGGTTGGAGAATTAGCCTATAAGATTTTCTCTTGCACTTTACCACCCAAGAAGGAGCTTTTCAAACTTTCCTAGAGAGGGCAGGTCAATGCATTTCTGTCTGAAGGCAATGCCATTGCTGTTTCAATCTCAACTCCTGTGAGTGGAGTCTGCAAGTACTGCAAAACTGTTGCTTTCTTTCTGATGAGAATAAAACAGGGACAAGATAAATCATGTCCTCCTGCAAAGTGGTTGGAACAAATCAGACACGTAATTATTGTGTTTTCTTTGCCAAAAGCTGAAGCTGAGATTCTTCTTTCTTTTCCATTTGTTTCTCCCTTTTTTTGTTCCTACTTTGTGTGGAACATGTTGCACTTGATGGGTATTGTTTCCAGATATTTTTTTGGGTTTTTTTTTTTTAAGGCAGCCACAGGCTTTCCAAGCTGTGGACACAAAAAAAAAAAAAAAAAAAAAAAAAAAAAAAAAAAAAAAAACCCAAAAAAAACCCAAAAAAAAGTACATCCTTGAAAGAAAGCCTAAGAAACCAAAACCAAACCATTTAAAGAAATCATCAGCAACACTCAGAAATAAGAGTTGCTGTGTGGGAATGGTTTCATTTCAGAAAGTTTCTAGCTGAAACTCTGGCTCAAGGAACTCTGGCTTATAATGGCAGTAGAAAATTCTGTCAAATCTGTCTTTTCTTCAAAATTATATAAACTGGAGATTGTTTGAAGTAAGATTTTGTTTCTATCCAGTCTTGGTAATAAATATGATAGAGACAGCCACCCCATTTTCCATTCCTTCTTTCCAGTTCAATGGGAAATAAACCAAGGTGGGAGGAGAAAAGAAGGAAGGAATCTCTGAAAACAGCTTTGCTTCCCATCTTCTTAACTCTGATTCCAACCATCCAATACAACTCAGAGCTGCTCAAGGTGTCCTCTTGCAGCCTTTTCCTGCAGCTTGTGCAACTAATGACTTTTAGCAATTTCCAACAACTAGTTTTCAAAGGCATTTAGGTAGCTAAAGGTGAAGCAATAATTTACTGGAATTTCCCAAAGTGCTAAGCTGACTAAACCTCTGAATTCTATTGATCAGACTTTACACATTGAAGCTGTTTAGGGTTCCTTAGAAAACCAGTTGCTTAGTTTTATTTAGCATCTGAATGTTGTTTCAGCGGACTAGCTGACATCTGAAAATGGAATTTAGATTCCCTCAACTGCAGAAATTAAAAAAAAATCCCTAGAGAGAGTATTAGTATTAAGGTATTGTTATCTATAATATTCGATATAGAGATATGTTGCAATATAGAGAAACATTAAATAATTGATATGCATATACCATGTTTTTTATAAATGAAAAAAACACCCCCTTGCAATATAACATAATTATTTAATTGGTCCCCAAAGCTAACAGTCAAGTTGCTAGCCATAGGTACAGCACAATGTTTCATCCAGAGAACTTTTAAGAATTTCAGACCTCATTGTAGCATTTTGGCTTAGCTTATTTGACATGTATTTTCCCCTTCAGGAGTTTTGTTCTTCAATCCCAGTAAGTCCCTCTCAATCCGCAAATAATAGTCTTCAATTATTATGGGTATGGATGGACTAGAGATAAAACCAATCCAGTGTTCACCTCATACCATATCTTCATAATTCACTCCACGTTCTGACCTTGGAAGATCAACAGCCCATCCTCTGTGGAATGTTCTGCTCAATCACAGGCTGAGAAGGCCACTACAACCCTCACTGCCAAGTGCTACTGAGCTCAAGGACTGCCTGTCTCTCCTTGTGTCCCTCAGACATTGTCCCAGTAAGCAGATGTCTCTTCAGCATTCTTAACCAAGAAAGCAGAGGGTAATGAAAGGTGTTCTCACTTCTGTCCAACAAATCAAAAGAAAAACAGCTTAAGGGCAAGTGAGAAAGGGAGAGCTCTAAAAAATGACCATAAAATACATTTCAGCTGTTGATTAATGATGGAAATAGATAATCAGAATTGTCTACTTACATAATCCTATTTTTTATATGACTCAAAAATGCTGAACTCAAGTACTTTACTATATAGAATATATAGCTAAATTAAAATGGGCATATTAATTAAACATCTTCCCCTGAGAAGAAAGAAATCTTATATTTTTCCCCAGCTGAACTTGTAGAACATGAGAAGCCTTATTAGAAGTTTATTAACAAGCTAATGCTGACAAAAAATATTTGAAGAACATTACAGAGTACTTAATAATATTACCAACTGGGTTACTTTTATCTCTGGTAAAATTTTAAATGTCTGTTAGGTTCAACTTGTTGCTGGTCTACCCTATGCTTGTAAAACAGATGCAGAGAAGTCTAAGACATTGAGGAGCTCCCCAGAAAAAAACTGTCAAAACTAAAACTAACATATTTAAACTTTATGGACCTCAGTGGTATTTTTGCTGGGAAAGGCTTCTCACAACAGATAATCAAGCTGCACAGACTGCAGAACAAAAAAGCTTTGGGACATTAACCACCCAAGAGCAGCTGAAAGCTCAAGCTTTCTGCATCCTAGTCCTCATATTCATCTCCAGTGGGATGCAGGGGGAAAGCAGCTCCCTGGTAGAATTTAGTAGCCAGAGTACAAATGATGTAGGAAAGGGAGGGACATCACTGAGCAGGTGAACTCCTGCTGGGTGCGAGCTGCTGTGTAAGTTAATACTGCCCCAATCATACACAGAATCATGAGGGGCATGCATATATTCAGAGTTCTGATTGCTCCAAGCATCCAGGCCTCCCTGCATGTGGCAGATCTGCAGACTTGCAAAACCAACCACATGGTCCTGCAGGACACAAACTGCTAAACTTCTCTCAAACATCAGTCTCAAAGCAACGACAGCCTTAAATGCTGAGAGACAGCTGCTGGCGAGAGCAGTGAAGATGTAACACACAGCTGAAAAACAACACGGCTCATCACACTGCAACTGCAATAAATACTACTCTGTCTTAACCAATGCTTACTGTGGGTATCTGTATTCCTGATAATTTTCTCCCAGAATTCCTCTTTAGTTGAATTCATGCTCAGGGCTAACCGCATTTTTACACAAACATGTTTCTGAATAAAGATGCAACTTGCTTGGTGATGAATTCAAGAAAATTAGAAGCAGGGTTTATGAAATAATTTTGGCTACAAAGTTATTTATTTCTAACTTTCTCATAGTTAAGTATTTCTCAGATTTAAAACTTCTCATTTTATTCTTACTTCCTTGGGATGTGTGTTTCTCATTTAGCCAGAACTTCACTAACACAAAGAAATAAGTCCAAGGCCAAATCCCATCCCATGCATAGGCTTATGACAGGGATGTTTTCAGAATGGATTACTTTTTTTTTTCCCATTCAGTTTAAGTACTACCCATGTAGGTTTCTGTATATAAAATCAACACCCATAGAACCTAGTTTGCAAAGTCTTAAAAACATAACTTAATCATTAAAATATAAATTACTATTTGTCATTTACATGTTACAGATTTAGATAGGTGTTTTGGTGACAAAACACTATATGTATTTCTGATACAGATGTATTATCAAATTACAAACTGAGTATGGCAATGCCACGGAGACTACGCTGCAGTAAAAGCACCACACTGGGTTTTTTTCACCTTGACTAATAACCTAATTGCAGAGAATGCTTGAACATGTGTTTAATTTCACTTATCTTTGATAAAGTGTGCTCTGTGACTGAAGCCCATAGTTGGGCTTGATGTAGACAGTGTACTTCAGTGCTCTGCTGAGGAAGAACAGTGTTCTTATCTGAAGTCTACCTGACAAATGTAAGCAATTTAAAGCCTTTATTAAGGTCTCACTTTAATGTTGACACTGGACACTTCATTGATAGCGCATGTTTCATACTGTCTTGACTCAGATTATGTAGTTGAAATGCATACTTTGGATCTTCTTTGCTCAGATGTCCTTGTAACATTTGCTATTTACCCTGAAGTATGTTTCATGTGCCCTTATTTCCAGGTGGTAAAACACTTGTGCTGTCCACAAAACAGAGAACAGAGTATTGATGAAGAGTATTGATATGGATATTAGGAAAAAAAATTTCACTGAAAGAATAATAAAGTACTGGAATTGTCTTCCCAGGGAGGTGGTAGAATCACCATCCATCACATCACATCTCTGGATGTGTTTAAAGAAAGACTGGACATGGCACTTGGTGCTATAGTCTAGTTGAGGTGTTAGGGTGTCAGGGTCGGGTTGGCAAGACCCCAACAATGTGAAATCCTTTTTCCCTAGCCTGGCAGCCAAAGAAAAAGTCTGGAAGGCATGAAGCTGAGTTTTCAAGGTTGTTTATTTCTTCTTATCTAAAATATTTTCTCTCTGATCTGCCGAGGTCCACCTAGTACAGAAGCCATGGCAGTCTGCCCTGAACCCCGGACATCTCCCACATTATATACTCAAAATTACGTGTACCATGTTTACAGTTCCTGTACCAATACCTAAAATCTATGTTGGACAGTGTGTCCCTATCCTAGACCAATAGAAAAGTGTCACTATCACACTGAGACATGGAGGACAAGAAGAAGGAAGAAAAGGCTAGGGCATGCCCAGATTCCTCCATATTGTATCCCTGAATTACATTCTAAAAAACCCCAAAATTCTACTTTTTCACCTTGTGTCAATTCCCTTATTACACTACTCAAACCCTTTTAGCTTGTAATTCCTCATATAAGGTTCACAGCCTCTCCCATGGGCTAAAATCGAAGCCACAGGTGTTTTTGACTTGTTGCCAAGGTCTCTGAGCCCCCTGCCAGGGTCTTGAGACATCCAGAGCAGCCAAAGGGATGTTCTGGACTCCAACATTAGGGCATAGGTTGAACTTGATGATCTTAGAGGTCTCTTCCAACCTCATTATTCTGCGATTCTGTGATTCTGTGAGTCAAAGCTGTTCTTTCTTACAGTTGCATTTCCAGCATTTGGACTTCAGTGAAAATATTTTATTGACTAATCTGGGTCACATAACAACATTCTATGTGATGAAATGCAAATATTTTGCACAGAGCAAGATATCTTCCTTTTTGGATTAGACATAAATGGACTTCAAGGACAGATCAAGACTGTAACAAAAGTTATATTCTGGGGAAAAAAGTGATTCTGTGGGTTCACCTCAACACTAAATGAGGACATATATAAGCTTTTCTTTCAAATTATGAAATTTAATGAGATAAAATCCCACACTTTTCTAGTTGAAGCCTTCTGCCTTTGGGAGAATTTTGTCCATCTGATTGGAAAACAAGATTGCAGGCTTATTAAGTCTCAGAATGAGCAGCAGGAGTAAAAATATCTAATTTCCCAAAAATGCATTTATTCCCTATTACATTTTCTTAGTTGGACAAAGGAAATAAGTGACCACATTCTTGGGGAAAATATTTGAGTTTCAGAAGGCTGTAGTCTGGGAGAAAAATCTCTTGCCCAGTTAAAAAAAAAAAAAAAATCATACCTGTGACTTGATAAACAGCTGTAAATACACACATTTTAAATGGTGATTGCAATCAGGGATTAAAACATGCAGTCAAACTACAAACTTATTTAGTCAAAATAATAACATATAACTTCCTATATCTTTCTATCCTTATTCAGTCAATAAAATATCTCCAGAAGAAAACAAACAGTAGAATCAGGACAAGAAGTAAATATATTTTATATACCTCCTTGTAATCTCAACCTCATCCATGCTTGTCTTTCAGCATAAAAAGTTTTTTTAGTTTTTAGTATCTGAAGAGTCCAAAGTGAGTGCCTTGTTAAACCTCACAATCACAACTAACAATGAATGCCAGGAATGATAAGTTCAGCTTGGACATAAAGGTTTTTCTTCCCAGTCTGGATTTCCCTAAGATTCATCAGTTTTGCTCCTCTGCATTCTGCCTGCTGAGGTCATGGTGTCTTTCATAGGAAAATGAGCTCCTTATAAATTTTCGGCTCTGCAAGCTTTGGGAGTTGATGGAAAATACCCAGCCTCAGGGCTTAGCTGGCTAAGAAAACACTACAGCAGCCTTTTTTTTGTAGTCATTCAAATATAAAAGCTTTTCAAAAGAGATGGAAATGCCCACAGAGTGTTTGTCTTGGGCAATCCTTCTTCTGTGCACTGGGAGCAACTCGATTAATTTTTACCTTATAATGTTAGGCAAAAATAACCCCTATTCCTCAGGACTGTAGGAAAGTGTAGGGTGAAAGACATAGTCTGGAATAAAGTCAAATGGAGACTACCCGCTGCAGGCAGTGTGCATTTGTGCATCGCTGCTTTCCAAAGGACACTACTTGTGCAGGAGGAGCAGCACCCAGAAACAGACAAATATGCTGCTCTCTGTCAGAGGCCTGTCAGGTCCCTTCAGCACAGAAAGTCTCTTGATGAATTTTATTTTTGCCAGCAGCTTTCTCAGCAGAGCATCATGTCTCTGCCTTTCATTGAAACTTGAGCACTCAACAAAGAGTGCTGGGGCCAGGCTCTGCTGTGGGACTCCTAGGACAAGGATGCCTGAGAAATACAGACCAGGTGATCACAGCTCCTCCTTTTGTTGCACCTACCCTGGAAATACAGAAAACCACTTCTTTTTGCGTATTAAATGACTCACTGATATTGATCCAAAGGTTGGGAAGAAGGTTGTCAACATGCTACAAAATTAAGAGAAGGCAGAATGCCTTGTAAGGTGGAAGTGGTCAGAGCTGGGAAAAACAACAGGGTGTTGAACAACAACAACAAGCTGCACCCTTCTGCAAACAGCCTGGTAGAGGAATTGCAACTCAGTGGGCCCTTGTGTCTGGCTGCTCCCCTCTGCTCTCTCTGGCAGCCACGACAGGGCTGTCTCCCCACAGTGACAGAGAGGGGCCAGCTCTGCACACTTATATGCTTCTGCTCTGTTCAAATACTCCCAAATAATCAAAGCTGAATTTTAAAAAGAATGTAGTGAATAAAACAACAACAACAAATAATATAATAACAAAATAACAAAAAAATCCAGATTTTTTTTTATGATTCCTCAGGCTTCTGGGGTCTGTCCATATTCTGAATTTTTTCTTGAGATTTTTTTAATCCAAAAATGAAATCTGACATCATCATCAGAATTGGAGACCTATGGTTTTAAAAACAAAATTCCTGTACTATGGGAGTCATGATGAAATCATAAGAATAACTGTCCTATTTATTTTCTCCCTCAAAACTCATTAAATAAGGTGGTGGACTGAAGCAGAGAACTAACACACAAAATCTGTCTATGCATATGTTAAAAAGAAATTTATAGTTAAAGAACAAGTAAAGTCAGAAAAAGATTGAGGTCACTCTTTACTAAATGGTGTAGCAATCCCTAAAATGCAAAAATCCCTAACCATGAATTGAAAAGTTCAGTGTTCAGAAGGGGATGAAAGAGGGGCTCTTGAAAAACTTCTGCCTTTAAAATTAGTACTGCATATGCAATTACCAATTCACTCTGGAACTGAAACTATAGGCTAAATTCATTTTTTTTCAGATCAGCAAAATAAATAAAAATTATTTTAGAAAAATTATTTCTACCAATTTGTAATCAGCTTCAGACTTTCCCTAATGGAAGCCAACTAGAAGTAAAATAGCTATTACCTAAACTGCATATTCAGACTCCTACACTTGAAAGAACAGAATCTGAAAATGCAGAGATACAGAACATACCCAAATTTCCCATATGAAAGTCACAATCCACACCACATCATCTGAAATGTAATAGCTATTTATAAGGCCAGTCACTGAAAACATCTTGCCACTGAACCATCCATTGACTAAACAATAAGCCTGCCCAGTACAGTACACTCTTTTCCAACATTGAAATCAATTAAATTGACAAAATTGAGTGAGTTGCAAGTACAGATTAGCTGGGAACTGCAAACTGATGTCAGTGCAGCTATTTCTCCACTATAGGGGGCCTGAAACCGTTAACTTGCAAACCTCTTCATCAAAGGGCAAAGCTCTAGCCTTCCTTTCAGTAGCACCCAGACAACCACAGTGACTGTGGGGCAGGGGTGGGAGTTACTGGGGTAGGGCTCAAAGACCAGTTTGATTCTCAGAATCTCAAAACTACCTGCAAGAAATTTCTTATCCAAGTTCTGCCCTAAGAATCTCAGCCTAGGCACTTCCACTGACATTTTGTGACCTCTACTGAGGTCTGGCTTTTCACCTTTCTACCAACACAACCATGTTACTTACGGACTGCATTTCCATCATTAATCACAGAAATCTAGCAGTCATGGACTGATAGATTCCAAATGCTGGGCTGCAAGTTAAGTGATGAAGATAGTCCACAGTTCCTTGAGAAAATGTCTCTTTCTGTCCTCTTTCAACAGGTCTGGTAGGCTTGGCTGATAAATGCAGCAGGTACAATTTCTGCGCAGAGGTGTAGAGGACTGATTTTTAAAATAATGTAATATAAATGAAAATATCAAATATCTTAGAGTCTGTGACAGGTCATAAGATTAGTGAAGCTAACCATCTAGTATAGGTTAAGATCCATGCTCCCAAGATATTACGTTGCCCAGCTGATTTCAGGAGACAAAAATCTTGCAAGATTTGCCATCCATGCAAGGTGTTTGGACCTGGTGATGTTACTTCCCTACAAAGTTATGCCTCAATTTTCAACACCAAGAACTGAACCTTGTTGGTAATTCCCAGGCAAGAGGTTTGCAGGTGGACACTAACACAGCACCTGGTTTATGATGGCTTAACTGCAAAGAGCACTGCAGTGTGTCCAGGCTTCTGGCTCTTTCTCACCCATCTGAAATCAGAATTTTCACTGACAAGAAATGACAAATGAGAAATACCTTCTGCTTTCATATAAAAAGGAGCCAAGAAGCCTGGTGGGTGTCTGAAACATGTCTGTGTACCTCAGACTGTATCATTTCAATGTGAAAATATTCAAGATATTGGAGTGGTAGATGAACCCACCACCAAGCAGCAAGCAGTAGAACATGGCAAGGAAAGGAAAAGCCAGGAGCTCTGGGATAGCATGTCAGACAGACATATGCTGAATGAGCTGATGAGAAATACTGGTAGTATTTCATCAGCAGTAAATATCAGCCAATCCCAGCTGGAAGGAGGAATTTTCTACTGTTACATCAATTAAAGGTAGAGATGAGTTCTGTGCTGAATTGTCAGAAATGCAGTCCTTCTGAGTGAGGACTGAAACCTGACCACTGAAGCTGATGGGTCTTTGCTCTTCACCAGTTTGCTTTTCCCATCCTGAAGGCTGCATCTTAAGAGGAGGAAAGTGCTGCAACTTTAAACCTGAGACAGATGTTTTACAAGTCATCACTCTTTGGATTTCGTTATTCAGTAGTGAAAGGACCAAATTACAAGATACAGTGATGGAATTTCAAATGATACAGATTGTAATCAACTTTTAAATTTTCTTTTAAAGACATACACTGCTAATTCTTTGCAATGAAGCTTGATACATGGTATTCAGATATGGTTTTCTGTAGATAACTAAAAATATGGCCTGATTAGGTAATAAAAAAGAAGCTTCACTTACTACTAAGAGCAGAAGTATTCCTGCATTTCTGTGAAAACTGCAATACAATCTGTGTGCAGTTTCACCTAGCCTGATGTTTCACCTTCTTCCACAGACCAACATACACTAAGTACAGAAGTACCTTTTCCAGCATGACTGTCAGTGATTGTTGGGTTTAATGCTAGTGAACAATGGAACTTAGATCAGGTAGGAAATAAACAAAATTGTTAACTATGTTGCTGGAGATGAGAAACCATATGACATCTGGAGCTGGCATTATTCTATACAGGAACAAGGTACAAAACTACTTAGGTTAGAAGTTTATAAATACCAGATTACACATCAGGAGGAAGCTGGAAGGTTAAGAAAGGACAAGCACAGCTCTGTAATTATAAACAACTGAGAAAGAAGGAAACAGCATATGTAACATTATATCTGGGAAGGTCATTTTTGACCAAGACAATTTCAATTACACTTTTTTTATTGGATAGATGCTCAGTGTGGTGGAAGAAATCTGCCTTGGTTTTATACACTGCTATAGTTTACCTGATTCTCTCTGCTAAAGCAAAACCACCACCACCACCACCTCCACTCCCCCACCAAAACACAAAGACTGGGACCACAGTGGCAATGTGGCAGAATGCAGAGAATCAGTCCCTCAAACCTCCCCAGAGCACCACAGCAAAGTCCTGAAGCATATTCTGCAAGTATTTCAGTTCACCAACTGAACTTCATGCACTGTGATTAATTTCCCTGACACCATGTGGGTTTCATTGCAGCACAGAAAACCAAATACAGACTTATGTATTTTTAGGATCAGGACCTACTTAACACAAGTCAGCCATGATTTAATATGTCTGTACTTAACATGCAGTTTACTAAATGTGAGAGAATTCTGTGTTTTAGTTCAGTTTGTGTTTTTCCCCAGAACAGCACGTATATTGTTTCAACATTAATGCTGAAGTTAAAAACTCTGCAGTTACTGATTATTTAAAGAATTAAAAAGCTGTCCAGTGCAGCTGGGAACAGAGGTACAGTACCCTCATATTTAAAAGCATAGAGAGCACTACTGGGGATGTTGCCCATTTATGATTATTTAGCAGCTTCTATTTTTCTCAAGAATTAATGTTCTAATCAGAATGCATCTGTATAACGTTTTTCTCATGCTGATCATATGTCACCAATTCAGTGATTTCCTTGTGATCCCACTGCATATGCTGGGTCAGAATATTCAGATTGGTATTATCTACTAGCAGAAGAGGTAATACAGCATTTCTAGCCACAAAATAGTGCCACACAAAAACGCTATAGTAATGGTCAACATCAGGGATGTACAATAAAAAAAGCAAAAAAAGACCTCTTGTTGCAGGACCATCCTTCAGGACTGTGCCTAGTGCAACCATCTGGATCTAAACAAGCATTAATATTCACAAGGTAAGTGGGAAGTTCAGCATCAGTCTTTTTTTTTTTGCAGTGTTAGAAGCCATGCATTCATGTCATGCATGCATGCTGTCATGCACAGGTCAAAAAGGATTTCTGTTACAGCATTAAAGTTTTGCAAAGTTAAGGGCAAAGGCTTCCAACCCTGACAACTTGGGCAACCCTGACACCCCAGCCCCTATGCTACAGTTTTGCTAGAAAGATATCTTCCAGGGTAGGATACAGACAGGATGTAGTGTCCCTTAGCTGCAAGCCCAGTGCTCACTAACTATACTGGGAAACTCTAGAATCACTTCTCAGAGAAACAGTAGAGACTTCCAGTGACACTTCAGAACAACCTTCTCTGAAACACTTAGAGAACTTAGCGTCCTGATGAGAAATAGTAAGTAGTGCAATTACTATTTATCACAATATCCTTTAGGTATTTTTTCAGTTATGTGCATTAATGCTAATCACTGGTTCAAACCCCAGCATTTCACATGTTCAATTCTGAAACTATTATTATGTTTGGAAAGTAGCATCTAAAGTAAGTGATATTTTTTTTAAACTCTTCATAGTTAAATATGTTTAGATCTTCATATTTTTTCACATTCCACTTGCTACTAACTGAAAACAAAAGTATTTGTATGTGACATGTATTGTCCATCATGCAACCTTCTTCTTTTCTGCTCTACTTTTAAACATTTAAAACAATTTCTGTATGTGGAGGTTGAATTGCACAAGGAAATTACAAGAACTGAAGTTTTAACCCTTACAGTTTTTACAACTTTACAAATACTCAGATTTGAAAGTTAGGTTATATTAATATGATAACATGATATGATCTAGTGATGTTGATATGATCAATTTAAAAGTAGTGCATATGCAACAATACTGACTTTTGCTTCTGATCCAAGATCTGTTTTCTCCCAAGAATATATTCAGTGCACAGGACTGGCCAAAGACCACTGAAATCAATGGAAAGGCTACCAGTGACTTTGATGAAATATGGATTGGGGTTTGAGCATAACACTGCTCGCTTCGTTGCCTTGTCACAAGGGCTGAATTTGGCTTAGACAGAGGTAAAGCAGTTCATCCCATGTGCCTTTAGTAAATAGCACACATTTTAACCCCATCATTCCACTCCCAGAAATTTAGAGTATTTTATTATGCTAGTTCTATTAAGGAGCCACAACACTTGCACAGGTAAAATGAATGATTGAAACACATACAGTTGTTTGTACTTACAGGTATCTGGCTTGAGCTGACTGTTGGTAATTCCAAAGTACTGTGGATTTTCAATGACAGGAATCTTTGTCATCCCAATGATGACTGCATCAGGACCCCCCTCAGAAGAAGATGGAGTGTTACTGCCATTTGAGATGTGGTGGAGGGGACTGGCTGAATCGTCGTCATTGCTGATGACTGAAGAAGGACCTAGAGTTAGAAACAATGATTTTCTTGTAACTCAGTGTATGGTACTCTTCCCTCAGAGTAATTTTTTTTTTTTTCAGTTTTGGCCAGTTGTCCTCCATTCCTACAGTTAACAGCTCTCTTTGTGTGCCTTGTTGACCTTACCTCAAAAATTTTGTATCTCTGGGTGCAGATGGAGAATAGTGCTTTTTTGTCCATTAGGAACTGGAATCAAAACAAGTTTTTGTACTGGTACATCACCTGGAGTAAATGTCAGTGTCCAGCACAGTCTGTCACTGTGCAATATCTCAAAACTTGTTTAAATAATTTTGTCATTCTCAGAAATAAGTTATGGAATATGCACCTTAACTTTTTTACCTTATGCCCAACTTGAAGCACAGAGCAGTAACAGCACAAATCCAGGGAATGCCTGCCCTACCTGGCATTACAACAAGACAAAAGACACAGAGCAAATGGGCTCATCCTGATGTGGGAAGCTGCTAATTTCTGAAAGAAACATGGTTCAGGGCCAAAATCCAGGAGACAATTTGCAAAGTTCCAGAGATGCAGAGATGCTGCTGAGAAGAGTAGAGGAGTAAAACCTGGAGCTGCTGCAGAGAGGCTCATCCTATCCAGGGGCACATCCTACTGGCTCCCCAGTCCATATATGAATCTAGCCACCTTCCAGAAAAAGGTCTATTGTGAATAGTAATTCAGTGACAGTTTTTGTTTTGTTTTCACTCCATGCTTTGTATTTTTAATGAAAGTGCCATACAGATAAAACCTTGTAAATGGATTTTTAAAAAATTATCCTGCTCAGCAGTGTCCCACTTCTGTGAACTGCAGGAGTCTTTGAACTGACAGCAAATCAGCAGAGATAATATTTGAACTCTTGACATCTAACCCTGTCACTTAAATTCCACATTACTTCTTCCAGTTTTAGAAAACCAGAAGCACTATTTAGCAGCAAAGACATTTTGCCTAATGTCCTGACTGAAGAGACAGCAGAGATCACACATATTTCACTTAATTCTCCATCCACATTAACTAAGGTTTTTGGGATGACAGTCACATCTTTTAATTGTAACAAACAAAAGACAATGCTAGAAACAGGTGGGAAAAAAAACCCTCTGGAAATACCTATTCTGAAATAGCATCTTTTGCCAACTGCATTTAGCCTTTGGGCAGTAGCAACAGCTTGAGCAAATGTCCCCCCAAAGAAAGGGACAGAAGACAAGACCTTGAGGACAATAAAAAGCTGTGTTTACTCCAAGTCATTCAATTGCAATATGTTGGACTCCGAGACTGAGTTTTATACTGGACAGAAGGAACACTGTAGAGGCAAGACAGAGCTGAGTAACCTGTCACATAGATGGCAGCTTGTCTGCAAGGGAGATAGAGAATGCAGAGGAGAGACCAGCAGGACCACCAGCAGGTTCTGTATACATATTACTGAGGACATGAGAGAAGACAAGCAAGATCCACTGCAGCAGACACACACCTGAAGAACCAGATGAAAAAAAGGGTAGTCCCAAGCACAGCAAAGAAAGGGCAGCTTTAAAGAAACTCCTGCTCTTCTGCGGCTCACTGTATCATTAACAAAATCACTTCAACATTACGCAGCAAGGCTCACAGCCATAAAACTTAAATATCCTGGCATGTGGCTATTCAACCCTATATTTTGGGACACAAGTATATTTACACCCCTATCCAGCTTTTCTTTCTCCCCAGTTGGTTTAATGGTGCATGAGGGAAATGTTCTCATGGTTTGAAAAAGTATTTCCCCCCAGCCTGAAATACTAGAAGTAATTTTTCAAATACCTGGCATTTTACGGGGAAGTCACTGTTGACAAATGTAAGTAAAGCCTAGATCTCTGCAATTAATCAAGTGAAATACTCATACCAAGGCTTGTTTTGTCATTACTGATCACTCAGATCCCCACATGATTGACTCTACTGGGAAAGATGCCAGGATAAAGAATTTTTGGTAAAAATTTCTGTAATGAAGGGCAGAGCCTAACAAATTGTGGGAATGGGCCACTCAGATGGCACAACCAATACTTATGTTAAGTCACAACACATTTTTCAGATGTATGAGTTGTTTGCACAAACATTTGGAGTGCAACCCATTTAAAACTACATTCAGTTTTTGGTAGATACCGTCCTTACATCTCTAAACTTTCTGAATCTCTACTTGTTGCTCAAAAAAAGCAGGCTGTTTAATACTTTCTTGGGAAAACAAAATACTTTTACACTAGTATACTTTAGTATGAGGATCAAATTCCTTCTCTCAAAGCAAATAGGGAAATTCTCTCCACTCTGAAATATAATAGATGCATGTCTTTAAGTCCTTTTCAGTCCTGCTGTTCTCTGCTGCACAGGAGGAGGCTCTTTTGGCATTGTTTGCTTCCAACATACATGCTGTGATTGCTAGGAAAAGTGACCATGACACATTTCTAGATATTAAAGTGGGATAATGACTTAGGAACTCAGTCTATTCTTTGAATAATTTCTGCAGTTCTTCAAGATCCAATTTTGTATGGTGAACCACTATTTTCAACCAGTATAAACTGCAAAGTTCAGCAGGTAAAAAGTAGACAACTGTTCTGTAAATCTGCTCAATTAGGTTTACTGGTAAAAGCTAGTCTTCTGTGTGGTATGGAGTAGGTTCCAATTATATACAGCTCTCTGATGTATGTGGGGAAACCTAGAAAATTAGGTGACTTTCATGCCAATTCCTGTCAGTACAAAGCAGTTTGAGAAAAATTCAGTTCTGGGAATCTTGTTGTTATATCGTTCTGTGATCCCTCTTATTAGCAACATCTCATGCAATGGTTTTTGTGAATAGTTGTTTGCATTCAAAAATCCTATTCCCTGTCTATTTATTCTCCAATTAAGACAATTAGAACCCCTCAGATGGAATTTTTTGTGTATCAGAGGCAGATGAGTTCACATCCTTTCAAACTTCCCTTTTCCTGACCTTTTTTATCCATGTGAGCAAAATTTTACATAGACCATTTCCATGCTTGTTTATTTGCTAGACTATCTACTCATCAAAAAGTTACATTTAATTGTTTGAATGCACTAAGCCACATTACAGCTATAGACCAGCTAGCTCTGCAGCTGGCTATGATAGTCAAGTAATGTAAAAGCATTTCTAGGATGCAAGATGAGACTATCACCTGTGCTGACAAGAAATGAGAGCTGCCCTTTTCTGAATGGGCTCTGTGCTCAAAATGAAGGATAATTTCTTGAACAGCTTGGAGTGTCATTTCATCCACATGAAATGTGGTCACTGAATTACTTGTCAAAGGTAGAACAAGTATGGTAATTACACTCAGTCACCTACTACTGACTCTGGTTTTCATAAAAACTGCTCTTTGTTTTACACCTAAAACCTGAAAATTTTAGACAAAATGTAGTAGGTTGGAAGGAAAATCATGGATTATCAGTAGTCACTAGCTATTGCCAAGAGCTGATTCACAGTTGGCTTAAGCTTTTAAGAAGACTCCAGAGACCTTCTACCAGTGTGCTGCCCAGACTCTTCCCTTGATTTCATTTTTAGACAATTTTTCTTAAGAAGACAAGTTGGAGCCAGACAAGAATCTGTAGTCTGCTGTGGGGAAGATGTGGACTATCCACCATGGAGATGAATTTCTCTTCTGTTTGATATTAAGCTAAAGACTTATCCATTCCACATCACCTAGACTCAAGAAAAAATTATTTTGTGTACAAAAAACACCCAGAAGCTCTCTAAAAAAGTTGTGACATGTATGGAAACCAATTCTATTTGAAACTGATGACCTATGATAAAACCAAAATGCCTTCAACAGCTGAGTGGGAAATTATCCTCAACACATAATACGGGGACAGCCAGAAACAGCAAACTTCACTTACTGCACATCCCAAGGAGAACTGTGCTATCCTTTGAACAGTGTATGTCTGCACTGTACTTTACCTTGTTGGTGCCAAAAGAATTGAGTTTGTCTAGGTTAAGAAATAAAATGTAATTCTATTATTTGCAAAGTGTGCTATTTTTGAACAGGCAAAGGAAATTTATTATTAACATGTACAGCCTTTCGTGACAGGAAAAGCTAAGAAAATTGGGATTGTGCAGTCTGCAAAAGAGAAGGCTTCAGGGTGACTTCATTACATCCTTCCAGTACCTGAAGGGAGCCTATAGGAAAGATGGAGTAAAACTATTTACAAGAGCAAGCAGTGAGAGGGGACGGGGCAATGGCTTCAAACTGAAAGACAGTAGGATTAAATTAGATACTAGGAAGAAATTATTTACTGTGAGGGTGGTGAGGCACTGAAAAAGGTTGCCCAGAGAAGCTATGGATGCCCCATCCCTGGAAGTGTCCAAGGCCAGGCTGGACGGAGTTCTGAGCAACCTAGTCTAGCTGAAAGGTGTCTTTGCCCATGGTAAGGGGGGTGGGAACTGCATGACCTTTAAGGTCCCTTCCAACCCAAGCCATTCTATGACTCTATTCTATGGTTCATTATATTCCTATCACCATCAGAGTTAACGCAGTTTTAACATGCGTGCTACCAAGACCTATCTACACTGCTATTTGTTGGAGCTACTTTTGCACAACACATTTCTGTGCAACACACATCACTCCAATTGTTCCTGAAGTCACTAATGGCTCAAGCACACTGGAAGACAACAGAGGTAATAAAATACCACAAAACCCACCTTGATTTTAGCTTTGTGGTTGGAGTTGTGTATTTGCAAGGATGCATCTACTTAACTGTTAGGAAGCAGGTTATGTAAAAAGTAGCATTTATAGAGAAAATTTTTTGCTGTGATGCCTTAATAAACATTGTTCCTTAAAAAATATGTTGATTCCTAGGATGGTTTCTCAATGGACCTTGCACTTGCATTGCCTCTTAGTTCCTCTGGGAACAGGGATCAATCTGTGCTGAGACATGGTAAGGGCACTCTGTCAAGTAAAAAGCACAACAGTGAATGCATGTCACATCAGTCAGCACCTCTGTTAAATTCCAAGGCTATACTGAATATTCTCCTTTTATCCTTTTGGGAGGGATTTATTTTTTCACTAGTTAAATACATAAAGCAATTACACAAGATTTCTTGTCCTGTGAGATTCCCATGTTTGCTGTAGATTTTTATGTCTTCGGCATGATTGAAACAAAAGTATTGTGCTTCAGTTTTTCCTCTTACCAAAACAAGACCCATCTTTCTCACCAGAAGAGACACCTTTTCAGCTTTATTCTAAAAATTGTGATCTTATCTTTTATTCTCTCTGGAAGACAAGTAATCAATCACAGCTTGGCACACTTTTTTCCTGACTAAGGTGCTAAGTTTTACTTCAAATATTCCTTTGTATTCCCATGGTCAGAAACTGTGGTACCAAACGTGGTACCAATTCTGTTAGACTGGACAAGAAAGCCAGCACAATAGAAAGAAATGCAATTATAGAAAAAATATTTTATACTATTGGTCTCTTAAAATGCAGTATGTTGTATATAGGGAATTGAATTAAAAGGTGTAAATAGAACTCATGAAAAAACCCATAACCAAACCAACCAACCGACCAACCAAAAGAAGACTGAATATGCTTCCAAAGAGAAACAAGTTAAGTCTTGCTTTGCTTGGTGGAGATGCTCAAAGTGAAGTCATATTGTTCTGCAAATCTAGAGTGGACTTACTAAAAGTATGGTCTTTGCTTTGCGGTTGCCAATGCTTGTAATGAGGGAAAGCTCAAGGCAAGGCACTCCCATGTTTTTTCAGCGGTTCAGCTGTGTGAAGCAATAGCACATCCTGCCTCCACCCACCTTCTAATTGACCTTTCCTGTCTCGTATCCCCAACCCTGCCAGCTACCCAGATAGTAGCCATTAGTCTTAGCCTTTGCGTAGCCATCTCAACAGTCACTGTCACATGCAGTTGCAAAATGGGTATTAGGGTATCCTCCTTTGTGGTGAAAAAAACCCATAAGATGATCCAAAAAAGCATTATACCCAAGCCAATCCTGTTAAATGATATTGCTCTTCACAGACCAAAGATTGCATGTCCTTCTACCCTGGAACAGTACGCTGAGCCAAAACCCACAATGTTACACATTAAGTCTGTGACTCAGAAAACTGAGACTTGCCAGACTTTAGTGTTTAAAGGATAAACAATTTCACATCTTCTGACAGGTATCATCAATCTGTTTAACTGATTTACACCCACCAGTGCTTGTTTAAGCTTGTACTCTGTTGCTTCTTGACATATGAGATGAGAAAAACCTTTTGACATTCCCCAAGAAGTTCAGTTCCATCCAAGAGGATGCTCCCAGGAAGTCAGGAGAACCCCAACAAAATGTTGGAGAACATCCCCACCAGCATGCACTTCTAACATTTTCTGAATAACCAAAGTAAGTAAGCTTCTTGAAGGTCTCTCAAAGGAGAGTGGAAAACCAGGGTTTAAACTCCAGAAGAAATCCCTAGGAATCTCTTACCTTACAACTATTGCAAAACAAAGTGGAGAAATCAGTTTGAAAATCATGATGAAACCGGACCAATTCAATGGTGAATTGTTTTGTTTGGGTAAAAACAAAAGGATCCAGGATAAAAGGTATTTTGCCTTTGTTTTCATGTGAAAAATCAGTGTTTGACATTTTGTTTTATTTTCAGAAGAAGCCTAAATTCTTTGGTTTTCACTGTATCACTTTCATATAGAGCAAATTATCTACATTGTTGGATTATCTTTCTTTGCACATGGAATAATTTAAGTAATGCATACCTTTGAGTCTAAAGAAATAACAGATATGTTATTTAGCTTTACAGTACAAAATTTCCAGTGTTGCTAGGTGTCAAGATGCCTTTTGCCTAAAACACATGTTCGTCTTGCAGGAAAACTTATTTCAAATGCCTAGCTCCTCTACAGAGGAATAGACACACAATCTGGGTAATTTCCATTTACATGACTATGCACAGATTTTAGCCACTCAGTATTTCATCAGGGCTTTTTGTTCTGGCTTTGAATCTAAGAGCCACAGCTGCATATTTGTTTGCTTGGGTTTTATTGTGGTGCGTGACTGTGAAAGAATCCCAGCCAGTTCCTTTCAGCTGCCGTTCTCCTCACAATCCCTTCTATACTCCCCTGTATCCATGCATTCCTGCATCCCCTCACACACAAGCCTAGGGCAATTGATTCTGCAAGGGACGACTCCCAAGGATAGCCTAGGGGACCCCTTCATAATGCAAGTTACTCCTGAAAGTCATGCAACCTACAGGGTGCAGGGATAAAGACACAGGTCTTGGTCTGGGGCAGACTGGCAAGACAGTTCACCCAAGAAACTTCCTTTGCAGCAAAGCCCTGTAGGAAAAAGAATGAGGTGTCAAATACATACTGAATTTGCTGGTATTGTCTGGACAGGATGAAAGTTTCTAAACCCTCTGCCTGGTTTCACTCCAGGGCCAGCTCTCCCCAGGGATGCTATCAGCAAAACCTTAACCTGCATCACAAAGGTTGCTGATTTCTTTTTCCCTTTCAGCCAGAATGGAAGGCATTTGTGAAACAGATCTAACAACTGCAATCTGGCATGCATTGTCACATTCTTATGCACCTTAACCAATAAATCCACATAGATCATCCACAATGAGGTATGTACTACTCTTATTTTTGATTTGGAGGCAAGAGGAAGGGCACTTTAGCACTGAATTACCCAGCACTGAAGGTGGGATCTCTATAAAAGCCATGACCAGAACCTGGGAGGAAGTGGTAGCCCCAGCTGTCAAACCACAGAGCCCTTTGGGACTCATAGCCCTCTACAGCTATAGGATGAATGGTGGCTGTACAGCTGTCCACTGCTTTGTGGACACATTTGCAGTATGTGCAGCTCAGCTGATATGCTTTATTATGAAGAATGAGGAATTTATGTCCTCTCATTATTGGCAGTCAAATGAAACACAGACCTAAGGAAAAAATCTAGCCTGGATGTGGCATATTAATCAATATAAATACATGAGCCAGAGAATTAAAGAAACAAGGCAGAACATGTAAAAGAATTTAAGAAAAAAAATTTATCATTTTTTAATATAGATCATCAGCACTATTCATTATAGTCACCTGCAGGCTTGGATATCTTGGAAACATGGGTAAAACTACTATCCTTCAAAAATGCTACAGTTAAAAATCACCACAATAATAAAAAAGATAACTGGAATGTACTTGCTGGCATCAAGCAAAAAAAGAGTAATTCACTTGAAATTAAATCCTTGTTGCCTTTCATTTCATTTAAGAACTATTTAATTAAAAACTTCTTCCTTACAGACTTCTCATAAATAATCTAAGTGTGAGCATTCCCACTCCTAAGACTGGAAATGAGGTCCTCTGCTGTCTAGAAGATAAATACAAAGTGTACAGAAGCAATAATTTTCCCCATGCTGCTTTGGCTCTCAGAGAAGAGCAAAGCTATTTGGAGTAGCTAACTTGAATAATTTTCCTAATTCTGTTCAGTTAAACATAGTTAGATGATGAGGCAGATATGCTAGATTGAGGAGAAAATCTCCCTGATTTTGAATTTATTTGATTGCGCGGGGTTATTTAAGAAAAAAAAATATACCAATGACACTACCTAAATTTTTTTAAGCCTCAATGATTATTTCTTTGAAGCAGAGAGATACTATCTACAGGCCTCTTCCATTCATGCATATCAAATGAAAATACAACATGGAAAAATCTAGAAATACTCAGAGACCTGATGAAAAACTGAAGAATTGGAATTTCTTTTATCCTCTGAGGAGGTACACAAGGATAGCCTTCCAATGCATGGTTACAATTTTTATTGCATGTGTTTGACAAACAGGAACTAAAAGTTCCATGACAAAAGTGCTTTAAGAAAGACTATAGTAAAAACTGTGGAATAGGTCCCCAGGAACAGATCCTCAGGAACTTTGGAATAAATCTTGCTTACATGAGAAGTGCAATTACTCATAGAAGACTCAGAAATCTCCACTTCTGGAGTTCTTGAAGCCACATGAGGAAAAATGTATCTTGGAAAAAATACAGGTATAGTTAATACAAATTTAGGATAGGGATGGATCTCCCAGGTGTTCCTTCATCCCTAACCTTCCACAGTGATAAAAAGATCAGTGATGAGTGATCTTATAGGAAACACCTTAGCTCTTCAAATGTTTCAAATGTTGATTTATGTCTATTCAGAACAAAAGGAAGCCCAGAGCTCAACAAATACACATCATAGCTCAATGAAATATGTGTATTTCCATACAATAGCAGTTCACTTTTCCACCCCACAGGATAAAAATAGTTTAGCTGGTTGAGAAGAACACCTGTGCTCTACTACACAGTGGATTATTCTACTAGAACATACATTGTTTAATAGCATTATTTACATACAGTTCATTTCAGTGGGAAATTTCCCTTTATTATTTCTGAAAAACTTTCATTAGTGGAAGTGTTAACTACATGACATAGTAACACAAAGTCTTGTATAATTTCTTACTTTCTGTCAGTGCAAGACTTTTACAGGCCCCCAGTATTTGCATGGGTTATAAAATCAACACTACAGTGAAATATACTTCTGAATTTGTTTCCAACAGCATTCTAGAATAACAGCTTCCAAATATTGTTTGATTTATAACCTGACTAGCTAACATTAAACCTAACAAGCTACAAAGAAGCAAAACTAAATCAACTGAAACACCATGTTCAAATTGTAAACAACATCTGCAGAAATCTGGTTTTGCTGTTCACTAAGCTCTCACTGAGATGATCTTACAGCCCATCTAGAGCTGTTTTGAACTTGCACTGACGTGGACTGCCTCCTCTTCATCTGCAAACACTTCTCATCCTGGAAAACAGGTTTTAAAACTGAAATACAAAGGGCTACATACTCATGAAGAGAAGGGCATGGGAAGGTGGTGAGCTAACACTTCCATATATTCCCTATCAAGAAGTTTGCTTTCACCTCAGGTGAACAGGCTTTGGGTGCTGATGGCCCCAGTTTTGCATGTGTTTCAAAGAGAGTAGCTGACCTTTGGAAGAGGGCTGCTGGAAGTGCAGAGGACTTTGGTACAGAAGACAAGCAGTCCAAAACTAGCCCTCAGTGAGCACAAAGTAAGACTGAGCTAACTTTCTTTCCTGAACATTAAACACCTGACATTTTATTCCAATTTATATTAGATTACTTAGCAACAGTGAAACGGATTCCTTTTGTGTCTGTGCAACAGCAGCCATTTCTCTACAGAACCTGTCCCCAAAGCACTCAGCAGCATACATATCCCAGGCCTTTAAACAGATCACAGGACATGCTCAGAAAACCTTGATTGCCACAAAGAGACTGGCAAGAATCTTCTTCTGTGAAGTTTTTTGGTGTTCAGAAATCATGTGTCATGAAAAATACGCGTGATATCCAGGTCAGCTATTTGGAACAGTCTTACCAGCAGACCCACTCTAGCACTTCTGTGCACCTCTAAGAAATCATAAGAAAAAGAAAACCAGTAATTTCCATTGTTATAGATTTTGGGATTATGCTCGATTAGATCTTTTGGACACTGTTTAAAGAATAGTTCACCTTTGGAGATGGTAGGAAACATAACAGGCTCTTTGGAGGAATATCCCGGCCTAAACATCTTCAGATCTAAGATGCATAATTGCCTTCCAACAACACCCTTCTTTCCCAAAGCACAATTCCTAAGGCAGTGAAGACTTACATTCTCAAAATCCTTTTCTAATGCAGATCTAAAAATTACTACAGCGGAGCAAATGATACTCATATATAGAAAGGAAACATGTCAAACTTCTGTTCCAGCAGCATCACTCACAAGCTATAGGATTAGCTGCACAAATTGACTCTGCCTCTACATGATAAACCTCTACTGCCATTTACAGACACCTCCTCCTCCTCCCTACCACATGACACCTCATCTGCTGGAGATTCCTCCTGTTACCTCTCTCCCACCAACTTTCCTTGAAATTGCTGCTATGGGAAGCAGGAAAATGCCACCTACTCAAAACTATTTGCAACATATCAGCTAGATCGGCCATCCCAAAAATGGCCACACTACAAACTCTGGCAGTTTTGTTACAGCAGATTTGGAAATGGATGCATTAATTCTGAAATTGGTCAGAACACAACAATGAGGTTTTGCTAAAATACTGGAGGCAGCTCTACTTCCATTCTTGAGGGCTCTGAATAATGAAGAGTTTCTCTTCATCCAGGATGCTCCCCATAATATTTTTATAAATTAATTCTGCTCCTTCTTCTGAGTATTTTTTTATAACATTAAAATTAGCATTTTTTTGATGGGTCTCCTCTGCTTATTTACTCACTTTCTCCTTTATAAAGAGTTTCACCTATCACACTTAACTGAGTCTTTCTTGACCACCTGTCTCATCTATCCTCACTTTTTCTAACAACAGCATAGCATCCTGTGATGTTGTCATTTTTATGTTAGGATTAAAACAGCATTAGTACCTGTGAAATTCAAGTATTCTAGAATGACATTCATTTATTTTCAGTCTAGCATCCTCTTTTATCAAAAATTCAGTCATGGCTGTTTCTTAGCAACAGATTTATCAGAACAAATTTGCATAAAAATCAAATACTCTCAAAAAGGAACTGCTAAAGAACAGCCTTATTCCTGACCACCATTAAAAGCAAATACTATACAGCAGAAGAAAATGGTTTTGCAATTCCACACAAAATCTAATGAACACATGCAGATTATTGGCACCAATTGAAGTAGATGACTTCATAAACTTTCCTAACTAATGTATCTCTGAACTGATATACAAAAATCATCTTCTCATCTTCAGAGATCAATAGGAAAAAACAAAAACCAAAAATACAAACCGTGCACAGCCACAATCCTCTATTGCACTGGACTAGATTAAAAATTGGCATCTGCAATGGTCACACACAAAATGGTCTCAAAGGACCAAGCTGCAAAAGACACACACGTGTGTGAAAAATTCTCACAATCAATTCAACCACAGCAGCACTAGGTAACCAATAATTAGACTTCAGAGCAGGAGCATAATTGATATTTCATTCTCTAGAGTTATCAGAGATTTATACCCTATTTATCTATCTATCTATCTATCATCTATCACCATATTTATACCATAATTTCAGTAAACTCCAAGTTCTTTATTTTCACAGTCTTTAGAAAGAATTCATTTTCCCCCAAACGTTTTTCTATGCCTTACTTCTCTTTGCCAGATGAGGTTTTCCTTTTTTTTCCTTTAAAAATCCAATATAATGTGCCAAACTCCAACTGGCTGGTTCATCACAAGTGTAAAGAAGAGCAAATTCAGAGGTTGGGTGAAAGAGTCAAACCAAACATGAAGAATGAAATTCTTTGAACAGATAACATGGAATATCAAGAGTCTAATTCCCTTCCTCTTAGTATCAGCCAGGAGTAAGTTATTATATTGACAATGGTTTAAAATTCCTATGAATGACACTGAAATTAGGACTGCTGTCTTTTTATTAAGAATGATGGCAACCTTTTTGGCAAATGCAGTCTTCTCCTGCTGTGGCACTTAGTTGTGGCACTTAGTTATGTCACTGAAAGGTAGCATCTATAATATACAGCTGCACATGAATTGTGTTAGGAATGGGTTAAAGTAATTCCTCTGTATTATTCCCACAAGACAATGCCAAAAAGGTAATTGCCCATATTTGTACTACTACATTATAGAGAATGACAGTTTTATGTCTTCCTAATGTTTAACTGAAAATCTATAATATCCATTTCTGTTCCTTGTTGAAAAATTAATGTAGGATCAAAACCTGAAATTCCAACTCTGGTCATGCTCAAACAAAACTCCCACTGAAGCCAGTGGGAGTATTGCCAGGGAGAGGATTAAGGACAGTGAGCTAGATTTTCTTTATCATGCTTCTGGGACTATTAAAATTAGGAAGATATTGTTCTTTCACCTTTCAGTCATGCAGTCATGTGTGCTTGCAGGGAAAGGAAAAATGCAAGGCAGACAAGCCGTCTTGTTGGAGGGTGCTTAATGGCAGGCTGGAAGCCAGAAGCAGCTAATCCCTCCTGCAGTATATCCCTTCCCTTCTCCTCTACAAGGCCCAAAAAGAGGTAGGAAATAGCAAAGCAGCAAGCTTGGATCCCTAGCAAACAGCACTAGCTGGATGGAGTACAGCAAGCTCATCATTACAAAAAATAGTGAAGCCATCCACAATATTCATGCCATTCCAACACCTGAAGCATGCCTGGGCATATGACCCTTTGGGAGGCTTTAAGCTGAGCACTATGCCACAGAGATAAAACAACTCCAAAGGTAAAAGGCAGGAAGTAGTCAAGACATAACAGCTTCCTTGAGCTCCTGCGGGGGCAGGTGGACCACACGAGCAACCAGAGGAACCTGCTGTCCTCTAGGTGGGTTACTGGCTCTGCAGGGAGGGGATGCTTCTTTCTTGGGATTCTCAGGTTTTACTGGCCTCCATTGGGTCGTATTAACTTAAATGGATACTTAAACTCTTTTTTAAAAAGTATGTGATTTGTCAACTGAACATTTAGGATGGTTCTGTTTGTCAGTAGTTTCCAGAGGCATTAGCATCTGTTATGTTAAAAGAGCTACAACTTTTCTTCGTTTACCAACAATTTTCTCCATATTTTCATGATGTGGCAGCAGTGCCCAAGGAATAAAGGTATGACAACCTGAAACAGATAAGTTATCTAACCAGTCTGCAAAAATGAAGAACAAACTGAGTCCTGAGCTACTCACTCATTTAAATTTTTATGAGAAAACAAAGTCACTATAGATTATTTTTTTAATGAGATAGCATTTTAAGAGCATGATTACAAGAAGTAATAATCCATAACTGCAGTGATGACAAGAATCTCAGATGAATAAACACACCTGATTTTTTTTTATATAGTGAAATATAGTGCTGTGGTCTATCCAGGGTCAGAACTAGGGCTGTAGTGCAACCAGAAAAGCATTGGCACAGACCCTTTATGTCCTGTACATGTATGTGGAAAACCTCATGAATACATTGTAAAACTTACATTTATAATCTGTATTAAACAAATAAATCTCATAGTAGCCTGATTAATGGCACCTGAAGCAAAATCTGTATGTTTCCACATGGGAGAAAAAAGGGTTTTCAAAATTTCCACTCCCCTCTTAGAGACAATGAAACTCTTTGATTTGGTTGATCACAGGGTAACTCTGCCATTGATCTTCAACCTCTCTTCTTCCTCTGCCAAAGGTTGCCCGTTCCTGGCATAAGTAGCTGTCCCCTGGCAATCACTGATCAAACTGCTATCGTGTGGGCCATCTACCTATCACCAGTGGTTACAGCTGCTCTCAGCATGTTCTGTTCAGAACCCAGGAATAAAAAATGTTAGAGCCTTGCAGTTAGGAACAACTGACTCTAAAGGCTATATCACCACCTCCTAATGACAGGTAACAACTTCACCTGGGTACCAGAATAGTTGAGTTCAACAGCAACAGTATATATATAAATATACATTTGGATTCCATCAAAGTGTGAAGTTGCAGCAAGCAATGGAAACTTGGCATCTTCCTTAAAAAGAAAAAGCATGATCATGAATCTTTACCTTCCTCTTGAAAAGGCATGCGACTCTTCACACTTTTTTGAGACATTGATGAAGTTTGATAAAGTGTGTTTCTTTACCTGGAAGGAGACTGTGCCAACTCCCAAGGGCAAAACAACACTGACATATGGGAAAAGGTAACTTGTTTTACCACACAGAAAGTAGAAGGCTTGTCTTAGCATGTTCTGCTTCAAAAACTGTACTTCAAATGCCTGGAGAAAGGAAATATGCTCAGGCAAATCACAGTCAACTTACCTGATTTTGATTCATACTCTCATAAGCAAACAAATGCAGAGTTGATGATTTGAGCTGTATTTTAAAAATATTTAATGTATTTAAAAATTATACACCTGAGCAACTAAGTAATAACACAGTTGTGTGCAGAAGCCTTCACAAAAGCTATTAGAGACTGAGATATCTATCAATGGGCTACTTGGTACCCAGAAGACAGACTTCATCAAGCAGGCAGACATTTACATTACAGCACACAGGTCGTATCTCAGATTACCAAAAACTACTTTTGGCTCAGAGAAGATAAAACTAAGGGAGAAACTGACTTCCTAGATTATCTAAACATCTGATATTAATGGGAAAAGTCAATGAGCAGGTCTTACCAGGAGGAAGCCAACACTGATATTCTTTCATAATTTTGACTTCTGTCTCTTATTTACAGCAACACACAGAGGTTTGAATCTGAATGAAAATCGGAGTATTACATAAATGTTTTCTTTCAAAAAGCGTAGACTTATCAAGATTTCACATTTTGTTCTAATTCTGATAGTTAATCTCTACAGGTACATAGAGTCCTCTGATTTTTCCTAGGATTTTGAAGACATCTAACATAAGTGAAGAAACTTTTTATGACTGTGCAATGACCACATAGAACAAAGTGTACCAGGAATCTCTGATATGGCTAGCCCTATTGACCTTCTGTCTGAGACATTTGGAGATAAAAAGTGTGAGCTAATTTATAAGCTCAGACCTCAGCATCTTGCTAGCTCTCAGAAGGAAACATTAAAATTGATTTCATGGCATGCATCTTTAGAAAAATAAAAGGAGATTCTGGTTTAGGCAGCATGGTCTATGCTGGTATATCTCCTGGAGTAAAGATATCATAAAAACTCAGCACAGATTGAGAAAAAAATGAAAGAAACCTTACCCAGCCCTCAGACAAAGGTTTATATAAACCTAACTGTGTTCTTGGATCTTGTTCCCTGAGGCAGGGATAACACATCTACTCCTGAGGTATCATATACTTCAATGCTGTAGACACTGAAATTTTGCTAAAACCCCTCATGGTGATTCTTCAGTAAAATACACTAGTCATCAAGAAACTTCACAGCCAATTGCCCATCTAGAGTTTCATCACCTTCTGCTCTCTGACTTCTAGTATCCAACATAAGCTATAAGGAGTTATTAAGGAGCTGCAGTCGGTGGTTGTGGTGGTGCATCCCTCCCTCCCCTAGGCCATACTATCACTGATGTGTGGTTTCCAACACACACTTGCATATTTTTTGTTCTGTGCATCAGCTGTCTTAGGAAGGTGTTGTGAATAGAATAGCCAGTTAAAATACTTTCCTCCTTCTGAGCATGTAAATAGCACAGCACTTTCAAGTGGCAGGTATAAAAGGCACTGTCACATTCATATTCTAACTTATCATGAGACACTATTTGGGATTTTACTGATTACAGTCACAATGTATTAAGGAAATAGACCTGAAGTTTGCTGCAACCGCAATTGAAGACACAATAATGGCATCAGAAAGTGGCATAATATGAAAAAAATATGAATTTGAAAACTACAGAAGAGAAGCATAAATAAAACAAACAAGTAGCTTTTAAATTAAATGTTTAAATTACCAGAGCAAGAGCTTCACATAATTTTTCATTTGTCTTTCAAATGCACCTTTCTATTCTCTTTACTCACACTTATTTTAGAAAACTGTAGAGTGTATTTGCTTTTAATAGGTAAAAAGACATTGCCAAAAGTTCTTTCGGTATAATTGAAGGACAATATATATATATCATCAAACAGTATTTTGTGACTTTTTGCAACCTTGTCATGAAACTGCAATACACAAAGAACTGCTTATTATGTGCTCTGTATTTTTGCTTTAGAGCCTGAAAACTAACATAATAAAGAAAGAAACATCAATTACTCAAAACTCATCTTTGAATTTGTTTTAGTTTTAAAATAGTAATGGAATTATAAACTAATCTATGAAATTAACTTTTTATTCTTTAAGTATTTTAATGATCAAAGTAGATGGAAGTTACATGGAAGTTAGAGTATCTCAGATAGATACAAATATCCAATACAAGTTTTATCTCATTAAAAAGAATAAAATCAAGACTTCTACAATACTTTTATGTTGCAATTCATGTTCATTAAAAATAAACCCTTGTTAGCAGTTTTACACTAATTTGGATTATCAAGAATATTAAGACTTTTTTATTTCTTACAGTCTTCCTAATTTCTTTACAGACTTCCTGATTTCCCAAGCAGTGTAAATGGCTATTTTCACTTTTGCCTTTATTCAGCTTCATTTTTGATTCTTCTCCCTAGATAATAACTTCTTGTTCTACTGAGTCCGAAAACCTCTTATAACAGTATTTCAATGGCAAGCTTGTTACTACCCAAAAAAATATCAGACACGTCACAATCTCAGCATGTTCTTCTACTTGGCATTTTAGAGAATCTAACAATTTATACTGTTATATGTTCTGCAAAATATGAATATATATGTTCTGCAAAAGAATTGTATCTACAAGCTTAATCCACATCAGAATTTACTTCTAATAGTTGTCTTATTGAAAGCTCTTCCTAGAAAAAGAGTAGACCTTTATATTGAGGCTATATCTTCTAATTCTGAGGATACATCAAATTAGCTCCAAAAGCATATTTTACACAGATGATTTTAAAAAAGCGTATGTGTAAAATACACTGCATGACATCACAGTTGTTCAAATAGGTGAAAAATTTCAAAATTGCCTATGGGTATACAAAGCAGACTTGGTAGAATACTCAGAGATCTGGTAAGACTTCAGAGGCAAAAAACAGGACAAAACATTTCAGAAGCAAGAAAATGAACATGTAATCTGCTGTAGTCCAAATACAGCAATCACATTAATGGGAAAATATTACATGCCCCAGTGAAAAGCAAAAAAAGATAAAAAATTTGGACATAACCTGTGATACAACCATTTCAACATTATTTTGTACTGTGTTTCATTAAATTTGTCAAGAAATCCAGATAGTTCAGGCCAACAAGCAGAAGTTCCAAAGCAAAACATGGCCTTCAAATCACAGCACTGATGTTCCCTCAAAATAATTTGGAAAATCACCATGTTGTACTTGAGTATTTAACCAAACAACTTTTTTTTGGTGTCAAGTTCTAAGTAGATGAAGTATGGCCTGATACGTAAAACTTAGTGTCTTACAGCCAACAGCTGAACATGTAGTTCTTTGACCTGAATACACATACATTTGCTTGAATGTTAATGATACATTCACTTAAATTAAAATATCTTAAATTGAAATAAAACTACTGCAAACAACTGTGAAGTAGGGGGGATGTTTTATAACTAGAATAACAAATAATGATGGTATAAAAATATAATTAAGGAATTGAATCTCACTTCTTATTGGAATACAAAGACAATAATAGCATTTTTATAACAACAGGTAATAGGTGAGGAACTCAAAAACTGACATATTTTTCAATGCACGGCACTATTACTAATGAAATACAAGATGTGATCAATTTACAGGTAGTGAAAGACACAATGATATGAAATCACAGAATTTTATTGGCCTGTCAAAAGGAATTTAATGTAATACATTTTTTATAGGTTGTCCAAACTGTTATGGTTGCATTTGGGAATAAAAACAATGATTGTCTGTTACTTACAGGAAGCATGAAAGATTTTTAACACAAAGAATTAGAGGGAAGAAGTGGAGAAAAGACTCACAGCTTGCTGATGGATAACAGCAAGTAATTTTTAAGCCACGAAATCACAGAATGGGTCAGGTTGAAAAGAACCACAATGGGTCCTCTGGTCCAACCTCCCTGCTCAAGCCAGGTCATCCCAGAGCACATGGCACAGGATGGTGTCCAGATGGTTCTTGAATATCTCCCCTGAGAGAGACTCCACAAACTCTCCAGGAAAACTGTTCCAGTGCTTGGTCATCTGCACAGCAAAGAAGTTCTTCCTCATGTTCAGGTGGAACTTGCTGTGCATCAGTTTATGCCCACTGCCTTTTTCCCACTATTCGGCTTTCATGATGTGATGCTATGGTAGAAGGCAGTTTTGTGCTAAAATTTAGAATATTACATTTTTCCATGTGTGAAAAAATATATTAGGAAAGACTGTTAAAGTTCTATACTTTGAAATCAACTGAACGACTCTTCATGTTTTAAACTGAGCCTGAAATATAAAAAAGACTCAGGAACAGAGAGCACTGAATGATGAGAGATTTGAAGTGTATTTGTTTAAGACTCTGGTCTTGGGTTTGTGCAGTGTTTTTGCAGCCGAATTATGCTTGCACACTCATAAAGTCAGTGAGACCTATGAAACAGCTGTGTTAAAAAAAACTCTAAAAAGAATACTAAAATACTTAGGAAAAAAAACCAGGATTTCTTTTCTGTTTCTCCCTGACAAGGGAACCCTACTCTGCTTACATAAAAGAAAAAACAAAGCTATCATAAGAAAGCCGTGACTTTACCCTTTACCTGATTGAATATCAGATAGTTCTGTGAAATTCTATATGGTTGTTCTTGTCACTCCAGTGAGGAACTAAGTAACAGTGAAAATATGTTTGCAAGGAGACAAGATTCCTCCTATATTAAGAGGTAATTTTCTTAGTAACCCTGCTGTGATTTGCTGCCTCTAAAGACCATGGGGGGATGGCCCTCTTCAAATTGAAGGCAGTTTGGCTCCATGCTGCCTACAATTCTGCTGCAGACCAGAACACATACTTATTCAACACTCCTTGCAGCTGCAAAAATATAGCTTGTCATGGAAGGTTGCTATTAAAGTTAGAAGGATATAGCGTGTCCATACTGAAACAATACATACTTTCAAGTGGGCTCTTCCAATCTATTGCTTTTTTTTGGATGAAAGTAAGTCATCCAGGTAATCTCGAGGCTGATGAAAAGACAATACCATGTTCTGCAAGCTCAGTCACATATATGCTTGTGGAACTGAACAGCTATAGTTATTTCCAATCAATGCATCATTTGCTATCTTCACAGCAGATTTAATTTGTATGAACAAAAGAAAAACAGAGCAAATGGAAACCACCTTCAAAAGTTTGGACATACACATTCCTGTGGAAGTGGGACAATGAAATGGGCTGGAACACATGAAATACACAGCACCAGCATTCTCTGTGCACCCTATGATGTTGCATTCATGCTCAATACTTCCAGCCACCCAAAAACTCATGTTCTGGAGATCAGATGACAAAAATCTCACATGACATGGACATACATTATAATCTAGAATACTTTACACCATCACATAATGATGGCAAAGTCCTTCAAAAGGATCTTCCAAGACTCTACACATTTGTGCCCTAAGAAGAAGAGAGCTTACCACTACTCACAAAGTAGGACATTGAGCTCTCTGAAGAACAGAAAACACAACCACCAAAAATTGGAAGGAAGTGAAGAAGCCAGAGAGAATGATGGAGAAGAAGAAAATACTGAAAACTTTTACGTAAGCTTTTGGGGTTTTCTTTTGAAATAAACATGAACAACATACTTAGCTGCTCAGTCTACTAATAACTTTTGAATTATTTCAAATAATAAAATATTATTATTGTTAACAATAATAATTATTATTAATTATTAACTGGAAAAATGGCTTACTGGATAATAACTTCCAACTTTACAAACCATTTGCAAGTTTTTAAGCATTAAAATAGATGCAAACAAAGTGATGGCCTTCATAATGATGATTAGTTGTCAACTTAACATGGACAACTGTGTTAAAGGATTGAGAAACTTTGTATGAAGGCTTCTGCCTAAAGAGCCACTTGGAAGTGTATGGGTCATTTTCATATGGCAAAATTCCATATATTTTATAGTTTTTGAAAAACCAGGCTTAGGAATTTTCTTTCTTAGGAAAAAATTGATTTTTAGTGCTTCTGCCTATAGTCAAAAAAGAAAAAGCAATACCCACAAGAACTATTTGAAGTAAAATTGTTTTCAACTAGCTGTCCGCAGGTTTTCTTGGCGCTGTCTGCTGTTTCCAAGGATCTTGATCTTGCTCCCACTGACATGCATGTTTTGCTTCACTGATGCCTGGGAGAGGTCCAGCTGGTAGACAAAGGCAGTGGAAAGAATGAAGACTGCCTTTCACAGGTTAGGATACTCAAGACACATATTGCCATGAAAAATGTCTCATAGCAGCCTCAGTCTGCCCTGGCTGTGAGCTTTCAGGACTCTCACTAAAAAAGACATGGTCCCTAGACAGCTTTCTTCAGGAACAGACATTTTGCAACTGCTCTCACCTTGCTTTTCATGACAGGCAGCTGCAGCAAGTACAGCTCTGACCTCTGCCTGGGAACAATGCACTTCTTTGCAACATAGACCTGGCCACTAGTCAAACTTCCATCACATTCAACAGAAACAGTTTTATTTAACAGGCTGGATGACATGACTTGCCTCACACCAAAACACCCCCAGCATTGCTTCCTCTCCAGGCCCCAAACTAATCTGCCCATCAAACTGCTCAACAGCTTATCTCAAAATGTCTCTGAGCATATTAAGTGTCTATCTAAAATAAATTCTAGTACAAATAAACCGCTTATAGCAGAACCTTAGAAATATGGTTTTATTTTAGTTTCATGTCTGGCACAGAGAAAAAAAATAGTGACTCTACCTTTAGACATTTCATAGCCTGTTTTATTGCTCAGTAAAACAATATAAAAGCTTTTTAATGTCAAATCCTGGATGTTCATCAATTTTTACCATGTTAATGATTCCTGTATGATTTTTAGTTTCAGTCTCACTTTATTTTAAGGAGGTCAAGAATTTGTAATTAAGCGAGCCCTTTGTAAACCAACACCATTTGGGCAGATCAGAATCTCTACAGTTACAAGCAATGTCACTTATAATCAAGATGAAAGACAGAAGCTAGTGGGTATCATAATTTCCATGTTAAAAGTTTAGCTCCCTTAGCTTTAAGATGCTCTGTCTACATACTGAAAAAAAACATTTTAGGAACATGTAGTCTTTTTCCATCAAGTATTAAACATCTGTGCTAAGACATTATTAGTAACAAATCACGTGTTGTAATCCATAATGTTCTGTGAATATCTGCATCAAGTAATAATGTACTGAGTGTCTAACATAATGTAGTACAAAATATGTAAGAAGGATAGTCTACAATACAGATATAAAAATATATATATATTTCAGTGGTGCTTAGATCAGTTGTTGTTTATTAAAGTACCTCCAGGATTACATACAATCCAAAATACTGTGTCAGTACATTCTGAAATATTTGAAGGTCAAACCTACCCTTATCTGATAAAGATGAACTGCAAAGTGCTAAAAAATAAATTACAAAAAAATTATGTAAAATCCCCAATCAATAACTGTGCATATTTATGCATATAAATATTAGGAATCAGAAAGAACTACTTTTTAAAATTAAATATTTCAAAAGTCAACTGCCAAATTCCAGCTTTGCAAGTTTGCTTTTTCCCTGCCAAAATAAAAGGGTTCAGATTCTCACCTCATTAATTCAGCAATAAATTGTGAACACATAACAGAAATATGCTGACTTTGTCCCAGCAAAACTTCAAACTGGAATTTGAGCTACTGGGTCAAGCTCTGCTCATGATCCAATATGTGTTTGATGTAAGTCCACTGACTTTAGTTCAAATATTGCCGCTAGATGATTTGTCTACGGATTTAGAATCATCTCTGTGACATCAGATATTATTTCAATAGGATGACAGATTCATGGATAAGCAAGAAGTCTAAGAAGAAAATAATTAAAAGGAAGTTAAAAGTGAGTCAGTAAGCAGAAGAGAAAGTTTAGATCTCTGGAAAATAAGACCATGTCTTATAAGACAGAGACTTAGGGAGGAAAACAGGCAGACATTCCTAATACTCTTTCTCAGGAACAGCAGAGCATTTGATAACATCTAACTTCAAACAGGAACAATGATGGATATCCTTAATTGCTGCCATCCCTCCCGAAATCACCACAGTATGTGCAGGGTGACAAAGACAACACGATTCCTAGGTCATCAGTAGACTTCCAGCTCTGTCCTCTTCTTTAATGTGAGGAGTAGAATATGTCTTTGGGACAGATTTTTAGTGACTGCATCTCCCCTTCCCTAGTGGAAAGGGAAAAGAAGTATGTCCCTACATAGGCCTAGAAATATGCAAATGTGCAGCCACTTCTTGACTACTAAGGATATCTCTGAAATTTGAGCACAGCAGGAATAAAGAACTTGCATGAAAGAGACTCAAGAGAACACAAAAAAAAACATTGAAGGATTAAGAGTCTTAGAAGGCACAAAGCAAGTAAATACACAGAAACAGAATTAAAGAGTCAACGCAGTACTGTAGAAAGAGAGGGATGGTGTATGGCCTTAAAAGATGGCAGTAAAAGAAAAGGCAATAGTGTTGCAATGGAAGAGTGAAAATGGCTGAAATTAAAAACAGGTAACAATGAAAAGCAAATACATTAAGGATAATATAATACCATCTCTTTTTTTTTACTAAACATAGTTGTAAGGAATTAAATTCAAATAATCTCTCAAAAATTTAACCAGAATACACAGAAACGTAAGCATCTACCTCAGTCTTTCACTTCTAGTCTTTGTAGCTAACTCTCAGTTTAAAAAAACCCTGAAACTTCATACTTCTAAAAATTCGCTAAATGGAAAAGATCAAAGTAGACCATCAGGATTTGATACATAAATCAAATGAAAATTAATTTCTAGTACTATATCTAAATGCAGCCCTGCTCTTGAAATATGCTCATGCCTTCATTTAGCTTTACTTGTTACAGTAGACTCTTCTCAGCAGTACAGTGAAGCACATTCTGAAGCATACTTCACAGTTAAATATGGACAGTTAAACAAGCCTCTAAATCTAAATCTGAAGGACCAGCTACATACCATTGTTATTCTTGCTCTTGGCTCAGAATCAGCATTCTGGCCTACTACAGATTTGTGTGCTTATTCAAACTTAGGGACTATCTCGAGTAAGCACAACCTAACCAAATGTATAAGTGATGGCACTGGTTCAATACCCAAACATACCAAACAGTATTGTCACATTTCTGGATATAGCTTAGACTCCCCATCTTCCTGGTAAAGTCAGTGGAACTACATACATAATAAGATTTGCAGGACCAGATCTGCAATTTACTGCTTCAGGAGTTAAGACCATATCCTGCAAATATACAAGAACTTAACTTTAAGGATGTGAACATTTCCACAGAAATCAGTGAGCTTGCACACACACTCAAACTAAGCATTGTAGAAATTTTGCAGAGGCATTAATTCAATAAAATAAAAGCAGCTTTGCAGTTCACCTTTGATAAATATTATTTATAAAAACAACATCTTTCCAGTTAAGTTCGAACAGAAAAAAATTGACAGAGGAAACAATATAATTTCATTTCAATGTCATTTTGGAAGACACAGTGAGGACAAGGCAATAGGAAAGAGTGTGGTAGCTTATTTCTGGAATTTCTTGAGTCTTTTAGCTGCCTCAGGGCTTCACCTTTCCCTGCTCTTGGAAAAACAGCTACTGATTTGAATGTACTTCTATAGTTCTCCAAACATAACCAATGTTTAAAAGAGAAATCCAAGGGAGGTGGCACTTCACTGGGCAAGAACACTGTCCACTCCCTACAGTGCAGCACACAGATTCCACAAGCTCAACAGCCCCTCTCTCATCTTTTCCTTATTTCATTTACCCATCCAGTGGGATCTTATGAAATAAAACAAAACCTAAAAAAAACAAAATAAAGTGTGAGAAATCATGCTTAAAAAAAGAAAAAAAGTCAAAGTAAAATCAATACAAAAGACCAAACACAAATGAATACTTGAAAATCAAACACATACACATAAAAAGCATTTGAAGCATACATAAATTACATAAAAACTGTACATGAATTTATGAAAATGATGACATTACCTCTATCTTGTGGCTAAAGATTTTATTTGTTAAATAAAAATGCATAATGTGTACTATTTATTTGTCTTTAACATATCAACATAGATTGAGCTGTAATGCAGCAAGTCTAGAATTCTGCAGCCAGGGACTGTACAGACTGTGGGTCAGAAAAACCTCAGCCAGGTGCTCTGCCTTGTGCCAAGGCTTATGGTGAACAGCCCAATGTGCACAATCAAGTTTTCTGCCTTTAGTTTGGTACACCAATTACTTGTAGGTTATCCCACTATGCCACAGATTTACTCTAAGTAAATCTGCCAGGATCCTCTCTAACTTTCCTTAGCTTTGTGCACATCATCCTTTTTACCTGCTCTTAACAGGCTGCTGCCCTTAGTGGCATCAACTGCCTCTGTAATGGCAGAAAAAAGTGGAGCTGGGGGAAATGTTAGTCAATTATCTTGAAATAATTTGTATTTAAATATCAAGAGGAACTTAATAATTAACAACTAAATATGATGGCACATTGAAATACATAAAAATCCCCAGCATGTGTTCTGCTATGAGATGAAGGAAAAATCTATCTCCCAAAACTTACCTGACTGGCTGAGAATATTTTTAAAAGCTACGTAGGGTCCTGTGTGGAATTCAACTAGCTGACTTTATGGCACAAATACTTCCTAGAGCAGCATTGCCTTACCCAGTCTGTTGTTATCTGATGCGGTTGAGTTATTATGTACATCACTGTTGACAGCCACCATTACTTGTTCTAATGACATTTGAGAAAAACACATGTAAGAGTTTTACTATTAGTCAGCAAATGTAAACTTCAGTAGTAGCTTTTGTCTTGTTTTTTGGGCTTTTTAACCTTGTTTTAATAAGTTCTCAGTGTTTGTGAAGACTGAAAGCTTACCCATACTCCACAGAAATCTAAACAATTCAGACCCAAATCTTTATTTGCTTTCAACGAATGGGACTTACATTATCAGCTTCAAGAGAATTTAAATTTCACTGTCAGTAGCAATGACTGATTCATGCACATTGTGTTTTCTTGTTTGCTTCTACCCTGGAAGTAGGTAATCACACATACAGACACTGAACTTGCTAGCTTTGTACAATCCCACATTCCCAAAAGTGTGTGGCAAAATGCCTTTTCTTTGAAACAGTTATTAAGTTCTCATGTAAGGTGCCAAAAACCCCCAAAGGAATCTGCTAATTCACAGACAAAAATAGAGTATCAGTTGAAGAAAGCCTCATTTCAGAACAGTAAGCAATTACCTGAAGGATGTTTAGAAGCTATGTGTTAGAAAAGGAGAAATATCATCGGAGTTTTTAGTAGTCTACAATTAAGTCTACTGCATGGGTGCTATTTTCCTCTTGAATTACCTAAGTCATTCAGACCTCTCCTGGAATTTTGCTTTCTTAAATATAGGAGATTGCATATGTTCTTGGCAACTTAAGACAAAGGACACGTACATGTATTTACATAAAATCACACATTTATACCACACTTTTAACACCAGAGCAAATCATTGCAAGGGAAAGGTTTTTTGACTTTTATATTATTCCTTACCTGGTCTTCTGCAGTCACAGTGAAATCATATTGCTGTATTTTAAGACACCTCTGAATTTTAATTAGAGAAATTGTCAACTAATGAACTAATATTTAGTGTACAGTACACAGGCAAAACATAGGTACAAACCAGATCTGCTTACAACTCCTGCAAACTTCACATGATAAGTCATGATGGGAGGGCAGGGATAGGGGGAAGGTGGTACTGTTATTTTAAGGAAGGCAAGCTGATGTGTTCTTGTAAACCACCAGAGATGCTTAGGGAGATGGTTTAGTGGTGGGTTTTGTAGTGTTAAGTTAATGATTTGACTTAATGATCTTAAAGATATTTTTCAACTGAAGTGATTCTATTATTCTATATTCTTAGTTGCATTTGAGTGTATTTTAGTAACCCTGGTAACAACACTGGAATCTATAACAGCCATTATGGGGGAAACCTCAGACCTATGACTGAACAGTCTACAGGAATCAAGAAGTCTACAAGAGGAAGGGAGTCTGCAATTCCTATCGAAGGCAGAAAAATTAATCACAATAAAAACATCTTCTAAAGAAAAAACTTATTAACAGAAAAGAGTCAAAAAAGAAAAGGAAGAAAGGAAAAAAGTGAAAGAAAGAGAAAGGTGAAAAAAAAGACTAGAGTCTATTAATTTTTATCACTAAAACATGGAAAGAAACCAGGTACAGTACATAGAAAAGAAAAGGATATATGAATACAAAATAATTGTGGGGAGTGAGGCGGAGTGGGACAATGGAGCAAGGAAACAGGACAAATATAAAGATGCAGAAACTGAACAGAAGTGTTTTAAAAAAAACCTTCATTTGTACACTGGATCTCTGACTATTTGGAGACATTGAGCTAACAAAGGCAAAATATTATGGGCAGTAGATATTTAGAAGGTGATTTCTTGTGTTCTAACTGCCAGCTTCAATTTGACTTCGCAGAGTTCAAATGGAGTCAGTTAAGCAGAGGCAAAGCTTGATTTTGGCTTGAGTTGCTGCTGAGGTGCTAGATTCTGAGTTTAATATTAGTTTTAAAAGTACACTGCTGTTATATAAGCTGCCACTCAGACTTGTAGAGGAAAGTACACTAAAGAATAAAAATAAAAGAACATCAAAATGAAAGTGGAAGACAGAAAAAAGCCATTCATCTTCCCTGTACAAGGAATGACAGAACTTCATTCACCCTTTAAAAGAACATTATGTATCTGTCTCTCTGAAATGCAAATTTGTCCAAGACAGTAAAGAAAATAATAAGTAGTTTAAAATGTGATAACTTTATTTCCAATAGCAGCTCTTCATTCAAAAAGCTTTGAAATCAGCACTGAATTAATTATTAGTCTTTAAACAAACATCATAAAGAATCTGGAGTACACTATTTTAGGAACATCAAATTTAAGCCTAACTGCTTAATAGAAAGAGTAGTTTGAATTATATTATTAATAAGGATCCAGTTAAGCCACCAGTGAGGCTTTTTTTTAAATCCTACTTTCTAGAAGTAACACAGTTGACCATCTCATGAGTTTTACAGACCTGTATCTCAGATATTGGATGATCTGTACTGTTCTGAGCGTTTACTCCAATTGGGATCTGGATAAAATGTCAACAACTAACTGTTCCCAGCTTTTCAATTCATTAGAGAGGAAAGCATGAAAGGAAAAGTGTAATAGCAAACCCCTTACCTTTAAACCTACAGTACTGATTTTGAAAGAAGAGCCTTTAAATATGCTCCTTTTTAAATGTAAAGAAGCCAATTTTTTTCCATCTTCAATCAGCACAAAACAACAAAACTGAGCAGTCAACAGCATCATAACATCATACACATCATTATATCTAATTCACATATTGGGGAAAATCACGGTTCTTGAGATAGTCACATATTCATGGACTCAATTTCTACCTATCCCAAAAATTTCAGTCACACTTCTTCTCACTGGTTATGTTCCCTACAAGCCACCACCTAAGTAATTCAGGAAGGAAAATGTTACATGATGGTCATCTTCTGAACTTTCTTCACAAAGCAAGATGCTAAATTTTAGTTGCCTAAAATCCTTCTTGCTCCAACAGGATTTCAAATACTATATTTCAATGAGTTGTAATAAACTGGAGGTCTGAAGTCAGACTTTCTTGGTAAATACCAACCTGACCTATACTCTGTCAGAATAAATAAAAGTTTCCCATAATGATGACTTAACTGAATACAAAACTAAGTTTTGTATACTCACATCCCACTTGCCAATTATGTCTCAACATATGAGTTGCATAAATTTGGAGACCATGTATCTAAATCAAATAATTAAAGAGAAAGTACAAGCAAAAGATGCACTAAACTGAAACTTTCTATGATGTTAACATTCCATATTCTCTCTTCATCAAGGGCAAAACATTTATTCTAATATTGCATAATGTTTGCATAAGTTTTATTCAGAATATTTTTGTGGCATTGATCTAAATAAATCATTTGAATAAAAAATCAATGTACATTTTACTTTTTCTAGTGTGGAGTAATTTGAGCATGCATGGCATGTAACTCTTCATTCTTTTTACATGAACTGTGATTTATATGGAGACAATTCAAGCTGATGACTGGAAGGGAGAAAGGCAAAGGTAAGATGCAGTTGCATTACTAAAAAAGTAGTCTTACAAAATTTTTCAGTTTCTCGTTTCAAGAAGGAAAGAAAATGAAACAATTTATTCCTAGTTTTATTTGCTTCTTGGATCTGAGCCATTGCTTCAAAGAGCAGTGCTGGCTAATGCTGTGGCAAAATCAGGACAAAATGTCACCTAATTTTTGTTGGAAAGCAAGAAGATGTTCCTGGACAGCTTCTGCAGAATTTTTGATGCACAAGGAAGAATAATGTCTTGTCTTATAGAGTAATGCCTACACAGCAGCAGAAGATAAAATTATCTGAAGAAATATGCACATTTTCTTAGAATTTTGCAGATTTTACATGCACCAGGCTCAATACTGCCTTTTGTTTCAAAGCACAAGAACATAAAAATTCACTACAATTTTTTTCTTTCATCTAAAAATAGTTTTTACCCCATGAAGTACTAAGACCATATTTTTAATTCATATAGTTAAGAGCTCTAATGACAAGCATAAAGATTACTTTTTTAACCTAAGGATAAAAGCATGTATAGAAGACAAACAAATCAACTTATTAGAGACCAGGGAATCACAGAAAATTCTGTATCTAAATTCAACATTAGTCTCTACTTTTTGACCAAATTTTCCTGTAACTGAATTTACTTAGTAAATGGGAAAACTAGGACCAGAAGAGACTAAATAGTCTGACCCATGAAATTTTACATCAAGATAAAGAGTTTTGACCCTCCTATATGCTCCAATTACTTACAACAGGAAGGCAGCAGACAATCATATTAGACTCAGACTATTTATAGTAACCCAAAGCTAAAAAGTTTCTTCAAAATATACAGTATCTTATAAAGATTTCTCTTCCACTATAACTGTCTCTTCCTCTAATGTCTAAATTTATGCTTCATAGATAAGGATACATAAGCTTGTAATTTTATGGATGTTTCCACCTGTATTAGATTTCCAAATAAGCATAATAAAATTGTAGTAATCAACATTGTAGTATTGCAACCGGTATTCAAACTATTTAATTGCTGGTTTCATTAATCTAGAAGTTCATGAAATGAGAATGGAGGTCAAACTGAATTATACATACTTAGGTATAGAACCTCATAAAGCTGTTCTCAGTGTAAAAGAATTTAGAACTAAGAGATGGTAAAACTGGACCTTTATACTCAACATTTTAGAGACCAAAAATATTTTGGGTTAACAGTTCTCTACACCATTAACAAGGATGATTTAATGTCTTAATCTGTTTTTCTTTAGTTTGATTTGGACTTTTGATTTTATTTCCTAGTATGATGCATTGGATATGATGCTCATTTTCCAAGCAGGCAGCAGAAAAGAAAACATTTGTGCTCTGTTCTCTTGAAGGAGAAAATATTGTATCTTTCTCAATAAGAGTCATTACCCTCATGACTTCCAGTGCAATATCCAACAGAAATTCCCTTTTACAGCACTGCTGCTCATGCTGTAGTTGTTTTGCTTTCTACTGATTAGTGAGTCAAGGACATTAAGAGCTGAAGCTCAAACCACCATTGCTTAGAGACAGCCAGTATGTATATTTTACAGAACTTCTAATTCAGGGACAGTTAAAGGAAAAAAGGGAGAGTGTGAATAAGCAACTGCTCAGAAACTGAAACAGAACCCAGCATTAACAAGAGCTCCCCACAGAACCACAGAAAATGTGCATTAGTAGAAACCCAACTCACAGGAAAGAGTCAAGCAATTACTATTTGCATATGCATTTAAAAAATGGATATCTGAGAGTTATTTTACACTTCGTTTGCATGACACTGTATGCCTGAGAGATCAATCAATAAATCAAGGGATGCTTTCTCAAAGCTGCCTGCAAGTACTTGAAAAGTCAAAGCTCTTAGGAAAGAAGGCCCTTTACCTTATGTCTTCCCTATAATTTGTGTTTAAATGCACTCATTGGTATGCATGTAAAATACAGAAATGCTACTACACAGCTAGAATTTTGACAAGCGTCAGTTTACAGCCAGAAGAAAGATCAGAGCACTTGAAGGATGCAGCATAATTATGTCTTGCCCCTTTGAAAAAGAGAATCACTGTCAATTTTTGAAACCATTCTGTCTCTACCCAAATATTGAAGGCAACCCTACCATTCAGTTATCTTGAGTAATTCCAAATATTCTGTATTTTCAATATATGACCTTTTAATAAGACCTGGCAAGAGAGTTTTTATGTACAAATTAGGGAAATAATATTGCTTGTTACACTACAATAGGAGTTATGGAACTGTATCACATATAATAATTTATAATGGGATTATTTTGCTTACTGTTCCCTTACAATAATATTAACACCTTTGATCAATTACCATTCTTACTGCTGTTATTGAGCAATTCTCCATCTTCCTTGCTATGACATTTTACCTTGTGTCTGAAATCTGATGCATTCTTAAAAGATGCATCTCATAATCACTCAGTGCTGCTAGTAAAAAAACAACTGCCTTCCTTTACAGTCACTACTAATAAGTACTAAGTACTTCCACGTGGCAATTAACAATTTTCCTTAAAAAAACTCATAATTACCTTGATTGTGGTCAATAATCAAGATAATGGACTGACAGCAAACAACCAAGAGCCAAATTCTAGTTAATCCCATTAATATTATGCTCCATGAAGATAAACTACATGATTTCTGTGCATCTCTTCTTCCATCTTCTGCAGACTTCTAAGTCCAGGACAAGAGATCACTGCCCCATTTTGATACAATCTTGGCTCAAATATTTCACCCTACAACTTCTCTCTTGATTGAAAACTTAAGATGTAGGTACCATAGGCGATCAGGCCCACACAGCATGTGTTTATAAGATGTTGGTTCTGATTGACAAACCTGGTCTAAGTCTATGACAAGGTAACACACTTAGTGGATGAAGGAAGGACTATGAATGTTGTCTGCCTGTACTTTAGTCAAGCCTTTAAAAGCATTTCCCACAGCACTCTCCTGGAGAAACTGGCTACTCATGGCTTATATGAGTGCACAGTTCTCAGGGTTAAAGACCATCTGGATAGCTGGGCCCAGAGAGTGTTGGTGAGGGGAGTTACATTCAGTTGGTGGCCAGTCATCAGTGGCTTTCACCAGGGAAAAAGACAAAAGAGTGAAAAAATGTCGCTAGTTATCTCTTACCACAAATACAATGTCACAGAATGGGAAAGAGACAACCTTCGAATTGCCATCCACTGAACCTTAACTAAAGTAGTCCTCGTCTGCAGTAACACATGGTCATTGAGGGTGTGAAGGATGAGGCAAAAGATGTTTCCTCCTGAACCTCAAGGTCTGGTTTTACATTCCTGAAAAGTCATCTCGAAACTTTGCATACATTTGTAGGCAGTTTGAAGAATGTGCGTTCAGGTCCTGCACCTATTTCAAGGCTCCATGAACATTTCTTTCTCCCTGGATGTTACAGTATATTGGAATCCCTCCCCAGTGCAGAAGAAGAATATTTGTAAGGAAAAATACTGCACAAAACAGTACTAATTGAAGCAATTTGAATCTTCCAAATCCCATCTACTTGGAGCTATTGTGAAAACTAAGTGCACTTACTCCAGTATAGCCTTGGTTGGCTTTACTCTGTTATCAGTTTTACATGGACACAAAATGGTTCTCCATTCAAAGAAGCACTCTTCAGAGGATACACCAAGAAAAGGGGAAGGAATGAGGTCTTGGGAAAAGGGAAGTTTCCACTCTTCGTATTTATGAATTCTACCTCTTACAGCACCCTTTTGATGCAACAGATCACGTCCATTTAATGTGCTAATTACACCTGTATTACAGCAAAAAGCCCCACCTGTAGACCCAGGCACTTTAGAGTAAAAGTAACAACATTACTAAGCGATACTATGTGATTATAAATTTAGTTAACATCAAATAAATGAGACGTGAATCTGTAGTAGATACCATGTGTAATTGCCATAGCTGTTGGAGCATGCTATTAGCAAATCAGCGAATAATACTGTTCTCTTATTTGAAACTGTATTCCTCCAAGTGGAGTGCATGTGTTTACATCCACATCTGGCACACAGGATATGTTATATGACTTCAAATTTTTGTTTGAATGCTCTTCATCTGCCCAAGAGTGCCAGCTACCACTGACACACTAGGAACAGAAACTTCCAAGGTGCTTAAACAGAAATAGAAATATCCTTTCCCTTTCTGTGCAAGTGAAACAAACTCCTGTCCTGTTACCAGGTCAAGTAAAACCACTCTCCAGCATATTACTGTCCTATAATTTTGTAGAGACAGAACCAGGAAAGGAGTATTTCTTTGCTCAGTTATCACTTTAGCATTGCTGAGGTGAGCCTTCTGAATTTCCCTCTTTCTACACAAAGAATAATGTAAATGCATTAAGGTTAACAAAATGCTTGAAATGCATTTGAAATAAACAATATTTCATCTGAAAGCAGGTAGATTGATGCTTTCCTTGGTTACAATTCCCCTAAAGGCACCATATAAGAAAAGCAGAGTCCTCAGTCTTCACAGTCAGACTGACTTTTCAATCAATAAGTAGGCATACCAATACACCTGACTCTTCTTGGGTCCAGCAAACAGAAGGCCTACTTTTGGGCTCCAGAAACTAAACAGGTTCCAGCCTGCAACAACTGCAGGTCAGGAGTACATGGAACCTGGCAATGCTTTGGCCATGATGCTGCCAGTGTTGGCCAAGGTGATTTTCTCCACTTCTGCTACAGCCACTGCACAAAGAACCAACCACAGAGCTAACGCTTGCCTTTCTTTCATAAGATAGGGTTCCCATCTCATCCCCATGGTTCCAGCCTCCTCCCAAAAAATAAACTCAAGACTTACATGGAGCAAGGGTACTGCAAACTATAGCTTGAATGACCCCTTCATACCTGACTAATCATGTGAATTGAGACACTCAGACGATGTGGAACAGACATACAAGAAGATGCAAACAGTAGTTAACAAGCCACAATCTCTGTGGTGTAAATGCTATGTGCAAGACTACTTGCTTCCAGGCCCATGTGCTAAGGTAAAGACTACAAAGACAATGAGGTTCAGAGCACATATTTGCCAGTAAATAAAAATATGCAAGGGTGTATTTTATTTTCTTTTATCCACAATTATTTAATCTATATTAATGTAAGTTTACTATTTTGACCTAAGACAAACAGCACTCTCCAATAAAATGTTCTAGTACATTTCAAAGGAGAGCATGTGTCAAAATTTTTTTTCAAGTACTTATAGGGCCATCCTGCTTGAGGAATGAGGGAGAAGTGAGCTTTAAACCTGTGGGCACAATCTATGCCTTTCCCTAAGGGCCAGAGAACATACCCTAGTCCCATTGTCTTTGATGGCACACTGGTAACCTCTAAGACTGCTGTGCATTGCCCCAGAACCAAGTCAAATAATACAGTATATGCAAACCACACACTGTGACTACTGTCCAGAGAGACCACTTAAGAGATAATACGCAACAAAGTTATTTCTGATTATATGAAGTTAATTGGAAGAGGTGAGTCAGTTATGTGAGATGCATGCTATTATTGCAACTGAATATATAATTTTCAAAATGGTTGTACCAGTATTTGTTAGTATAGGGCCCAGAAGTCTGGCATTTGGCCAATGGTAATTATTTAGGTGTGTTGCCATTAATTACTATTGATGGAACACAAGGCAATTTTTGACATTTTGTTCTATTGACAGATAAAAGCATTAAAGGTACTTGATAGCTTTTGTGATTTTACTCTTACCTAGACTGGAAAATAAGATGTTGATTGAAAAAATGTTACAAAACTTAAAAAAAACCCCACCCAAACTACATACAAGCCTAAGTCGAAACACAAGGCTTGCAACATCTCCTTGGATATACAGCTAGGTTTGCTTACACCAATGGATTCATAACAGTTGCTTCACAATGTATTTGTAATGAGCAAACCAGGACAGCAATTTACGTTCTCACATAGTTATTTAGACCATTCAATTTTTTCAAATATTTCAATAGAAAAAAATCCCTTTCAAGTTCTGTTCAAAGCCCTGACATTAATTTCCCAGATTCATATGAGAACATCATATGCATCATTAATTATTTATAATTTTGACTGTATGTATATTTTTTCAATCAAAAATGTATGTATCCATGTATACACAAATATACATAACAGGATATATACATCCTGAAAAAATAACTGAAACATATGTAGCATTTTATAATGACGTCTGTTCTAAGACTAAATAATCAATCAGGTATATCTAATAATAACATTCTTTACAGCTTAGTCTGAATAGCTTTATTATCTCACCTTCATTGTCGCAGTCTTGCAATGAAAGCCATATTTGATCTACCAGACCAACTCCTTTTACTTCACCATGAACTGGAATGGAATGCATTACCATTAATGCAATTAAAGTCAAGGGTTTGGTTTGCAATTGCCAGTGCTACTCATTTTTAAATTTATAATTCTTCATCAATTGCTTTATTTTTCTTTCTACACTGAAGAAGAGAAAACATCCATTCTGATACTTTCAGATTGTTCTCATTTCAATTTTTTCACCCATAACCATCTATAACACGAGAAAAACTATCATTAATGGTATTTTTTGGACTAGATTTTACCAGACATAACTTGCACATGTGATTTAGTGCTATAGAAGCACACATCATTTAAAAATATTTATTAAAAATTGGAAGATCATGCTTTATGATAAGCAGCATGGAGATATTCTTCAGTCACTGGCCAAATTCTTCTTGGTATATATTCTTGGCACGCAAAGACAAAATTGTGGTACTAATAGTCTGCACAAAAGTCAGAGTCAAGGCTTAATCATACTGCACGCAGCATTTTTTTACTTGGTGTTTATGGTTTTGTCCAGGACTTTTGCTTTTGATGGGTATCACATAGAGGCAAACCCCTTACTACTTAACATTGAAACAGCTTGTACAGCACCTGGCGCTACTTCTCACACCCAGTACTGAAATTAACCCATAACCAACTTGTGCTGCCTAAAGCTTCTGCAAGTGCCCTCTGTTGCGCCAGAGACACACCCTGGTGTTCCATTGCTGAAGGCAGGAGGTACACATGCAGCTAAACAACAGGTATCCACATCTCCCTCTGTTCTACTCCAAGGTACCTCAGCATGTGGCATCACATAAATATGGACAGAAGAATTGCAAATTCAGTGCTTAGTATTCTTTGCAACATGAAAAAAGATTAACTTCACATGCAAAGGCAGCAGATCTGTGGCCAGCAGACCTGGACATAGATTATTAATTCAATGTAGGGACAAACATCTACAAATAAAAAAATATATAAAAACAAATCCCAGACAAATGGCAAGGCTCAATTTAAATAATCTATTTAAATTATACTGCTTAAAAATTTGTGTAACTGCACATTTATATATATATGTACATACAAACTCCATCCAACATATTTCATATGAGTCACTGAAGAGCTTTTTCCTTGCAAATTACATTAACATAAAAAAAACAGCAATAGAAATAGATTTTCTATTACTAGCATTTTATGAACACCATAAAATCAATAGAATATATAAAGAATTGGTTTAGGTCATATTAAATATTATGTCAGTAGAATGAGCAAAGTGAACTGTGGACATTCTTTGACTGATTCAGGATTATGACCAACAGCAAATCTGGATCCATCATGTTCAACAAGTGTGAATAATTTCATAATATTCTATAATAAAGCTGAGCTCCAGAAGCTTGCTCCTGGAATTATTATGATAACTCTGAACTATGTCATGAGTTTTGACCTTTATCTTGTCCTGATTTTCCTAAAAGGCAGGAGAAGGCAGAAATGATGGCCTGAATGTTATTTATTACTTTTCAGCCAACAAAAAAATTATACTAGACCAAATTTTTTATCTCGTGTAAATATATTCAGCTTATTCTACTCAAGTTAACAGATCTTAAATATCGCTTTAAAGTTACAGAATTTAATTTTCAAAAAGCAGACACTGTAAAGCAGTATTATGTCTTTGGGAAAACTAAAGCAATTAAGGAACAATACACAGCCTTGCTTGTTTCTTGACAAAGCATCAAACCTCTATTTTGGCAGCTTATTCAGAAAGAAAATGCTTGGCTGAGAGAATACTCTAACAGGATTCTAAACAAAAGATATTAAAATATTTTTCTCTATTTCTGTCTGTTTAGATATTTCTCAAAACAGGAAAGATATTTTACAGGGACAAATATTTCCCCTGCCATTGAAGGAGCATTGTTTCCTTTCCTGAAATTAAAATACTGGATCTGGTACTCCCCTTAGGATTTACAATATAACTTCAGGAAGAAAGGTTAGTTAATGAGCATGTAACAGTTCATGTAACACTGAACTTAATTCTAAATAAAGGGAAAAAAAAGTATCAAAAATCTAGAAAAAAGGCAGACAAAAACCATATTAATATTTTTAAAAATATATATCTTACTAGCACCTCTGGAAAGCAAACTACCAAAACACATAAAGAAGTATCATTGCCTATGCAATGGAAACAACCTTTCCTTTGCAAAGACAGAAAATTTTCTGAAATTCAACTCTGTTCTACAAATCTTGCAAAATCAAATAATTTATATATAACACTGCTTAACAGCTTTCCTGTCCATAATGTAACCACAGTATAACTGCGGATAGGATGGCAGGGGAAAAGCCCACCATGTCTGACATGACGCTGCTCACAATAGCAGCACCCTTGTAGTTGGATCAGAGCAGAGTCCTCTCCAGTAATAATGTCACTTTCTGTCCGAGTCCAACTGTGCTAAGAGTTATTGATGACAATCTTGAATAAAATAGTCATTATATCTTCCAGAACACTCCTATGACTGGACAAGGGTTGTAAGAAGGACAGACACCAAGCAGCAGTTCTGACCTTGAAAGAAAACTATTGATTGGATTTTGCCTTGTGAAAGGAAGGAGGGAAACTGAAACCAACCATTCTGAATCATTAATGAGCTCCCACAGCATGTTCCTAGCCCCAGGTTTTTACATATCCATGTGCATTTTTTCTTTCGGCTTCCTCAAAACTAGCCCATATGCAAGCTATACATTAAAAGAAACTATAAATTCATTCAAGACAACATGAAGACAACCTCTAGACAACCACTCTAAGTTTTGTGTATGTCAGACTGTGTAACATTTAACCATATAAATGTTACATATACTTTTAAATACACACACATGTATACATATATATATATATGTATGTGTGTGTGTGTATGTGTTTACTCATGTTATGTTAATTACAGTAAATAAGTAAAAGATGCTATTAATTGCCTGTGCTACTACTATGCTTTTGTTTATACCACTGAGGCATCATGTGACTTTCCAGTCTTTTGATAATTCCTAGGACTGAAAGAGCTTTGAGCTTATTTTCTATGAGGAATTTGCCCTAAAAAAGGAGATGTTTAGGTTGTTGATTTTTAAAAGAAAGCTCTTTATAGAAGGAAACAAAATAAAATTATATGAAGAGTTATAATTTGTGTGGCAGGAAAAATTCAAATAACTGCTGTTTTGTATTGATTAGGACTAAAGTGATAGAGAGAAGTAAATGGGGAGCAAAAAGCCTACTATTAGACAAAACATAGGAAGGTGTGTGATTATTTTCTATTTATTTATCCTAAATTGTACTCATCCTCCTTCTTACTGAGTTTTCCCTCCTCAACATATTCCTTAGTTTTTCTTCTACAGCCTCTTTTCCTACAAATTGTCTCCAACTGCTTTTCTTCAGTAGGTCCAGCCACAGTGCTATTTACTGTAACACCAAACATCCTCCTTTGCTCTTGTTTCATCTAGCAGTCCTAAAGAAAATCATTCCCTATTAATGGACTTCTACACAGAAGTCATAACTTAGTTTATAAAGCTAATTTTCTGATACCTTTATTAAACAAATCAACCGTGTTAAAAACGGGAAACTATTAAGCCAGGATTTCTTTTTAAATACGTACAAACCATGTGAGCTTGAAGAAAAACCTCCAACAGCCAAATGATCATTGACTGTAGAAATTTCCTCTTAAAGAGACGCAACCCACCAAAAACCAGCAGGGTGCAAATACGAAATGATTTTTCTGTTCACCATCCACTACAAGAAGGAATAAATGTGATGACTCCTGTCTTCACTGTCACACAGCAGTGCATTAGCAGAAGTATACAGACTGTGTCAGCACAAAGGAGTACACAGTGTTGTCCAAGACAGTGAGTTCACATGTGAGAGAAAGTGGTTACTTTCAAAACATCCATGTGATTAGTTTCCCTTTAATTGCCAATTACCAATACTTTCACTGTCTAGCAATTAGAAATGCCATCTTTACCAAGGATATTATGAGAACATTGACAAAGGTAGGAATTGCTACTGCTGGAATTAGATTCAGTTGCCTTCTACACGAATAGGATATAAAAACTCACCACAGTAACACTGCAGCTTCTTTACTTAATAATTACAGAAATAATGTCATGAGATATTACGTCATCCATTATCTTACACCAAGTATATAGAGGATTAAAAATTCTATTCTGGAATAATTGCATTAAGCAGGAGATTATCCCTTTAGCCCTGAACTCTGAAATACACCACCTCTGTTCACACCATGGAAATACACATTTTTGTATCCTAGTAAAAAAAAGTCCAAAAAAGATTAAAAAAGCATAGGTAAGAAACCTATACAATGATACAGACACTCATTAGGTAAGAGAGAAAGAGATGAATATAATACGCAAAGAACAATGAACAAACCTACTCTAGCAAAGCCAGAAACAAATGCACCTTCAGTGCTAACACAGAACTGCTGTATGAACACACAGTAAGTTCAGCAAGAGCTTTACAACAGGAATTACATGGTGCTACACAAAAAGAGAAGAATCATTCACAATATTTTTGTTCAATTTACATTTGTGCTTTAGCTCTGTCCCAGAAGATTCAGGCAATGAATGATGAGGTCTTACAATGCCATGAACTGGCAATAACTAAATGCCATATCCAAAGGTCTATAACACCTATGAATTAAATCTTTCTGATAAAACCAGAAAAATAATATTCTAAATCAAAAGACCATTATTAAATATCTCATTCCCATTACATTTCAAATTAAAAGCCTTCCCACTTTGGTTACATGGCTGTGTTTAGCCCCATGGCTGTTTTTATACAAAATCAAGGAGGAATAAAAGGCAGTAGAATATATCTCCATAAGAAAAGTTTACAGTCTTAGTTACAACTAACTACAGGTCAGAGAGGACTTGTAATAATTTGCAAACAATTATCTCATACAATCCTATGGATAAAGTGATTTACAGACCAAGGGCAAAATTTTCCCCTTCTATGCATGTTACTAATCTGATATCTGTGGAGTCTATCACAGTGCTGATTCTGCACTGATAGGTGACTCCTATTTCCATCAGTGGAGTTTGTGGTGCTGAAAAAGCACTAAGACAGGCTAGGGCAAAGAGATTTGTCTCACTGCTGGTTGAACCCTACAGCACCCAACACCATGACAGAACAAGCCATGCTTCTAATTTTACACAGCTGATCCACAGTTCTAATCAGCTGCTTCTGTATGAACAATGATTTGCACATGGTGGGTGAGAGAAGCCTCATTTTTGCATTCATTATTTTAATTGTACATATTGTACACACTGAAATTCACTGTATTCATTGAAATAGAGAAAAGTCTGGCTGTTGATTGCATTTGTTACTGTATCCTTGGATATGTTCACATCCAATCTTGTGGTTGAATGCCACTGTACAGACAGAGTTTTGCTATCTCACCTTCCAACATTTTTGATCCCATAATTGCTGTGATAAGAGAAGCACATTTCTTGGCCCTGCATCTTTAGCAACATTGATCTGGCCTTGGTGCATCCCAAGCTGAAGGTTAAATATTTTAATTTTTCTTTCCTTTTTTTTTTGTTTTCTTAAAAAGGTGTGTTGGAATTCAAGATTGCAGATTCAGTGAGGGGCACCATGAAAAACAGGTGACTGCAGGACACTATTAATAACTAAGCAGCAGGACATCACTCACAACAGAAACACAGATGTCTTCCTCTGGTCCCATGATATTATTTTGAAACACAGATAGCTGCTGGTATCAAATTCCACACTAACAAACCAGCTTCATGACCATACAGTTCCACTGACTGCAAGAGCTTTATTTCAGTTTGGCAGCCTTTAGAGACAGGAAAAAAGCTACATTCCCAAGCTTTCACTCTGCTGTTACTGAGCTCAGAGCAGCTCTTGGGCCCAGTCATGGTGGAAAAAGTCTGGCAGTGTTTGCAAAATACTTGTAAAGGTTGCATTTTCAATGCCATCTACACTTAGATAAAGCTCTTCCATTGTTGTTCTGCAATACATTATCTGGCCTCTCTCTCATGTCATCAGAGATGACACCCCCCACAGCTCTCAATCCTCTCCCCTCAGGGTTTTCTTTTGCTTTCATTCCTTTCTTCATTCACTTTCTTACTGATTTTTTTTTTTTTTTTTAATTTCTCTTCATGATATCAGAGACCATTTCAAAGCCTGGTTGGGCTTTCCCCACACAGACAAGAAATCACACTATGCCTGTTTTTGTCATGCTTCCAACAGAACTGAAGTGAATCTCACTTTCCTCATCACAACCAAGTATGGCATCTTCAATCCCAGCAACTCCTATACAGCTCTGGGCTCCTATCTTAGTCCCTTCACACTCTTCCCTTTGTATTCAGAATATAATAAATCCTTCCAATACAAAATTGGAAAAGGGTGTGATTTTTACCTTCTTTGGCTTGTCTCCTCTTAGTTACACAGCAACTTTTTCCTCTTTCTTCATCACAACTTCAGAAATTCCCTACCTGCACACCTTTTCTAGTCTTCTCACTTGGACCTGAAGTCCTCCTCTTCTGTATTTCCTGCCTCTATTTTCACATCTCCCTCACTCTCTTCATCACTTCTCAGGTCATCTTGTATAACATCAAGCTTGGGCTTTTTGGTTGTTTTGGTTTTTTTTGTTTGTTTGTTTGTTTGTTTTTTTCTAAAAAAAAAAAAAATCCCATCTGTCTCTGAAACTATTAACTGTGTTTCTCATTGTGCTCAATGAGTGATTTGCAGGAGGGTCACCCACTCTTATTCTTGGACTATTAGTCTTTTGACTAGAGTCACCTTTGTGTGTACCCAAAACCTTACTCAGCCCATGATAGTTGACCCATGACTCTTACTCTTGACCTATGACAGTTATTTCCTGCTATTTTAACATATCATTCAGCTTCTGTGCTTAGAGTTTTGCATGATTTACAGTTCAGAACTATTTGTTCAATCAAAACGGTCACACACCACACTTGGTAACCATACAATTATTGAATTCCTTACAGTCTATCTCAGGAAGGAGAAAATGTAATTTCCTTCATGAAGTAGTAGTCAAGATGACACTAGTATGTGGAATCTCCCATGACATGTACTTGCCGTGTAAGACAGATGAAGGTCTACACAAAGAACTAGAAAACATTATATTGCAGAAAAGGAAAATTGAATCTGTTTGCTGTGCTTGCAATAATCATGCAAAATCAAAGGAAGTTTATTTTCCATATTTTTCCATCCTAGATCTATCACCTTTTAGACCTTTCTGCATTATTATCAATCCCTTTTAGTGAAATTAAAAAAGAAAAATGTGCCAGAACAGCAATCACATTCCAAAAAATTTGCATCATAAGCAGTGAAGCCGTGTAGTATTTTAAACATTGATGTATTTGGTTTTTAAGACTAAACCACTACTTTACTGGATAAATTAAAACCATGAAGTTCTGCGAAATGAAGCAGCAAATTATTTTGAGTTACATTTAGGAGGATATTTATCTACCTGTCACTGACTGGCTATACACTAAAATAAGAATGCACTAGCATATGTGACAACAAATATGAATGTACATGAACCCTTCAGTCTGTGTAAGTAGGATTCATCAATTCATTCTATAACCTGTGTTGTGTCTACTACTAGGCTCATGCAGTTTTCTTACTGGCACCAGCAAAATACCATTTACTGCACCTTTTTTCCTTTACACACACACCAGCCAATTGGGTCAGCTGCATCTGAAGTGCAGCTAAGGGCACCCTCTGATATTTCAGTTCCTTAAACTCCCTCTTCCATAAGATTTTTGTAGCTAAGACAGAGAAGAATTGGTCCTGGTTCATATCTTGTCCAGAGCAGGCTCAGAAGAGACCTTATTACCTGGGGTTCTTCGCTCTTACCTTTTTTTAAGTCCTGCCATATTTGGAAGCAGTAATACCACAAACCACTCATATTTCATTCCCTATTTAAGAAGCTACTTAGGAATCACTCTAAGATGTCCCATTCATCCAGAATCCAGTGTTACAGTGCCAAGGTTAATTGAGGAGCTAAAGGCCAAGATTAAGTTCCACCTGTTCTCTGGGAGGATTCAGTTTCCGATGTTACTTTCCCAGATGTACATGGAAGATGACACAGTCAATCACAGTACCTCTGCCTGCAGTTCTTCTCTAAAGAAATGCTGACCTCCATCTACCTAAATGAGTCTGATTCCCATCTACAGTCATTTACTGGCAGAGCAGTTAAACGGGCCATAGCATTAAAAAAATATTCTGGCTCATTGACCTTTTTTTGCAATTTATGAAGGACACTACAACCATACCAACATATTTAGATACCAATGATGCATTCTATGCAGCCTAGTTCTTCATCCCCTTCAAAAATACCCCCACTTAGCAAGGCTACTACTTCAGTTTAAAATATCAAGACATCTCTTTGACTAGGTAACAGACACTGAATTCTGAAGCTGCCACTATAGCTGAAGGGTTTTTTAATTTTCCTCCTCACATTTAAGCAAACAATTTTGTGATCAAGTTGTTGTACTGTAAGGACACATCTCAATTAAAGCATTTCCATAATATTGCTCACAATCCTGATTGCATTTTCAGGATTGGAACGGAGGAGAAAGGTTATCAATAGTCACCCACAATGGAATGTAGTTGGAAAAAGATAGAGTACCTAACCACCTAACTCTGAAGTACCTAATTAAAATTGATATGATCTTGAAACCTAGGAGAGCTGAAAGAGGCACTAGAAAACCCTCAGAAGCTCTATGCCTCATTCTTAAAAAGCAAATAATAAATGACAGGAATTAATTTGGTGTGCACAGAGTATAGGAGCTCAATGGCAAGGATCATTGTTCCAAGGCCAGCTGGTTTACATAACAGTGCACATGAACATCCTTTTACTACCAGTGGTGGTCAGTGAGAACAGTGCCTAGCTTTACACTTCATCCAGTCAAAGAACCTGCTTGTAGAAGCATCAGTTTTACTTAGTAAAAACATTGTCCTGACTGCTGAGAGCAAATTAAAGTTTGTGAAAATTACCATGGCCTCAAAACCTAATCACTTAATTGCTAGGTGACTGTGATTAATACTGAATGTCTACTGTATCATGAACACTTTTCAGAGATCATAGATGGGTAACAGCCAAAAAGTTATGTGTTTGCATAAAGACTGCAAACACAAGGAATCCCTCTTCCTTTAGCACCAGGAGGGAACACACTGTCAGCTCAGAGATGCCACAGGCAACACCAGCAGGCTGGCAGAAAATGACAGTCTCATTCTTCTCCCAGAATTATCCACTTCCCACTATTCAAATTTGACACACTTGGGCCTGAACTGTGCAACTAGACAGGCATTTCCAGTCCCCACAGGAACATGCAGGCTTTGACTTAACCTGACCTGTCTGAACACACCTACCGGATTCCCAGAGGATCAGCTGTCTTTTCCACTGGATTCCCAGAGGAAGACCAGGCCCATCTACACCACCACTGGATCTTCAGAGGAAAGCTCCACCCTTCTACAGGATCACTGCTCCAACAGAACCACACCTGTCACTGCAGGAGGACTGCAGCCACCATTGAATCAGGACTGATACCAACACCCTGACCAACAGGTGTCAGGTCATATTCTGACTCTGTCAGTGGTTTCTTTTCTGGTTTGTTTTTTTATACTATTGCATTTGTATTTTTAATTTTCCTAGTAAAGAACTGTTATTCCTATTCCCATATCTTTGCCTGAGAGCCCCTCACTTTAAAAAATGTAATAATTTGGAGAGAGGGGATTTAAATTTTCCACTTCAAAGAAGGCTCCTGTCTTCCTTAACAGACACCTGTCTTTTCAAACCAAAACAAACATCTATCACCCTGCCTCTGACATGAGCCAAAAGCATCTGCCTGAGGGATTGTGTTAGCACAGAACAAGCGCATACCAGAACATTTTTGCCACACCACATCACAAAGATTGCATGTGCCAGAGGTGATATCTTTGTGCTTAATAGCTGTATCACTGAAACACACGGCTGCTGGGCAGGAACAGGCCCTGTGCCATCCACCTGACTCACAACCTGCACTCTTAAGGCACCTGGGCTTTACTAAGCCACTGGCAGGTTGCATGATTTCTTGTGATGGCAGCAGAATAATCTGCATTAATGTTTGCCTGGAGCATGCTGGGAGACGCCACTGCAAAAGCAGATGCAATGCACAAGCTTCAGGCACTATGAGAAGCTGCTACAACACCTGCCTAACTGGCAAGCCAGCATTCAAAAGTACAGAATGAGGAATTTAGCAGGGGACACTCTCCACTATTCTCCAAAATTACTGAGAGCAGTGAGAGCTTACAGGCCTCCAAGGCCATTGGCAGAAATATTTTGCTTGCGATAGCCACAAAGACACGATTTGACCTTCTAATTAGAAGGTTTAATTTGACCTTCAAACTACTAGAGAGACATTCAACAAATGCACAATTGCATCACAGCTAGCTGAAGACAGAAAACATGGACAGCTCATAGTGCATATCCCCACAAGCCACAGGAGAAGAACAGATAACAGTGCAGCTTCAGAAGCTGTGTGGCAGAAAACTCTAAGGGTCCAATAAAAGCAAGGGATGTCAACAGGTTCTGGTTCAGACTCTTGTGCAAAAAGGAATGTTATTATAATCACATTTCTGTTGCTGCCTGTTGCTACAAGTCACAGATGTAACTTTCTGAAAGGGCACAAACCTGTCCTGGAAGACCTTTGGTAACAAAAATTTCAGCTGCAGCCACCAGCTTCTATGCCTGAGACCTCCTGCATGAAATAAAGGGCTCTGGTAACTCAATTTACTGCTTTTTAAGGAATGCTTTTCTCCCAGTTTGAATTACTCACATCTACTGACCAGAACTAAAGTTAACATTTCTCCTACTTTAAAGACCATACATGGCATGTCTCCATGTTGGGGATGGCCCTGTCAAATGTGGAGGCAAATCTGTGACCACACTCCTCACAAGGGTTACAAATGGACTCCCTCCAGCTGCAGATGCTTCCACATATGCTCTACAGAAGAGTTGTGGCAGTACACATATTCTGCCACAACTGTAGGCTGTCCTCTTCTTATGAAAATGATGCCTTTAAAATCCAAAGTAGCTATGAGGGAAAAGGCCTGAGTTCTCAGACATGCCAGCTCTGTAGTCCCACACCATCAATGCTCAGAGCAGGCAAGAGGCAAAGGGGCTAATAGAGGGAGGAGGACCACAGTCATGACTGGCTGGCCAAAGTGCCAAGAAGAAGAGATACTTCATGACAAAGAGATTCATAGAACAGGCCAGAAGAACAGATTCATAGAATAGGCCAGAAGGGGCCTTAAATATCACCTGGTTTACACCTTTTTACCGTGGGCAACCTTCCACTGTCCCACACTGCTTAAAGCCCCATCCAGTTTGGCCTTAAACACTTCCAGGGATGAAGCATGCACAACTTCTCTGGGCAACATGTTCCAGTACCTCATTACACTCAAAGTAAAAAATTTCTTCCTAATATCTAAACTAAACCTACATTTTTCAGTTAGTTCACATATTTTGTCATTTGTCAGGAAAAGGTGAAGGACCTTTTATAAATACTTCTTGTATGTTTACATTACTCCACCTTGTGATCCAGGATATTCAGCCATGCCAGACAGTTGAAGGAACAGTGCATTAGCCTTTGACACCATGAATAAAACTAACATAGGCTAAATACTAGTTACTAGATAGTTTGCCCATTTTATTTCAATATAAAGGTTCTTGTTATATTGCTGCTTTTCTGACCTCTTTTTTAAGAAGCTTCAAAAAATCAAACAGAGTAAATGAGAAAGATTCTGCCCTATTTTTTTTTTTTTCATTTCAAAGACAGATCTCATTTTCATAAATCTGGTCATTTCCATGCTAGAAGTGTCATCAAGTCTTCCTAGTTTCTGCTAATGGCAAAGCAAAAGCAATAAATGGGACAAAACATGGCAGAGTACAAAACAGAAAGAATTAAGGACTCTTCTTTAGCAAGGCAATTCTGATTTTTGTGCAGAATACAAAAGAGGCGTCAGGACAAAATGGACTTTGAGGGCAGCACAAAAAGTTCTTTCGTTAGGATGACCATTCCTATGTCACTCATGATCCATATATCAAGGAAAAAATTATATATAACACACAATTCTGATCCTTACACTGGATTATCTTCCAACCTAAGGACTGAATGCAAACCTAACATTTAAAGTACAAAAAAGTGAAAGGCTGGAATACTGGACACTGTGAGGCAGAGAGGCATACTCATATTGCACCAGTGAGGAAGCACTGGGAGGTACAGTATCTCCAGAAAAAAAAAGTAATTGAGAAGAGCTGTGAGTCACTTGGAAAAGATGTGTTTGGCTACCCACAAAGAGAACACTTTGGGGGTTTCACTGGCTGCAGTGAATAGCTAATGTGCAATGCTGATTCCAGGTTATAGACATTCTGGAAGATGCTAAACATGCATTAGGGTGTTTGTGTGAAAAAGAGTTATAAAAAGGATCTATTCATTCAAATTATAAAATCTTATTTGAACTTTTTCCCAGAACTGAAGTAAAACCTAAAGTGTTTCTTTTACTAGACATTCAAGAAGCTTGACTACCTTTTGTTTTGATTTTTCTTAATTCTTCTAAATTTTTGTACTTCTTCATTTCTTCCTAAGATTCAACAGCACTGCTGCAGTAGCGGCTTTACAGCACTTCTTGTTTTTCTGAAAGAAGAAACACCATAAACATCACCAGCTCACCCTGCTTTGTGCTGAGGGTGGGACTAGACACTTGCAGAGTGCCTGTTAGCCTCAGCTGCCTGTTAAGGCTAGGCCAAGTTGAACTGATTCTGTGGAAAGTCAGTTCAACTTGGCCTAGCCTTCAGGAGAAACCTCTGCTGCCAGTCACTTCCACATCAGCCTTTTTCTTGGAGATCATACAGTGTGCCTCATTTGTACAAGAATACCTTCTATTTATCTGATATCCATGTTCCAAGCTAGAGTGTTTAAGAACTGCTTGGTTTTTAGCATTAAGTTTTCTAGCATTGTGCCTTGACACTTCCCCAAAGCGAGATCAAAACCAAGCACATATGTACTTTATAGTAAATGGGGCTTAAACCATTGGAGAACTGGGACAACTCAAAGATAGATAGATAGATAGATAGATAGATAGATAGATAGATAGATAGATAGAAAGAATATAGGCCAGCTTTGCTGTTCTTTAGTAATTTTCCTTCGTTCTGATTCACTGATTTCTATTTCATCTGATGAAACTCTTCACTCTGATCACAGGTAAACTTATCATTATCACGAGCTACTTTCTCTCCACTTTCCATTCCTCTCATCCTCATTTCCTCCTATATTCTAACTCATTTCTTTCTAAAATTCTCCATGGGCTAAATCACAATTTGCCCTCACAAAGTAACACATTCCCAAAATAGCATGACCTGTATATGGGCAAGAAGTTCATATACAAACAGGTGAGAATTCACCCTTTGTGCATAAAAAACCAAAGGAGAAACTGTAAAATAAAGACATGTGAAGCAAATGTGGATGTATATTGAACATGGGGGTGGGACTCTTGTCATGGTTTGACACTGGCGCGATGCCAGCGCCCCCATGAAAATATACTTTTTAAAATAATTGCTGTGAGATGTGATCAGGAACAGAGCAGAGCAGGCCCATCTTAGTAACAAAGGAAAGAACTTTATTAAACTACTACTACTAGAAAAACTACAAACACTAAATCCTGGATGATGAAGACTTTCCAAAACACCCTTCCTCCTCCCACCTAATTTCTAAACAAACTTAACAGTGAGACACCACCCAGGATCCTGATCAAGTTGCTCCCCTTCAGATATTCAAATACTCAGTCTTTCAAGGGAGACAGGAGTCTCTCCTGTGCCACAGACCCCCCCCCCCCCCCCAGGAAACACAATTGCCACCCTTGTGTTTCCATGCCACACATGGCAACCGCCCGGAGAAAATCTGCCATGGTGACACTCTCCTTTCCATGTCACAGTGCTCTCACCACCGTGCATGGACAGACTGCTCACAGGGCTCTTTTAAGGATGCTTTGCCATGGATCAAAAGAGACAACAGTTCAGTTTCTCATTTTGGGACTACAGTCCCCCCCATTTTCCCCTGGGGCTGAGGGTCCAAGAACAGAGGTCCTCTTTTCCTCTTCTTCTTCCTTGAAGATAGAGGGCTTCTCCACACCTTCTCCAACTCTCCTCTGTTCTCTCTACTCCTCTGCTGGTAATCACTGAAACAAGTCTCCTGGCACACCAACGCACCACCCTAAGTGCAGCTTCTGTTAGGAGAATTTGGTTCAGTCTATGGCTAACAAGAGAAGTCCAGCCACAAGCCACTCCATCATCTCCTTCTAACTTGAGAATTTCTTCTTCCATCATCTCGGATCCCAGACTGTCTCTCTTCTACTTCAAATCAAGGAGGAGTAATATTTCACAAAGCCTTCGTTTCTCAGGAAAGGGTTAAAAGTTCAGACTCCCTGGACGGCTGATATCTCTGCCCAGCAGCCGATTCCCAAGGCCAAGGCTGGGCGCCTTCCCCCCCCTCCTTCTCCTCCGCGCCGGCAAAGTTACAGGTGCCGTCCGGACTCTCTATCTCTTCCCTCTTGGCGGGGGGGAATGACAAAAACATCTCCGCTTCTTTCCACCCTTCTGTCCACAGGAGCTGGCTCGGTTCCAGTCCTTCTACCCCTCGGCTCACCTCGAACAGGCCGCATGGCTCCCCCTCCCCCACCCAGCCCCATAGCTGGGCAGGGGAGATCTGCACAGCACCCTGACCGGAACCAAAGAGAGCGAGCTCTTGGGAGTTCCTGCTTTTAACCCCCTGTGTTCTCAGAGGCGTATCCCTATCTTCAGTGGTCACTTCAGGTGCCAATATCTAAACTTGACCACTGATTGGTTTGACCCAACTTCCTGAAAAAAAAAATCACTTCCATGTCAAACCACGACAACTCTGCAGATTAAACTTCTAGGACTGTCTTATTATTTCACTACCTTGAACTAGGAGCTCCGCTATTTCTGTGTGCCTCAGCCCATACCAAGGTAACATCATTAGTGAGCTTCATTTTCAGCTTTCCTCTTTTCTATTGTATCCATACTTTCTATTCAATCTCTTTTCATTTCATCTCTAAGCTGTCCTCTATTCAGCATCTCCCCAGTTCTCCATTTCACTTCATACACACCACATACATGCATATTCCTTCATCCCATCACCTGCTTGTATACTCTTTTAAGGGGAGGGGGAATGAGATACAACAGGTACTTGTTTACACTTGCTTTCCTTATTTTTCACTTGTAATAGCCATGAGGTCTCAGATAATTTTCTTTTGTTCATAATATCACTGCTAATAATACCATCATAGTAGTCTGAATCATGTAAAGCTCTAAGCAAGCTAGTAACTCCTTTTCTCCCTCAATCATTACAACTGAGTTTACATTTACAATCAAAAAGTCAAATGCACCACTGCATCATTCAAAATTCCTGAGTTCAGATCTGAGCTATCTTCATAAATCTTGTGTTGAATATGAGACATCATATACTTGTTAGTTCCTATTACAGAAACAGCTATATTCTTTTACAGCATCTTGCACTTTAGGATTGGACTCAGAAAACCTATTAGCAGACCAAAAGAGACACCTGAGACCTAGCGATCAAATTTTATATGAATAAAAACAATGGAACTTTAAAAATGTCTAACAGTATGCTCTGACAGGGTGACACAGACCCAAACCAATGCAATAAACAGTGCACTTTTTTTTTTTTTTTTCTGAAACACAAGAGAATGGTAACTTAAATATTTTAAGATCTTTGTAAAATCCTTTACACAAGATTACCTTCATGGATCAGTTAATATAAACTCTCATTCTTTGACACACTTATATCAATTTTCTTCTTCAAAGTAAGGTACTTAGAAGCATTAACAACTCTTATCTTCCAAATGTTCATGTGGTAAAGCAATATTACAGCCCCATTAACAAGTGATGCACCTAAGACAGACAATTTATATGATTGGTCCACAACTATAGGGACTGGAATGTCAGTGTCAAACAATAAAAAAAGCTCCTTGTATGTAGTTCAGATGAACAATATTATCATTGTCTTTACATTGTCTTCTCACTAAAATTACTGCAGATTTGAGCACATTTATTTTTCGCTATATCTGATCTTACAACGCTGACTCACATTAACTGATTCCTCTTTTATATTCTGCTCATTGACTAAGTAATGGAACATTCCAAAGATACTAAAGGATTGACACCCACGGAATTGGCATTTGGGTATGTACAACACAGCACAAAATCACTTCCATAGGTAAAAGTGGAAACTCAAAAAGCTCAGTATTTCAGTGACTTGCTGAAAGTCAAGCAGAAGATGTGTTCCCACTACAGACTTGATCTTTTTAATGATTTGTCTTAAAGGGCAAAATTGTAGCCATTACTGCTACAAGCTTAGTTCATACCAATTTGAATATTTGGTCATACTTGTAAAACTGCAGATCCTTGCTGAATATGCAAAGCTTTCATTTTGTAATTGTTTTAGAATTAAAAGTCAAAGAAGTATTTCTATTTTAATTGAATTTAAATTTTCTCCTACTCTATAAGAAATAACCCAATTGCTTAAGCAAGACATGCAATGCATGAGTTAATAATAAACATAAAAACTCTCGCTTTTCCCAGATCAATACCTCAGACTATTCAGTGTCATCTAAACACTCCAAAATCCTAATTCTTCAGTCACCACAGTGAATGAAGCAGAGGGTTTTTTTTAAGTCCCTTGCAATCAGCCCCTCTGCAACAACAAGGTGGAGTCATGGAAACTGTATTAAAACAGAAAAACCAATGACCATTTGCTCTATGCTTACAGACGAGTAAGACACGAAAGATCTTTCCTGACAGCCCTTAAGTACCACATTCCAACACAATCAAAGGAATAAGCAAAACTCTCAGACAGAATGGTAAGGCATTCTACTTTCACCTGGATTGTATTTAGTCATGTAAATATGTTTGTTTCAGTAAATAAGAGTTGAAGTCAGTCATTATGTTATGTCATTGTGTCAGAAGGACAATTCTGCTTTGTAAGGATACTCTTACCATGCTTTTGTACAGTGTTTCTTACCCAAACTGAAATACAGTAAGAAAACTGAGAAATACGCTGCAACTGAAATAAGTTCCAAGCTGCCTTCCCCTGTACTGTCTTTTGGACGAAAGTTCAAAAAGTTACAAGAAGTTACAAGCAAATAAAATATAGTGAACTGAGACACACTGAAAAGAAGTATTACTGAACTATCAGTGTGCTTCTGTTGGAATAACCAATGCTTTTCTTTAAAAAGTTTTCAAGGATGTTCATGGCCCAAAAGATATGTTACACAAAACACTTGGGAGAAAGAGCTATCAAGAAGCTGGAGAAAATATTGTGTTTGGATTTTTGCAGGAAAAATCCATGGATGTGTTCCTTATTTTTAATCAGCTTGATGAAAGAGAACAGCACTCTCATTGACAGTCCAAATTTTAAACTTACACTCAAAAAAGTTGACAAGCAGTTAGAAAGAACTTTGAGGAAAGGTAGTATTTTGGGGTGTTTGTTCTAAAAGAGACACAGTTTTCTTTCCCAGATCAACCACACAATCTCATTACCTGATAAAGAAAGGTAAATTTCTGTACCTTGATTGGCACAGACTTGCAAATCTTTGAACAGGGTGAAGAATTCATAGTCAGGACATATGTTTAGATATAGGAGGTAGTTCAGAGAGTGCTTAGGGAGAAGCACCTTTCAAAGCATGACATGCAATCCCACAGACATGAGAAGATAGCTGGCATTGCCTAAATACAATGTGAATTTCAGACTCTTTTTTCCCTTATCTTTGCATGCAGCTCAAGGCACTGACAGAAACTTCATACGAACATATGAAGAAAAATCTCTCTCACCCTACGTGGAACAAGTACATACATGTTTCCCTCTACTTCTGTCAGTTTCTCTCTGTTAACTTAGAAGACACTGGTTTGGGTGAGACTGGTTTCTCCTTCCTTTCTGACTTTGATAAAACCCACACAAACTCCATTAATTTCTATCAGTAAAGCTGCCGTGATAATACTCTTGTCCATGACTATCCACCTCCAGATTCCTCAGGAAGCAGGGAGTACTAGGAATTATCTTGTCACTGGAATAGGAACAGTTGATATAATCAAAAATGTTTTCATCCTTTTAACTGAATAATGCTATTTTGAAGTTTATCCACTAATTTATCTTCCATCTGTTTTCTTCATACTTCCTTTCATGCTTAGTGGCATGATTAACATCTGCAAACTGTGTATTGGGCTGGTTATGCTGCAAACCATTTGGTTACTTCCATCATTATTCAACATGCAAAGTAGAATAAAAGAGGATTAGAATTACTCTTCCACAAATCCTCTCAGGGAGTTCACAAATGCTTCTTTGTCCTCTCTACTCCAGTTCCCTTCTCAGTTTTCAGTTTCATAAGCTGGTTAGATGGAGTCAGAAATAAACACAAAACGGTAAGAGCTGTCTTGGCAGCCTCCAGTGAATTCCCACCATAATCATTTTCACATCCCACAGCAAGCAAGCAAGAAAGCAAGCCAAGGTGTTTCGTAAGAGCAACCCACAAGTCTTAACAAACGCATTTAGGAAATTAAATTAAGATTTCACCATTTATGCTACAGCATCTTGCAAGGGTCTAAAAACCTCACCTCCAGATCCAAGCAACAAAATAGAGAATTATATTTCACCAGTTATTCTGATGAATTTTGCTATGGAAGTCTGAAGTCTAGCACAACATGAGAGTTTTTGGTACTAACCCTATTTTAAGACTCCTCTAGCACAGACCACAGATCTGTTCTCTACTAATACTGTTCCCAAAGTCAATCATTAGAAATTGCTACCTCCTCTAGTTCTGAAAGACAGAATAAAAAGAATTAAGGCAAGAAATAAAACAGCTGCTTCATACAGAACATCCTAAACAAAATGCTTCCGAGTCCTTTGTTTGTCCTCCTCACTTCTAAAAACACTCTATTACTACAATTTGGAAAGGTAACTGAGTAAAATGAACATACCCCAAGTTATTCTCTCACCTTAGATATACCAAATGAATAGAGAAAAGTAAGAAAATAAGTATAATTTATTTTTATACAACTTCTCAAGAGACTTTGATGACATATTGATCAGTACTGCTAAAGAACTGGAAGTTCCCAGTGGTGCTTTCTAACACATAGACCTGACGCTGTTCTGCTCCATACAGTACTGGAAAGAAGACCTCAAGGTGAGCTCTGTGGCAGCCTCAGCACATGCACTGTTTCCAGGTATGGGCAGCTCTGACACAACCATAGCTCAAACCTGCCAGCTCCACATCTCTTTCTGGGGACTCGGTAACTGTCAGTCCCACACTCCAACTGTGCTTAAGCTTTGTAAGTACAGAAGAACTCAGCAAAGACGTAAGTCTAAGAAGAAGGCAGATGATACCCATGTAAAAGATGTGATAAACTGACATTTAAAAGTAGGAGGCATAAAACAATGTCTATAGAAGCTGCAGATACCTGCTCTGAACCCAAATGAGATGAAAATGTCATCCCTTACATAAAGATATTTCCTACAGGACACACAGTTACATTAGTCTATATACACTTTTTTCTGATTTTGAATTGAATGTTTTTCCAAATACATGGTTACATGAAAAATAGCACTAGTGACAATTTGCTGCAATTACTGAATGATTACTTTGTTTTTTCCAAATTGCTTACTGAAGAAGGATGTGTAGACATTTAATGACAGGGTGTCTGAGTGACCATGTTGTGTTCTCAAAACATAACAGAAAAAAGAAGCATAGCTTTTTGTGCATTTCTGCCTGATGTAACTCAGGAAGTTACTTCTTATGAATACAAAAATCATTATTAATTTTGGAGAGGATTTTTAAATCTCGTTTTATAAATATTTTCCATGGAAAACTGATATTTAGCTCCTTCCCATTTCCCTACTGAGACTGTATATTAAACTACCACTATAGCACATTCTTTGTACACGAAGTTTGGATTAATTTTGCTGTGACTGAATTAAATCGCAAATGCCTCCAAGTTCTCAGGTAGCTGACTTGACCCTTTTATTCACAAATTCCAAGATACACATTTAAATGTATTGATCTATAATGACTGAAAAAAAACCCTTCTCATCATGCTCACCTTATTTTCCTCATGTTCAAATACACCAAGTTATTTATTTCATATTTCACTTCTCAATACTTATTCATATTCATGCTTATTTCACATGTCAATTCTCATATACTTACACTGCAGGCCTTTCAGAGCAGGTAATATTTTCTTATTAGCCCAGGTATGTATCTATTTATATCTAATCTCAAGTCTTTAAATATTGTTTTAATATAAACTCAGTAATACTGATAATGATAAAATAAGGGTTTCTGGGACTTTGGATTATGAATAGATCCAGACAGTGAATCTGAGGTGTGAATGCATGCTTTGGAGAAGTTTGAGGTCCACTTAAGGGACAGATGACAGTCACTTCTATCTCATGAAAGACTCAAGAGTTATTTGTAACTCACAGCGATGTTTCACCATTAAAATAAAATAAACAATATGTATGAAGCCTTTTTGTAATTTCATATAGTCATTTCCATGAAATCATATTCTCATTAAAATATGACCTACATGAACAATTTTGCAACAAAGAACTACTCTGGTCAAACTTACTGATTAGGCAAGAGCACTATTTTTGTGAAAAGAGCTGTATCTGAAGATACCAAAAAACAAGTAGCTTCCTGGAAAGTAACTTGACACTACAACACAAAATAGAACTTTGTTCATTCTCCCTCAGGGTAGGGTTTATTTCCTAGTTTCTTTAATAATGTTGTGTTGAAATATTTAATGCAAAAACCTAACAAATATTCAGCTTTAAAGAGCTAACATCAAACAATTTTCACTGTTTCTCTCAATCAGCTTCCACCTGATTGAGCTTCCACCTACTTCAGCTCTCTAAATGCAGTTCAGAAAGCCTCAAACACAAAATTTAGGCTGAACTGTTCAGTCACAGACTAGCCTTCTGCTAAAACTGCAGCTCATCCCACTGACTTCATGTTGCTATTCAGGATAATTCACAAAGACTGTTCTTTTCTAATGCTACCCCAAACAGCAGAGACATATTGGAAGGAAGTGAGAGACAAGATTACTGTCCCAGCAGTTGATCTGCACCGACTATGTTTCTGTTCTGCTCAAATCACATTTGTTCCAGGAAATCTACTCTAAATAGAATACAGGAACACAAAATACAGAGTAGATATCTCTGAAGGGAGCACTTACCAAAAGCATGTAAGCATTACCAAAATATACATCCAAGTGGTACTGTATCATAAGCACAATTTAGAAGAAGGACATAAGATTAACAGGAGTTTGCCAAAAGATTACTTACCATGTTCTCCACGGACCCTCATCTATATATCTTAAGAAAAAATGCTCATCTCCTTTAGCACACAGCAAAGCATCTTCTAGATCTCTCAGCAAGACAGCAAGTTGGTTTTTTTAATTTATTTTCAAAATTTCTTTTTCTTTTTAAGTACAATTTCACCCACATCATCAGACACAGACTGATGATACTAGTAAAAGAATATAGTAACAGAGTTGTTGTAGGTTACACATACCTCCATTGTGTTACACATACCTCCATCTGGCTGTAAAATAAATTAATTAATAAATGAAGGGCTGAGATTTCCCCCTTCCACAGGGACATGGGTACTTGTGACTCTCTCCAGATGCTGTTCCCCAAGAAGCACATGAAAATATATCTCTCAGAAAGCACCACTATGACAGGATCCACTGCAAATGCAACTTCTGCTCTTGTTATTGCTTCCCTGTCACCTTAATGGAACAGTGTAGTACTGTCTAAACTACCTCTTATGTACAGCATAGATTCTCATAAATCAAACTTAAGTTTAAACCTGAGAATAAAATTCATTTCCTATCTTCTTCCTACCTACACTGACTTGAGAAATATTTTACTGCAGGGAATTGTCTCAGGGGGCTTTGCTGCAGCAGGCAAGGAAATGGTATTTATCCTAACAAGAAAACGGAAGTAGAAGTGTTTGATCCAAAATCCTACACTGTCTACATCTACCTCTGCCATTACTTACCTGATAAATAATCAAAATATTAAATGTAGTGTCATTTAATGTAGCTGTTTTGACTGTTCCCGGTTCAGCAGACTACAGTCTCAGCTCATACAATCCACAACAATTCTGGAAGGTGTAAAACCAACCCTGCTTACCTTTCATCCCAAACTTGGAGTGTCTTCCAAACTTCAGAATAATGAGGGTTATTACTAAGCCCGTGCACACCAGTGCTGCAATTCCCACCACAACATACACCTAAAAAAAAGAGGACACAAACAGACCTGTTTGTTTTGGTTTTGTGCCTTCAAATACATCCAACATACATTCATATATTAATCCAGTTATGAAAAGAGATTAATTTCAACTGGGAAACATTTGAACTGAGATCAAAGAGTACAAAAAACAGACACTTGATGAGGTTTCTTCTATTCTGCAGAGAACACAGATTCAGACACTTATGAGAACTTTTTTAACATCCTACACACTTAAGGCAGGTGGGAGGGAGTGTACTTCACCTTTTTCCCTTCCAGCAGCATGGCATGTTACAAGAAAACACGTAAGAGTAGAACATAGGAAAAAAGAATTTACTGTGGGGATTTTTGAATGCTCATATAAATTATCCGGAGTGACTGTGAAGGCTCCATCACTGGAAATACCAAAACTAGAGAGGACATATTCATAAAGAACCATACTGGCTCTGCTTTAATCAAGGGGGCTTGGACAAGAGGACTTCCACAGGTCCCACCTTTACCACCTTGGCAGTTCAATTACTCTGTTATCGGATGAGACAAGACTGTCTTGGATCCTCCCAATCTTTAGCACATTGTCCCAATCACAGTCTGCTCTCTGGCTCATGAATGCACACTCTCCTCTGCTCGCTGCTTTACAGAGTCACTGGTGGAGGGAGTCTGCAATGTCAACTAGGCTGGTAACCCATTATCAGTTTCCAACATTTCAGTTCAAGACAGCATGAGAAAGCAAATTAGGAAGCCCATCAGTTCAGCCACTTGTACTAAAATCTATCACAAACCATTTAATAAAAAACTTACATTAAATCATATCTGAAAACATACAGTTAAGATTTCAAAAATTCATTGCAGTATATCACTTCTATAACATGGAGGTGACTCCAGGATGGGTATTCAACCAACAATCTTCAAATTACCTTGGAGGTCTTTGATTTGTAAATGAAGATATGCTCTCCTTGACTAAAAATTAGATGCAAATTCATAGGCTAAAAAATTGACAGTTTAGTTTTTCAGAAAAGCAAGACACAAAACAGCAGTTTTACTTGAACTGAAAAGTGATTCACTCGTTTAAAAAAAAATGGGTGACGGACAAGAGTGGGGAGCACTGATTTTATTTTTCATCCTTTTTTTTTCCTGAGTTTTAATCACAACACAGTAAAAGCTGTAGTTTTCTGATAGGCCAGAGTCTTATTATTGTGTCTGCAATTTTGTAAGTTGTATAGCCAAAAAGTCCACAAAGATCACAGATCAGGAAAGAATGCATATACTTACAGTGATGCTATCTTCATTCTCTTTGTTGGAAACATCCGTTGAAGTGATTTGATTACTGTTATTTGTGGCATCTCCAAGATCATTAGGTGTGGTTTCATACTCTTAAGAAAGGAAAAAATGTTGCTTTTATAACTTCATAACCTTGATGAGGAAATGTTTTTCTATATTATTTCTGCTCTGTAAGATTGTAAGGCCACTATCAGCTTTAGGAATTTAAGCTCTTTGCTTAAAGAGCAACTCATAATTGCTAAAGAAGCCAAAATGTTTTGGGAGGAATCACTGTGGCATGTAATTGAACAAATGTGCTGAGACTGATAAACATGGAAAAAAAAAAAAAAACAATCTACATCATAATGCGTATCCCTACTGGAAATACTAGAGTTAAATAAGAGCTCCATCCATAGAGCTATTTTTATGTGCTTCTGACTTCCCATTAAAAATGAAAGACTGCCCTCTACACTGAACCTCACCAGCCTTGTATTGAGTCAAATATAGGACACTCTTAGAAAATAGCTTGAGCACTATTGTTTTGCTGAGAAGAACTTGGCTGATGGGTTTCAAGCTATGTTATTAATATAAAATGTGAAATAGCTGTTTTCATTTTTTTAATAAATAATTTTTAAAAACCATGCTATATGCACAGAGGTTACAATGTAACATTGCTATCATACTGATAAACTTTTAAAAATTAAAGTGCCTGAGATGGTATGAAGAAATTTGATTGATTTATCAAAATAATTACACTGACATGGCTGAAGGGACAAAACAAGAACTATTCCATACAAAGAATGATTATGGCTCAATTATTTATAAGAACTTCAAAATAAACCACAGATATTCAAAATAAAACACAGAGTCCATGATGTCCTGAAAAAATTATTCAAATGAGAGAAAAACAATTAAATGTTATATATATGAAGTTAAGATAAACATGCAATAAAATAAAAATTTAAAATGCATTTATTTCATTATTACATCTGGGAACACAAATAACACTTTAATTTCATGACTGTAATGTATGCAGATGAAAGAAACAAAGGGCAATAACGGCACCTATTATAAAATATACCTCCAGCATTGTAATTTAAGTTTGCAATTAAATAGGTATTTCTTTACATGTTGTGATTAAAATCAGTGCCATAAGCCTGCAGATGAAATCTTAAATGTGAATTTGAAAAAGATCTTGCTAACTACAGCGGCATGAGCATTTCTGAGCATGGAGCTCCCGCTGAGCAAGAACAGGGAGGGCTTGCACCTAAGCACTATTCTCCTTTAGCTCCCAAGGCCAATTTTGAGAGCTCAGCTGGCAGTGTTAGTAAGAACTTGCACTGGGCTTTTGATCTTCAGGCATGCAAGGACACATTTGCTTTCTGCAAAGCACTTGCAGGCTGCAGATTTTTTTTTTTTTTTTTTTTTTTTTTCTACAGGAAGCTGTCAGCTACCTCTGGCATCAGTGCTACAGTCAGCACAGTCAGAATGTCTAAACAACTCACATAGTCTATTTTGGCTCTAAACTAGGCATACCAAAGGACAGGACTCTTTCAAGACAAAATACGTATTAAATACACAGAACTTTCAAGAGAAAAACAATTAATTTCCTGATCTTTTGCCATTTGAATTCTCCAACTTTGCACTGCATTTCTGTGTGAGTAGCTTACCATTCAGCAAGGTCAGAACAGCAGCAAGAGGAGAATGAACAGCATTCCTTGCTCATCCAGGTAGCACAATAGCTGCCTGAATGGCTCACCTGCACAAGCAGCCTGGATATTCAGACAAGGTTCTGTGCTGACCATCTGTCACTGTGAGTACATCCTTTGCTAGAGAAGAGGTGGAGACTTCTAATTCATTATCTACAGGCAAGGCCTGCTTTGTAACAAGTACTTCAGCCTAAAAAACTTGGGCTTCCTTTACAATTATCTGGGAAAATTTTTACAAATATGGTTTTGGCCAACCATCTATTTATTATTGTTTTATAAGACTAACATAAAAAACAAATATTTAGAGCCTTTGCTGTTCTGGCTTTGTAAAACAAACTTTGCAGAAGGAAAATTTTTGCTCCCAATTTCACTTGTAAATAACAGCTGATGCTATTTGTAGTTCTGTTTATGCTCAAGCCTGCTCTAAACTACTGGAAATCACACCCCGGAGGGCTAATGAGAACCACAGGTCTGGTCTGTGAATCCTCTGGGTGCCCTTCTATATTAAAATAGGCAAGAGCTAAGGTAGGCTACACTGGTATACTGGTGGTATGCTGACATTGCTTGCTGTCTAACCTTGAATCATTTGCATTTGAGGTATTGCCAGATCTTCAAAGCCCCTTGAAATGGATGAATCAGGCAAGGAAAATACATGTGACAGCTATCCAGCACAAGCTGGACGATTTGAGTTGAACAAATTCCTGTTCATTTCACTATGAAATCCTGACATAGACACTGAGCACTCCTACAGACAGGATAACGCCTTTTGACTCATGATACATAAGGCTCATATTGCTTTAGGGCCAGGTTCTCTGGTGCTCATGCAGCCACCAGTGACTAATACCAGCTGCGGTGATTTGCAGCTGATGCTGGCCAGTATTTTACAGCCATCTCACAAACAAGGTGCATGGTGGCTGGGATAGACACAACACCACAGTCTCATCAGCACCAGGGGGTCACTCTGCACAGTAATTCTGGGGTTTGGCAGATATGGAGGAGGTTGTCTCTCTCAGGTTCACAACTATATTGGAAGAGGCATCATGGCATGACAATAAGAACTTAGAGCCAAAGGAGCTGGCTTTGCACTCAATGTCCTGCTCAGACCCCTGAGTCGGTTTATTTCTCTCAGCTAATTTCCAGACGGTGTCAGAACAGCATTCTCTCTTTGTCTTTTCCAAGAGGTGTTGCAGAGGTGAGCTAGAGGCACAAGTGACTGCTCCACGCTTGCAGCAAGTGGTGTCCCATGCAGGTAGGACTCCCCTTGGCAAAATCAATGTCATGCAGCCTGATGTCACCTCATCAGATCTTCTGATTTCTCTTGTGTGTTCAAAATACTTAACAAAAACATTTGGAAATTGCCTCATATCACAAGGACAGCAGTTTCAAACAGCAGGAAGAACAGCCAGTAATAAAGAGGAAGGCTGCCTTCACCAGGATTAGGTCTTGCAGGTTGTGGTCTGCTAGCAAAACTCAAAGTACACACACCTCAGCAGAAATCCACCCAAGTGAGTCAAAGCACAGCACTCACATGGCTTAAGCCATAAACAGGCATCAGGACCTTGATAAAAAGCTCAGAATCAAAATCTTCATGCATACAGCTTATATAACACAACACATGAAGAAATTGTGCAAATCATCACCACTTTCTCATGCCCATCCCTCCCTTCTCCTCCTCAAAAAAAAAAGATTTTGGAAAGAGAGGGAGGTGAAGCTATCCTTTGGAGTTTCTAAGCATTTGAAGTCAAATTGATGCTTCAATTGCACATTTACTAAAGTTTAATGATGTGGAATGGAATCAAAGCAATAGCATTTAGATCAGCTTTAGGTAACCTGAGTCATGGGCTATTTCATCCAAATAAAAATACTCCAAACAGGATCCAGCTTTGTGTAAGATGAACTTTTCTACTCACCAGAAGTATACCAGAAATATTATTGAAAACCAGACAGTTGCTTTTCATTCTGCAGCTTCTATTTCAGTGCACACTGGCTTTCACTTGGTACATTTTGCCTAACTAAAAAACTAATGTGAACACTGTGCCATCAAAATCTCCTGGCACAAACACTCAGCTACCACTGAATTGATGGTCTGCTTATGCAAGAGAGATTAAGGGAAGGTACAAATGAGTGGACAGAACAAAATAAATTGCCTACAGGAAAACTTACTTGTGCCAACTTCATTTCTAAGTGGGATTTAGGGGTATATTTTTGGAGGCAAAACAAGTATAGAATCATCCCTAAAAAAATAAATTACATCGTATAAAGAGAAATCACAAATTCTCTTTCCTCCAATAAATGCCTCCAAAAGGTTCACAAAATCTCATGTCTGTGAAATACATCACACAGCTGTCATGCAACAGGATCAACTGCACCCATTTGTAGCAGTGGATTTATGCGTCTCCTAATGTGAATCAAAAGCAGCATAGTAAGTAAAACATCATATTGTCATCACATATATTAAATATAAGGCAGGAGAACCAAAACCACAAAGTACCTTTTAGAGCTGTATTATTCTATGTGACATTTCAATTTAATTGAACCTAACATGAACTTTTAATGTTTCAGTTCCTTCATTTCTATTATTAAAAGAAAAAACAAATATATACCATAAACGTCTGGATCCAAAATTGGGCCATTACCTGTACATGGAAAAAAGGAAAAAAAAAAAAAAAAGAAAAACTTTGTAAATTAATTGCAAATGTTGGAAGAATAAAAATTTCTTTACAAGTAATTTTAAGAGTTGACTTTATTTGCCATAGAGATCATAAGTATCTACATAAATGCAAATCAACATCAATAACTACAGTTTATTAATTACATTTACAACCATCTTAGAGTTATTCCAAAGGTTAATATTTTGCTTCATGTCATGTGTGCACACCCCACTAACTCTGACAGGGGCAAGTGTTATTTCACAACTGGGCAAAATCCTACTTCCCACTATTAATATATATATATATATGGAATGAGTGCAACAATAACTATTCCTGTTGAAAAATCAAAGGTAAAATTTTCCCTGAATTCAAGTGGAAGCAGATTTCGCAGAGTTTTAACAATCACTGATTTTTACCTGATAAAAGAATTATTATTGTATCATTATGTGAGCAAACCATTTTAAGCTGTGAGCTGGCAAGTTAAAGACTACAGATAGAAATGGCCTAAGCAGTGCCATTTGAGTCACTCTGTAAAAGGACGCTTCCAAGAAGCCAGCTGCACAGCTGATACACAGACAGAACTCTTACTGAAAGAGTCAGATGTCTCAGAAACCAGACTTTAGACTAGCAAGTGATACCTGTCTAGTCTACACTTCTCTAAATTTTACCAGTTCCCGTTTGCAGTTTTTTCTAATTACTTACTGAATGTATGTAAGGTTTAGCACATAAGTGAGTAAAAAATGCACAGAACAACCACAGAAATCAGTGAACTATTACTCATGTTTTGCAAGACACCTGTGTTGCATTTGAACATACCCATCCATTCTGATCTATAATGTACCTCTAGCATAGTTTATGTAATAGGCTTATAGTTATCTCTTCTATATTTTTTCTCTCTATTTTTGCAGGCTTGGAAATAAAATTAACAAATAATTAAAATCTCTAAAGTTTAATGCAACTTCACTAAACACAATGCTGTTTATACAACTATACAGTAAATTCATAGCAGCAGAATCGCATGGGCATAATGACACAGTGAAGTAAGAGCAGAACATCATTGTTAACAGCACATGAACCTGCTGAAAATACCAGTTGCAACCTATTGGTAGAATGGAAACAGAAAATTAGGCTTGCTTTTAAATGCACTTGAAAATATTCCAGTATCTAGGGATTTATGTCAACAGATCCCATGAGAACTGTCATGTCAATTGGCAGAATTAAATAACCAGTGAAGAAAGCCTGACTATCTATCCTCAAGTAATCTGACCAGAGATTTTTGTCCACAAAAGTTAATGGATTCAGTTTTCCAAGTGTAGAACATCCAGCTGCAGAAAAACAGTATTTCTAACTCACCTTCTGTAATCTGAAGTGGAACAAAAACCCCAAACAAAAAAAAAAACCCTAGTCCTTTATTTATAAATAGAGTTAATGTTAACATTTTTGTTTCTATTCACTGGAATTGGGATAAACTAAGAAGGTTAGTATAACCCTTAACTCCTCCCAGACATATAAAATAAGAAGCCATCAATTCCATCCAAATATCGTTTATATAACTAAACACTTCAAATAAAGCTACAAAAATCAAGATGGTGGACAACCCCCAAATTTCTGTTTAGTACTGCTTTTTCTATTTAGCACATAGAAACATACCAACTTAATCATCAGTTGAAGTTATTTTAACATTAAACTTCACCACAGTTCTTTTGCACATTTAAACAGAATTATTTTCAAGGCCAAGTACAGAATGACACCTTTGTTTTGGCCCCCATTAGAAGAGGTTGTTGACTAAATGAGCTATCAAAAGCCTTGTCCTATTCACTCATCTTTACAAACTACTTGGATTGTTTGCTTCTTTCTTTATAAATTTGGCAATTCCAAAATAAAGCAGCAACAGCATCTCAATCCAAAAACATATTTCTGCAAAAAATATGTTATGCTGCACAAACAATATGCTACTTCTAAGGCATATTTAGCACATTCTTTTACTTTGAAAAGATATATGTGACTTGGACTCATTCAGCCAAATTTTAATGTAGAGAGTTAGTAGATGAATAAACTTAATTAAAAATACCTATTAGTAGTAAAAAATGTCTCCCACAATCACTAGCCATTTTGGATCATGTTCTATGAGAACAGCCTCCAGAATAAGCCATGACCATTTCTTGTTTACTGTTCACAGTGGTTAGTCTCAAATAATCAAGTCACTCTCAGCAAGAATTGGAAACCAAGAACTTTTTCAGACTAAAGATAATTAAAAATTCAACTAGTAAAACATAAAATTCATTCTTCCAGGTCTTTACATTTAAAACAAATTCTTAATTTACAACATTAACTTGGGTATCATTAGCACAATCAAAATCCCACTATGGTACATGGTTTCCTCTCTTTCATGACTGCAACCTCAGACCAGTGAAAAACAGCCCTTCAAGAAGCATGCTGAAAGTTAGGATCATCTTGTCACAAATTACATCTCCATCATGTTTGATCAAACTCTGAAAATGGACTATTACACTATTGATGTAGAACATGCTTCAGACATACACATTTACTTTGGGTAGGCAGATGAATTATAAGTGAGGGAATAATTTTTTTTTTCCTTTTTATCTTGAGCATTTGCTCAAGTGATGCAATAACCAGAGAATCAGTTAAAAGCTCAGTAAGTGTACCCCACCCCATGAAACATCAGGATTGGTATTTAATTCAGTCATGAAGACATGAAAATGAACAAAATGCCAGGGTGTGGGCCTTAATCTTTATGCTTCAGTGTACAATATGTGGGCCAAAAGAAGAAACTACACAGTAATGACAGCACTGAAAAAGCCTTTTAAGGATTTGAAAAAGCCTGACAGTGCTTTAAATAGCAATAGTATAGAACAAAAATTGTAATATGATGCATTTGCTTTTATGCGAGCTTTAGTGGAGGAGACAACAATGTTGTGATGTTTTCTGAAGCTCAGTTCCATGATTCTTGCAGAAGAAAACTAAAAACAGTATTGAGGAGGCTAAGTAGCTAAGCCATTTCCCCTGTTGTTAATTTTTAAGACTGGTTTGGTGCCATCCACTATGCATGAACTAATTTCTGATGCAGTTACATCCTATCTATACATAGTCACATTTCTTCTACACTCATCTTATGAAGCTTACCCCCTCACAGATCTTGGGAAATTCTTAAAGAACACAGCACAGTTTATATTGGTAGAGTTACATTCTATGCAACTATAAAAGGGATGGAACAAATAAATCATGTCTTCTTTCTAAATTAGAGGATAGCTACAATTCTATTTACTGTGGACAGAAGCATAAAGGAAAAACAGGAAGGACAGGGAAGGGATTTGGATCAAAGACCAAAAAAAATTATAAAATCACCTAATGTATTAGAGGTAGCTGATACTCTGTTAGAAAATGAAGCCGGGTTCATATTAAATAATCAGGGTGTCAGAGAAATTCCACTGTACACAGAACATCCATGAGGTGAACTGTTTTGCTGAACAATTTAAATGCAGTATTGGGGGATACCAGTAGCTGAAACCATGGCATGTTTCTGTAATGAGTCACTTTAAGGAAGAAATTCAGAGAAAAAAGAGGAGAGGAGCAATGAGCACAGCAGGAGTAAATAAAGCCCGGTTTTATCAACTCTTTATTTTCTCCTAAGGATGGGAAAGCAAAAGACCTACCAACTCTCTTCCCATTTCAGCAAACTGAGCTGAAAGGGTAAAAATGAAATACTGACCATATTTTTATGGTCTGTGGCCTGAGATGTAGGAAGAGAATTTAAATATTCACCACATTTTCTTTTCCATCAGATAACATTACAGAGCACTGCTGTTTTAAAAAATAATGAAGGCAACTATTTATATCATATGGTCAAAAAGCCAAAGATGCATACAGTCTCATATTTTGAGGTATGACTATGCAATTATCTGCACAATATTAGACTTCTATTTCTACTCCAAATGTGCAAGATCCACTCAGAGTTTTCTTCCACATGTTTCAACATGCTTGCATGTACCGTGACTGTTATTACAGCCACTTCATGTATGGCTTTGAAGACATAGGAAAAGATCAAACCACTGTGAACATCAATCACTTACAGTAGTCCCTGCAATTCAGTGAGCTAGTCCACCTTAAGCCTGCCCACATAGTATTTAGAAAGGGCAAGGGGGAATCTTTAGAGCAACTGAAGTTACAACCATCTTGAACACTGATAATCCCAGCAATGTAGGTGTCCGGCTGCCACCTAGACAAATGGCAATTGGACACCAAAAAATGCCTGTTAAGATCTGAGACCTTATCCATCCTCCTTACTTGTTTTTTCTCCTGTTCCCTCTGGTGTCCCAAAAACAACATATTATCATGAATTCACTTATCTGCACTATCAATTTTGCAGCAAGGCACTAGATGCTACACAAGTATTGTCCACATCCTTGAACACACTACCTAGTTCCATTCATATGCAGTACAGCAATTTATAGAGGGGCTGAATTGGTAATCAGTGCTTTTCAGGATAAGAACTGAGACTTGGGAAAACTGCAGAAACAGCAACTTTCCATTATCCTTGGCTGGCAGGGAGGATGGTTACTCAAAGGGAAGATTTACAGAGCACTGGCATGAATTCCCTTCAGAAGCAATAAACAAGAAGAAAATGCTCAAGAAAAACATTTTACAAGTACTATTGAAGACATTCATTCAGAGAAAAAAGTTTGATACAAACCTTCCTCCAAAATAATTAATCTGGCCCAAGGCACTATTTCACCACTTTCATCAATTTGCGATTGCTAGCATTTTAAAAAAAACTACACTCACCATCTCCAGGCACTGACATGAAATGAGCATCAACACGTTTTTCATCCTCTCCATAATCGTTCTTTGCCAGTAAGGTATAAGCACCATTATTCAGGTGTGTAGGATTGTCCAGCTGAAGGCAGCCATGGTATTCACTTTGATTGACAACGTGTATTTTAGTACAGATGTATTCAGACTCATTCAGCACAGCTCCTTCGTAGAACCACTGCAGTGTGGGCTTAGGGTTCCCTTTCACGGTGAATGGAATACACCAGTGATGGTCTGGAGTCGGAGACTCAATAAACGTGATATTTGGTGCAACTATATTGGAAAAAAGAGTGAAGAACATCAGAATATTCTGAACGTGTCCTTCCTCTCTTCCCTCCCTCCCTTCCTCCCTCTCAAGTTCTTATGGAAGTACTTTTCATTCATCAGTACAAAAGTATGTTACTAGATGGAATGGTGCCTATTTGAAGGATACTCACACAGGAACATACCTGCTCTGTCTAGAGTATTATGATGAAATGAACTGAAGCCACTCTTTAGAAAGAAAAAAAACAAACTAGTTTCAAAGACTGAAAATGTGTTTCAGTTAAAATGTGTAAGGTGTGGGAACTTCAGTTACTGGATCACTTAGAAGGAGGAGAGAGACATTTTACCTTTAGTTTGCTCAAAAGATAGTGCACAAGAGTGCTGAAAGACAGTAGTACTGAAAATATTTAAAACTGGCCAAAAGCAAGTACTACTTGAAAGACACTCAGCTAAGAATCGAGATTTAGAGATTATTTTCTTAGCAAAGACAAAAAAGATTACTTAATTCTCTAGATTATCCTGTCAGGGAAAAACAATTCTTTACTATATATATTCTTATCCTTGTTCAAACCTGCTAAATGACTCAAGTTTACAGAACTCTTCTGTTTCCCCTCAAGAGATTATTCCAACACCTTGCCCATTATTTTCCGTTATATTTATTCTTAACTAAATCAAATTTCTTCTAGTTATACTCCCTTTTATCACCCATAACAGTGCCAAGCTCAGAAGCTCATTTACACTCTTTAAACATTTCTAGTTTATGTTCGTTCCCATAGTTATTACATATCCAATTTCAACCTACAAACCTACATCTACAGTAGTTTTTTTCTAGTTTACTCTGTCATAAGCACATGCTGAGCAAAATTTGCCATCTACAAAGTGTTCCGTTCCCATCTTCAATTAAACAGAGGGTTGCAACTTGTGAAAACATGCTGTATAGCTCATGTCAAATGAATTCAGCCTGGAGCTTAGGTCTAAGAAACCACTGCTTCACTACAATATATGCCCCTACTCCCTTCCTTGGCCCTGAGAAAAAAGTGTACTATTCAAAGCTATGACAAATACATTTACATCTGGCCATACAAACTACAACAAAGTAGTTGTTGTTTTAGGTAGTAAGAACTTAAACATGTGTAGTCTTGTATAATTCTGCTAGCCTTTGCAATTCATAGTTTGCAATTGCTAAGACAGTGTGCATATACATATACACCATCACAAACCTTCCCACCCTAACAGTGTCATTCAGTAGTCAGCATTTGAGTCCTTCACTTACAGATTCTTTTAACTGGAAGACAAAGCAGTGAGAAATACATTTTTTGCAGAATACAGAGCTGAAAAAGATAAAAAAGCAACAATGGCTGACTTGACTACTCCTAACATTAACTGCAGTAGATAGTTCACACACCTTAAGGATTTTCATTTCAACAGCCTGAAGGTCCAAAAAATACCCAGAACAGTTCCTGCCAATGCAGTTTAGCCTCCAGGTCTGTATGGAGGCCCACATACGTACAGAATACCGTAAGCTCGGCAGAGGCTTGGTCCTCTCCCACAATGTTCTCTGCTACACAGGAAATCTCCAGTCCACTGTCCATTGATGAGACATTCTTGATGGTGAGAGAGGCAGGGTTTTTATTTGTGTCACTCTAAAAATGATCAGAAAAACATGTATGCATCAACCACAGCATTAAGAAAAAAGGAGAAGGAGGCAATTACTTGCCACAGCTGAATGGCATTTTTCATTTTCCCTTCCTTTTAGCTGTATCTGTCCACAATTAATCAAAGCCTTATTTTGGTGTCTTATCCAAACAGACATAAAACGTGAACAGAACCAATTCTAACAGTCATTGGCAGCAGATTCAAAGCTGCAAAGTCCTGCCACAAACATGGCACTCAACCATGTTTCTGCCCTGTCACTTCCAGTCTGTGCCCTTTTTTTACCACTTTATCCCCTCTACACAAATGTTTTTTTCCCTTCTAATCATATACCCTTGCTCATCCCTCTCTCCTACTCATGACTGATTTCTGCCTGCTCTCTAGAATTTTTTCTTCCTGCTTATATTCTATCCAATTCTTTCTTTACTCATCCTTTTCTCTCTTTCCTTTAAATTTATGCTTGACATCTCTTCCACTGTTGCCTTCTGAGCCCTACTGTATGTTGACATGTTTTCTATCTCCTTAACCAAATTTCTCTTGAAAGCTTTCTTTTCTCAAGAAACCTTCCACAAGAAACTGCATGCCTTCTACTACCAAAGCTATTGCCTAAGTGCTGTTTTATGTGTTTAAGAACAAGCTAATTAAGGTAAGAATGATGATTCTTAAAAATCTTGATTCTTATGATCCTTAGAAAGCTGAGTGTCTATCTATAACCTTAAATGACATACTGACTATGCAGCTATGTCACACTGGCTAAACAAATGTGGCTGAATTACCCACCCCCACAAAAAAGCACTAGTAAAGCTAGTTGTTTGTCTCATGTTAATAAATCAGGCCCTTCATATGATCTCCAAATAATTATTATTTCCATACTTGAATTTTTCATAAAAAGCTAGAATATTTTGTTAAACTGGAAAGGAACCAAAACACCCTCCAAAAAGAAATAATAATTATGATAATTTTTAAAACCATTTTGAGGTACTTTGTACACTGTCAGTGCTACAGACAACAAAAACAAGTAACCCACTATAACTGTAAAATCACAGCAACTTTAGATGGCAGTCAATAGGAATATGTGGGAATGCTCCTGCATGCTGTCCTGTGCAAAAAGTATTTTGAAGCTTAAGATGACAGCCTAACTCCACACGAGTTCAATCTCCCTTCTCAGTGTGACAGTAGGGGAGGCAGGTGGAAGAGCAAACACCCCTTCACACATTTTCTTATTTTTGCAATTCTCAGAGCTGAGCAGTGCTCAAAGCTGGACTGAAAGCAGAGGGGCTGAAACACAGGCTCAGGGCTGAAATCTAGAGCAAGAAAATTCTAAACAACATCAGTAAAACTATCCATCAACACAGAAACTCAGAACATAAAGGTTAGCTTTGCAGAACTAAAACCTAGTTTTAACCTTTGCTAATGTCCCTCTTTTAAAAGAGGTGAGAGGAAACAGTTAAAAGAAGCATAAAAGATGAAGAAAATGAAGGCAGAATCTGTGATACAGAAGTGAAAGAAAAGAAACCAAAAGCAACATTTATAGAAAAGGATAGTTGAGAATCACAAATAAGTTCTAAAAGGCTCATGCTCTTCTTCTACTGAAAAGACTGCTGTGCTCCATGGCTAAGATTGTAGCCAGCTTATATTGTAAGCCCCTCTACGATAGCATGGTGAAGTTATGCCAGGATAGAATAGTCATGGAAAACTTGAAGCAAACTGACCATGGCATTTCAAAGATAGGAGGGTTAAAAAAAATAGGTAATCTTACTTTTTGAACAGAGTCCCACATTTGTTTTGGCTCCTAGAATTAAAATTTTTTAAATTTTGAAAAATAGTGCAACTTGGCAGAGGTTCCCCAAAGTGTTTTAATTTCTTGTTCTTGATGACCACTGATGCCTTGATGCCTTTGGGGAGTTTTACAGATCAGAGAAAATTTAAAAAATACAACCAGAGTTCTGCAGAGCTCTTACTTATGAAAGCTGGAATGAAAGATAGATTCCTTAAATTCTGTACAAGCCCAATGTAATGAACTTCGGAAAGAAAATATAAAAACTATGAGACTCAAGATGTCATGTCTTTTCCTCACTGCAAGAAGAAAAGCCCAGTTAATAAAATTTCCCCACCTAGATGGTTTCAATGAGGAAAGATATTCATACATCATTAAAAAAAACAAAACAAAACAAAACCAACCTGACAGTATTTTAAGTAAAATCTTCAATTTCAAGGCTTTCTGTTGCTGCTAAGTGTGTTGAAGAAAAATTAAACAAGCCACAAAATATTTACAACCAAATTCCAACACACCAAATTATGAAATGAAAACATAATATAATTACAGACCCAAAGTTTTTTTCACAATCAGTATAGATTGAATTTAATCTCTGTAGGCAGGTATCAGTGATAATAAAAAAGTCTTTGTGTTTCAGTATCCCAATTCACATTACTTCCAAAAATTTACATTACTCTTATTTACAAGTGAACATCCAAAAAACCAGAGTGCAAATGAGAATCTTGAGAAACAAATGTCTGCCATTCCCCAAAAGCACTGCCACAGTCACCCTTGATTGAAAGTAAGTGGAAGATAAATCTAATCCCAACATTAACTTTCTATTTCATCTTTTAATAAAAAGTTAACTAGAGCTGGACATGAAACTTCATTCCATCTTTCAGCAGGTGTCACCTGAATTGTAACGTGTTTGAATATAAACCTTACCTCATGGTTTGAAACAAGATTAGTTACCACCCAGGACACATTTGGGGGTGGCCCGCCAGTAGTATCACAGTACAACGTGATGCTCTTTCCTTCCACCACGGTGATGTTGTAATTGCTTAAATTTGCTGAGGGCAAGTCTGTCATAGAAACAACAACACAATAACCCAAAATTCATTTGTATTTGACAAAATAGACACCATGCAACTCTAAGCAAGCAATACATCAAATATTCACTGTAGTCAATACTATTCAACCAGACAGTACAAAAAGAATCTTTGGAAATAAAAAACTACAATCTTTTGCTGCTATGTATTTTCTGCACCTCCTCTGTTTCACATCCTAAGAAAACATTACTGCATGTGGAAATACATTAACTAGTTAATTATATAGGAATATATGTCAGGTGCACAAACAGAAATTACCTTAACTTCAAAATGAAAAAAACCCTCTTCCTTTACTCTTTAAAACTGTAAATTGTATATGTCTCTTTATAACAGCTACAAAGTAATCCCTGGGTTCCACTGACGTTGTGGTATTTCCACTGTTCTTCATAACACTAACAGGAAAATCCAATTAGCTCCAAGTATCCACAAGACACTGAAGCCCCTCTCTCATACAGAGACATAGCTCAGAGTAAGCAGGGCAAAACCTAGAACTTGAGATCAAGGGGAGGAAAACAGAGAACTTAACAGATTAAACTAGAGAAGGGAAAGGACATAAGAGAGGGTTAACAACTGCACAAAGCACAAGGCATATCAGCCAATTTTTCTATTGCCCTCAGGAAAGCAGAAAAGCAGTGAGATAATCTCATCAGGAAACAAGACCAGGTTTTGCAAGAATTAGGACTCCCTCTTCATCTTACAGAGTTATAAATCACTCTGTGCCTTGTTCTAAGGCACCCAAAGCAATGGGACCTTTCCAGAGTGTAAATTTATGCTGAATGTTTACAAAAACAAAGAATTATAGAATTGCCCTCTACAAAATAATATGAACAATATCAGTAGATTTCAGGCACAGAGGGATTCACATTTCGTATTTATTTAGGTAACAAATAATTATGCATATTCTAGAAATAACATCTTTCTTAAAAGATACTAGGTCATCATTTGGAGCTGGTACACTCTGTAAAGAGTCGTGGTCTCCTTTATGAGGCATTTCACATCAACTGTTCCAGGCAAATTTTACTTGCAATTTATCATCTCAAATAATCAAGCTTATCTGCTGCAGGACCTTTAGGCATGATTTTGCAATGACTTTTCTTTTTCTGAAACAATAGCTCTCTTTGGCTGTGTTTTTTAGTTGAGAGTACAGCAGTTTCATCATGGACTTGCTGGTATAGGAGTTCAGCAGAGAAATTTTTCTTTATGTAAAAGATCCAAAACAAATAAATAACCATCAAATCACTGTCATATTCATATGTTTGCTGGAGGTTCAACAGAAGCTAGATGTATTGGAAACCTCCCTTAAATTAGTTCAATAAAATATAACCAAGTGGAAGCAATACATAAAAGAAGATTAATAATTTTCCAGACAATGCTTTCCTGCCTAATAAGATTTGAAGATCAGCACAAATATGCAATAACTGCTCAGGCAATTCTCACAGTGTTTTTAAGTAGTGCAGTAATATGATTCCCATTATAGGCATCATGGATTTCTTCTATTATGTTCACTTTATAAATCATATGTTGAAGTTTATTGAGACAGAGCTGGGGAGTTTGTATGCCTTGATGAAGTAATCTGTTAGCGAAGGTAGCCATCTGCTCTAGCCTGCTGTGAATTCAGATCTCACCAATGTCTGTCAACTAGCTGAGCAGGAAATAAAACTAATCTTAGGGAACATTTGGATATTAATTATGCTAGTTAGAGAACAAGGGGAGAAGTAATGAGATAATTTGCTTTATAAAGTTACACTTCCACAACACCTCTAAATACTCTTCCAATTACTCTTGCCAGACCTGAACATGCAAAGAGAATAAAGATCCCCACTCTCCTTAACCCCACCACTTGGGAGGAGGTCTACACAATAGATTAGCATTTCATTGTGCAAACTGGGACAGCTTCTACTAACACATCATTTCATGTGAAACCTCTCATGCAAGCAAAAATAAAAATAACTTTTTTCCCTTAGAGCTCTCCTTTAAATAGCTTTTAAGTTTTGAGACAATTTCTTCCTGCAATGTGTTTATTCATAGGATAAGCAACTGAAGTTTAATTCCTCTGGTACTGGCCCTGGTTCCCACCCAGAACTAAATCTAGTTCTTTTTACTTGCAGAAGTCTGCACTTGTCATGTTGGTGTTACATCTCTAATGGAAACAACTATATCATGCTGCATCCTGACAGAAGGCTATAAAATAATAGTGCTTATTATTCTGTATGTTCATAAAGTTCTAAAAATCAGTTGCAAGACCCCCTGCATCTAAAAAGGTACAAATGGGATGGAATGGGATAGAATGGAATAGAGTTAGAATTAGAGATAGAACAGATTAAAAATCATATTATTGTTTGTGTTTTCTTTTACTCTTCTTCCCAGTCGTAAGATGGGTGGAAAACACAAGAATTGTCTTAGGATTCATTTTTTCTGCTTGGATATATTGAGACAGTGTGCTTTAACTGCAGGGTAATTTTGCTTTGATTTCCAGTGGCACCCATACTGCTCCACAATAGAATCCATACTAGCAGAGTCACATAAGGCCTCATCTAGTCATATGATACATTGCCTTTACCAGCAAAGCAATGACACTAAGCAGCAGAACCTGTACTGAAAAATAACTGTATGCTAAAAGAACACAATGGACCTTAACATACACAAATGCTCAGATTGTATGCCCAGTGTAGTGTGAGACAATTTATATTGGCCAGTAGCACTTTGACTCTTATAGAACTATAGAGATAGCCAACCATGCTGCCTTTACTCCTGAGTTAATTTGGTTAAATACAGTGGTTTAGATAATCATCACTTTTGTTGAGAGGGATGTACATATGTACATTTTAAAGGACTTTCTAAACAGCAGTTACAAACTTATCAGGTAGCACACTCAAATACTTTTGTATAATGCCATCATAGTAAAATTAGACTGTAGCATAAGGGCCTGCACAAGGTAGACATGACATCATCCTTCCACAAGTTTCATCTTGGTATCTGTCTGACAGATTAATCCATGCCTCAAAACTCAAAACACAATCTCTGTTCCAAACTTTGATAGAATTTATTATTATAACTCTGGATATCAGCAATAACCCTGCTAGTACCTGATTGATTTTTGAAGTTTGCTATATTCTTGGCCTTAGCCTTCTGCAACAATGTCTTGCATACAAGAGCCTCTTCCTTTTATAAGTTCTGGAATTTCTCACAGACATTCAAATTTATTGAGTATTCTCCTGTTCTGGTAAACAGGGTAAAGAGAGTTTCTGAATGATGGTTTAAGACCACCTTCTTTAATTTGTTTTTTCAGTTCCTCTTTCTTTTCAATAATCTCTTCAAAGCTTTTCAATCTCTACAAAAATGGGAGGACAGAACCTGCTACTGAGAACTTTAAACAGTAATGTAGATAATAACACAGTTTGAGAGATGAAATCATATACTAAAATGCATGTGTTTCCATTATGACTGGTACATAATAGCTATGTGCTTTCACCACATACAGAATATATTTTCACATATTCCGCATGATTACACTTCATTCTCAGGAATAGGAAGTCCTAGATTAGAATAAGCTGTCATTTCCCTCACCCCAGCACAACTAGCCAGAACTAGAGACAAGCAGGAGGAACTCATTTACGTCAGCTGAGTCTCTCCAAATACCATCCCATGCTTTAGGAGAAACAGACATTCCTGAAAGTAGGGCTTGGGGGGGGGGGGGAGGGGGGATGGCGTGTTGGAAATTAACCTTCACAGACCATCATTACTGCAAAAGGATGGCCTGAAGCCATCAGACTGTGAAACTGTCAAGCATCACTAGGGAATGACTCACAACTTCCCTGTGCACAGCTGGGACTTCAGCAACTACAAAACCAACACTTTGGATGCCATTTTCAAAGGCTACTACTACATTTGGCTCCACAACTGTCAGTGCAAATTAAGAAAATGAATGTGCCTGTATTCCTACAGGGCTTTCCAAGTCTTCATCCTGCTACTTATTACTTTCTACAGAAAACTTAAACTGGCCTTCCTAGAGCCAGACTGTCACTGTATGTCAAAGGAAGGATATGATCTAACAGGGAAATAAAAACTCTACTCTGTAACTCAACTCTTAACACCAAGAACTTTAGTCAGTATTATAAAGGAACATTTTAAAGAAGGTGGTCTTAAGCCAGAAGAAGCAAATCCACCATTACACCAAAGGTATTATTTCATTATCTGCAGGTATAAAAATTTTTACAAAATTAATACCAGATTCACTTTTTCTGCTTCAACTTTCACCTGGTCAGTTCTAGGATTTTTTCAGTCACTAAAAAACCTTTAAAAATTATCTCAATATGGTCAATTAGCCCCACTAACACCTAAGAAATCATATGATGAAAAAATTAGTCCCTGAGAGAATACTGTAAATTCGATATTGCATTCATTTATGCTATCCTTTGCACACTAAAACCCTGATTTTCATTGGCCTCTCAACAAACTCCCAGGAGTACAGACGTGACAGAATATCACTAAATGGTTTTCAATGTGGCCCATGTCATCTCCTGTTTGCTTGGCATGCTTTTGGAGGTCAATTTTTTGTGTTATAAGAACAAGAAGATACCACAAAAAATGACAATTTTTTTCTGCATCTGATTTTTAACCAGGTAATTTTAATCTTCACCTGATATCCTTAACCATCTTTTTAATAAATATATCAGACACAGAATTACTAAAATAACACTGAGACAGCAACCATCTGCAGCAGCAGCCTACCAGAACCACTGATTTATAAAACATCCACTGCAATTCTTAGGGCACAGTGACTAAAATCAATCTACCTTCCTCAGATAAGATTCCAGTAAAGTCTAGGGTTCTTTTTTCGCCTGGTTTGGCTTTTTCACTCTAGGGACAAAACATACAACTAATTACATCACTACAGTACAGCCTGGTAACAACCGCTACTTGTACTGTCTGGAGCCTGGAAACAGGATGGCTGACAATGCAATTTGTCATGAACTGTCACATGGATCTGCAAATTTCAGAGGTCTTACTTGCTCAAAACTGGCTGTATGGAAAGCATGATATGATGATATAATGTTCCTTGTAGCATTCTATCGAAATCGTGCTGTCTTTGAAAAGGCAGTAATGTTTACTAACTCCAGAGGTCTTTTCCTATGTACTTTCAAGGGTTTAAAAAAACCAAAAAAACAGTGAGAAACATTCTAGTAATTCTAGCTATAAAGATAAGAGCTCTTGGATATGTGATTCACCTCTTGGGTTTCACTTAACAAAAGCCTGCAGCCAACAAGCCCTGAGCCAGATTTCCAGCCTGGCTGTATCTTCAAAGGACTATAAAAAGGATACCCCAAAAATTTACATGCAAAGCATGAATGAAAGAAACACAAGCAATTGTTTCCATTTCCTGTTGTATCACAACCACAGAATCAAAATCCTCAGTACATAGAAAATTGCAGAAATCTCAGAGAAGTTGTAACAAGATGAGAAGCACAAACATATTCAATGAAGATTAAAAAATACGTTAGGCAAACAATATACAGAATTAGCAGAAATAAAGAACAATTGAAACAAATTTTAATCTTTCCTTTATCTTATACAGCCCAAAGATCCCCATCTCCACTTTTTTTTTGGAAGCTCTAAGATCCTTTTCCTTGCCAGTCTTCATTTCATGATACTAAACACTATGCATCTCTATCACTTCACTAAGATTTTGCCATCATGAACAACAAAACTTGAAATTTCCAGTAGGTTGAAATGGAAATTAAAGGTGTTAATCTTAGAGGTATAAAAGGAAAATGAATCTGGGCTCATGACCCATTTCCCCAAATTTTCATATTCTGCCCACTATGTGTGAATGTAAATTTTAAAAACCCGAATCAAAATTTCTTCAAATTTTCAAAATAATACACAGCCATTGAATAAAACACTGAACCACCACTGAATAGACATATGCTTTCCATGTGGCACAGTAAATATTGGCGGATGTTTTTTACAATAACCAAATGTACCAATGGTACTTTGCATAGGTTGGGCAGAACGTGTTTCTGTCAGAAGGCAGAATGAAAGATATGGCAGCTCACTGAGCCTCACAAATATTTTAAAATACTAAGTGAAATCTCCTTCCTCTCATGGCATGCCTGATTGCCACTTTCAACCAGGAACCTTTACAGAAAACAAACAAATACAGTCTCTACCAGAAGATTATGAGTCTAATTCAAAGTATTGCTTTCCCAGATCAAATGCACTCTTACTTTGCCTTTAAACACTCCATCACTCCATATATAACTAAAGCTTTCACTAGAAGCAAACTTCTTTACATAGAGCCAGCACATACCACAGCAAAGGCCACAAGACTTGCTAACTCCTCTTCATCACCCCAGCGACAAGCAGTGTCTCCACAGAACTGTCACACCATCACCATCCAGGGCTTCAAAAGCCATCATGAATGCAGTGCAGCCAAAAAACACCAACAGATGTGCACACAAATTCATTTGGACACCAAGTTGTCATCTGTAGTCAACCTCTACAGAAGCTCTGAAGGTCGCTGCTGATATTTCAAACCAGATGAAGGGCTTACATCTCCAAGGTTACATCAGGTCCTTCATCAGCTCCTTAACTTCTTCCCAGGACCTTTCTTTTAAGACCCTTAGGTGTAGTCTGGATTCTAATAGGAAGGTGCTGAAGAAAATAAGATCTTGCATATTATTACCTGGTCCCCAGTAACAATATAAACAAGAATGATTTTATATTGGTTTATATAAAAACAAGTCTGCAAGACTTGAGATGAAGTGTTTTTACATAAGCTATCAACCTTATCAACTATTCTTTTGCTAGTAGTATCATGAAGGTATCCAACCATGTTTTCTGAATAGCCAAGGAAATTAAATTACACCTGGCAAAATTGTTCTAATGAGGCATTTAAGCTACAGTTGATCCACAATAGCTTTCGAAGGAAAACCAAAGGTAGAGCCATTGGGCTGAATATGTCAGCCACAAGCTTAACAGATGAACTGAGAGTTAAACAGCCTTTGAAGTGTAAGTTAATGAGGCCCAAAGCAGCTTAAGCAAACCTCTAACAAATGGCATCTTATTCACCAAGTGTATGTACTGCTGTTTCAGTATTGTTATCTGCAGAATTTCATGTGTGTCCAGAAAACAGCCAAAATAATGCTGACCTGCCTAATGTTGCAACATGATAAACATGGGATCCTGAAACAGGATCATTTTCAGAGAACAACATAAAAAAAGTAAAATAATGGGTTTCACTTCTGGTACCAAGTATACCATATGCCAGGTATATTACTGAAGGGATGCCCTGAAGAAAGGATTCCCCTTTTAAAGAAAACAGCACTTTCTTTAGACATCAGGGTATAGTTATCTAGTCATCAGTCTTCAGCTAGAAAGAGCAAAGTAAGAATACCACCAGAAAAGAGTCAAAGAGATGTTCTCCTTAGCAGATCAGTACTCCACCCTTACACAGATGTATCAAGTTAGGCACAGAGAGTACTTCTGTAAACCTGCACAATGTCATGAGTTCAGAGACACTTCTTTCCCTTGGATAATGCTTTACTTCTTTCTATTTCTAATCTACTTTGAATTACAAATCTCCTTTGTTGACATTAAAGCAGAACTTGAATCAGTATTATCAAACAAAAATCAGCTTTTTTAATATGAGACATTCACATATGCCACATGTGGCTCAGCTACCATCATTCGCTATCCCTGATTTACACAGATTTTCACATCTAAACATCTGTATGAAAGTTGATGTTTGAGTCACAAATAGGTAAATGTTGCATGTTCAGAAGAAAGTTGTATATCTATCTTTGAATATGAGATTCCTGTTGCCTTTCAGACTCCATATAATTTTGGCTATTTCCACTTACAAGCTAGAAAATTCTTCTAATTAAGTTTGGAAAATTTTAACTCAACTTGAGAGCAAGAGTGAAACCCCATTACTGTCAAAGTCTCACCAAAAAGTGAAGTTTTTCACATAGCTCACAATCACAGATAAGAATTAAAACTCTTACAGAGAAAATAAGAAGAGTTTGCCACCACACATCACACACCACATCTAGTTCTTGTGCCACAGGCTAAAGAATCCATGAATATTCTGAAATGTAAACATTGAGAACATTTAAGTATTTTTTAAAACTCAATTCTAGTGAAATTCTAGTGAAATCTAGCTGATAGTGGAAAAAAATGTCAACACCCGCTAGATTCTGCCTTTGCTTGTGGTTTTAGACTGCAATGTACTGTGATTGCTTAAGATCTAATGCTTATTTTATTGGCTCAGTAATACTACAAATCTTTTCTGTAAATTCAAAGAAACAAATGTGTCAATCCTTCAGTTTGCCTTTATTCCTTCTTAGGATTTATAACCACCTGCCTTCAGTCTCTTTTTATTACTTACTTATTTGCCTCTAGCACAAAAAACAAAATCACCAGAAACAGGCTTAAATGAAGCTAGACCCAGTTCCAGTCCATTTTCAGTCGTCTGAGCAATTGCCTGTTAAAAATCATGGGTTTCCCCAACAAGTAAGAAATGGGCAAGCAGTTACTTTAGCTTGAAATTCTACATTACAACAAATTCTAAAATTGTTTCAGTTATACACAAGTATCCTAGTATGCACTAAGTGCAACACCATGGTAATTTGTGTGCAGAAGAAAAGACAGGCAAAGAATGTGAGCATTCATTGATATGTAAAGCAAATTAGCACAGGGAACTAATCTGCAACATTGTTCAGTAGCTTGTAGCTAGTATACGTGACCAATGATAAGAAAGAATGCACCTAAAAAAGCAATATATGATAAAAAAAGCATCCAAAGCTGGCACAGTAAGCAAAGCTGAAAGACAGATTCAGCATCACTTCGCCATATACAAAACTAAATTGTCCAGATCAGGCAAAATGCCATTAACCAGATTGAGATGCAAAGCAATACAGATTCTGTACAGGACTGCAGAGACAGCTGTAGAAGCCACGCCTTTTCCTAAAACACCAGAAGATAAAAAGACTTCTTTCCGTATCACTGAAATCAATGGCAGTGGCTCAGTAACTGTCTGCCAGAGGGGCAAGCAACTCATCAACAATCAGTCCCAAGGATGCAGTCCTGCCTCCCTGGCATTCAGCGAGCTCCAGGTGATCTGCAGACTGACAGTCTGTGACTTTACCCAAGCCACAGAACATGCCTTGCTTCCAAGGACTTAAGACACTGGTGGTAATAGCCACCAGAGCTTATAAGCAGTAATAAGAATAAAGTGTTTATTCATTTAGTTCTCTTTATTGATTTACTAGTGCTATTTACCAGATGGAAACAAAAGGAGATGTCTCAAGTGGTGGTGCTGTCCATGCTGTGCAGACAACTGGCAAATGCTCTGAAAATGGCAATACTGAACATGACCTTCTCTATACACAAAAGGCTCTGCTACTGTGGTAGATGCAACTTGAAAACCTTCGGCACAGTAAGTACACATGATCCTAAAACCTAGAAGAATTTGACAATTTTCATCGTATCTACATACATTTCAAATGCACTTGAAAAAATAGTTATTGATTGACACTTTGAACATTGCAGCTGGAAAGGATCTTCTAGATAGTGACCATACCTGACTTTAAACCTCAAGAAATTAAATCACAAAGTTGATGACATCTAAATGGCAGTCAATCTTTAATCAGCACATTATTGAACACTTCCACTGTACAAACGGTTAGCAAAGTACCACAGAAATTTGCTAATTTTCTCATCAATTACCTACAAACCAAAGCCCTATGATCAATAAACCACATTGGCCTCTACCTATTTCCCAGCAAAAGATTTATTTACAGCACACAGCAGAAAGACATCCTATTAGCAAAACACTTATCACATACTGTATAGGCCTCCTATTATAACACTATGAAGTAACACCTTAGTAACACAAAGAAAACTGTACTTTTGCTTAGTTTACAAATTAAAAAAAAAGAAAGAAAAAACAAATTCATCAAGAAGATGAAATTAAACCATTTCATTAGCAGAGAAAATTAGAAAAGCAGAGAAAATGTTTCACTAAAAAACTGCAGAAGCCTACATGCCCAAATATTTCTCTTCACATCAAAGGGAGATAAAAAATATCCCAGAGTTCACAGGAAAAAAATTCAATATATCAAAAGTTTAATTTCTCTTCTGTTTCAGTTCTATATATTAGCATCCCAAAAGGTTCTGGAAATTAAATATACCAGCTTCATCCATGGTTTTTGTTTTGAAACTAAGTCTCGTCCTTTAAAATACAGAAAAATACCTGCAAAGATACTGAAAACAAGAACCATGCATTGGATTTTTCATATATCTTCCAGAACACAGCCCACCAATATTGGGATCATTGCTCTTCACCAGGCATTCTCTACTCTATGTCTAGGAAAAGGATGTGCTGTCATCTTTATTAAAAATCTGTCCAGTATTGGGTAATTTTGAAAAAGTAAATTAAGAGGAAACAACTGCTAAAACAAAAGAAAAAAAAGGGGGGAGGAAAAATTATGTAAAATTCGGTGATATTTGGACCCTGTAAACTAACATAAATTATTTGTAGGCATGTGCTGGCATCCACTCAGATTTTCAATATAATGCATTTTTTCCATATGCAAATTACACATACTGCAAATTCCAGTCAAAATGTTGTATATACTCACCTTCCCTCCTCCTTTTCCTCTTGTCGTTGGAAGTACCACCTTCCCATGACAAGTATTTTAGTCAAGATATGCTCACAGGATGCACTCATGGGTACACACATATGCACCTAAACAGCATCCAGGGCCCAGAGACAAGACTGTTTTGGCTGCAGATGGTTATGACATCAGGGGAAAGAACTAATCTCTCACAGATTTAATTCTAGGTATTTAACATCAAACATTTTCAAAGGAAAATCCTAGCAAGCTGGTAGCTTCTAGATGAACCAGCCAAGAATGTTACAAATATGCTGGGGTTTCTCTCTTGCAATAATTGATCTCAGTCCAACAGCCAACCTCTATATACCCAGCATATTAATCTACCTTCTAGTCCATCCAGCTGGAGCAGAAGGTTGGGTCCACTTAGCTCAGCTAGGTATTATATTTCCCATTTCAAGTAAATCAGATCCTGGAGCACACAAGACCAACTCTGCAGCTTACAAGACTTTCATAAAATGTGGGGGTTTTTGATTGCATGAGACACTAGCACCATTTCTGTCACCACCCCTGGCCCCAGAAAGAAGCTGGGCACAAGATCAACAGTGATATGAGGCCAGAAAATATATTATTGACACTAAATGCTGCACTTGCTGAGCCTGCAGTTGTCCCCACCGTGGCTGTTCTTTGCTGGCAGCTGCTATCAGAGGATGTCACACCCTCCACACAGGCAGTGGAGAAAAGGATGCGCAAATGGGCAAAGATGGAAGGAGAAAAGGTATAATTTCTCCTACTGGTCACATTCACTTATAGCTTTTCCTGTCCAAATCAGCCCTCCATGAAGATCCTCTTGCCCTCTTTCCTTCCTGCCTGCCTGTTGCTGGGGACCCCAGTTTCCCACTCTGCTTCTAGAATCCAGCAGATATGACATCATGTTAGAAAGAGCCCATTTCTGCCCCTCATATACAGAGGAGGAGAAATCTCCAGCTAGTGAGTGATACATTTCCCCAGTTGTCCCAGGACTATATGTAGGCAGCAAAACTATATATAAAAAAGGCAAGGAGATGGCCTTATTCTTACATAATTTTTCAATTTTTTCTAGATCTATATATCTGAAAACAATATGTTGCAATATGCCACAGACTTAAGCTTGATATAACTCTTTTGTATAGCCTTTAAAGTGAACTCAGTAGAGTTTCACTTGCTTGGAGAGCTGAGCTCTTGCTAATTTGTCTCAAGTAGCACGTGGTTCTGAATTTTCTTCCTGTGGTCCTAATACAAGTATTTTTGAATGAAAGTAGAGACTTCATTAACTATAAATACCTGAAAAAGAATTAAAGTAGGTAAATTTGAGCTATGAATGTTTATTGAATTTGGAAACACTAATATTTAGTTCAACAAAGGCACATACATTCTCTATAATACTTGTTTGCTATCTATAATCCGTATTCTGTTTCCCTGCACTTGAATAACAGTACATTCTTTAAGGATCAAGAGAGAAACTAACAGGTTTACATGAACTGGTGAAGGTCCTTGAAGCAAAGCCATATGAGGTGTGGCTGAGGTCACTTAGCCTGGAAGAGACTGAAGGAAGGCCTCACTGGGGTATTCAACTTCCTCATGAGGGGAAGATGAGAGGTAGGCGCTGATCTCTTCACACTTGTAACCAATGACAGGACTCAAGGAAATGGTAATGAAGATGAGTTGGCGGAGTTTAGGTTGGATATCAGGAATGTGGTTGGGCACTGGAAAAGGCTCCCCATGGAACTGGTACCAGCACCAACCCTGTTTGACTTCAAAAAGTATTTAGACAATGCTGTTGGGTACATGGTGTTACTCTTGGGGTGTCCCATGCAGGGCCAGGAGTTGGACTCCATGATCTTGATGGGTCCCTACCAACTCAGGATATTCTGTGATTCTATAATTCTATGAAGTTCCAAGAACTATTCCATGTGCGGCAAAAGACCACTGAAAGACCACCAACCTTTCCTTTAGAGCATTGTTTATATCCTGAGAAATACTTTGTAGAAAATTATGTTTCTTTTTCCCTGGCCTACAATAATTTAGCAGTAGTTTTATGTTAAAAGAATATTACCGCAGTTTGGGACCTTCATATCCAGCAAGGCTGTCTTCTTATTGTTGTCATCTATGCAATATAAGTCCTGAGTTTCTGTGTAAAACTTGGTCTCTTGAAATTTCTTGATCCACATGATTTCACAGGAACACTTGAATGGATTATCCACCAATATCCTGCAGGAAAAAACACCAATTTACTTAGAAGGTTAAATGTGCCATGCATATAGGAAAAAAAATGAGGGGCAGGGGGTCTCCAAGCATTCAGCTGGGTGAAAATACTAGTTAGGAAGGTTAAGGAAGGCAGGATGAACCCTTTAATTAAGAGGCATAATGTATGCACCCTTGGTAAACCCAGTGCAGAGTAAGCTGTCAATCTGGTAACAGGTTCCATGTAGGGAATTAAGCATTGCGTGCACTGCGGGCCCAGAATATCATAGGCAGGAGAGACCACACAAGGGATTTGGCTACTATTTCAAATTCATCAGTGTAAGTCAGAAGCTTGTGGAAAATGGCTGCTCAAGAAGCTCCATTTTATTTTATAAATCAGGGCCCAGAGAAGGAAGAGATTAGAATTCATCTCTTCTACACCTGAGCCACAACTCAGTTACCTCAGAAATGGTTTACTGCTGTGGAGTGGTAAATTCTTTACAAAGTCAAACAGTCTTGGATTGTACACACACTCTACCAACTTTAACCACAAAAAATTATTCTACCTAATCTTTAAAATTCATCTGCTACAACACTCCAGAAAAACCTCACAGTAAAACCGTAGGCAATGTCATGAATAAATACTAAATGTAAAAATGGCCCTGAAATAGAAATTGATACAGTACCCTGCATAGAATTTAAACCACAGGTTAGCAAACTTAACAAATTATGATTTTGAAACTTATAAAACTACACAACAATGTAAGGCAGTTACATGCATGTTAAATATGAATGGACACATGTCTACATAAAGAGTGACCAGTATTATTTTTCCTTCTACTGGCATACATGAGATCCAATAAAGTGGGTGAGCAAGTGTCTGTTTAAGGCATCTCATTACCAGGAGAACAATAATTCTTAACAAAGTTTCACAGGTATTTTTGATGTACAGAAGCTCAAGTTTCTTACAGAATCTATGCTCATAAATGCCTCTTGAAGACATGAAGTGTGCAAATCATGAAAAAAAATTGTTTTATTAGAGTAGTTCCCCCAAAAGCCATCTCAAGTTCTTTGAGCAGAAACAACTGCAGGGATCATCAAAAGTGTCTGAAGGAGCAATTTGTATTCATAGAAGTCATCCTCTGGACTTTAACACGTAGCATGAACAAAAATTGTTTGCACAAGACATAGTATGAGTGTGATGTTTCCTTGGGTCAAAGCCTATCTCATGCATTTCCAAAACAGTGACATTTACTTCCATCTTCTGTTTCATCCTATGGCTTCCTGGTAAAGAGAAATTTCTCTTGACCAATGGCTGAGCAGTTTTCTTCTAGTGTTTTATTTTGTGCTAAACCCATCCAAGGAGTTAGGCACATCATTAGCAGGATGCTGGACACATAATGACCCTCTACAGACATTTGTGTGAAAGAAAAATTCTGACCTACAGTAAGCAAATTCTGAGTCTTTATCTTGTTTGCTCTTATTTTATGGCTGCCATTCATTTATTCTAGAAGAAACCTTCCAAGGTAGCATCTCCTTCTCTGTAATACCTGGTGACAATCCTCTACTACATTTTATTCTAAAACTCTCATCCCTTTACATTTTGATATGCAAAGGTACTGACAGGACAAACATACTTGTTTGTCAGAATGAGGGGAAGTTCTTCAGAAGCTATTTACAGCAATATTCATATCTCAGATTCACCTACCAACACTCTTCCTCCTCTCCTGTTTCTGATCTTGCAGCTATGTATTAAACACTTATCAACAGAATTGTTTAACTGTACTGATTTTATCACTGCTTGTCCTCCTTTCAGACTCTGCTTTTATCCCTCTACTTTCTTTCCCTCATTTCCCCCACATCTGTTTTTCTCACTTTATCAAAACATTTGTTTGCTTAACTTCAGTTTGTCTAGTCCTACACTCCCTTTCCCAAGCCCACGACCCTCTATCTCAGTTTTGTATCCCCTTTTTCCCTCATCATGCATTGACTCCATACCTCAGATACTACTCTCTTTAACCTTCACACTATCCATTTCTCCCATATCTGGTTCACTCCCACTACATTTGCCTTGCTTTTTCATGCAGAAGCAACAGAACAACAAAAGACATGGAGCAATGGGAGAGCTTTGCAACTAGCTAGTCTCCTCATTAAAGAGTTCAGCTCAAGTTAATAAAGAATATTCCAGTGAGTAGTGCTCCCTGGGCCATCAAGAAAATAATTACACCAAATTAATTATCAATATACCTAAGGGGCATAATCTCTTTTTGTACCACTGAGATTTGCTCATTTCACTTCTCACATGCTGAAGTTTACCAGAAGAGGACTACATTGCATGTCAAGTCATTCAGACTCAGACTGACACTTTGGACAAATTCTAACTCTGCTCTGAGATCCAGGAGAGCAACCTCCCTCTTCTCTGCAGCTACCAGATTTCCCAGAACTCCTGTAGGCTCTCTGCATATCAGCAGAGAATGCACAGGATGACCAAAATTCTGGAACATGTATCAATAAGAAAATATGGCAGATGTAACAGAATAAAAATGTTAGTATTGAAAAAATCAATAAAGAAATGCTTACCAGTACTTTCATTGCTAAACAATTACATAAAGCACACTGCAACTCAAGAATCTGAGAAAATAATACTCTTAAATAGCCAGCCACACCACTATAAGAAGATGAGAGACAATTTCATATGAATATGTGTGAAAGACTGTATTTTCACTAGTTCAAATACTTAAATAAACACCAATAGTTCTGTGTGAAGTAATCTCACAATAAAATATCTTAAAGCTGAAGGAAGATGCTATTTTGACCTCTCCATTGCTTTAAAATAGATACCTAACCTTGTTGAAGCCCTGGAATTAAAATTTCTCTGCATTTAAGTGTTCAGAATTGATGCTTTCTTTGGACCAGAACTGCACTTCTAATTCCTCTACCTTCAAGAGAACAAACTTTGAAGTGTTATTCTTCCATTCCAGCCAAAAATAAACTTATATTTTAAGAAATGACAACTTACAGATCAGACAAACCCAGATGGCGAAAAGGCTTCTTGGACAAACTCGAGAGCTTGTTTCTGGATAAATTGCTATGGCAAAAGAGAAAGATTGCATTAATTAGAATTGCTTCTTCTTACACTAAAAATACAGTTTGTGTGTCTTGAAAAAGCAATTAAGAACTAGAACCAGCTCTAAAAGTCCTTTGACTTCAGTTGTTGAAAGGGTAGTGTTCAGTCTTACTTTATGATTTGAAGGGTTTCAAGGGCTTGAGTCCAGTCAGCATCTAATGTCAAGTACATTCAAAAACAAACTCAACAGGGATCAATATTTTCACTTTTAGCACTTTATCAATTGCAGAAAAGCAGCAGATTTAACTGTGTTTCAAACGTATTTTGTAAAGTCCAGGTGTTAATTATATGCTCAATTTATTCATGTGAAATGGGTGTATCCCTTTCTTTGATGCTGCACCAAACTCTGTACTCATATAAGCCCTCCTCACATGCTAGCACACATCCACATCAGAACTTTTTAGTTGTTCTTTTCAAATTGCATGTGCAATATGCACCCACATGGAAGATCAAAAGGAAAACTGTAAAATGCCTGTATTGGGTTTTTTATGTCAATTAAGCATTTACGGTTTCTAGTGGTAATTAAGTGAAAGGTCTTCTCCCATTATGCAGAGCAAAGAAATGTTGATCTGAACCAGAAATACTCCTCCCTTCATAACTTACAAAACTGCTTTCTACACCCCAAAGCAAAATAATGCTGGTTTTGTACAGTCTTATCAGTCTATGAATTAAAGATAGTGAGAGCAGTGAACTGTTTAACTGCCAGCAGTAAAGCATAAATCAGTGTCATGAACCAAAATACCGTGAGTTTTATGTGGTATTATAAAGGGGGTTCCACATTTAGCGTTGCATTGCATCTAAAACCTGGGATTAATTTTTTTTTTTGATCTGACTAAAGAACAATGTTTAGCTCCCAACTTTCAGTCATTAATCTTTGAGTACAAGATAATTTTCACAGAAATTACAAGTTGGATATCGTAAACATGTTTAGAGCAGAATCAAAGACATTATATTTCATCACTGATTCCTTCTGGCATAGAAGAGCCTGAAGTTTACAAACTGACTGGTCCTTACATGTGAGAGCAAAACACAAGAACTACTATTTCATTGGTCAGGTGAACTTATGGACCCTGATCAGATAAATCAACATTAAGGCACAATTTGCATATAGAATAGAAGTTATATTTAAGCAAAAACTGTCACTATGAATTTTTTTCCTAGCATGCATATGCTCTGTGTTGGGAGTTTGAATAAATGGAGATGGATCCTCATACTGACTTGGGCTTTTGCCTCCAACATGGAGCCACATCAGACTCCATCCCTCCATGTGAAACTCTTCACTCACCACACAGGAAGATCACTCCTGTTCCCACACTGATAAGCAGCACGTATGGAGGCCCCTGTGGTATTGCCAGACAAGGCATGCCTCTTTTACCCGCAGATCAAATAAATCCTACCTTTCCCAAAAGACAACCAGATATACAGTGAGCTTAAATTTATCATCTTAAGCAATTCTTTGACAGTAAATTTAATTTTATATATATTTTTTTCATAAAGTGAACATTTATTGACTACAGAGATGCCTACTGCAGTCTTCTTAATTCATGTTAAGTGAAAAAAATCACTGCTAGGTTTATTTTGAAGTAGTTAATGATCCCACATCCACTTTCATGGAAAGAGAATATGAATTAATTTCCCAATTCAACTAAGCACAGAAAGACTACAGCAAGCAGCCAAAAAAGTACATCTGAGGTTCTAAAGGGTTTCTTTCTTACACACATACACAAAAAAAAAAAAAAAAAAAGAAAAAAAAAAAAAGAAAAAAAAAAAAAGGTCAAGAGTACAGAGCCTGGCCCCAAAGCTAAACTTAAGGAGAGGACCCAGATTCAGTCAGAAGTATGCCTGTATTTTACATGGAAATATCAAGCTCACTTTAAACTTGCTAGCCCTAATTCAGCTAAAAGCAAACCAGTGGCAATATGAGCAGAAAAAAAACAGACTGAGAAACCACATAAAGATTTACAGAGCTAGCAACATGGGCAGAGTTCTATCACCTATAGTTCTTCTGAAAAGGGGAGGCAAGAAAGAAGAGAAGGGAACAGATCTAAGGAGAACTGAGGGAAAGAGGTGAAGACATGGCCATTTGACTACACTCAGTGTCCCTCCACACACCCTGCTCTGACTATGCCTGGAATGAGCCCTGTGTGCAAACAAGGGGAAATCTGCTGCAAGTTTGTTCGCAAATGGTTTCCTTTGGCTGCCTTACCTAAACCTGAACAGTGTAGAGATACAAATACATTTTAATACCTGGAGCTGTATATATACACTACACTTGCGACCTATGATTCAGCAAAGCATTTAGATGCAGGCTGGCACATAACAACAACTATTTTTAAAAGTTTTTGTAAATAGGCACTTGCTGTGAAATGTTTTCACATTTAAAGACACTGACAATATACCATGCATGTGTATTACACAGGTCCATTAAATTACTGTTAGCAGCAAATAAGCTTATAAACTACAGAACTACTAAAATGAAACTGTTGGCTAACTTGAGTCTACAGGCAGTGAAAACACCAAAATTAGATAAGCAAGGCTATTAATTACACTTTAATAGCATCTATTAGGGCATTTGTTTTCCTGCTGTTTGTGTTATTACTCAAATCTTCTCATGATAGATAATTTTAGAATGACACCTGGACTACATAAGCTTTCCCAAGAAAATAAGGAAATTACAAAAAAGGGCTTGATAAAATGCATGCTAATAAGTTTCTTTTAAACTGATACTCTTGTATGATTTATAAAATAAATACTACTTTTATATAATATAGCTCCTTAACTACATCAAAAGATTTTTCATAGAACAAAAAAGAAAGCTGTAACAGTATCACAGCAAAATTAATGATTATAAAGTTACCTCAGTCTTCAGAAAAATGTTTTTTGTTTTCTTTATGGGATAGTAAAAAATTTGTTTCCAAATAAAATGTAAGACTTCTCAAAGACCTGTACTGTACATTACCCTCGCAAAATGAAATTCCTTTAGCACTTAATAGTTTTCACTGTACTGTACATTACCCTGGCAAAATGAAATTCCTTTAGCACTTAATAGTTTTCACTGTCCCAACCACAACAGGAGCTATACTTCCTTCATAGGCAGTCAACAGGATTTTTATTGCTGTTGACAACAAGCCATGATTCACTGGGGTTTTCAGAAACATTTTAGTGTGCATAATGATTTGCCAAAGAAAACAAACAAATGCATTTTACAGGGATAACAGATCAGCCTCGGTAAAAAATACCTCTATACTTACTGCTTTGTCCTGTGCATCCAGAGCAGCTGGTGCCACTTAATATTTTTCCATCTTATCTGGGCTTATCCTGTGTCTGCCAAAATTACTAAATCCCCACCAAAAGAAAACATAGTATGGGACTGGATAATCTCCTGGTTCATAATGTAAGTATTCTGCATCAAGAACTCATCTATATCAACTGAACAGATGTCAAGTCAGTCTAATTTGTTTCTAACAAGGAACTTCATGAGTTACAACTCTAGCAAAGTCTGCTTACCAGCAGATATGTATTCCCAGTTTGACTGCATGCTCAAATGAAGCTCCTCCTATGGCTGAAACACTTTAAAGGCATCTTATCCAACTGGATTCTGTAAAGCCTAGCAGCTCAGGAATGTACAGTGATACTTTTCTCTTAAGTGGTAACTTTGATAGGTTCTCTCTGTTCTGTTCAACAGTCAGTTTTCTGAAAATTTGTTAACCTGTCTATGTTTTGGTTAAAAGCAAACACTGGAGACAGACACACTTTGTGACTGCATGAAACCCATTTCCCTAAGGCAACAGGCAGAAAAGCCTCTCAAGAGGATCATACCAGTTACCGCACTTTCTGTGGTGTCTACCTGCCCAGACAGCTGGAAAAGCTTCCAAAATTCTATTGATCTTTCTCCAAACTAAACTCATTTTTTCTTACATTGTAGTTATGGTCATGGAAAGAACTGATTCCTTTCCTCATCATAACTACTCTTCTTTTAAAGATAAGACAAGCATAGAAGCATAGAATCATAGAATAGTTTAAGGGACCTTTAAAGGTGATCTAGTTCCAACTCTCCAGCATCTTCAACTACACCAGCTTGCTCAGAGCCCCATCCAACATAATCCTGAATGCTTCCCGGGCTGAGGCATCCACCATGTCTCTGGGCAACCTGTGCCAGTGTTTCATCATCCTCATTGCAAAAATCTTCTGTCTTATATCTAGTCTAAATCAACCCTCTTTAATTTTCAGATTATTCTTCGTCCTATTGCAATGATGTATATTCCTTTTCAATCTTCTCTTTATTGCACTGAACATACTCAGGCTCTGAGCCTCCCTGTATTATTTGCTTTACAAGCTTCTTCTGGCTCCACTGCTCTTCTCTGTAGCATCTTTCAAGATGAGTAGATTCGGTGTCCTAATCTACATACATAGATAGTAGATAGATAGATAGATACATAGATAGTAGTAGATAGATACATACATATATATAAATATTCTAACAGATTCCATCAGAGCAGCTAATGCAATTGGGAAAAGAAGTAAAAATGTAACACAATATTCCTTTTGATCCCAGACTTGAATTTGCTTTGTTCTGCCTCATTGCACAGAGAGAAACCCACTTCTTTCTCAGCAGGGTCATTAAATCTTTCTCTGCCCCTCAGACAGCATGTTCTTATTGCATATTTCTACAGCCAGCGCACATGCACTTGGCTTTATGGCGTTTCATAGTTTACAGCCATACTTCATTGTGGAACTGTTACACAGGCAAACACTTGAATTTACTCTGGAACATACTTCCTTTATATTACCAACTGATTATAGTAAAAGCTCTTTATTAATGACTATATGAAGTGATATAAATTTCACAGGCTCACAAGATCTGGTTCACACTCCTCTGGTGACTGTTCCATATTATGGATAGCAATTACTGTCTAGACAGAAACTAACATTCATGTCCACTTCCTTACACAAATTAATTGCTGCTGTTTACAAAAGACTGGTCAGAAAGTGATTCCATCTCATGACCAAAGCAATCAAATCAAACAGAGCCCTGTGTTCTGTTCAACAGTTCTTTCCTTTTACAAGGAAGTATCTTACAAAGCCAAGGTTTGGCATTATGTCTTCCCAATCTCACTAGGATAAAAGCAAAGGGTTTGGTGAACTGTTAATATAGGTTAGTGGTCATCTATTGAAGATGTATGGACTAAAGCACACACTTGGAATATTTAGCTAAAACAGGGTACTTGTGAGGAACTGAGCCACTCACATGATCTCAGTGTTTTACTGGACTAGATCCACAGTTTCCCATGTAAGCAGCAAAGTGAGCTACTCTATGTCTGTCCTACAAAGAAGGCACGAATGTTGTAGAAAGACAACTTTGATCAGTTCATCCTTTGCTAAATCTAAAGCATAACAAATCTAGGAAAAAACAGTCAAAAATCTGCACAGGTACAAATTCTGCTTCCTGTAGGTCATGAACGACAAATTACATTTGGGTGTGAAAGCAAAATCATTCCAATATTCTGCTCTGGGTGTATTAGTTCTGATCTTGAGTGAGCATTCTAAGTGAATCACCCCTAGGACTTCAGCTCACAGTTGTATCACAGTCTCTGGGCACATACACTGATCAAAATATTAAATGTGCTCCATGCATGCATCTCCTGCACTGCATCTGCTAAAATATGTTCAGCTCATCGAATCAGACTAGAGCTAAACAAAACCATGTCAATGAGTGTGATGCACAGTGTGGACATCATATCCTCAAGAGTCACACTGTTTCTGCTACATTACTTATCACAAAAGACACAGCTGAAGTACACTGTTAGAGACAGAATAATGCACTGGATGGTCTTTTCACACATTATGTTTTTATGATCCAACAGTTCCTTACCATATATGTCTCATTTAAGGGAAATTAATGATAGAAGACCATTCTAAGTCTGTCTTGTTAAAATATTTTTAAATTAAGCAAATGGTAAGAGATAGAAACAAATTAACAATAAATAAATTAACATGAGCTGGGCAGTTTTGGCTTAGAATGCAGACACTATTCTTACTCACATGTATTGTAGGTTCACATTTTTTACAAATGCATGACGGGACACGAATCTTAGGCCTGAATCCACCACGGTCCTAGGAAAATAAATAAAACTGTTAAAATATTTAATTTAAAATATGATGGAAAGTGTAATGAAAATAACTATTAAATAAGAGTTTGGATGAAATTTCTACAAGGCTGAGCTGCAAGATTTACAACTTTCCTCAGTAACACACAAAGTTAGGCATATATTTTGGTAAGGTCTCTACATGCTTCTACAAAAGAAATACGGAAAAAATAGTTGTATAAAATGTATCTTATACTCACAGATTTTTAAGTCCAACATAAAATCCAACCTCATTGTCATTGATACTTTCCAAATTTGGCTGGTTTGCAATGTAACTGTTGAAAAAGCAAAACAGAAAGAAGTATGTAAGTGGATCCTTCTGACTGTTCAGAAATCATGCACTGATGTATGGAAGTCAGTTATGATCGCTGACCTACCGTAATTATTTCTAAGTCCTAATTAGACCAGCTGCAAAGCAAAAGTGGTCATTAAAATCTTCCTCATTATTTAAATGGTACTTTGCGGGACAGGGGAGCAGCTCATTATTACACAGGGGAAATGAAGAAAGCAACTCAACCTGAAGGCCAAATAATGCTGCATTTCAATGTCACCATTCTCCAAGACACATGCCCTTACCTCACGGACTTAACAACAACTAAGAGGGCAAGTTTAAAGGTAGTACTGGAGTTATCTCCACTTATGAGAGACAATCATACTTCCCTGGTCTTTTCCCTCATGTTGTTAACTTAATCACTTCTTTACACTTATTTTTTCCCTGACACAAAGTAATTTCAGTTCTTTTTACAAGGTGTGGCAATGGGAAAAATGAGAAATGAGAGGTTGTACTTCATGATGTTATACACACAAACAAAAATTAAGAGATGAGAAACTGCTGTATCAAACCAAAATACTGAGTCCACTCACATATTCTTAATATCTGCCTAAAAGGATGTGGGCATGTAAGCCAGTCCTTTGTATTATGACCATGTGAGATCTGTGAATACCCAGTGACTTCCCACAGACAGCAAATGTATCATTACTTCTTCTTCAGGGAGAAAAAGTTTCACAGTGGAAATCACACAGTCCAGGAAGGAGAAATCAGTGTAAACGGCATTTTTTCTGACATTATGGCAGAAAAGCATGCCTGATTTAAGGGATGCCTTGCTAAAGAGTCCACACATTTCAAAATATTAGCCCAGTCCCTGAAAAACTTAAAGAGAGATTGACATGTGCTTTCACATGCATCACAAACTAACCAAAGATGCAGATTGTCCTAAAATGAATGAGTCTTTCTTTGTCAGAAGAAAACTTTTCTTCATTAAAAGCACTTTTTAAAATTTACTTAAAGGGAATTCTGGTGAATCAGTAAGAAGGTATATTGCTTTTCCAAAGGCAATACCTGCACCTGAGCTGGTGCATGGATTACCTTGTTAAAAGAAATTCATTGTGTTTCTAAATCCCAATAGAAGTCTGAGAATCCCATAAGTTCAGTTGGGCTCTCCTCCAAAGCTGCAGTGCTGACTTGGGCTATGCTCTCACCATGCACCAGGAAAAGTAAAGTTTCCTCTAATGGCATCCATTGTCCCTTGGGAAAAAGAAGGGCAGTAAAAAGAATGCATGATGCTAGATGGAACACCTTACTACAGCATCATATGACAATGACTGCTCTACAAGACTTTTCAGAATAAGATTAACACAGTATATCCATTAGAAGATGAGTCCTTTGTTTTTGTGTTTCCTTTCCTGAATTTTTAAGACAGTGTAATTTAATAGCTCAATATATACTAATCTGTTTTGTTTGGTTGGGTGTTTTTTTGTAGGTTGTTAAGTTCACATATTTTGCCAAGTAACAGTGATGAAATAGCATATAAATATCTATTAATTCCTTCATCTAAGAGTCCTGCAAGTCAATGAACATACTTCCTTTACACTTGCCCCGAAGAACTCATTTTTGAGTTAAATATCATCCAGATTCTCTGCCACTTGGACCGCATAATGCTAAAATAAAGTTATGCAAGAGGTTTCAAAGATACCTTCCTCATCCTGTCCTCAGTTACCAAACAACAGTAATCCTGTCAAGGTCAAATAGAGACAGGGAAATCACTTAAGAGCAGGAATTGAGGAAAATGGACAGAGAAACATGAAGTGTGAAGAGACTCAGATTTACAGAAAATAAACAGAATAACCAGTTGCACTAGCTAAGAATTAGGCCATCAAAAAAAAAAAACCCAAACCAAAAAAAAAACCACCCACAAAAAAACACCCAAACCTGACAAACACTGCCAAAATACAGATCCATCACTTAAATATACATATCACTAATCCAAATCTGAGATTGCAATTTTAATCACATAAATATTTAACCAGAACCACTCACTAGAAGAAACTCCAGAACACGACATAACTTACACTGTTGCACAAAAATTTGTTAGTGCATTACATCCAATGTGAGACCTCAGCATAAAATAGTTCAGCTCTGCTGAAGCCAATTAAGCTTCACAATTTACATCAGACACAAATCTTAGTATAAGCACACAGTCTATATTAAAAAGATTGCTATTGGTACATCAGGAAATAGACCAAACAAATTATATTTGGGAAGTAGTAGTATGAGTTTGTGGTATCTTCTTTCCTTCTATTATTGCATCCCTTAGAAGAAACCCTAGGTTGGGGAGAGCAGGGCATTCTTTACTTTGAGCTGGAACTGGTTTCTCTAAGATGAATGATTTATAATTCCAGTTTCTAGCTGAAAGAACCAAAAGAAATCATTGCTTTTCCACAACCATTCTGGTTGGGACCCAGAAGAACTTTTGTCTATGTGCAACTAATTCAATAACTGCTCTGCAATACACTTGTAAAAGCACTCTCAGTACAGAACACAACAGTAAATCAAAGTTCATGCACTTGGAAGTCCTCGAAGAAAGAGTGGACAGATGCAATTTACCATAAGCAAGTCACATCCTCTTACACTTACTCACTTAACAAGTCTGTTTTAAGTTAAGCCTTTGCAGCTATACCATAGCTGAAAGAAAAAGAGTAGAATGATGTATCTGTACCCTATAAGGGGAAATTGCTCTTCTGTTTAATTTAGAGGGAGATGTGAAATAAAACCTCTCCCTAACTGAAGTCTATTTTTACCTTCTTCACAACTACTTTACCTTAATGTTACTTATCATCAAACATTAATACTCTAAAAGCTTTGACTTGCAGTGGGCGACACAGAGAAATGTAATTTGCCTGCCTGCCCTTAAGAATATCAACCCTATTCTTTAACGGAATATTTTTACTGTAGCACAAAAGAAAAACATACTGACTCACAACTGGCTGAAGTCACGTGAAGAGCTTGGAAGCTCCCACTGCACATCACAGCAGTGTTGCACTGCCAGAACCTGGCTGGATAGCACCAGACAGACCACATATATCAGTTCACAAATACTGGCTGCCACCTCTAAATCAAGTCCTTAGCTGCCTACAAAGCTATTTGCTTGATTATATTGTAGCATTCTGTGTCTCCTTCAATGAGTAGTCAGTAAACAATAATTGTCTTCAGACCTTTAATTTAATCGCTCCATTGTAAACTACTGATTAATTCTAATAAAGGGATTCAGAATTACATACCTAGGTTGCATATTGCAACCTACAATAGCATGTTCATCTCGCCATACTTCAGCAGCTACTGAAAAATGTCACACACTCACACTTCACCACTGGTATAACATTTTGGAAACAATAGTTTAAAATCTTAATCTGTAAGAGTCAATTCCTCCAAGTAAGACCTCCTTTGAGAGGGTGGCCTTCACTTATGCTCATTACAAAAGTGAAAGGATACAGATTATGTTTAACATCAGTGAAGCAACTTCTGAACTGCAAAAGCATGAAGAGAAAATGGGTTCCGATCATTAAAGCCATCTAGATTATTTAATGTTCCTTAGTAATTTTAAAATGGGATTTTTTCCTTAGCCTGAATATAAAAGGCCAGCAGAAATATGCCTTCCCAACTTACTTTATTTCCTCCTGCTTAATATATGTTAAGGTATACTACTCCATCTGGAGTTATAAGGACATGCTGGAAAAAAAACTAGCACATGCTAGTCTTAATAACATTGATGCAAGCAAATAACAATGTCGTGCAGCTCCAGAAGTATTTCTCTTGCCAAAAAATTCCATTTATGGGAAACATATTTTCTTAACACTCCAAAAAATAAATCAATTATATGTTTAGCTCTAGTTTATACAAAAAATATTTTAAAATTAATAAACACTCACTGGTGAAATGTTTCTGAACTCGAAAAACTTTATATTCCAAGTTGTTTTTTCACCAAGTCTTAGGTGGACAAAGGCAGCACACTTCAGACATTGAACTGTCAGTAGATGGATTACCATTTAATGACAGGTCACGTATGTCCCTAGTCTAGACTACTGTGAGAGCTGTATGTTAATAGTGAGAATTAAACATTGCAAACTTCCCTAGTGCCATATCTTCTTACAAAGGCAAATATGATACCAAGTTCTTTAAAAGGTAGGCTAAAACTTAGAGACATTTTCATCAAATGCAGACTGATTCATTCTTATGCATTAAGATCACACAAAATTTGTAAACTTGATACAATACTTAATGAAACCTGGCATATTGAACTGGGTTACATTTGTAGACCTTCTGAAACCAAGTATAAAATAATGCTGAAGTGGTACAAACTCACAGATGGAAAATGAAGCACAGAGCTACACAAGTTGCATATCAGGAATGTAAAGTTTCAGACAGATGTAGGCATCAATGCTATAATCTCTGCTCAATCAAGAAATCTTCCTGCAAAGGACCAAGCTTCCTTTAGGAAGGAAACACCTAACAAGCAATGAGTGTGATATAGACACCTAAACCCAGCAAATAGTCTACAAATATACAAGCTTACTCCAAATATTTTATTCTATTTTCCTTCCTCCATCTGGTACTGTAAGTGTGAGATTTAACAAGGATAACTTCAAGAAACAGAACATCTACTGCTAGAGGAGCATGCCATTACTCAGGAAAGATGCAGTGTGTCAAGACCATCCAAGGTGAACCTACCCAGGATTCAGAAATTTTACCAGTGCTTGACTCTTTCCTTGGCTACTCAGTGTCTCCTGACAATTTCTGAGCAAGCACTGCAGTGTTTTCCTGCTTTTTTTTTGGTTTTTTAAAACTGTGAATCACCCAGTATTTCACAAAGAATGAAAAACTGGTTGCCACCATCACAGGTTCCCTAAGGGCTTTTTCCTCACATTTAGAGTATTTAACCACAAGTCACAGAAGACTTCAGGAAATAGCTCTCCACGTGCCAGTACAGCAGCTCTGAAGAAAATTAGCTCTGGGATCTTTCTTCACAGACACAGGCATACCCATTTTTTCAGCAAATCCTGCACTACACACATCCCATACTCAGGTAACACATTGTTCAGGACAATCTGGAACTCAGCAAGTCACAAGCAATGTCAGAGACCAGTTAATTTCAAGAATTCCCTATTCTTGATGTGTGGATGTGTCAATTGCCAGGAGGCAACAGGGCCCAGACATTCCATACTATTATCCAATTAGTACCACATTGCTGCCATTGCAAATTGATTCTCCAAAGCCATCATCTTGATCACTTAGTGCCAACCCACCAGTTTAAAGCAGAAGAAAATGGAAATTCAGTGGAGATACCAATCTTGCTTTGGCAAGGCGGGAGCAGATCAGTGCTGTTGCTTCTGACTACAACTGCCAGGAAAATGAAAAGTCCATGGTTTTCCAGCCAACATTAGTTCCCACTTTACAGCATGGAGGCAAAAGTAAAAAAAAAAATAAATATGCCTGGAATGCAAAATTTAAAGAAATTTACTATAAGGCAGGGAAAATGAAATGTAATACACCTTTGGTCTTATGTTTCTGGTTTTGCTTCAAGGTGTTTATTATCTTCAGAGAGTAGACTACCAAATCAAGCAAACTCTCAAGACATCTCATGCAGCTTTTCAGATTTAAGATTTATGCTTTTGATGAGCTCCACCTTCAGAATTATTTTCCCCCAAATGCATGCAAACCTATTTAAGTATTTTCTCAATTTAGAGACCTGTTCTCCCCTTTGAGATCCCCAAGTTTGTACATTTGATATTGCATCAAGACATGAATTTTTGATGTTTTTCCAAGAATACAAGACAGCTACAGACTTGTTTTTCCTTAGCAAATATATTGGAAATGTTGATATTCCTTTTTATTGTCAGAAGGCCAAACAATGACCTATTATTCTAAAAGATATATCCTAATTTCTGATCTTATACTTATCTTCAAAACACATTTTCATCCCCTGTGTATGAAATAATCTATGCAGATTGTTAGGAAGAGGCTTAAACTCCCATACAAGACCTTTATAATATATATGCTAAAAATCACACAGTAAATTAACATACAAAAGGAGAGTAGTGAAAGTGGCTTTCCATTATTTCTCAACAGGAAGCTAAATCTTTATTATTGTTGTTGTTGATGATGTTATTATTTCCTTACAAGCATAAAAGAGCATCTCAAAGGAATGAATAAATACAAATATAAATGACAGTTTTTTCTCCTGCAGAACCACCTAGTCTTCAAAAAGTAGTGATGCAAATACTCTCTTTTAGGCACTTGTATACACCATCTCTATAGCTGTCACTGGCCTTGATGCAAATGAGAATGGAAAAAACATCCATTCCACAAGAGCACAGTAAGATTTCAGACAGCCATACCTTATATGCATCTTTTTAAGTCTCTCAGTGAATCAAAATATTAAAGCTTCTTGGTTGCTGTCAAATCCTTGGAATTCTCTTCCTCTCAGGTGCCCATATGCAGACAGTGACTTTCTGGAAGAGATGTCTTAGGTAGCTGCACATCCTTGGAATTAGATAGCGCTTCTGACATATATCAGTATCCCCCACAACAGTTTTTTCCTGTCCCTGTGTTCTGACGTGTTCAGTAGTCCCTGACTCTTTCAGTCAACATAAGACATTCCTTATGAAATCTCCTTTGAAGTCAGTCTTCTCCCACATATACAATTCTCATTGTTTGACATTAATATTTGGCTTTATTCATTTTAAAATTATTGGCTATTAGAATATCAAATACTCCAATCAATCTGCTCTGAATCATAGGATCATCAAGACATATCTGCACCTGCTACCCTGTTTAATGTCTCATTCACTGCATGCAGTGCACTTCATGCCAGGTACAGATCAAAAGGCAGTATTTCCAAAGGGTGGAGCAAAGATGCAAAATTTAAAGGTATCTATCCAGGAAAACCCATCTATATCCTGCTAATACTTTATGTTTGCTGAATAATTTGACTCCTGACATCTCAAAAAATATTCCCCTTTCCATTAGCCAGCAAAAAGTTTCTTTTTTCTGTTTTAAGTCCTGAGAGACTACATATGGTCATAACCCCTACCCCTTTTCTGTGCAATTATTACATAGAGAACCCAACAAGTAGATGGTTTTCCATTCTGCAAATGATACCATCTACCCATGGTTCACAATATGGTTCCTAGACTCCCTTCCAAGACCTGTGAAACATCATCTGTAGCCCTGATCACAGATCTCTCTCTTCTCCAAGATACTCTTATCTTTTAATGAAAAACATACATGAATAGAACTTCACATTATGTTACTGAAATATTCCAAAAGGGTTACGGGTTGTCCTTTTCATGTTTACCTCACCCTGTCTAGCACCAGAACAGGTGCTACATACTTTCTGCATGATGACTCCAATCTTACAACTTAAATTTAGCCTATGCGTTTTTCAGAGAATGTTTCAACATCATTTGTATTACCTTTCAGATGCATTCTTCGCTGTTTCAAATTTATGTGCTCTTCACAGTTTCCTATTTCACTTCATCACATTTATTTACATTATAGTATAGTCCGCTTTTCATTGTAGCTGGTAAAACTTTTGAATTCATAGCTTCTTCCATTAGCATTATTCCACTTGAGGAATCCTGTTCTTCATTTAATATAAGTAGTTTCTTATTTGCACTGCATAGATTAGCATAATGATGTGTTTATTACACTTTGTCACAATTGTCAGAATCCAGAATATCTCTAATACTTGTGCTGACTGCCACATTGCTGCTACTGTTTCCTTTCCATATTCCTGTACTAGTCCAGATTTTGAGCAAATTCTCTGTCACAATGGTACACCCAGAAAACCATCCTGTATCTTCAAGTTTTCTCTTTGTATTTCTGTTTGCTCTGCTATGTGACATATGCAATGGTCCTTCTAGATTGTGCTCAGCTTGTAGTCATAAAGCCTGCTCATGGCTGTATTTATTGTTATACTTGTGAAGTATAAGGAAAATACACTCTTTTGTAAGCATTTTTTTAGTTATATATTATGTATTATATATTATACATCATACATTACAGTGTCAAACCTTAGATCACCTTCTCTACCATTTTGCCTTGAAATGAAACTCTTGCCCTGCATGTACCTCTTTCACAAGGTGACATCTTTAGTTAGTCTTTAACCTTCTTTATTACCTCTGAAAAGCTGCCTTCTCCTCACCACCACTAATTTCACAGCATTCTTCATTTACTTTTACAGCTTTTGTCCCTGCCACTGCTTATGAGTGGAGTAGTACTCTCATCCTCCAGCCTGTTTCTGTTTATGGTTCTCATGACTGCACCCCAGTACCAGACACACCTTTCAGCATTCCTCGATCCTACACATCCTCTGCAGCAATGTCCCTGGCCCAAGACATAGGTGGTGATGGTGAAGTATTCACCTGCAAATGTAAGAGAGATTGGTATTTTGATGATACCTCCAACTGTTGGGATTCTCACCTCCTAAAACTTTCATTTTAGACACTCTGTGTGAAGAGCAACACTGCTACAAGTTAAACTGCTCATCAGAACTTATAAGAACATGCAGAAGTGCTCTAAAGCAGGCAAAAACTCTGCATGTAACCAAACCATGCAATAGAAGAAACAAATGCCCTGTCTCAATGCAGACAGGAATGCTACAAAGAGTTGGGAGAAATGTTGGGAGTCTTTCTTCCACCCACACCAACCTCTAAGGCAAGCAGTATCTATTTCTGCACCTGCATTACCTTCATATCCTCTAAATGACATAAGATTCAGGCAACAAGACAGTCATAGCACACAAACATGATCCAGGATTTGCAGTGATGTCTACAGCAGAAGTAGTATCCAGCATTTGTATTTTCTACTTATGTGGCTTGATGCCACATGGATTTGTGCCAATTCAAAATTGTAATTTTGCAATTTTGTTATATTTATAAATAATGGCAAAACCATCACCAGCCAGTCAAGGGAGGGGATTGCTCTGCTTTACTTTGCACTGGCCACACCTTGAATATTGTGTGCAGTTTTGGGCACCACAGTATAAGAACGATATTAAACTGTTAAAGACCATTCAGGGGACAGCAACAAAGATGTTGAAGGGTCTTGACAGGAAGCCAATATGAGTAGCAGCTGAGGCCACTTGGTCTGTTCAGCCTGGAGGAGACTGAGGACAGACCTCACTGCAGTTTCAACTTCCTCATAAGGGAAAAAGGAGGGGCAAGCACTGATCTGTTCTCTGTGGTGACCAGTGACAGGACCTGAGGGAATGGCCTGAAGCTGTGTCAGTGGAAGTTTAGGTTGGGTATAAGAAAAAGGTTTTTCACCCAGAGGGTGTCTGGGCACTGGAACAGACTCCCCAGGGAAGTGGTCACAGTGCCAGCCTGACAGAGTTCAATAAGCATTTGGATAATGCTGTCAGTACATGATGTGACTCTTGGGGATGGTGCTCTGTGCAGGGCCAGGAGCTGGACTCAGTGACCTTTAAGTGTCCCTTCCAACACAGCTTATTCTGTGACTTTGTGATATGTGCACAATAAAGTTTTAGAAAGATGTTTACTTACTACCATTCTAAACTTAAAATTCTTAAAACATATGCTTATACACATTACATAGTTGTACCCACAGAGTCAACAAAACTGCTCCCAGCTGGAGGGTACAGTATACATGTTTACCAGGTGAAGATCACTGTATGCATGTGTTCCAAAATCTGTTTCTAAAAATTAGAAGAGGCAAGACTGGAGAGGAGAATAGGAGATGAATACGCAGACTATTCACCCACCTGGTGAGTGGGGAAGAGAAGAAAAAAAAAAAAAAGATATCTTTTTATGAGGTTGAAGTCCATAGATTTGGAGGAAATGCTGTGAATAATGCTCCAGCAGCATCTGGGGCACCAGATTTAATTTCTTCCTCTCTCTAAGGAAACATGATTCCAGTCTCTCAGAAGATACCATATTTACAAAGCCATCTGAAAGAGGGCAATCTCTGCCTTACCTGTTTGTGCTGTACTCATTTTTGCTGTAATTTAACACTCAGTGAAGCAGGAGCAGGACCCAGTTGTCTCACTACACGAATAAGCATCACAGCTTCTTAGCTAAACAGACTGTCCTGCTCTCTGACCCAAAAGCACATTTGAATGTTCTATGCCAAAGAAGGCAAATCAGATGGAAGAACCAAAGCAAGCCCACATCTGTACACCATACAGGACCAGTAGTTAAGATGCTGACATGCAAGACCTTAGTTCAGACCCATGCTCTGCTTCTAGCAGAGTATCTCTTCACATGCATGCAGAAATGGTTCATCTAGGACCACAAAATCTGTTTACTCCACACTATGACCCTGCCTGCTAAAAGGAAGGTCTTGCTTTTGTCCCTCACCCTGGTGAACTAAGCCCCCAGTGTTTTCTTTATAGTCAGTAGAGATGGAAGGGGATAACTGCATGGGGTAATTTGGGAACTTAATTTAGCCTCCTGAATCACTTCCTGGAAGAAGCACATTCTCCATTGTGGAGAGTAGCCAGTTGAGTTAAGTGCCTTAGCTACACAGTTAGTAGGGAGTTGCAGGATTTTAAATGCCAAGGCCTGGGACAGTCCCAGACATGATTAGTAGGTCCAGTGCATGACACCCCGAGCATATGCTGTGGAAAGGTATTCCAGTCCATGCCCAGTAAGTCTGACATGCCCAGTATGTGCACATGATTTATCCGCATATGCTTGCCGCGCCGTCTGGCATTCAGAAAACCAGACAGCTGTTGCAAAAGAATGGGAAGTCACACCCTATGCACTCTTCACATGAATCTTATTGTGCAATGTGGGGTAGCCATGCTCCAAAAGATACCTGCTGAACATGGCCTTACTTAATTTTATAGGCATGGTTAGGAAATTAAAAAGGTAAAACTAATTTCATTTTACATCTAAAACTGGAAGATTCCTTTTGGCTCATGTATCAAACCAAGAGGAAAAACAGGTAACTTTCCCAGCCTCAACTACAGCTCTGTCGATAAATTCTTCCATAAGGAGCTCAGAAGTGTTACCATTTCACTGTTGTCTATCTCAGCAATAGATTGGCTTAACTTTGGTTAATTCATTTCCTTTCTTTTATTTATACATCAGACAACTGTATACAATGAAGCATATATCCTCTACAAATCCATAGCAGGAGCTACAACTTTTTTTTGCACTAGGAGGTTCATTCCAAAGCAAAATTATCTAAAATATTGTAAAAGGCTCCTGCCTGAAATACTCAATCTTAGCTTCCACTTACCTCAACGTATTTAATATTCATACAGAATGAAAACGCATGAAAGGCAAAAAAACTGCAAGTCAAGAACACATCAAGTAATTGAGCAACAAGCCCCCTCTCTTCCAAGCCTTAAAAAGGTAGGAAAATGCCTGAATCAAGGTTCCTTTCACCTTTCATATACATACTCTAAACTATGCTGGTGAAACACTAACTCCATTCATTTTTGTCACTGACTTTACATAGGCCAGAATCCTAGCCTCAACTTCTCTCTGAAATAAAAAGCATCTAACTACCTTGCAAGATCAGGACTCGTGTGCTTTAGCAAAGTAAAGTTCAAGTTACACCACTCAAAGATTACAATCTCAGAAAGTGCCTCTGAAAATACCTTGGACACCTTTGGCCTGCTTCTTTCCATTTTATCTTACTTCTAAAGAAAAAAAAATCTCATTAATTCAGGCCTTGTCTAGGAAAAAAAGAATATTGACCTGAAACCTGATCTCCAAGAATTTATCCTAACAATGAAAACACAACACAGAAACATATATAGCTGAATTGGTATTAAAAATGTTTAAGTTTCAGCTATAGCCTCTGTCTATGATCAACACTTAATGCAGGTAATTTTCTTACAAGAAAGTAATAAAAATATAAATGCTGAATTTCCACGGTGTGGCTCCTTTCCAGTTAAGTCCACTACAATTGTGCAATGTGATCATGAGATGATTGTGGAGTTCAGCACCTTGCATGAAGGAATCAGGGCAGCAAGTGAGATTGAAATTTGTATTTCAGGAGAGATAACTTTAGCCTCTTCGAGGATCTTCTTGGAAGAATCTCATGGGAACAGGCCCTGCAGAGAACAGGGGTACAAGAGAGCTGGTCAATAAATATTCAAGCATCACCTCCTCCAGGGTCAAGACCAGCGCATCGTGATGAGTAAGAAATGAAGCAAAGAGGGAAAGACAGCTGCATGGACGAGCAAAAAACTCCTGTCAAAAGTGAAGTACAAGCTGGAGATACATAGGAAGTGAAAGCAGAAACAGGACACTTGGAAAAGATGCTGTCCTAATGGGATGCATTCACAAAGAGCTGAAGAGGAGCTGGCAGACACCATAGCTGGGCTGCTTGCAGTTGTCTTGGAACAGTCTTGGCGATCAGGAGAGGTGTCTAAGGACTGGAAGAAAGTAAATGTCACCCCAGTCTTCAAAATGGGCAAGAAGGAGGACCCAGAGAACTACTGGCCAGCTAGCTCCACCTTGATCCTTGGAAAGTGCTTCCTTCTGGAGGCCATCTTTATCCACATGGATGCCAAGAAGGTGATCCAAATTAATCATGGATTCAGCAAAGGGGAATCATGCTTGACCAGCCTGATGGGACAACTACTTGGATGAATGAGGGCTATTCTCTACCTTGACTCCAGCAGGGCTTTAGATCCTGTCTTACATTATATCCTCATAGGCAAGTTTAGGAAGCGCAAACTAAATGAGTGGACAGTGAGCTGGATTGAGAACTGGCTGAATGGCAGATCCCAAAGAACTGCAATCAGGGTAGAGGTCTAGTTCGAGGCTCATCACAAATGGTGTCCCCCAAGGAGGGGACACTGGGCCCAGTGTTGTTTAATTTGTTCAGCAGTGATTTGGACAAAGAGACAGAGGCCTCCTCAGCAGGTCTTGATGACACAAGGCTGGGAGCAGTGGCTAATACCTCAGAGTGCAGCCTTGACAGGATGGACAGATGGGCAGAGAAGAACTGTCTGAAATTCAGCAAAGACAAAAGCAGGGTCCTGCATTCCACTGGGGAGGAATAACCCCAGGCACCAGCACAGGCTGGGAGCTGATCTGCTGGAAAGCAGCTATGTGGAGAAGGACCTGGGGGTCCTGGTGGACAGTGAGCCAGCAGTGTGTCCTGGTGGCCAAGAAGGCCAGTGTTGTCCTGGGGTGCATTGGGAAGAGCATTGCCAGCAGGGTGAGGGGTTTGATCCTGTCCTTCTACTCAGCCCTGGTGAGACACATCTGGAGTGCTGTGCCCATTTCTGGTCCCTCAGGACAAGAGTGGCATGGACCTCCTGGGAGAGACCAGCAGCGGACTATGAAGATGATTAAGGGACTGGAGCATCTCCTATACATGGCAAGGTGGAAGAAGCTGGGCCTGTTCAGCCTTGAGAAGAGATCACTCAGAGGTGATCTTGTCAATGTATGGAAGTATCTGAAAAAACAACATCAACAGGACAGAACCAGGCTCTCCTTGGTGGTGCTGAGCAATAGGACAAAGGTGCTGAGCAGTGGGCCCAAACTGATGCACAGCAAGTTCCACCTGAACATGAGGAAGAACTTCTTTACTGCGCAGATGACCAGGCACTGGAACAGATTGCCTGGAGAAGTTGTGGAGCCTCCCTCACTGGAGATATTCAAGAACCATCTGGATACAATGCTGTGCCACATGCTCTAGTAGACCTTCCTTGGGCAGGGAGGTTGGACCAGATGATCCTGCCAGTGCTCCCTTTCAACCTGACCCATTCTATGATCCTGTGATACTGTAATATTATGATTAATAATAGCTATGTAAAAACACAGAAACTCCAAATGTGCATTTCAGGACAGGCAGTAGTTTGGTTTGCCTTTTGCAGTTTCTGAAAATATAGGTTCACAATCAACCAGCAATTAAGATCCATCCCAATTATACACAATCATATATAATTTAACAGCACTGATGTACCACATACATCTGGATGAAGAGATTTTCACAAACATAACAGCCTCCTGTAAAAAAGCATATTCACAACCCAAACAGTAGAAGGTTTCAGACCTCTACGGATTTATCTCTCCATTTGAAATCCATGTAAATTAGTGAATTTATACAATCTGCTTCGCTTCTTAAAGGGCAGTTTTTAAAGAGCAGTTTTTCAGCGGTAACAAGCGAAATATAAATCTGACATCAACAACACACTGAAGCAGTTTTAGAATTCTTTGCTCCATTACCTGCTACACATCCTGCTCGGACAAGGATATCTGGATGACCACCTTAAGACATTTGTATAGAGAGAGATGACAAACATGGGAGAAAGAACTGCAATCCAAAAAAAAAAGGGGAGATAGGGGATCCCTCTTTACTTAAAAATGAAAACCAAAATGGAGAAATCAGGCCCATGTTCTGTTACATAATTTTTTTTTTGCTCTACAGTGATTAAGGATCCAGAATATTGCTAAGCTACTTTCTCTGTTACACTTGTCAGCATAAAAATAATGGAGAAAAAATAGAACCCGAGAAATCTGGAAAATGCCATCCTAAAGATACCACAGGCTGCACTGCCAAGCCCTATTTTCTCATTAGTATGGAAAAATTTGAAGTTTCTTGAAAGCAATGTGTTCAAGACCAAATCTTTCATATCAGTATATACATCCCAAACCTTTTTCAAAACTCTTGGAGTGACCAAAGATATTGAGGGAGAGACAGTGTTCCTGCCACCCTGCCCAACACTGACCGCCTCCTGAAGGATGATGCTCTCTTCCAGCCTCATGAGCTGTTTTGTCTCTGCCCAATTGAGACAGCCTCAGTGGAAACCCTCAGGAGCCCTATCAGTCCTCACAAACCAGAAGGGCAACGTCTAGAACAAGACATAAAAAGGTTCCCTGGGAGCAAAAAAAAGAATATATACAAAATTCAGTGCTTCGCGATCCTGGAGTATTTTTAGAGCCTAGAAATTACAAAACTGATTTTCACAGTGCTTACTTTTAACTCACCTTAACCAATTACCCAGATCTTTAAAGGAAATTTAAAAAAAAAAAAGGACACATTCCTAAATGAAGGTATTACGTCACCCACTGTCCAAAATGCCTTTAATAATTTGTAGCCTGGTGTCTCATGTTTTATTATACAATTCCAAGTCACCAGAAATAACTTCTTAATCCAGCCAAGTCATGCAATGATGCACAGGCAGAAGTTGCCTTGAGGAGGAAGGGACTAGAGGCTGAGGAGCCTCGTAGACAGTTTTATGTGACATTAAATCTACAACAGTCTCAAAATCTAGAATAAAAAAGACTCAAAATACCAACAGGTCTGAGCTTCAATGAATTTAAACATGCTTTTTTTTTAGCACAAGCTCACATGACAGGATAAGTAATTTATAGAGTAAATTATTTAACAAGTCTTACTTATTAACAATTCTAGAGTGCTTTATATAACTGCATTAGAAATTTATTTTGTGGTTTTGAAATGTACGCAATACACAATCACCTCTCTTTTAATAGGCAAGAGCTTAAAAGTCACCTACTATTTTGTTGGCAAGCAGTTCTTCCTGAAAAACACCAATTAATTTCAAACCTCATCCACCTGAATAATCATAAGTAAACATATTAATGACTTGATAGCAGAACTGTGAAACTAGGCCAGGAATATACTTGTACTGCAAGATGTCACTTATAAATGAAAGTCTTTGAAGAGTCATGTTCACTGAGATACAACAGCCATACATTTTCCTTAATGAGAAAATATTACACTGGTCCTTTTAGAAGAAGTCCTGGCCACTCTAAAAATTTCTGATTTACTATCCTATTAATATTTTTGCATGAGTGATCTCCACAAGGCCTACTTATTTGTCATTGTGTCTACAATGTTTAGATTTGACAAAACTGATAAAGCAATTTTGCTTTTGTTACTCTTGGTCCTTGGCTTTTAATGTATCAATGACTGATACCACTTATTCTAATGCAGGATCTCACTCTGGAGTTCAATTTATCTCCAATAATACCAAAGTGACCAAACAATTATTACAAGTACAGTCTGTTATGATAAACACCAGTACTTGTTTTCCAGATAAAGACCAGCCCACGCCATCATTTTAACCAACCAGGCAAATCTAAAATCTGTCTCGTTTACTGTAGTAGAACACTATGCAAAAACAGCCAGGAAGGGAAAGAGTGAGAGAGATGACTAAGAAAGCACCAGGCATAAATACTCTTATGCCCTCCCACACCAAGTTTCAGCAGCTGGCCTTCATAGGGCTGATGCAGAAGTACCGTCTCCATAGATTTGGATGATGGATTTGAGCAGGAATCAAGAAATAGCTGGACTGGGATGAGACTGCTTATAAACTCTAAAACACAATCCACCTGTGGACCAAAACAGCGAAGCACTAGAGTGTTAAGTGGTGGAGGCTGCCAGATACATGGTACCTCATCTCTGTTATTCCTGCTGCACCATCCCATCTTTTCCATCTCTCAAAGCCAAGTGGAAAACCCTGTCTGCCCACTCACATCCTGCCGGCTCAGTGCCATACACCTGGCCTATAGCCAATCCTCTGCACCACCATGGGTTCCACATACACACCCCAGCCATGCAGTTACCCCAGTACTCCCAGTGCCCGTAGCAAAGAGCTCAACTCACGACCCATGCCCCAGGTGCCTGTGGATGTTTTGCCTAGGACTTCAGGATGCACTCCTCTCAAGACAAGGACATAACTAACAAGTGAAGGATTGATTTCAAAATACAAAATACATGCGAATAAATTCTTCAAATTAACTGTCTTATACTCTTTACATGTTATTTCTACCAAGAGTAATTCCACCAGAGACCAATGGAATGTATCTGTAGAGCACATAAAAGAAGAACCAGGCCTGAAGCTACACAAGTGAAATGTAACACTCCAGTATCTTAAACCTGTTTCTTAGCTAGAATTTAGCAAGATCTGTGGTGTTACAAACACTTTGACAATCTGTACCTACTGTATTAGAACTGCTTCTGTATGTAGTTAGTGTTTACTGAGCTCACACAATGAAATAACGTGACAGCTACTGCAGTTCAATTTTTAATTTGTCTATAAACTAATTAAAGGGTCTTTGTGTTTTATGTTAAAAGCACACATGAAAATACCATCTTAAATATGTGCAACAGCATCTCCTGAGAAATCCATGACTCAAAATTATTTTTAGATCACCAAACAAAACAACGTACAATGTCACAGAATGATACAGTAAAAACCAAAAAGCACTGTAAAGACAATTATGCTTAAAAAAACCCAGAAAAATTAAAGCCAAAAGTATCAATGTAAAATGACTAGACATATTTTAAGTTCATAATGGAAAAAAACATATTTACAATATGTGTTTTCACACATTTTACAATATGTGTTCTGGCTTTTCAAACCAGAGATTAAATTCGAGATGAGAATTGCTCTGTTATTTCTAAACAGAATGCACTGGATAAAAAGGCTACCAAAGCCTATAAAAATGATCACAGATGCATAGCTCAAAGTAATTTTTTTTTTCTATTTAAGCAAACTACAGAAACATCTGAATCAACTACAGTTATAACTCAGAAAGACCATTTTTTTATCATAGATCCTAAAAAATCTCCCAAAGGTAGGCCATACATAAGTAATAGAAATTAATGCCTCCAGCTTTTCCTCCAAGCAAATGCAGGGAAATGCAGCAAATTGACTTCAACGAACTGCAAGAATGTAGCCCAAAGGCTAGAATTTAATCTAAACTCACACTGTATTTCACAGTACTTTTTTATTTCTTCTAGAAGACACTGAAAAACAGAAGAAGGATCGAGAATATAAATAGTGAGAAATCTGTATAGATTTGGGACAAATATGCTTGTGTCTTTTACATTAAATGGTACAGAAAGCAATTCAAAAACAGGGGTAGGGACATACAAACAAAACAGCTTTAGAAGGTTTTCCCTGAGATCTCTCATCTACACATCCAGTATCCAAAATTTTTTGTTCTGAAAGAGATTTTCTTAGGCAATGGACATGAATGCCATGGTGCTCTGAACTGTGAAACCATGCCGGATTTAACACAAAAAGCTACAGAACTCCCTCATCAAATACAGTCTTCGAGGCCAATGAGGATGGAAGCACCACATGGGAATGAGAGGAAAAAAAACTTTTTTTCCTCACGGTTAGTTAGGGTTCTCTAATTCCCTACCAACTGCTAACAAGCAGCACTGTGTTCATTTTCCTCTGCAGGTTTTGTATTTTTTCCTTCCAGCCATCTCCACTTCTCCACTGAGAAGGTCAAAGCAGGTTCGCATTCCTATGGTTAGGGTATGAAAGACAGTTTGCTGTCACTTTCTGCCGCATCCCTTATTTTCCTTTTTTTTTTTCTTTTTTTTTTCTTTTTTTTTTTTTTTTTTTTTTTTTTACAATAATAAAACAGGAGAAATCGGGGGCGAAGGGCAAGCCACCCACTAATACTCTCGGTTCGCAGCGATAAGCTCAGGGAACAGATTAAAAAAAAAAAAAAAAAAAAAAAAACACCTCCGTTTCATACCTGCTGCCGCCGCAGAGGTGCGGGTGAGCGGTGCGCAACCCGCGGCAGCAGCTGGGCTGAGGGTCGGAGGCGAAGCCCCAGCCCCGTCCCGCTCCCCGCTGCCCTGTGGTCCCGCTGCAGCCGGCGCCGACCCCCCCGCCCCGGTCTCCGCGACCTGCATCGCGAACAATTAGGATTCATCATCTAAACGGGCTGGCAGCGGCAGGTCTTGCAAGCCGCGTCCGAATAAAATCACACGGGGCTTCAGGCTTCCAGCCACCGTATCTGCCCGCGGAGCAAAACCCTCTGGCGTGGGTCAGTTCCCCGCTGCCCTCGCCCGCAGCTTCCCCCGCCCGCTCCGGCCAGTTGCCCCCGCTCCCGGCCCCGGGTCGTACTCACATCTCGGTAACATTGTCGCCCTCAGCGCTCCTCTGCGGCACGGGAAAGGAGGCGATGCCAGGCGACGATCCCGTGCACCAGATCCGCCAGGAGCTGCACCCACAGGACTTGGGGCAGCCCAGCGCACTCGGCCAGCAGCCCAGCACCAGGCAGCACAAGCCCCACAGCCGCGCCAGGCCGGGACCCGGCCTCCGCCGCCAGGACACCATGCTCACTCCAGCACTGCCCCGACGGCCTCCTCCTGCTCCCGCCGCCGCCGCCGCTGCCGGGGCGCACGGCCGGAGGGTGCGCAGCCTTCCGCGCCGCGGGCGAGCACGCCGCGACCGGGCTCACATGGGCGCGCCGCAGCCGCAGCCACAGCCGCCCCGCGGCTCTGACCGCCCCGGGCGCTGCGCGGGGCGGCGGGGGCCGGAGCTGGGCGCCGCGGCAACAGGAGCGAGCGGGGCCTCCGGCGCGGCGCGGCACCTGCCCCTAGCCCAGCGGGCGGACAGCGGCACCGCTTGCCCCCGCGGCTGCTGCCGATGATGCTGCAAAACGCGCGGGGCGGAGGGGGCAGGTGGCGGAGGCTGCGCTCCTATCCGCGGGGGCGCGGGCGGCCGCTGACCGCCGGAGGGACGGCGAGCGGGCGGTGAGGGAGGCGCAGCGAGCGGCGGCCGCGGGGCTCAGAGCTCCGCTCTCGCCCCTTTATGCACCGTCTCCTCCTCCCTCCCTCCAGCTGATAATAAAGCAGCTCCGGCTCCTGCTTCAACCCAAGACGGGGAGCTGCCGGCAAAGTGACGTGGGGCTGACGCAGAGAGGGGCAGAAACTCCACAAAATGAGCCTGAAATAAAAATGAAAAAAAAAAAAAGACAAGGGAGGAAGGAGGGGGGAGCGGGGGAAAGGGAGGGTGCCAGAGAGCAGATACCAATAGGCAGCCTGCACTTGAGCTTTCAGCCTCGCACGTACATGTACATGTACATGTACACACACACACAGACACACACACACACACACACACACACTCATACAGACGTACACGCACCCCGCGGGATGGGCAGCGCGCCGCCGCCTGCGCGGGCAGTGTGCCTCGCCGGGCGGACGGAGGCACTGTGCCGAGAGGCACCTGGCATGCCCGCCAAGGCAGGAGCTGGCCATCGGGTGATAAACGGGGATGGTGCGAGAACTCCGGGAGACGACGGAAGAGCGACTCCAAAACGCCTTGTTTTCCCCTTGACAGCTCCGCGGTCGGGGCTGCTTTTCGTTTCGGGTGCTGCCCCCACCCCCGGTTGCGGGTTTCCGCCGCGCTGCCAGTGCACCGGATCCCGCCGCAGTGCCCCGCGTTGAGCGCTCCGCAGGCGCCACCGCGCGTCCCCGCCGCCTTCGTGCACCGCGGCCCGGCCCGCGGGGAGCCGTGCATCCCCGGCCGCTCCACCGAACCCCAGGCGCCGGGTGGGACAGCACACGACACACCACAAGAAGCAGTTATTATTTCCATACATCGAGGCTGAGGCAAGTCTGAATGACATACATGTGTCACGTATTCGCCGGTGCAAAGACCAGCTGATCTGGGATGCTCTTCCCTTGCCGTTTCTGAGATTCTGTGCTTCTGTCCTGGCACATGACACGTAATCCTTCATCTGTGACGACAGATTCTTCTCTTATCACTTCACCATTAAGTATAAAGATGTTGATGATCCTTTCTTACCTTGTTACCCAAGCTGAGTATTTTGAAGTTACTAAAACAGGGCAAATTAAAGAAAAAAAGGTTTCAGAATTCCTATTACAAAGGTACAGAATGAACAGTTAATACATTGTTAGAAGGTGCTTGGGAATCCATTTGTCAATACACTCACTAATTAAAAACACATCCCATTCCATTTGTATTTGCTCAGGCTAACAGGAAAATCCACATCTTACCAGGTGGCTTTGTAGGCCAGGCATGGGTTGATTTTGCTTTAAAAGAACATCCTAGCAAGAAAGTCATAGCCATACCTAGCTGAAACACCCTATACAGAAGTAATATACCTCCCCATAAAGCAACAAATGCAGACTGTACAAAAAGACAAGTACTGTCAGTCATGATACTTTTAAACCAAAGTTCTGAAGTTTAAGTAAAATTGTTGTATAGATACTCAGAATATTCTGCCTCTCTATGAAGTGCAGCACTTTGAAGCAAAGTATTTCTCTGAAGAAAACATTTATGGAAGGATAACAAATAAAATTAAAATGTCATGAAGCAATTTTCTAGAGGAAAAGTTTGGTGATTTTTAAAGAATTTGGAGGAAAGAGAAAGAAATAGCATGAACTGCAATATGATTCAAATTAGAAAAGACCTTGAGAAAGAGCCTTAATGCAGGATAGAAGTAAAATTTTGAAGCCTGTAAGTTGCTGCAACATCCGCATTATTGCTCCCCAGCCAAGTCTCCTTACAGTTTGGACAATGTGCTTTATTCCCCTTCTCTCTCCTGGAGGAACACAAGGACATCACCTCATTAGGGCCATAAATACCCATTTTAAGTGTCCTAGTGATTCTATGACAACAAGCTCACATTAGTCTTATTATATATACTGAATCAGCATATATACTAATCAGCATATACTGAACATTATTTTTTCACAGACATCTGTTTTCTGTGAATCTCTGAAATTGAGGAGTTGTCAAAGAAATTTTAGAAAAAAAAACCATGCAGTTGGATCAAATTGGCTAATTAGATAATTCAATAGTGTTGAAAGAGTAAAGTTCTGTAGGCCAAATCATATATTCGTAAGGTTGCAGACAAGTGTTAAATAAAGCTTCAGGCAACACTTGGAAAAGGGTATTATCACCTGTAGGGGTAAACATCAGTTTGTCTATTGCAATTCAAAATATTTCTTATAGGAGTGTTGCTGAACTGTACAGTAATCTTGTCTTAGAAGGTTTGAGATGCATAGATTTCTATATGACAATGCCAAAAATTACCGGGTGTGAAAATATGATGGTAAAATTGCCAAATACTGTTAAAAATCTATTTTCCCCCTAAAATTAGTATTTTACTAAAATTGACGGGGGGGGAAAGGAGAACGTGGGGAGAAGCAAATGGAAAATGTCATATTTTCAGGCCACCAAAATTGTCAAAATGAAAGCTATGGAATGCTCCATCAAGAAATGCCATTGCTGGCTTAGTAGGGGAAACAGCAGCCCTTTCTATGGGCATAGCTCCTGCTTTGAGTGTTTAAATTCTAGAATTACTAAAGAGTAAAGCTGTACAAAGAAATTAGATGGTAAATCATTACTTCATTTCTACATAGTTAGGTTTTATTTCTATGTTTTCTGTGCATATTTTTCTCACAGATTCAAGAAAGTAGAAAAGAACTTAAAATACTCAAATACTACCTATTAACCAGTACTTAAGGAAGAGCCACAACTAAACCACTAAAGACAAGTAGCTTTCTGGTAATGTTACAAGACCAAACATCATCCTGAAGGTGGTAAAATTATAGTGAAGAGCTAAAAATATTATAAAGCTCTAGAGTGTGATCAGAGGGTTATAAAATATTAATTGAGTCAAGATTGAAAGAACTCACTTTCTTCAGTTCATGAAAGTCTGAAAGGAAGTTCAATAACACTCCTGAAATATGTAACAAGGACAGGTAATATTTTTTGTCAATAGGATAGGACAAGGATTAATACACTTGATTTGCAACAAGGCAGATTCATGTTTGACATCATGAAAACTTTTGAAAAGGACAGTTAAGCACAGCAAATAGATCACTTCAGAAAACACTCAAATCTTGAGTAATAGAGCCTTCTCAGAGCAGGTAAGGCAAGCCTCTTCTGAGCTGGTAAAGAGATTTGCCTTAGGTAGGTGAAAGAAAATCGATTACTTCCCAGAAATTCTGTTCTTTTGCAATACACACTTCTTTGCCCATTTTTATTTTACTGACATAGATAAAGTTATGGGAGAACATTCATCTGAATATATTACAAGGAAAACCTGAAGATTCTGAAAAACTCACTGTTTGCTTGAAACCCGTGTTCTAAAATTGAGTGTTTGATTGCTTCAAAAGTTTTGAAACTTTAACTCATACACCATACATAAAGAATGTGTCACAGCATAGGAAGTATAGTAAATATCTGTAAAGATTTAAACATGTATTTCTGGAAAAGAGGTAGGAGCTGAAAACTCAAAGACTCCTTGTGAGAGTACTTTTATTTAGGTGGAGGGATAAGGAATTATACCACAGAGTCTGGGAACAGGTAAAGGCTACTTAATTTGTGTGTCTGCTATGGTATCTTATCCCATCCAAAGGAATTGTACTGAAAGACCAGTCTCACCAAAACTGTGCAGAAATAAACTGCTTAAACTTTGCTTACAGTTTGAGAATTTTTAGCTCTTACAAGAGGGAGAGGTTGGACAGTTCATGGGACCTCATGATCTTATCAGAAACATTTTGTTTTCCAGCAAAATATCCTAATTCCCATGAAACTTTTCACATGAAGTATTCTTGCATTCAAGCTAGAACTGTGGTGAGAGACACATGTCTGTACCATGACACAGAGCAAGCCTGTGAACTCCAGCTGACAGCATCTTTTGGGCTGACAACTACACTGAGGCATACCTGCTTCTCTTACGTGAAATCCCACATTTTTCCCTAAATGACAAAATTTGGCTTCCAAACAACACTTCTCTGAATTTCCTCCAAACACGAGGCACTGTCTGAGTGATTTAGCTTACATTTTAGTCTTTCCAGTGTTCCCCCTATTTGCAGATTTATCTAGCTACTTTATCCTGGCTGATTTTGCATTCCTAATAGCGTGTTTACCTTATCACTTGAAGCACTGCTCAGACTTCATTGGCTTTGAAGTGAAGCTGAATTCTGCCACCTTGTGCTCAAGAAAATCAGCACATCTCTTTATTTTGGGAAGGAGAGAAAAAAGAGGAAAGGGGAAGGAAAAGTTTGTTAACTACCATGTTTCTATTAAACAAGGAATCCATCAAGGATCTGAAGATTTAATTGGTTGGGTTCAGTTCAATATTGCTTGAGATGTCTACCTGAGATCTTCTCAAAAGGACAATCATTCTCCTAGAGACCCTGTTCACACCAGGGACAGCCACTTTTCATATCTCCGCAGGGTTTTGAAGCTGTGGCCTCCTTCATGACCTGATGCACCTAAAACACTTATCCAGCCTCTCATTCCGTAACCTCTGTCTGTTTGATGGCTCAAGGTATTAATCACAGTGTTCTGGTTATGCTTGGTCACATTTGCTATGAGACCAGCATTACTTTCTTTTCATCAATAAGAAATCATATCACAGACTGGATGGAAAGACCCTTCTCATTAATAAAAAAAATAAGAGTATTTTTTGAGGGGCTGATAAAAGTAATGCTTGTTATGAGCAATGGATATCCTTTTTCTGCTGAGCTCCAAGTCAACATTCTTTTTTTCTGACGGGATTCCACCAGTACCTTTCTGGTAACGTGTGAATGCAAACATCATCCCAAAGGTGGTAGAACTGAAACAGACTTGGAAAGGTATCTTCCCCCACCACAGGCTTAATTGCAACTCCCCTCCTCCTCACACCTGCCTTGTCCTCTACCCTGCCCCTCCCTTCCCTGCATATTGTCACTGTGAGCTCCTACCTCAGCATGAGCCTCCTATCTTATCCATCACTCTTGTGAGTCTCTGTGTAGCTAGACAAACTGAGCAGCTTGTTGATTCTGCACCTATCTGCTTACCACATTGGATGCCTGGTAGCAAACTTAAATGGTGTGCCTACCTGTAAGACTTCAGCAACATACATCCCAAAGCAACTGATCAGCACTAATGTTCTATTTTGCTGGGTTATTTCCAAACAGTGCTTGTTCAGATAAAGTTTGTATTAAGTGCATGGATTTTCTCAGTTCATAGAAGTAATTTCTTCCTCAGATAACTCAGCTGGCTCTCTATATGTCTGTTTGCACATATATATTTTGTTGTGAAAATCATGCTTCTCTTTCCAATTACAAGGATTCAACAGGTGGCAAATGGCAACATAATAAAAATCTGATAGCCAGTTGTCAGTTTTCTCCCCATTTAAAAGCTATCCAAACTATAAGTATTTTTTGCCCATGTTGAGCCAATGATATTCTGAACCTTCCTTTAGAATAGTCAATGTAAAATAAGATAAAGGAAAAAAAAAAAACAAGAAAGACTCCCCAAAACCCAGTCTCCAGTACACTAATTAAAAAGATCCAAAATCATCAGTCATCTGAAAATTTAGTAATTGGAACACACAGTAATTTGGCACAAGTTACTGAGTTACAGCTGCTCTGATCATTTACATTCACATAGACTACATAACACTGCATTGCTTGCGGTTGTGATTTTTGACTCCTTGTCCTTCTAGGCTGTAGGAAATACAGGACCTAAAGAAAGAAATCACTATAATTTATTGCTCAAGATAGATATCATTTAGGTTTTGATGCTGATATGCTTATCATGTCTGCGCTAGTTAGTGTTTCATTCTAACAGAGAGGAAATCTCATTATAAGACCTGTTTCTCCAAGGGGAAATACTACTTGTACTGTTGTGTTCATTGTTGATAGCGTACAGAGGACACAGTAATTGTGTTCCAAAACTACTGATGATGTCTTGCTTGCCTCTTGTCACAATGGAACAGATAACAGCCATGAGCAGTGATAAGCAGTTAAACCAGGAGAGACCTAGAAGGTCAGAAATCAATTGCTTCCAGCTGATCTATTTAGGACTGACAGATCCTGATGGTTCATATAGTAGCTGTAAATGGAGGTAATTATTCCACTTATGGATAATATACTGAGAATCTCTGGGTAAATCCAATCTTCATATAACTGAAAATCACATGTATAGGACCATGATTAATTTTTCATTCCCTTTGCTGAGAATATTGGTAGTAGATATAATACTATGTAAATGTAATACTTGTTAACAATTTCTGTTCCCTGTTTGACTCTTCCCATGTCCAGTTATATTTTACATAGCTTTTGCAGCTTCTACACAGTAGAAGAATTTACATGATATTAACTCTTTTTAAGACTGAGCAAGAAGAAAACAGGTGAACTTTTACAGAAGGCCTGGTAATTTCTCTGCAGTACAAGAAAGTATTCTGCTTCCAGAAAATGTCCATCTTGTCCTCTGTTTATGAAATAATCTCTTGATGCTGACAGCCACCCTCTGGCCTGACTTAAAAGAACATATTGGCAAGTTTGTTGCTAAAGTCACAAGTCACAAGTTTGACAAAGTCATTCTGCTATTATCTGGAGGCTTTCTTCAAGATTCAAGATTATTTTCAGGATATAGTTGAGCATGGAAGCTATGCAGATCCCTTTAATTCTTTTTCCAGCCTTCTGTTTCTCTACATCCACTCCCTGCCTCAACTAGTAACGCCACTCCCTTGCTGATTATTTTCTGTGGTTTCCACAGCCTTTAGCATCCACCAAGGTTTTCTGATCTTTTTTGTAATTTCCTACAGAGTCATCTCCTCTCCACAACACCTAGAATTGCTCATAGGGCATGAGGGACTCTCTTACATAATGTTCTGCAGGTTTCTATGGTACTTCCACTCAGTTTCCCACAGCAACCATACAGAGCAGGAGATACCATCATCAGTTACAAATCCTTCTCACCAGATCCAGATAACATTGTTTTTTCACATGGTCATGTACAGCTAAGACAGAGGCACTATTTGGTGTCAGTTTTCTAAGTTCAACAATATTGCCTCATGCCTCTGAGTCAAAGAAAGGGCAGACAGTCATCATTCTAGTAACAAGAAATGCAAAAAAAATTTAAAGTCTGAAAACATTTGGGTTTTGAAAATGTTAGTTTAAATCAGTCTCTGTGGGTTTGGTACCTTAGTCAAATGTCTAGGTAAGGCATGTCCAGCCATGTCCCCCAAGCAGCTGGACCAGTTGGATTAAGCACATTATGTGCAATTCTGTGCAGAAACAATGCTGAACTGTTGACTGTTATCAGTATACACAGTGATTTAAGGTGAATTCACCTTACAACTTAGGTCCTGAAGCTAAAGTTGGTGAAAAATTCTTATCACTTTAACTGAAGCTCACCTATAATGCACAGCTTGGTCTTCAGCAGCTAAATCCCGTTTGGGTTGTACTTTTTTGCTTTGGCCTCATATGCCATCTGTTAGCTTGAAATTACTATGAAATTACTATATTACTAGCTTGAAATTACTATATATAAAGCAAAAGTTTATACCTACTTTTAGTGGAATTTGCTTTAGATTTTTGTACAGATTATCTTTCTTAGATATATGAAAATTCTTATTAGTGTATTCTATTCATGTCCAAAATACTTGATTTTATTATCTTCCCATGTTGTTTTTGTTGTTTGGTGGGTTTTTTTTTTGTTTGTTTGCTTTTTTTTTTTTTTTTTGCCAACATGCCACGTTGATGCCTAAATTTTCACTAAATATATTTTCTCCTGAACATTTGATCCAAGAATTACTGGGCAAAAAGGACCTTCAATCAAACTCACCAATATAAGGCAGTTAATACTTGTTTTTCCTCTATCATATGCAGTTTTATTACTCACCTTACCCAAAGAACACCTTCTCTCTTCAGAGTCTGGTACTTTTACTTGTCATTTGCATAGGCAATTCTTTCTGGGATCTGTTCCCATCAGAAGTACCTTCTAATGGCATCCCTTTCTTCCAGGACCACTACTCTCAGATGCCACACCTCACTCATGCCATAGGGCTTCTAAAATTTTTAGGTAAATACAAATATATGGGTAAGGTAACAATACCAGTGGCACATCAGTTGCAGCATTCAGGTTTTTTCTAGAAGTCTTCAGCTATTTCAGAATTTAGTCCATCCCAGCTGGAGAGACAAGCAGGTGAAATAACAGGAGATGAACTCACCCTGTAACAGGGAAAAGAAGCACTTACCGTGGATTCATTGCTCCCCACACCTAAGAGATGAGTTTGGCATTCCACATGTTTATCTTATTCCTTACAAGTACCGCTGACCACTTATCTCTGCAGCAAAAAATTTTCTGATTTTGTTAGTAAATTGGTCCCACACCTAGAAAAGAAGCTGAAAAAAATCCGGAAGTTTGATATAAAATGTCATACCTGTTGATATCAAACAAACACAGCCTTTCTTAGCTGTGCCCATTTTAATCTACTTTTGAAGACCTCTCCTGAAGAATTACTATCTTCTGAAGAAGGCATATTTTCCTTAGCAGCGGAGGTGGACTTTAGTGTCAGGATTTATCTTACTACACGTAGAATTTCACAGCATAACTCTACGTTTCTTTTATACTTAGTCAGGAGAGATGGACAATGGTTGAAATATCTCACCCTACATCCATCCATGTCAGATGGATCATTTTCTGAAAGTACCTATTTCTCTATTGATTACAAGGTGACTACCTAGATGTCAAAGCTTTTATTCCAGACACATATATTTAAGTGAATACTGGTCCTAAACAGGTTTCTCTGATTGGAGAAATCTGTTGATGTTCCTACAAGTATTTGGCATAGAAGCACTGAATAAAAAATTACCTTGACTCCTTGACCATTCCATCCCACAAAAAATGTTTCTTGATTACAAGTCCTTATAATTTTTTGCCTCTGTCAATGAAGGTAAAATATATGGATGAGTGTTCTCCAGAAAAACAGTGAGCAAAATCCACTTCAGTTTCACGTGTATTGTATTCCAATACAGTTTGTATATTTACAAGATTAATTTCACTGACTAATAGCCAGTAACATTTTGTTTTCATCTTAATTCAAGCAGATGATTCTTCATCAAGTCTACATGTAGTGGAATTCTTTTGCCAAAGATGTAGCTGTTCAACAACACAGTGTGTTATAAGCCACACACACATACCTGTAACAGCCCAGCTTTTGCCTTTGGTTTCTGCCTCTCATCCTTTTGGAGCAATTGATTGGTGTTTTCTTGCTGAATCCCTCAATTACTCAAATACTTCAACCTATTTTAACCAATGAAGCAAAGCCTTCATGAAGTAATTTCTGAAATCTAGCCTAAAAGCTCATGTTCTTGTAGCCCATTCCTGTTAGTTTCATTTATCTACCCCAAGAATCCTTTCTTCCCCTCTACTGTCTTCACCAGTATCCCCACAATTCATTTTCTTTTAGCTCCTACAGTCAGAATGAACACTTTCCATGCAGCATTCTTCTTCTTGACACGTGACTATGCCTCATTAGAGCTTTGTGAAGTTCATATCAGCCAGGGATTTCCCAGTATTTTGTAGAGAAGTGTAATTTTCTAAAGTCGGGGTTCACAGATGGCCAAATCAAATTCATGTGCTGGTTTTGCCCTTTTGTACAGGTAATAGTTACTCAGTGTTGGATGTGAGTAATTGTCACTTTTGGCATTCCAATTTGCTGGTCCAGTCCAGATTCTGCTGCAGCTACAGGACATTCACCAGGCCTGGTCCAGGTGTCCCTGGCCTTTCCATTTCTTTCCACCTGTATGACTATGCTTGAAGGCTAAGGTACTTATGTTAAAAAAAGAAAGATTTTTTTTCCTACCATTTCTTTAAAGGAAAGGTCTTTGTGTCCTACTTCATGTTGCATATGTACTCACATTAGATCCTGGGAGGCTCAGGAGGAGTCACTGAGAAGTAGTCAGTTTTCTTTTCTATCACTATTTATGGTGTTTATAGTGTTCCATCACTATTTATGGTGACTGGATTTGTTTCATGGAATGACCTACAACTTTTTTTTTTTTTTTTTTTTTTTTTTTTTTTTTTTTTTTTTTTTTAATTTGAGAGGCAGTAGAGTAGTTGAAGAGATTTCCAGGCCTTCATCCACCCAGAAAATCTGGTCATAAGACCATGTAGGATGGACACAATCCCTTGCATGCTGTTTGAACCATCAGCAGTATTTCTTGAAAGGTAGATGGCCTGATAGCTAAAAGGTTAAAAGCTTTGTTAAACATGTGCGTGCATTGCCATTGATTGTGGATTTGATGGTATTTAAGTGTACTGTGAAAGGAAACCACTGGTGTAGGTCCCTCTCCTTGTCATCTTTACTCAATCCCAGTGTGAAACAACCTTACAGACTCAATTTATTAAATGACCACAGAATGTGGGTCAAAGGACTTTAGTGCATGGATGATAACTACTGTGGTTTGTTAAATCTGGGTACATGGACGTTCACTGCATCTTCAGTGTAACTTTCTGTGTGGTGAGAGGACTAACAAAAAAACGAGATTGAGTCGACACAATACATCTAGCATAGCTGAAAAAAATCTTTTCAGGTTGTTATTGTTAAAATGCCGACCTTCGGAGTTCATTTCAGGAGGTCATTTCACTTGGCAGACTTAAGCATGTGTGGAAAAGAATGCCACTATTCTGAAAAGCAAGGAAGGAAATACTAAGAATATCATCAGTAAGATGAAATGCAAAACTTATATGCAAAACTCACCACTAAGATTATATGCAAATTGCACAAGGTTTTTAATACTTGTAGGACTGCTTAATTTTCTGTTCTGTTTTTTTGAGCTGAAGTTAAAAGAAATAGTTTGCCTTGCTTCCTTAGCTGTACCTACATTTGCAAAATTCATATTTAATTTTAAAGATATGATACAGAAGAAATAAACAATGATAACACAAATGATAAGTGACAGTACAACAACATGCATTTGTAATTCAACTAATAATACACTAGTATATACACAAAACACTTTTGTCTACAATAATATATAACCATTAGAATTATTCTTCCCAAGCATTTTTGTAGTCTAAAAGCTTATGTAATATATTTATGGTATTTACAGAATCAGTGTGGTAGCACAATCCCAGAAGTCACTGGTACAACTAGTATTTTGTTAAAGTAATCCAAGATCACAAACACACTGACTGTGTTACTTCTGTTGACCTACAAATGCAGACCATAAGCACAAGGATGCAAATCCTTTAAACTTGACAAAACAGAAATCACATCCTTCTGCAAGCAAAGAAGCAGCCATGAAAATACGTTCTGACTGTTGCCGCTTTTGAATTAAGTTCCTTTTCTGATTACCTAGAATGATTCCTGAGAATTCAGAGTCATATGAAGACCAATGTCTTGATTAAAAACTTGTACAAAGCTGTAAAACACATGCAGTCCCTTTTAAAAATGGATGCTTATTTATTCCACTTCTTAAGGTACCGCGGTTTTGTGGAGTCACCATGTGCATTAACACATTTGTCTGCACATCCTGAGCATTATCCATGTTAGTAACTCAGGTAAAATGAGGAAGCTGTTCAATTGTCACTTGAGACAACTTAGAAAATGGGGATTTTTGCCTCAGTATTGTGAGGCAAAAAAAAAAAAAAAAAAAAAAAGAAGAAAATGCCTCCTACTTGAGGCTAAACACGAGAAGACTCTGCAAATTCAAAAGATCTTTGAGGATATACCAAGGCACCTAAAAACAGAACACAGAGCTGGCTCAACTGTGTTCAGCTGGCAAGCTGGCAAGGGAAGGGAAGAACGGAGACCATTTGCCCCAGAGTGATAATTGTTGGCTGTAGAATGGTCTCCCATGAGAACATTGCTGGATGTACCAACACCTGGTACATCTAAAGTCATATTAAATAAAGCAGTATAAACTATGCTGTAAAGCACAGACTTTCACTGGCATGCTAAAGTTCTAACCTTTTCCCTAATAATGCCCGATATCATCTTCTAATTACCAAATATGTGACATAACACTTCTTTTAAAAGTCATTTTCATACTTTTGTAAATACAGGGTTGAGTCAAAAGTTTTTTGCCATTATGCTAAATGAGAATTTTTCAGAATTTTTCCCACATTTAAAATTCATACTGCCTACCTGGAGTAGTGAGGGGGGGAAATGAAGAAGCAGTTAATCTCTCAGTGAAGTTCACTCCCTTTTCTGTGTCACTTCTTGTGTGTCTTCTCTTTATAGAAGGGGATCTTATCTCATAGAACATCGCTTAGCTTTTTATTTATGTGGTATACACTGGCCCAGATGATTTCAGACACGGTGAAAGTGGATGTTCCTAACTGAAAATTTGCTCAATGCGTTGTTACAGGCACTTAATTGACCATTTGACTTTTAAGCTCAATCTCAGTCTGAGAAGGTAAATTATTTTGAGGTTCTTCATGCTTTTTGACTGCAGAGTGTGACAGCACTCTGTGAGAAATGTAAAGTATTAAGGGAGTATGATAGCATTTTGAACCCTGATTAAAGGAAAACAAAGCAAATAATAAGAGTAGTATGCCAAATGTAAATGTAGGAATAATGTTGGAGTGTTCTTAATAGAAGCCTGGGGCACTGGAGTAAGTCAGGCTGTGCTGACAGTTCAAAACTATCTTTCTCAACAGTGTCATTATCTCTTTGTCTGGCAATAATGGTGCTATAAACTGTGCTTTCACAAAAAATACAGTTAGACAAAAGGCCTGACTCAACAACCAGTTGCCGTGCTTTTGTGTCATGGTAACCCCTCTGAAAACAAGCTGAAGCAAAAAGATGTAACTGGGTGTTAAATATGTTAATCTAGCTCATCTCAAGGAAAATATTTCCACTTGCCAGTTTTACTTACTAAAAACATTTTACTTGGTTGAAACAGGACATGAAACAATGCTCCATAGCATGATATTTAAACTGCACAGTCTTATAAATGTCATAGCAAACTACAGGAATTATATCCTACTTCTCATCTATGTTTTTATGGACATTGTCATCCGGAACTGTCAATACTCACAATCTTCAAAATATTTTTCTTAGCATACAAAGCAAAAGAAACTATACTGCAATTTGAGAGAGATTCCATATGAAGGCAAGTAATCATGGCAGAAAAGTTTTTACTTTTGCTTCAAAATGTAGGTAATTTCTGAAGAAAAGTTGTATCTGAAAACAGGAAAAAGTATTATTGCTGGATTGCTGAAAGAAGAGGTTGGCTATATGCAATTTAAAGACCCCAGAAAGGGTGAATTTAAATAACAAATACATGTTTTGGAGTAATCCTAGACATTGTAAATCATTCATTTTGTCACCTAAAAGACCCTTTGTATGTGTTACCTGGTACCAGAGAAGAGATCCAGGATCAAAATGAGACTTGAAAAAATTTGCAGAAGTTTTACCCATTTAATTATATTTTTTCTGTGAGGCTGAAGGAATACTGCAAGGATTACCTCTGTAACAGAGAGCAATTGCTTAAGGCACTGAATTACAGGCAATTCCAAGGGTCAACAGTGTAACTTTTAGTCTTGATGTTGAGTAGTGGATAACCAGTGCAAAATAAGTGGGCCTATGGGATGGCCTGTCAGAAAGAGTTGCCACAATAATAAGCATGCCCTAGCTGAATTCAGAGTCTCAAAAGTCCCAGTTCCCAAACTGAGTGATTATCAAGGCACATAAAATAAATGCCTAGTAATTTCCCAAGAAAGTACAGCTATCTTCTGAGCCAGGTACCAAACCAAGAACTAACTGGGTCACTGTGTTCAGATGAATGAGCTGTTTTGTTGGATATATTTTGTTTGGGTGGTTGGTTTTGCTTTAGCTTTATCCCTTTTTGCAAATAAAATATTTACTAAAAGCATCGTTTTGTCCCATGCTTGAAACGATTTCCAAAGAAAATCATTCCTGCTACTTGTCTCAGAAGACTATAGAGAGAGGTGTGGATTGAAGCATATGAAGCCATAGGAACAACATCCCTAATTGTATGTTATTGAGGGAATTGTGATGGCTTTGCAACTGGAAAAGTTTGAGAAATTTTTCAACACCTTTTGAAGGATCAAAATTGATCCTTAGTCAGACAGGATAAGTGTGAATCCAATTATATTCTTCTGCAAATTTCTGGGGAATGATGGACTCTGTTTCTAAATTTCCTTAACTTGTTCTTATAGGATTCACCTAAACTATGAGAAATTAACACCATTTCCAAATGGATTACTAATTTTTTTTTCTCCATCCCTGTACTTCATTCTCTTTCAATTCTTGGAAATAATTTGTGACAATTTCAATGTCATTTAGCAAATCAATTTTCTATTGGCAAATTCCTATGCTTTGTGTGTACAGCATTCTTATTATTCTGTTCAGACCAGGCCTTGTAACAGTAACAAAATAGAAGTTCCTGTAAGTGTTGTTCAGGTCTATCTTTGGAGAGCATACACATGGAATTTTTTATAACTATATCAAATACTGCTTGCCTGTGCATGCTGTGATTCTCTTTCCTGGATGAGAAATTTAGAGATTCAACTCACAGGCTGTAAGCTTGCCTCCTACATGAAGCTGACATCACAGTTAATTAAAAGAAAGTCACTGTACTACTGGCATTCTTGAGATGAGGCATTAACGTAGCAGATTCTGGACAGCATACAGCTCCTACAAATTATACCACAAATTGCTTGGCACAGACACAAGCTCTCATCATTAAGGGAAAGTGGAAGAATACTGTTGGGATTTCTGATGTAGTGTAAAAACAACAAAACCCCTCCAATTATTCAATCTTCAGGGATGAAAAGCACAAAAACTACATTTGTGGGTACCTGATGGTAAGGTGTAAACTGCATAAGATTGCACCAGACAATGCTAAGAGGTAGTAGCTGCGACTAATTCCTCAACAGAAGTAGGAAGTTCTTAAGCTCCTCTCATATCTCCACTCTTTTGTAACATGATATGTTCATTAATTTATTTCCCAGGATGAGGATGAACACAGCGGATATATTCACACTTATCCTATTATTCTGTATTTCTAGGCATTTTGTTTAACAGTGATAACAAATGAGTGGATAATACTTACTGTCTCCTCTCAGACAAATATTCACAGTCCACACTCAGTTACTTTTGCAGCTGTCTGCACTCCTGTTGGTTGATGAACCCTCGATCTTTATAATTTCTTGTTTTAGATCAGGACTTCCTGGTAAAACTGATGTCTGTGGCAAGCCTTCTTGACTCTGTAATTCCCAGAAAATACAGAGAATAGACAGCCCAGTGACTATCACTCACACTTGGAAGCTACTTCAGGTCCCAGCACAGAAGTTCTCCTCTGTTGTCTTGACTCATCAGCAGTGTAAAACAACCTATGATCTCTGAACACTGCTCATTACAGCCAAACAGAAAAGAAGAACGAAAAGAAAATGAAGCTCACTTCTGTTTATGTTTTCACTGCAATAGTTAGGAGTATCTTTTCTCTGCCATACTTTGTTGTTTTGTCTTCTTCATAGTCATCTTCTACTCTGAGCTAGATAGAGAGTCTAATTTCTAAAGAGAAGAAACCTTTTTTTTTTAGCTGTTTTTAGGGTAAAAATTTAGTAAAGCAGCTCATTAAATAAGTTGGTTCAGTTTCCTGGATATGTCTCATGTTCTATCTAACATGCAGAGAAAGATTTGATTGCCAAAGCACAGAATATTTGTGTTTTGCTAACTATTTCTCCTAGTCAATAATCCTGTTAATATGTAAGGTGTGGCATACCCTCATATCTGTAATCATAGGTGCACAGGAACAAATCACACGTCTGTAAACATGCAGTTTTTTTCCCAGAGGACTAGTAAAGGATAACTGTTTTTTCTCCATTACAGATTAGATTAGACTGATTAGGAACATCTATAACTCACATCCATGCTCTGTGGTGCATCCATTTAGGGCAATACTAGATCCCTTGGGTCATCTCTTAGTCAGAAACTGCAGGCACATTTCCCCACTCTTCTGCCAACACATGCATTCCAGACACTGGACAGCACCAGCAAGTGTCCTCCTCATGTTTGTTTCTCATGTTTGAAAAGGAAATTTGAGGCATAGCTTATCCCAGTGGGCTACAAATCTGGGCAGCTGGGATCCTCCAGAATCAGCTATGAGATCTGGAGTGACAGCCAGCATTTTTCTGCAAATCTTGATAGCTGAGAGGTGTTACAGACCTTCAAGCCTCCTGTTAAACCTCTCTGAATTTCCTGAGTTCATTTGTAGTTGTGTGGACTAGTTCAGGATAAGGAGAATGATCTGAAAAGGAAGGAGGGTCATATTAGAAGTTACCAACATCATCCCCATGTCCTTAAAGCTCTACAGATCTACATTGTTCAGAGAAAGAAAAGAGAAGTTGCATGTGGTTTTTTTTTAAAGCATGCAGAAAACTTTATTAAAATCACTGCTTCTTATTTGAAAGAAAATCAGCAAAAAGAGGTCTTATCAACTATAATGAACATGTGTCAAATGCAATGTCTTAAGAGATTTACATTTTCAAAACAGGCTTTTACTCTGTGGTTCATGTGAGTGAGCAAAGTTACTGTACTGCCACGCAGAATTCTTGTACTTAGGGGATTGAACAGCTAAATATGAAACAGGAGGAAAAAGAAAAGAAGAAAACAATGGCAAAAAGTTTTGCTTTAAATAGAGAAGTACATTTATTTGTTTTGTTCCTACACTTCATAACTGTAACACAGTATAAACCAGTTAAAAGTCAAATTCACCCTATCAGGTAACTAGCTTTTCACCTCTCCATTAGAGTCACAGCCAGGTGATGAATCCAGTCAAAAATGCCACATCTCAAAGTGCTGCCAATTGAATCAGAATTTCTTGACAGTTTTTAGTCCACAAATGCCCCAATAGGCAACCATATAGGCAAATCTTTGTTTCCTCACATGGGAAGCACCATTTGCAGGGATTGACAGACATGGACTCTGCTATGCCAGCAAACCAAACCCAGTTTATTGCACAGTTTATCAGTATTTGTAGGTCACTATGTTCATACAAATTTTTCCTCTCAGACCCCTTTGTCCCCGTCCCCTTCAGAAACACAATCTTCTCGATAATCCCTCTTATGCCTGTAATGTCCTTGTTAAACTTTCGCCAAGCAATGTCCTTGTTATCTCTTCTCTCTTCAGAGCAGTCAGCATCACCAGACATGATGTCTTCACTTCTGTTCTTGCCTTGACTTTGTCTCTCCCTTGGCTTTCACTGTATGAGGGCTAAAAGGTCGGCAGCACTACCCAGCTCAGCTTCTGCAGCTCTCTGATCTTTCACACACAAGTCCATTACAGCTTTCTGCAAGAGAAGAAAGACAGTATTTCAAACTAGTTTATTTTTCTCTCCTCTGGCTCCATTTCTCCAATGTATTTTGATATGTTTTGGGGAGGGTTGGGGTTTTTTTTGTAGTTTTAGGGTGGGTTTGGTTTTGTCTGGTTGGTTAGTTTTATTTGATGTTTTTGTTTTCGTAGTTGTAGGGGAAATAACTAAAATTTAAATTAATTAAACTCCATCTTTCATTTTCCCAGTATCTTTCATCTGGGTGGAAATTTGGTCTCAAATTTTTGGAAACCTCTAAAAGACCATTTAACTGGTATTTAGATTACCTAGGAAAGAGTGTCTACAAAAATACAAATCAGAAGCATCTGTGACTTCCAAGAAAATATTTAAAATAAAGTGTGATATGGTATTAGCTTGATTGTAGATCAGATCCATATAGTTCAATACAGTCCATACTCTGTGTACATTTTTATTCCTGTTAAAAATTTAAAAGGCAGCCTTTTAATGTCTTTGCATTAACTTAAATTGTAGTCAGTCTTTAAAACAACCAGAGAGATGGTATTAAAAGCATATCAATAATAAAACAGATGCTTTAAAAAAACTAAGTAAGAACCTGAGTCCACTTTATATTTCATAGATCTTGCTTGGCTGAGAATTAATGTACTTCAGTCAAATTTCAAACTGGAGCCCTGAGTGGAAAATTCCAAATTTACATTGAAAAAACAAGACTTGATTATCCTGCTTAGTTACTTTTTAAGAAGAAAATGCCACTTTGGTCCTTGAATTAACTCCTGAAATCAGTTAGTGTAATTTACTTTTAAACTGAGACCAAAGTCAGTCACCCATGAAACAGTCACCCACAGAGGATCAAACAATACCATCTAAGCTGGACAGAGGCTTTTTTCTCTGTTAGAAATTACAACAGAAGAAAGAGAACCTGTCATTGTTAACCTCCTGTAGTTTCACCAGCAAGAATGTTTCCAGAAGCAAGGCTTGAACAAGGCTAGTACAGGATCTGAATACCAAGGTGCAGAAAAGCACATCCTCAGCAGGTTCATCTTCAGGCATGGTCACAGGTCTGCATTTACTCTACTGCCAGGGTGCAAGAGAAAAATTTTAAAGATAGCTTTGTAGCCAGTAGTATTACTTAGAAACATCTCCTCTATCCCTTAGCTTACCAACTTCCTTAGCTTTAGTGCCCTATTTTAATCCTACCCTAGATTTCAATAGAATACAGTGACTTTTTCCATATTTCCGGTACTTGTACTACTTATTTTGTGACACCTAACCTTGCCAATACCACATATGCCCATGCTTCTTCAAGAATACGGATAGAGCTGTACAGATTCACTGACATAACTTCATAGCAATTTGTCTCAGTTTAGAGACAAATTTTAGGAGAAAACAAATGGGAAAGAGTGTTCTTCTCTAAAGAAAAGGGCTCCAATAATCCGTTTTAGCCAATGAGAAAAATTATATCAGTGGGTGAAAATGAAAAAAGGTAAAACTGTTTATTAACAAAGCAAGATACCTGCAAGACACTGGAAAAAATTGAACCTTACACCCCACCCCCTTGCCTTGTGTCCAGGACGCAAGGATGGTGGCTGGCCCCCTTTGCCTCGGGGGAATGGAGAGAAAAAAACTTCACACAACAGCTGGGAACCTGTTGGATTTTTGGCGTTGGTCTCCTCCTCACAGCAGGCGAAATTTGTGGACTTTAGTGTCCTTTCTCGTGTTGGTCCAGCTTCCCTAAGGTCTTGGGTTCAGGGTGACCCGCCGGCTCCCTGGATGGATCGGAAAAAAAACAACAACAACAACAAAAAAAAAAAAAAAAAAACCAAACCAAAAAAAAACCCAACAAAAAAATCTCACAAAACACACACACACACACACACAAAAAAAAAAACCCAACAAAAAACAAAAAACAAAACAAAAAAACAAAAAAAAAAAACCCACCCTGAAAACAGTTCTAGAAGGAAAAAAAAACAAGAAGCCGCTGAGACGATTCCCAGTACCACCTCCAAGCTACAGGAAGGGAAAAAAAGAAACTTCTTGATTCAAGCTAGCAGATACCTATGCAACAAAAGGAACAAGGCAGGGTCCCGGTCCAAGCCGCAGCCTGAGCACAATGGAGAGAGACCGAGGCTTGAACAGAGCTCGGCCGGGGTTCCCAGTCTCCGGCCCTGCCGCCTGGTTCATCTTAAAGTACAGCAGCCGTTTCTGGGCATAAAACAGATTGTTAGAGAATAGAGTATCAACATAAAATCACTCCAAGACACTATTCTGAATAAAAAAATCTGTATTACTGATAGAATTTTTCTTTGTATAGCTGAAACTGCCAACTCACTTAAAAATATTAATTTAAAGCATGCTAGCTATCTTTACATCTACAAATGTCTCTGGTTTGTTCAGATTTTTAGAGACCTATTTGCTCTGCCTGGTGCTGCCAGTAATATAGGCTTATCGAACAAAAGCACAGGACAGTTGTGTTCAAATACCTATAAAGCTTATAACAAACACAGAACCAAAAATTTATCTTCGGCAATTACAGGAGATAAAGCCAAAATATCAATGCTACTCTTTCTAAGAGACTGGATCCACAGAGATCTAAGTTGCTTCTTAAGTTCCAGAGGTACCTACTTCTCCAGTTATACATTCAAGTATGCATGAAATAAGTTTTGGGACAAATGGCCTTTAAGGAATTCTTACAACTAACATCTTCTTTAAGGGCTTCACTGAAATTACTTGTGTTTATAGCAACATATTGTCTCAGGCCTGTGGAAATTGAATACACAGAGACACTGCCTTTAATAAATATAGATTAATATCCTGCTTCTCTTGTGATAGCTTTAAAAAGCAATAGGAAATAAACACATAGTTTTAAAACTATTGGACAGTCTCCATCTGTCTCAAGTCAGCTCCTGTTTTAGAGCAAAAATACTATTCAATACTCAGACTAGAAACCAGCTGTAAATTGTCATCTTTTATCTTGTCATGTCTTCTTTTACACTTGATATCATGTTTACTATAGAAGCATGAGTTGAAGGTAGGTACAATGCTCTGGCCTGAGCCAAGCATTCTCTATAACTAGCAGAAAAAAAAACCCTATTGTCCCCTGAGTATGGTTAGGGCCTCTTCATCTTCCCTGGATGAAGAGAGAGGCCCTTTATCTTCAGGGAACTTTCTATGGTAGTCTTATCTTCTGATCCAGCATAATCTGTTGAATTCGCACATTCCATAAACAAAAGACCAGACAAAGTAAGGGAGAGCAGAAAACATTCTTTAAAAATCCTGTTTCATATTATTCCACACTGCCACAACCCTTTGAACTGGACTGGGTGGGAACACAGGACATATGGCTGGGTTCTCATTGGTGATGCCACCACCTCTGCCAGCCCCACTCTGCTGCCATGCTGCTGGCTCACCTTGCTGGGTGGAACACCCAGACCTCACTGCTCTGATAGCTACTGCAACATGGGGCCTCTCCTGGACAACAGTGAGGATACAGCCAGGTAAAATAACAGAGCTTGGAGGAAATACAAGCTCCAGGATTCAGCCTTATGGATAAAGTAAAAGAAAAGATGCCACAACTTTTGTTTATCAGAGGTGGCAGTTGCCTCTTCAATGACTTTCACTTCTTGATGTTGGCTGCAAAGTGTGATGCATAAAACTTAGGAGTTAACATCTAGGCTGTGTACCTAGCATACAGGAATTTTGAGAAGTCAATGCTGAGCAGCTGTGTTAGCATCACAAAGACTCTGGTCTCTACATTTAATACCCACATTTAATAGAAGTATTGCAGAAAATATTTATACCTTATTTCACACTTGCTTATTTTCAGAGACCAACAATGAAAGAGGTGCCAGCCTCTCTTCAGATCAGAGGGTAACAAGCTAGAAAGGAGAGGCAGAGTCCTAGAAAATCCTGTTCATAAAAATAAAATATTAAACATCAGTATGGTTTACAAAGGGTGACAGATCAAAAGATATACAGGAATCTCTGGATCTCCTTCTCCATCTCCCCATTGTGTGCTATTAATTGTACAACTAGCTATCACAAGGCACTCTAAGAAAGACTTGACAGATAAGTGGCCGATGCTTTGCCAGGTACCTGCTATCTCAGGAATTGCTAAACGCTTAGTTGTACACCACATTTAATTGCATAAACCATTTCAGCTTTAGGGAAAGAAAAAAAGAAAAACAAAGATGGTGCTCTGCAATCCTTAAAATACTGGACTTAAATTAGAAATCAAGTCAGAAACAACAGGTCTTGAAGAGGAGGTTAAAACAATGAAGAAATCATAAATTCAGAAATGAAGGTTGAATCTCCCAGAGAGAAAACATAAACTTTCTACTGATTTCAAATGCAGAGTTTTCCTCCAGGGCACCACTGTCCTCTGCTTCCCCTTGGGGTTCATTTGGCTTTCTTCAGACTCTGTGCGTTCTCAGATCCCTTGTTTTCCCTCTCTCTGAAGGGAACGTATTGGTCGGCTCAATATGCCACCCCTTCAGTGCATTTTTTAGAGCAGCTTGATTTACAGGCTGATCCCAACAGTTAATATCAACATGGGAGCCAGTCCAAGGCACTTTAATGGGTCAGAACAGGAACTCACATCACCTCTGGATCCAAGGACAAAGAGAATGTCTTTTCAGAGATATAGAAATATTTGGGCATCAGTAAATGATCACACTTCAGAATCACTCTTTCAAAAAACAAGTAGAGGTTCCATTTTACATCCTTTGAACAAAACAGAAACATGTACACAAGCATAACATCACAGAAATAGAACTTTTCTAAGTGGGATGGGATTTAAGTACTATGTGTATGTGTGTATTTTTAAATCCATATTTTTTACCATTCCTGATAGCCAAGGAAATTTGAGAAGTATAAGATATTGTTGAAGGACTTTTCCTCTGCGTCATCCTTTTCTCCCACACCAAATGTCAAACACTTATGGGCTCTGATGCAATAGGCACAGGTTTTGTTAGAGAGCTACTTAAACAAATACCCACCTCTTACTCCTGGTCTCCTTCAGATCCTTTCCTCTGTGCTGTTGCTGAGACTCTGAGCCATTTTACATCAAAGGTGTAAATAATAAAAAACTCACATAATTCAGGTGAGTTTTGGTAGGCTTGCAGAAGGAAGTCACAAACTCTTGGGGATTAATCCAGCACTATTGCCATTTAAATGGGAGAACTTCAGGACACAGTGTAGTCATAAGTTACCTTTCAAGAGTTGTATTCTTCATTTATGGAGGGAAAAGAGATAAATAAGGCATTCATATAAAAATTTATACTGGAAAAATACAAAAAAAAGCCAACTGAAAACCTGGCTGATCTTTTCCTGGACCACATTACATGTCACTATTTATATGAAGATTGGAGATTTTATCTGCATCTTACATCTGTAAGAATTTTCAGGAGTGTTTTTAGAACACAGTTTTTGTGCTGGCAAAAAGAAAATACAATTAAAACAAGCTATAGATAAAGATAAAGAAGAACATAGCTTTTGGATTCGTACATAAAACACTTAAGAAAATGGCAGGGGGAAATATTCACAGGCATGTGATAGTAATGCAATTGCAATTATATAACAAGCATGCAAACCCAATAAAGAAAAGTTTGAGTTTTCTTCATCAGAATAATTAGATGAGTATGGCTGAAACTGTCTTTCTAAGTACAAAGAACACGTATACAAAATGTATAAGGCATTAACTCAATGAAAAAGAAAGCCTTTGATGTTTCTAGATATCAGGTTTCATTTAGAGTTATTAAAAAAATCTAGCCTGATCTTTACTCAGCGTTTACTAATTTTTACTAATTCTAACACATTCCAAGTTTTTTTTATAGGTGTTTTATATATCACAATGCATTAGGTTTGCACAGCCAGGTTTTAGGTGCTACAGGAATGGCTTCTGTGAGAAGCTGCTGGAAGCTTCCTCCACCCCCTGTAGAACCAATCCCAGCCGGCTCTCAGACAGATGGGGATTGCTAGCAAGGCTGGGCCAATCAGAAATGGTGGTAACACTCCTGTGGAAACAGATTTAAGAGCAGGGGAGAAAAAAAAGTAATTGTGCAGATGTAACTGCAGCCAGAAAAAAACCAGGGTGAGAACATGTGAGAGGAGCAACTCTGCAGACACCATGGTCAGTGAAGAAGGAGGGGAAGGAGGTGTGCCAGGTGCCAGAGCCAAGGTTCTTCTGCAGCCCATGGTGCAGCCCATGGTGAGGCAGCTGTGCCCCTGCAGCCCATGGAGGTCAATGGGGATGCAGAGATCCACCTGCAGCCCGTGGAGGAGTAGGTGGATGCCTGAGAGAAAGCTAGGGGAGACCTGTGCTGAAATAGGCACTTGGCTATGGCCTGCAGACCAGTGGAGGGAGTAATCCACTCTGAAGCAGATTTCCTGGAAGGACTTGTAATCCCATGGGGGACCCACACTGGAGTATGTTGCATCTAAAGGTCTACACTCCGTGGAAGAATGACCTGCATTGGAGCAGTTTGTGGAGGACTGTTAGCCCATGGGATGGACTCATGATAGAGAAGTTTGTGGAAAACTATCTCCTGTGGGAGAGACCCCACACTGAAGTGGGAGAAGAATTCCTCTCCCTGAGCAGCAGCAGGATGAACTTGTGATGAAGTGATTGTAACCCCCATTCCCTGTCTTCCAGCACCATTGTGAGGGAGAGGGTCACGTTGCCTGGAATCAGAAGAAAAACTTTTCCAAGCAATGTTAAAGTAGTACAAAGAGCAGATCTTTAATGATAGCTTTCAAGTGCACAAAACATAGGTATGAGCATGCATTATACAGAATTTCTACTATTTTTATAAGGTTCAAGTATTAGAATATTTAGCATGTACATCCGATAAGAGACCAGTTGCCCCAGCAGTACACCCTTGGGTCAACTTCTTGGAGTTGCTCCAGGGGCTTATTTCCCTACTTCTTGTCTTGTCTGTTAACTTCTAGTGCAAAAGAGAGTGTCTTTTTAGAAATTTTTTTCTTGAAAAAAGACTAAACAGAATTTCAAGAATGTGACATAGCTACTGTTTTAAAGTGTGAAAAAGGGTAATAGTGTGCTAGAGGCTATAAAACTAGGCATTAAAAATCTACAAAGTTACAAATATATGAAAAATATATAAAACCAAAAAAAATCTTTCGGCATCAGTAAAGCTTGAGAAAGAGGGAGGAGTTGGGGAAAGGTGTTTTTAAGATTTGTTTTACTGCTAATTATCCTGCTCTGATTTTGCTAGCAGTAAATTCAGTTAATTTCCATAAACTGAGTCTCTTTTACCCATGACAGTATTTGATGAGCAATCTCTCCCAGTCCTTATCTCATCTCATGAACCCTTCATAATTTCTCTTCCCTATCTGGTTGCAGAAGGGAGTGATAGAATGGCTTGAATGAGTGTCTGGCACCCAGCCAGGGTCAACCCACTGCACACAAGTATTCTGAACATCTCTTTTCTTCACATTTGCTCTCTTCTTGGTTTTACTAGTAAAGCCAAGACACACTGTGGGATCTAAAAAACATAGGTAGAACTTTACAGCAGGAGGCACTTGTACTGAAATTTAATCCCTTATTAGATTTTAGTAGTCTATTTCTGGTAAAAAAACCTCCAAACCAAAAAACAACACCAATTGAAAAATCCTGTGAAGGAATCAAATGACGACAGAAGTCTTAAGATTTACATGACAATCTTGGAAGACAATGAACTTGAAATAAATCTTCTCACTTGCATAAATCGCTTCTGAAAGTCTAAAATTTCCAAGTTTTAAACCAACACAAAACTTTACCTTTCTGATAAATTGTCCCTGCGCCTCTGTGCTTTATCACTTTTCCCATCTCTGTCCCACATTTCAGTTATGACTTTTTCAGTTCCTTTGGACTACACCACTTCACAGATGGGAGAATTTTATTTCTACTGCTTCACATCTTTGGGCCCTGATTTTGACTGGGACCTTTGGCTACCACAGCAAGATTACACCAAGTTAGAAATATGCCTTTTTTCCTCAAAAATCTTTTTAACTGAAACTACCAAATGATATATGAAAAAATGTTGTCCTATACATGCCAGTATCTCTCTCACACACAAAACACATCAAAGCCAGAGACATGATGAGCCAGTAACCCTGATTCATCCATTTGAATTTCACTTCTCCATTTCCCTGAATATTTCTAATGTGATCCATCATTTTTCATATTGAGAACACTTCATATCTTATGTTATATACCAATTAATGCAATGTCTTGAGATTAAATCTGAGAAAATAACATATTAGATGCACAAGCAGGCCCATTTCTAATAAAGTACCAAGCTTTCTGTAATGGAAACTTATTTTTAGAAAGTTAATAAAAAGATTCATCTTCCAGACCAGAGGCAGTAGGAAAATTAACAATTGTTTAATCATGCAGATCAGTAAGGTGTTCAATGTTAAGTGTAAGACTAGTCATTGACCCTTTCTAGTGAATGAATGGATTATTATGTTCAACATTTCAATTTAGCCCAATACTACAAGTTCATAGTAACTGTGATTTTATTATACAGCCACATGAATAATGCAGTATTTTTAATGATCCATAGCCTTTAGAACACCACACTGAAAGTAAGAAAGTAGTACACTCTGTTTAATTTTTACTTACATTAAAGTCATAAGGAACACAGAAATTTCAACAGTTTTAAAGAAAAAATCAACACTGTAGAAATGAAATTGTCTAGCTTTAGCATAGTACCTGTCAATCAATATATGGATAGCTGATAGTTACAGGAAATTAATCTATAATCTCAAAAAGAAAGTAAGGACATTGTAATAATAAGTCTGACTTAATAGACTCATTATTTTGCCTCTATATTAAAATAATATAAAATGCATGTAGGATATTTTAAAATTTAACACTGCAAACAAAAACCCCATATGTTTCATTATTTTTCTTATCTCTTCCAAAAACAATATATTATTTTCTAGTTCTGCAGAAAGAACAAGGACTTTAGGGGAAACACAGTGCTGAACAATTGCTTTCAACATGGGGATCTCTAGGGAAGCTCTGTTTCACTCTCTGTAGGAAAGGACCTTTTTGGTTATTTTGTGATTCATCAGTTTTCAGATTGCAGAGAGCAAAAGTCTGAAAAACAAGAGTGTGATACAGTGAAAAGCATTGCAAAAGGAGGGTTGGATGTAGGCATTCTGATGTGAGTGGGTGTTATTTGGACAATGAGCAATACTAGCTCTGCTCCTGGGCTTTCTTTTTGAGTATCTGCCTTTCTGCCTGACACAGATGAAGAATTCTCTTGCTTCAACTGCTTCCATTGATGCACAAAACTCTTACAACAGAATCGTGTGCTTATTGACTCTAAGGCGCTTTCTCACCTATAGGTGCAAGCATGCCTGCTGCTATTGCAGCACAGCACTAATGCTTCATTTCACATTTATCAGTAACTACAGCACATATGCGTGCTTGTCTAATGCATACACAATTCTCAGAGCCTGTCTCTTGCAGTTCTCTCACTGTTTTCTGCCCAGCCACATTTTCTGGGCAGTTTGCTCATATGCTTAAATGGCTGTGGTCACCTTCTCAACAGGCCAGCACCACCAAATGCTCTTTAAGGTTTTTCAAAGCATCTGACACATTGCTAAAGAACACAAGTAGCTCTGATTTGGGATTTTTTTTCTCACCAGTAGGTCAGTGTATTTTCTCAGTGTGGTCCAGTCTTGTTGGAGTGCTCCATAATTACTCAGTCTCTGATTTGCTAAATCATGGTGTCCTCACCATGAATCCTAGAGCAGCATGTTCTGTATGTTATGATTTGCATGGACTCTTATTTCAAAAACTAGCTACTTAGATCTGTCAACAAACTAATTTGAGTATGCTAAAAGTACAGGATAATATTGCTCTTTGATGTTACAAAGCTCTTTTAGATATTCTTTGAGCCAACAGAACCAAACAAATATTGCTCAGCCTTAGATCCTTTGTCTATTATTCTGCACACTACAACTAATACTATAATTCTTAAAAGTTATTTGACTTCACAGCAACAGATTTGATTATCTTTTATCTTCTAACAAAGTTAGGTGTAATCAATATTAAACCTCACTAGATGAGTTTCTTTACAAATTGGCTTCACCATCAGAGTCGTTGCTCTAAAACATAATCTAAACTTCTGTCTGATCATTAACTTATCGATGGCTGATTTGGGTTTTTATTAATTCTGTCAAAAATTACATATTCTGAAATGAAAGGAAAGCAAGAAACATGGTCACATGCTCATGTCTGAGACACATAAAATTTAAATTGCTGAATGGTCTATCCAAATAATAGCAGTGATCTGTGAATTGTGCTTTTAAGCATTACTTTATGGACTGTTGTGTAAAAAGTAACCCTGGGTATGAGCAGCTCCCTGCTTGCATGGTGACATTTACAGGCACTTCAAAATGTGGAAGTCCAGGACCAGAAGAAAAATACCAATGTGGCTGTGAGATGTGGAGTGTGACATCGTCCTGCTACTGCCATGTGAGAGTTGCTAACACAGAGCACAACGGGTGGGTGAAAAATTCTAGAAAAAAGAAGAACAGTCTGTCAAGACTGGCAAAGGAGGAGGAGGGATATTGAAGTAAGAGATCTTTCTTCTCTCTAATACGAGGACTTCTGTAACTTCTTGATATTATGACAAGGAGCACATAAGTGAAATGTAACTCTCTCACTTTTCACAGTTGTTCCAATAATTAATACTAGTGTTTCAAAATAACACCTTTTTTATCAATAATGTTGTGGCCAACAGGGTGGAAGGGATCATCTTCCTATCCTTGGTACCAATGAGGCCACACATCAAATCAGTTTTGAGTCACTCACTTACTACAAGAAACACATTGAAGTGCTGGAGCATGTCCAGAGATGGGTAATGGAGCTGGTGAAGGGACCACTAATCTTATGAAGAGCAACTGGAGAAAAGGAGGGTCAGGGTGGACCTTATTACTCTCTGCAACTACCTGGAAGTAGTGTACTTCTCCTAGCTACCAATTCACAAGACAAGAGAAAATGGCATGGGGAGGTTTAGATTGAGTATTAGGAAATATTTCTTCATGGATAAGTCTGTCAAGCATTGGAACAGGCTGCCTATGGAAGTCATAGAATCACCATCCCTAGAAGTGTTCAGAGGGCATGTGGATGTTGCACCTGGAGACATGTTAAATGTTGTACATAGTGGTACTACATTAAGAGTTGGACCGGATTGTCTTAGAGGTCTCTTCCAACCTTAATGATTCTGTGATTCTGTGATTCATCATTAAACATGAAAACTCCTGATTTTTGAGGTCACTATTTTCCCTTTTTTTACTTTATGTCAGTTCTAAACCCCAAGTTAAATAAGTAAATATACAAAAAGCTATTTCCCATCTAACTATTTTAATGCAGAGACACATGAAAGTTTTCACCATATTGTCATACTCATTGGTTTAAAAATATGATAATTTTAAATTCTTCAGTATTCTGTCAGTCCTGGATGGCCTGGATGATAGGATAGAGTATGCCTAGCAGCAAGTTCACACATGATATAAATTTGGGAGAAGTGGTGTCGTGGTTTGACATGGAAGTGATTTTTTTTTTCTTCAGGAAGTTGGGTCAAACCAATCAGTGGTCAAGTTTGGATATTGGCACCTGAAGTGACCACTGAAGATAGGGATACGCCTCTGAGAACACAGGGGGTTAAAAGCAAGAACTCCCAAGAGCTCGCTCTCTTTGGTTCCGGTCAGGGTGCTGTGCGGATCTCCCCTGCCCAGCCATGGGGCTGGGTGGGGGAGGGGAAGCCATGCGGCCTGGTCGAGGTGAGCCGAGGGGTAGAAGGACTGGAACCGAGCCAGCTCCTGTGGACAGAAGGGTGGAGAGAAGCGGAGATGTCTTTGTCATTCCCCCCCCCAGAGGGAAGAGATAGAGAGTCCGGACGGTACCTGTAACTTTGCCTGCACGGAGGAGAAGGAGGGGGGGAAGGCGCCCAGCCTTGGCCTTGGGAGTCGGCTGTGGGGCAGAGATATCAGCCGTCCAGAGAGTCTGAGCTTTTAACCCTTTCCTGAGAAATGAAGGCTGTGTAAAATATTACTCCTCCTTGATTTGAAGTAGAAGAGATACAGTCTGGGATCCGAGATGATGGAAAAAGAAATTTTCGAGTTGGAAAGAGATGATGGAGTGGCTTGTGGCTGGACTTTTCTTGTTAGCCATAGACTGAACCAAATTCTCCTAACAGAAGCTGCACTTAGGGTGGTGCGTTGGTGTGCCAGGAGACCTGTTTCAGTGATCACCAGCAGAGGAGTAAAGAGAAGGTGTGGAGAAGCCCTCTATCTTCAAGGAAGAAGAAGAGGAGAAGAGGACCTCTGTTCTTGGACCCTCAGCCCCAGGGGAAAATGGGGGGGACTGTAGTCCCAAAATGAGAAACTGAACTGTTGTCTCTTTTGGTCCACGGCAAAGCATCCTTAAAGGAGCCCTATGAGCAGTCTGTCCATGGACGGTGGTGAGAGCACTGTGACATGGAAGGAGAGTGTCACCATGGCAAATTTTCTTCGGGCGATTGCCATGTGTGACATGGAAACACAAGGGTGGCAATTGTGTTTCCTGGGGGGGGGGTCTGTGGCACAGGAGAGACTCCTGTCTCCCTTGAAAGACTGAGTATTCGAATATCTGAAAGGTGGCAACTTGATCAGGATCCTGGGTGGTGTCTCACTGTTGAGTTTGTTTAGGAATTAAGTGGGAGGAGGAGGGGTGTTTTAGAAAGTCTTCATCCAGGATTTAGTGTTTGTAGTTTTTATAGTAGTAGTAGTTTAATAAAGTTCTTTCCTTAGTTACTAAGTTTGGGCCTGCTCTGCTCTGTTCCTGATCACATCTCACAGCAATTATTTTAAAAAGTATATTTTCATGGAGGCGCTGGCATCGTGCCAGTGTCAAACCATGACAAGTGGTTGATACACGAGATTGTTGTGCAGCTATTCAGAGGGTTGTGGACAACCTAGAGACATAGAAAAAAAAAGTAAACAAGTTCAAAGGTAATTTGAGAGTCCTGCCTCTGGGAAGGAATAACCCCATGTATTATGAAAGAAATATAGTACACCATGTGTCATCCACTGGAGGCTGACTGCCTAGACAATGGCTGTTCAGAAAAGGCCCTGAGATGCCAGAAGGCCATAAGGCAAAAATGTGCCTTTGTGAAAAGTTTGCCAACAACCTCCAGCTTTAGGGGGAGCATCACCAGCAGTCTGAGGGGCACCTTCCTTTCCCTCCCATTTGGAGTAACGTGTCCAGCTGTGGGCTCCCTACAAGAGATAGACACACTGGAGCAATTCTACCAAAGAGCCTTAAAAGATTCTAGGAGACTGCAGCATTCTTTATGCAAGGAAAGGCTGGGACAGTGGGGACTGTTTGGCCTTAGGCGAATAAATGTCTCAGGAGAATCTTATCTAACTCTAAATAGCACAAAGGTATAAGCAAAGAATATGGATCCAACCTCTTCTCAATGGAGGACAAAAGGAGTTGAGATAGAGGAAATTCCATTTAAGCCTAAAACCCACCTTCTCTCCTGGGAGTGTGATGTAAGCCTGGAACATATTTTCCATGGGGGTTGTATTATCTCTATCCTTAAAGTTATTCAATACCAGATTAGACATGGCTCTGATCAACCTGCTCTTGGTGATCATGTTTTGAGCAGACATCTTGGACTCAGAAGAAATCCAGGCATGCCTTCCAAACTTAACTGTTGTGTGATTCTGTGAATTAGTATTTGCTATGTGCAGTCAGGTTCTGAAGACTGATAAGTTCTTATTTCTCCACAGTATATCTCCTGCCTCCTTTTTTTTTTTTTTGGTATACTCCTGACCTTTACATAATAGCTGAATAGACATACACTACCATGAAAATCTCAAACCTTCAGAAAACATTATCTATACAAATTTACATTCTGTGTGACAAAAAAGTAGATAATTTATCATAATCTTCCTAAATATTCATTCTAAACTCAGCCTGAAATCGTCTGTGTTCTCTGATCTCTTTCTGCACCCTGTTCCCATATCAACAAAAATGACTTTTAATTAAAGCAATCTCCACTTTACAGTTCTGGAGTGTTGTAATTTTTTGTTGATGTTTTCTCTGAAAATGTTACAGTGCTGAAAAACAACATGTGGTACAGAATAGAGACCAAATTATAATATATGTTTAAGATAGCAGTTGGAATTAATGTGATATCTAAGAAACATCTGACAAAACTGGAACTCTGAGAAGTTGTAAGGTTTATTATCAGACTGGAAATAAGAATTCTGCTTAGATGCAGCAGTAATGTGAGCTGCCTGAAGGACAACCTGGCTAGAGGGGAAAAGAAGCTGAACAGAAGAAAATGTCTGCTGGAAAATACTGACAGAAAATGCCAGCTTGGAAGCTATGAACCTGGGAACGAGGTTGTGCTGGGAACTAAGCTTATGAACCGGTACCATCTTTGAAAAGGACAGCTGGTCTCTCAGAAATACTGTTGGTATACCTAGAAAGAGGAGACATCCTGAGATACTATCAATAAGTGCAAACACAAGGAACTGAAATGACATCATTCAAGAAGGTGGAAAACAATCTAAGAAAAACAGAAATTTCTCTGAAATGACAGAAATCTCCATCATCAGCTGAAAATCAGAAATTGAAGCATCTATTGGCTGCACAATATGATGATATTCTGTGCCATTTCATGTCTCTAATATAAAACAAGCCTAATTTCTACACAAAGCTGAGTCTCTCTTCCTGGGAGTATACCTTGCCACACCTACTTTTTCTTTTCTAAACAGGTTGAATTCTCCACATTAACTTTCTATGAGATGTTGGGTTCTCACTCCAGATTCTGCACCACAGATCACCTTTGAAGTGAGACAGCCTGTAATCTCATAGGTCCCCTTTTTTGGACCCACTTTTGGGGCAGGTTTGGTTTGTGCTCTCATTTCAGGGATGGTTGGGTTCACCTCTGGGATTAGTTTGCTCCTCATTTTAGGGTGTTCTGTTACCTTCTGAAATCTATCTGATTCCCTTGATATTGATATTATATATGTATGTAAATAATCTGTCAAATCTGGTACTACACTGTTGGTAAGTTACTTCAATAATGAAAAGTTCATAGAAACTTGTAAAAATATATACCTGCTTGGTAGTTGTTGTTAGTGATTGTTGTTTTGTGATTTATTGCTGCTATCATACTACTGCTACCATACTATTGACTGATACTATGTTATTGATTGCTGATACTAGTTTGCAATAGCTGGGTGTGTATATATATATATATACATATACATATATATATATATACATACATACATACACACACACATTTTACTCTTTAATCATAAGTATACTTGCTATATGTGATTTTTACTATGTTTTTTGTGCCAGTTTACCTGCTAGTTTTAAATTTTGTGGTATTTGTGGTAATTTGTAATAAAGCAGAGAAATTTAGAGCATAGAACCTCCATATTCTTGAGCATTAGGGAATCCTAGAAACCCATGGCCATAATCTCCATACACCCTCTCTTTATTTTCAACACCCATGCACCTTCATTTCGTTCCCATTAAAGAAGTACCAACAAAGTGATATAAAAACCATATAGGCATGTTCCTTGCACACAAAAGAATCTAGGCAGCATACTAGTAACATACTAGTTACCTATTAGTGCCTCTGTCTCTATTTCACAGTCTTACATAGGGAACAACTTTGAGTATATAATCTCCCAAGTTCAGGTACTCCCACAAAATCAATAATCTCTGCAAGGCTCTTAGTTGCCCAAAAGGTATTAAAGGCAAAGATGTGGAAAGGCGGACAGCCACTGAAAAGGACAGAAAGACAGGGAGACAAAAGGAAAGCTAAAAAGCAGTCAGAAAAGACTATCTTCCTTGAATTTCTCACCTATAAATGCAACTAAATGGTATTTTAGCTTTTACAAAGTACTCAGTTGCATTCAAGTCTGAGTTGAGTGCACTTCAGTCAATGCAAAATATCTCTCAGTCTCATCAGGATGTGAAATACTGATTGCAGGTGGTAATGTATGTGTAATTCCGACAATGTGACAGACATTCTGATTTTATTTTTTCACATCTAGTTGTGATTGTCAGTAGTACTACTACAACCTGCCTGTAATCTACTGTATACAAGAAAAAAACATAGGCAGAGCATGACAACTCTACTTCACAAAGATTTGGGAGGTTTGAAAGACCTTTCAGCTGGGAAAGAAACAGAAAAATCCTGCATATTAAAAACTATATCTTCAAATAAAGTACTGCAGAAAAAATTTATTCTCTTGAAGTCTAAACACACTAAGTAGGAATCATCATAGTGAAATTAAGCATCAAATATAATATTACTAGTCAGCCTTCCTTTACAATCAACAACAGGAAACAGGTACTTCAGGAGGCAATTAGTCAAATCCATGTCAAAAGCCAGATTGTCGCAGGGACATTCTTCTTTCTTTCAGGAGTTTTCATTGAGCAGCACAGAGGAAAGAAAGAGAAAACAATTTCTATTTTTTCTCCTTGTTTTTCTCATGTGGAATGTGTTTGGAGAATTGTTTGTCTGGGGTAATTGCTTGATTGGATTCTGGTGAGGATTGTTTGAGCCTGGTGGCCAATCAAATCCACCTGTGTCTGGACTCTCGCGAGAAGGTCACAAGTTGTGAGTAGTTCGATATGATAGTTAAAACAAACAGCTTTGTAGTTTTAGCATGTCCTTTAAATAGTATATTAATGTATTGTAGTATAGTTATAAAAAAGAAATCATTCACCCTTCCAGGGCGAGAATGGGTCAGATGCTCTGTTTCTGTCACTGAGTTATATGTGTCAAAGCCTCTGCATCTGGGATGTGAAACAAGTTGACTAAATCACCCAGCTAGTGTGCTCAGAAATTCAAGACAAAAAGTCAATCACACAGTCAAAGGCAAATTTTTAAAAAACAATACAGTGAGACCTGAAAGCAACAGCCTGACAAGTGAGCAGCCAGGGAAACTCTTTATGTGCACCATACCAGTGCTTACAAGAGAAGATGCTTAAAAAAAACCAACCAACCAACAAAAAAAAAAAAAAAAAAAAAACAAAACAAACAAACAATAACAACAGCATAAAAACCAAAATATCAAATATTTTTCTCCAAAAATGACAAAGCTGTTTGCAGTGTTCCTCCAGAACATACCACCTGAAACTTCCTCAAGAGCAGAAAAAAAAAAAACTTTTTTACAGATCATTTAGATTCATTTGCAAATTCTTCTGCCAAAGCTTTCTTGTGCAGTTCTAACTGCAAAATAATACTTTTTCAATGCCTGTAAATCAATTGTGCTGTAAGGCTAAATTTGGATTTTTGCCTTTAATGGCCATAATCCACAGAGTCCCAATATTATAAGGTTTTAACTCCTAAGGAATTATTAAAAAATTTTGGTTGTTTTTGCATTCAAGACTTCCACATCAGTTTAGTGATGTTCAGAAGACTGCATCCTTTTTGTGGGGATACTTTCACCTTTATAGGACTGAAATTCAATTAATATTTTCATGTTCTAATTTCAATACACCATCATGCACAACTTTGTAGACTTAGAAAACATTAAAATGACACAGAATAAATAAAAATTCCCAGAGGGATTCTTTTTCCACACTAGTACTCAATATATTATTTCTTAGTAAGGGGTGAGTACCGTGGTCTACCTTAAAGTCTAGACTTTGTTTTCATTTACTGTAGAATTAGACACAGGTAAATTCATTAAGTAAATGGACCTGTCCCTCTTATAACCATCATAAAAGATTGTGAGAATCTAGCCACCATAGAAGCAGTTGCACCAACTGCATTTTAAACTGAATATTGGTTTCCACTTTTTCCCCCAATTTTCTTGAAGACAAGGGTTAAATAGTTATGTCCTGATGATGTCATTATCAGAGTGATCAGCAGTCTGCCAAGTCTTTCCCATAAACCATAATATTTGAACCAATGAGCAGGTAGTTTCAGTTAAAGGAAGGAATCACTGTTCTTTTAAGTTCTGGGAAAATAAGTGGCTTTTTGGTTAGGCTTACTAAGTGTCTTTTTAGCTCAATATATTGAATTTGGTATCATCTCAAATGAAAAAAAGAGATTAACATAAATTCCAAGGTTATTAGATGCCCAAAAATCCACATTACACATTCCATATCTTTAGAAAAGCAGCAATTGTAACCTGAATCTTCATAAAAAAGGTCATGTATCTGCAAGACACAGAAATCCACAAATCCACTGGAATCCAGTCTTAAAGGATGTTTTTTGTTACTCATACATATGTACTCTGCCTGAAATATTCAAGGAATGGGGTTTTTTTCTGTAGACAAAATTTAGACAAAAAAAGTTTAACTCTTTTAGAAAACAAGGAATGCTGGAGAAAAGCAAAATTAATTTTATTTCTTAGGATATAATTTTTTAAAACCTTCCTAGCTGGTAACACAAGAGAAATAAAGTGTGAAACTTCTTGCCTGCCACTGTCCTGGGGAGCAGATAACATGCCTGTGGCTCTCAGTCCTTTGTTTACTGAAAATAATTCACTTTTATAAAAAAGCTATATCCTTTTCAGTGTCAATCAACAGTTTTAGATCCAACAAATAAGTGATGGCAAAAGTAAAACAATATTAGAACCAACATTTAGACAAGAAAAATATACTGCATTTTTGGTGAATTGATGAACAGCAATTGAAAATACCTCTGGTATTGTTAGAGGAGGTTGTGGATTTCTTTGGACAACAGATCCTAACATTTTGTGCTTCACCATCTCATAAAATGGAGCTACTACCTGAAATTATATAACCTATAATTTAAAGAAGTACAAATAACTTCCATGAGACAACATTTTGTCCTGCTGTCTTCACTTATTTTTGAGATCTTTCAATCTGAACATGTCTAGGTAAATGCACATTAATCAATGCCATTTCTGTTAGTCATAAAATAGGTAGTCAATCATTTACCAAAAATAAAGAGATTTAGAAAACTGTACAAATGCAAACACAGATTTTGTTCCTGCCACCCTCTTGGTTCTCACAAAACCCAATCTCCATCACATGATTTATCTCACGTATCATGCTGTTACTAAGATTAACTGTATATATTTAGAATTTCTATGCTGGAGATTCAGAAAATTGTAGTTTTCTGGCAAATCATATACAGTTGTTCAGATAGTTAATTTTAAAAGACAAATAATGGCATTCCAAGGAATTAAGGAGAAAATGGCTGAGAATTGAACAGCATTGCCTTATTCTTTCAAAGAGGATGTTGTCCATTCATCAGCTTGATACATTTCATTAAGACTGTCAGCAACTACAAAGTGATAAAATAAGGGAAAGCATTCATTTTAATTATCTAGAATATTTCCCCTGTGAAAGTTGGAAATAGCTTCAGTTCATTCTAGTAATGAAAGGATAAATAAAGCAATCATTTTATAGCTAGATACAGCTGAGTAAACAAATGCTGCATAGTTTACAAAGAGACATATTTTTGCATAAATTTACTTGGCTTTTTCTGCTTGATTGGTTGGTTCATTGGTTAGTTTGAGTTTTTTTTGTTAATACGGACATTCATCTTAAAAGTAAGAGCTTTTTAGTAACCTGGTTAATGTTGAGTTTTCTTCCTACTCTATAGACTTTCAAACCTGTTTTAAAATATATATTATCAGTTAATAACTCTGCTTTTTTGTACATTGAAATGTTTCAATTTAAGAAACTGTTCTGATTTTGAGTGTGGATCATAATAAAATCTGTGGCGACTGTGCTATTCTCATGGCTGCTACCTCACATACCTGCTGGGATCCCTTCTCTTACACTGACCAGTGAACAATCACCTACAATTCACTATTCAATTAATAAAAACACATATGAGCATAAATAAATCAAAATTCAGGAGACTTACTTCTACCTTATGCTAGTGATCAATGTATCACTACCTGTTAAAAACCAACAAAGACAGGAAATCTAGAAGTTTGTACTGAAAGATAGATTTTTAAAACAAAAATAAACAGAAAATATGATTATCAGTCATGATACTTAAGATCATTGATGAAATTATCATGGGATGTAACCCACTAAAGATCATGGGATGTAACCTTGAATATGCGTGGACTTAGATTTACTAAAGAAAGCTTTTAGTAGTAGGTGATTTTTGCTAAATGCAGATTAAAAGGCAGCACTTTGTGATAGTAATTTATCAGTTATGCTTCTACCACAGTGTTAGGCCAGGAATAACTTAATTAAACCATGATAATTTAATCATAAAGCCCAGACTAAAGAGTGACAGTGGGTAACCTGTTTTATCAAGTGGATGAAGGATTCTGTTCAGATCAAGGCTCTGAGTGAAGCTGCGTTCTTTGGTAGCAAAAAATCTTTCCAAAGAGGTTTGTCAAAACACAGTATATCCACTGCCTGCTGGAAGTACCCAACACTATCCAGCAATCTCAAAACTGGACAGAATAGGTGCAGTCCTACACAGAAAAGCTAAATGACCCTTTTCAGAGAGATTATATCAAAACAGCAGTGAAGATTTTTATAGCAAACACAGTCTCCTCTCCACAATAAGGTTGACTTTAGTTTTGCATAATTCTGAAAACATCATGGTAAGAATCTGGATTTAAAAGTAAAGAGAATTATTTTCTCATATAGAGAAAAATATTATTATGCAGGAGTTAGGATGATGCACTGGATGTGGCAATTGGGAGTGAACACAGTTCATACAACAATCAGGATTTCCACTCTCTAATTACTCATAGTTCTTTCAGCTGCTAGAGTAGAAAGTGAATTAAGAACAGAGATTTTCCCACACCCTTCTGGACAAACTAGCAAGACTAGGTGAGTAGTCTGTGAAATGGGTAAGAAATTGTTTAGCATGGCACACTTAGGGAGGGGTGATCAGTAGTTTTCACTCAGGCGTGAAGCCTGTCACAAGGGAGGTTCCTCAGGAATTAATGTTCCACATCTTCACAGATGTTTTGGACAATGGCATCATACAAAGAGACCTGGATAGGCTGAAAGGGTGGGACTGGCAAGAACAGTGCAGGGTAGAGCAGAGACAAGGGCACAGTCCTGCGCCTGGGTTGGCATCACCAAAGGGCCCAGCACAGGCTGTGACCTGCGTGTCTGGGGAGCAGCCTTGCTGAAAGGGACACGGAAGTTCAGGGGACAATCTCATGACCGTGTCACTGCAGCTACGAAGGCCAGACAGACCCTGGGCTGCAGCTGCTGGGGCATCGCTGGCAGAGAGAGGGACAGAGCGGATCAGCATGCTCCGAGCACAGCTTGTTGGGCAGCACCTGCGGGAAGAATCGCGTCTCCTTCTGGTCCTCACAATTCAAGGAACACACAAAAATGAACAAAGGGCTGCAGAACCTGCCCTGTAGGGAAAGACAGAAGGAGGTTTTTTGTCCCTGAAGACAAGAAGGATTGGAAGGGGCATCATCACAGTATTCCAGTACTTAGAAGGTGGTTACGAAGAATATAGATGTTCTCACATCACAAGGAGTCACATGATGAAGACGAGGGGCAAAATGTACAAGAAGACATTTTCTTGACATAAGAAAGACATTTTTACAGTGAGAACAATACTTAATTGGAACAACCTCCCCAGGAACCAATAGAACCCTCATAATTGTAGATCATCAAGACGCAGCTCTGGAGGATGCTAGGTAATATTATCTAGTTTCCCTTTCCCATGAAAATGTGGACCAGATATTTTCTTGAGGTCTCTTACAATGTGTTATTCTGTGATTTTATTTTTTTTTTCATTAATGGCCACATATTTTTTCATTTATCTTTCTCTCAAAATTGAAGGGTTGTTCTCAGGGCTCTGATTATTGTTGTTGGTGTCTGCTCTAGCACATATCAGAATTTCTCCATGGAAACGGGATGTATGAGGAATCTGAAGTAAAAGAAAAAAAAAATAAATAATTAATTGTAAGTATCAGCTGAGAAGCGCTTCCAGCAATGATTATTCTGCCAGCCTTCAGCTAATTGCTCAACATCTTATTAGAAGATTTCTGATCCTATTTAAAAGCAAAAATAAATTATTTTCCTGAGAAAGAAAAAATAACATAGACTTGACTGTGATGCCATTTATATGATCTTTTTATACACTGGCAGTTGGAGCTGGGGCTGGTTACAGGAAACTTAAGAAAATTCAAAGTTGCTCTGTTGATCTGCAAGACTTCCTTCAGATTACACAAAGCGAAATTAGGGTCTAGATCCTTCATTTTAATAGGCAACACCTAATTTAGAGCAGCATGAAATTACAATCAGACCTGGAATGTGAAGAAATACTGGAGTTAAAATTTAAGATATAGAAGACTATAATATATTGAGAATTAGGTGCCCAGTACACAGGGTGAAATATGAAAAATGAAGGTTTATGTTCACACCTGAAATGCAGATGTAAAACAGATGTGTAGTTATCTCCTTTCATTCTGTCAAACTCACACTGATTATAGCACAAAAACATGTGACGCATCGGAATTGAACTGATGGAAAGCCTGTATTACACTGACTGTAAGGAGCTCTCTGTAAGTATATCAGTTTTAATTTGAGCCTGTGAAGTTGAGTCTTCCACTAGAACAAGCCCAAAACACCTGTGGCTGAGAAATCATTCACTGAAAAAATATCCTAATAATTGCTTGTGAATCCCCAATGATGTCAAAAAATAAGGCTTCAGTGAATTACAAACTTATTTGTACAGGGTATGAGTTGACATTTGCATATTCATATGTATCTAAAAATGGCACATATTTATGTGCATATGCACATGTTTCATTTCAACCTGTTCATACTAGACCTAAGCTGCTATTTTTTCATTATACTTCAGCTGAATCCCCTGTTACCTCTATTTTTTTGGAATAACATTCTTTTCCTACAGTATGACACACTGGATTAGGAATAGAAGAAAATGTACAGCACCAGATTATAGGAATTATTTATTTATTGTGTCTAGAGTAAAGCAGCCAGGGCTGCTAAATTTCTTTTCTCATTGCTCCACACAAAAGAATCCCTAGTGTCTTTGTGTCCTGGGATACACTCCTACATGGAGCTTAGAAAATACTAGTACAGCTGTTCTTCAGAAGGGGGTGGTCTGTTATTAAATAAGGCATTAAAAACCTTCAGAAAGTATTTTTCAATCCTCCAGGCTGCTGTGTGGTGTCCTCCTCATGTTTTTCAGGATTTTTCAATCCCTTCCTGTTTTAGCCTCACAATAAAATGAAAGATTGACATTATTTTCTGAGGTTCAAGCAATCTATTGATCTGTGATCTCTCACAATGAACTCATGAAAGAACCTTCACTGTCCAGAAAAGCACGTGATAAAATCAGGTATAGAAGAGGCCCAAATATATGGTGCTGGAAGCACCACCTGAACAAAGGCAGTAACTTATTACAGGCTGAAAATGTTCCTACTTTCAGAACTAAGTGACACAAATAACTGGTTACCAAAACCAGTTGTCACAGGGATGGATGATAAAAAACGCCATCATGAAACAGAGAACTTCTCTTAAGTAATCTGAAAGACAAAAGGTCATGGCACAGCTCTGGGATCCAACCAAAGCATCTTTTTCCTGCACACATCTTTTTGACTTCAGCCAGTTTTGCATATGATTGTCAGGATACATCATCTTTTGAGCAGGGAGAAAATTCAGAGCAATTTTTTACTACACAGTTGTGCTCCTGCAATCCAGAAGGGCTAGTCCCAGCATTAGATTACCAGATGCACAGGAGTTCACTAACCCGTTGGCTATTACATCTGCATTCCAGGGTTTTCATAAGAAATGCAACAGCTGTGAATCTCTGAAGTGTCTCCTAAAGCAATGACTGTCTTTGGAGATTATCACTCCCTTTTCCCTTAGAACAGGATGGAGGTTTCCCTGTGGCTTCATGCTGCTGGAAGGGATTCTGGATAACCTCTGACTGTTTAATCACAGCAGACCTTGGGAGCAGTGCAAGTGTGGGTGGTGAATGAAGGGAAAGATTTTCCTACTGAATTCTGAGAATTCTTACCCTTCAGGTGCTCCCTCTTTTCCAAGGGTGTCAGTGATCTGCTGTCAAAATGTTCAGGAGACATTTGAAGAAAAATATTTTTCCCTAGGCTGAGATAAGCCCCATGTCTCAGAGGTGCATAAACAAGTCTAAAAAGGCTGGAGGAAGAAGAGAAGCTGCATACAGACCTTTTTAAATACAAGAGCAACTTCATTCATTAAATAAAGTTATTATTCTAAGGAACTGTTTATATTATAAAAGCATGATAAGGGCATGAATAGTGAGGAAGTGAGTTAAAATTAAATTTGGAGATAATAAATAGCATTTCATAGAATTGTTGAATTCCAGAATATGCTGAGTTTGATCCTTAAGTCCGTCTCCTGGCTCTGCACAGTGCCATCCCCATCCCCATCACACCATGTGCCAAACAGCATTGTCCAAACACCTCTTGAATTCTGTCAGGCTGGTGCTGTGACCATCTCCTTGAGGAGCCTGTTCCAGTGTCCATCCACCCTCTGGCTGAAAAACTTTCTTCTGCTATCTAACCTAAACCTCCCTTGACTGAGCTTCATGTTGTTTCCTTGAGTCCTGTCTCTGGTCTTACTTCAAAGCAATGCAAGCAAAAATAATTAATTTGTTTGCTTCAGGTTTAAGCAATCAAACTTGTGTGAAGCTCTGCAAACAGTCATTAGCAAAGAAATTTTACTGAAAGGGATACCCAACCCACAAGCAGGACATATAAATCGTGTGTCCCATCCCTATCCTCTCTGCCATTTGATCTTAAATTATAGAAAGTCTTCAAGCTTTTCACAGATCTTAATGTGAGATAATGAAGGTAAAGATACTTCAACTCTCTGAAAATGATGATCTTTGCTCTCTCAAACACCAAGGAAAGGCAAACATAGGTAATGTCTCCAGCTGAACTCCTTCCTTCTGACAAAACACAAAACAGAGATTCATTCTGAGAATATCCTCAAAGCCAAATGAGTTACATTCATACCTGAGTGTTTACAACAGGTCGCATTTCATCTGGAAGACCACAGCAAGCCAGATTAAGTCTGGCCTTCACAGGAAGGACTCATTTTGGCTTTTTACCATAGATCCATATTGAATGAATGCAGAATCACAAGGTAAAGGCATCTGAACTCAAAAGTGCTCTGCATTTCAGCCCTAGGGTACAAGCCATCTTGAAAATGAAATCAAGAATATCAGGCCAATGACTATGAAAGCATTAATGTATTATCTTTGAACCTGTAACAATGTGTATCTCACTTTATAAAAATTGCTTTTCGTCTGAGACCTTCTGAACCATTGGCAAACCTTTTACCATTTAAGATCCCTGTTGTGATTATCCCTTGATCTTGAAATTTCTGGCACTGCTTTCTACTGTAATGTCTCCTTGTTCCTTATCAGGGAAGGAGGCAGAAGAAAAGGACAGGAGAGAGAGGATTAATTTTTAATTTGGGCATAGTTAAAGTGCAATTTCTGGGCATTATAGCAGGTAATTTCAGACACACTGAAGGCAAATCCTAAGGTTTTTGATGATCATGTAAGGAGTACGAAGTATCCTCCCAAAACAATATCATTTATTTTAATGGTGAACTCAGCAATTCAGCATTATGTCTTATATGTATAAATATTTTGGCTCAGTTTGTATCACTTTTAGCTATATTGGCTAGAGATTATTTTAGCATATATGATATCACTGCATTTAACAGGATGAAGAAACTTCCATAGTTCCTGCCCGCGGCTGCTCTTTACTTTTGTTGGCCCCGGTCAGCTCCCGAACACCCAGCTTGGGAGTCTCAGCTTTTCGTCGGGGCCGGGGCTCGCTGCAGTTCCCGGGCGCTTTTGCTGTCGCGCTCTGGGGTGGGCTGTTGGCCGCGCTTCGCCGTCGGCGCGAGGGAAGAAACAAAGAGGCAGGGAATTCGTCCAAATCCATCCGTGTGGCGGCTGGATGCTTTATTGGCTGTGAGAGCTGCGATGGAAAAGCTGCAGCCGCTCCCAGCTTCGCACGGATGCAAATGGCCTCAAGCATGCCAAGGAGTGGGATCAAATAGGGAAGGGACAGGGCAGACGGGGAGCCCTCCCGCCCAATGGGTACAGACATCGCGGTGATGATGTGTACTACAGCGACCATTGGGAACACGGCAGGGGCGGACACGAGACTTTGGGGTGAGTGGGACCGCGAGAACGGGGAGACGGGCACGGAAACCACAGGAGTAGGGAAAAACTCGGGGGCATATCCCCGTCCCCAAGTCAAAAGTGGGAATGGACCCTGGATTTTTTTAGAGTCTGGATCCCTCACTAATACTGGAGGCCTCTCCTCTGGCTGGAGCTCCTGATGTTGTTTGAAATGTCTCAGGGCTGGCGGCTCTTGCCTGTCAAAAGAGCAGTTTAGGAAATTGATAGTAAACAAGGCCTTGCAGAGTCTCTCGTGCGATGACAGCACTCACACATCTCCCCGCTGCTTCCGGAGGACCTGTTTCAGCATCTGGTAAGTCCTCTCTATTATGGCCTGGCCGGTGGGGGAGTGAGGAATCCGGGTATTATGCTGGACCCCCCATTCCTGCAGGAAGTTACTGAGCACCCTGGAAGTATATGCTGGACCATTATCAGTTTTTATTGTGTCTGGGACCCCCAAAGTAGCAAAGGCATGTATGAGGTGTTTTCTCACGTCTGTGGCCCTTTTCCCTATGTGGGCTGAGGCGAAAACTGCTCCCAAGAAGGTGTCCACGGTTACATGGACATTCTTGAGTTTCCCAAATTCGGGGACTTTGGTGACGTCCATCTGCCATACCTCACAACTGTGGAGACCTCTGGGATTCACACCTGCTCCCAGTGTTGGTAGAGCTGCCTCCTGACAGTTGGGGCATGAGGCCACAATTTCCCTGGCTTGGTCACGCCGCAGATGGAACTGGTGTACCAGACCTGGGGCATTTTGATGGAACTGCTGATGGCTGAGCCTGGCCTGCTCGACTATGTTTGGCTGGCCTCCCATCTGTACTGGGGCTGCAAAGGTGTCTGCTCTGCGGTTCCCTTCGGCAATAAAGCCTGGGAGATCCGTGTGTGATCTCACACGTACCACATAAAAGGGATGCTCACGGTTAGAAACCAGGTGTACTAATTCTGTGAGCAACCTGAAGATGACTTGATTTGGGACCTCTTTTACAATTGCATGTTCAGCTCTAGAAACTGCTCCTGCCACATATGCTGAATCTGTGACTAGATTAAAAGGTTGATAGAATTTTTTAAGAGCCCTCACGACAGCATCCAACTCAGCTACTTGTGGAGAACCTTCCACCACTTTAACGTCTGATTCCCACAACTGAGTCGCTGGGTATTTCCAAGTCACTACTGACCTGTGGGACTTCCCTGACCCATCTGTGAATACTGTCAGTGTTTTGAGTGGCTTTTTACTTTGTAATTCTTTTGGCAACAATTTGAATTCTGTATTGAACAGATGATGGCCAGGATGCCCAATTTGAATTTGGCCTGAGAAGCTGTCTAGAGCAAACTGCAAATTTTCATTTTGTCTGAAAAGGTGTTCAAAGGTCTCCTTGGTCATTTTCCCCGTGGATGTTTTGATGGGGAGGTGGATACATGTGAAGTCACAACCCGCTAGTACTTGCAGACGAGCCCTGGCCTGTATTATGAGCTGCGCCATCAGCTCTTGTGGCTTGGTGATACTTTTGGATTGTCTGTGGCCAAGGAACACCCACTCTATTATCAAGAGGGGGTCCTGTTGGCCCTTGTCCCACTGGAATATTATACCGTATAAATGGGGTAACTCACCTAAGATGATGAAGCGGAAAGGCAGCCCTGGTTGACAGCGATGGGCTTGCCTACTCGCGATGGTGGTTTGGACCTTCTCGAGTGTGGCTTTGGCCTCCCAGGTCAGGACTCTTGGGGAACTTAAACCTTCATCCCCCTCCCTTTCTGCTAACAAGTCAAAAAGAGGGGATAATTCTCTCATGGTGAGTCCCAGCCATGGCCTGATCCAATTTAGTGATCCGCACAAGCGCTGGATGTCATTCAGTGTCTTGGGGTTGTTACTTATCTGAATTTGTTGAGGCCTAATCGTTCGGTTATTAATTTCTAGGCCCAGGTACTTCCAGGGTGGCAGTAACTGTACCTTCTCTTTTTGTAGTTCGAATCCGGCCACCGACAAGGCCCTAACAGTGTCCTCCAGAGCTGCTTGTAGGACCTCGCTGTCAGGGGCACAAATCAGCACGTCATCCATGTAATGATAGAAAATACAGGATGTCCACTTGGCATGCATTGGGGACAGAACCCTGGCGACATACCACTGGCATATAGTGGGGGAACATTTTAGCCCTGAGGTAGTACTGTCCAGTGGTAACGCTTCATAGGGGCTTCCCTGTTGATGGAGGGTACAGAGAAGGCAAAACGGGGAGCGTCATCCGGATGGAGCGGGATTTGAAAGAAGCAATCTTTAATGTCAATTACAGCTAAATTATAATTTTGGGGTAGCATAGATGGAGATGGCATACCTGGTTGGAGAGAGCCCAGGTTTTCTATGGCTTCATTAATTTTCCTTAGGTCATGGAGGAGTCGCCACCTGTCCTTCCCTGGTTTTTTAATTACAAACACCGGAGAGTTCCAGGGGCTATTAGTTTCGACTATATGTCCCTTTGCCAATTCCTCCTCCACTAGTTTTGTGAGCGCCTGTAGTTTTTGTTTACTCAGCGGCCACTGCTCCACCCAGACAGGCTTATCTGTGAGCCATGTTAATTTCTGTGTGGGGCGCTCTTCAGTGGCCGCACCTAAAAATGTTGGGGGGCTGGAAATTCCAATTTGGCTCCCCACTGGGACATGGCGTCTCTCCCCCATAGTGTAAATTTACAATTGATCACGAACGGACGTACTGAGGCTAGCAGTCCGTTTGGACTCTTAATTTGGATAATATTTTTTGATTGCTTTGCTGGCTGGGGCCCGCCTAGTCCTAAGACTGGCGTGGCCACGCTTTGCAGCTCCCAGTGTGACGGCCACTTGTGTGGTGGGATGACTGTCACGTCTGCCCCTGTGTCTAATATCCCCTGAAGGTATGCAGAATGCCCCTCGCACTTGAGTTTACACCATACGAGGGGTTTTTCCTCTCCCAGCTTCCCAGCATAAAAGACTGAGAGTTCCAGGTCATTACGCAGAGCACGAGGAATAGGAATTTCCTGTGCAATAACCTGGCCCTTAGGCAGGAAGAGGGGGGATGGACACAGCATGCCACAAGATAGAAGAGCCTTGGATTAAGGGTGGAAATTACCGGAGGAACCTCTATCTCCAGTGGGGTGCTTTTTGTGTCTCCGACCACGAGGTACCTGCAGTTCAGAAGGTCCTCCTTCCTCCTGGTTTCACAGCGGCAGATGTGTGATAGAAGCTCTGCATCTGCTATGAAGAAATGCCAGTCCTGGGAACGAAAGTGGACAGAATTGGTGAGTCGGAGCCGATAAGGCTCCCCGATGTCAGTAGTTGAGAGGCAGCCGCTTACAGATGGGACTAGATGGTGTATCGTGGCTCCTTTCGCAGCACCACGACTTGCCTCGTTTTTATCAGCATGCGAGGCAAGTGCGTGTTCCTTTCCTAGTTTTTTGGGATTGTGGGGTTCCCATCCCTCCTCCCTCCTCCCGCAGCCCCGGGTGGTATAGTCCTTAGAAGTGGGCAGCAATCCTGAAAATGTCCCTCCTGATGGCACTGGAAGCACCGGCATGTGGATGGAAGTCGCTTCGGAGCTGAGTTCCTTGGAGGAGCAACAGCAGATGCGACCAGCTTGTCTTTAGGTCTCTTTGGGGCCTCCTCCTCTATCAGGTGTGATTTCAGGGTGCACTCCTCGATGATCTGGTCGAGGGTCGGCGCTGGTGAGGCCGGCAGCGACAGGATGATCCTTTTGCACATGGTGTTGGCGTTCATGTGCACCACTTCTAGGACTAGCCCGTCTCGGTGTTCAGGTCTCTCCACCCGTCTCTCAACTGCTGCCCGGACCCGGTCTATGAAATCTACAAAAGGCTCTGCGACACCTTGTTTAATCGCTGTATAGGCAACCATCTGGTCCTTGGTGGGCATGCCCAGGAACGCACGCTCTGCTGCACCCCTGGACATGTCCAGCACGGCCGTTGGAATTCCCCGAGCTTGAAGTTGCCCTTCACTCCATCCTCCTTCACCCACAAGATGGTCCAAAGTGATTGGTTCTTCCGTGAAATCCAGGCTGTAAGGCCCTTCTCGGATTTCGGGAAGCAGATCTGCTGCCAGTTTCTTCCACCTCCTCTCCCATAGGCTGTATTCTGATGGGAGAAGCAGGCAGCTAAACAGACACTTAAGGTCTGCTGGCACTACGGTTCTAGACGTTAAAGTCGCTTTTAAAATGCCTTTAAAAAAGGGGCTTTTTTGTCCAAAATCACGTGATGTTTTGCAGACCTCTTTTATGGATTCATAGGGAAGGGGTGTCCACGTAGGGTTTTCTCCTCCCCTGGCGTAGGAGGCTGGAGTGCGGAGCGACTGCTCGACTTCATAGATTGGGCCCCGTCCCTTCCCCTCTCCCCTACTCCCCCCTACCCCCCTGGGTATCCAAGGAGCAGGAGGACGTGGGGGCGGGGTACGAGGGACAGGGCGGACAGGGCAGGGAGAATCTTCTCCCTGGGACAGCGGGGCAGAGGTGACAGAGCCCTCCCTGTTGGGGGAGGGTGGGGCTGATGTTGCGGCAGGCAGGACATGGAAGAAGGGAACGCCCACCCGAGGGGGAACAGGGGGAGGGGTGGCAACCCGATGCCTGGAGTCGGCGGTGCCCACACCCACAGGGAAGCAGGAGGGCGTGGGGTCAAAGGTGGGGATGCAGGGAACAAAGGGGACAAAGGGATTATGGGAAGAAGAAACCTCTCCACGTGGCCGCCCTCCATCTTGGGAAGACAGAGGCCCTAGCCACGTGGCTGCGGCTTCCTCAGGGGGACAAAGAAAGGGATTCAGGGGAGCAGAGCAGCGCGGGGTAGCGCCAGAACTAGGATTTCTAACTGGGAAAAAGGGATTGGAAAAGGGGTTTGGGGTTAGTTCCTCAGCAGAGTAGCTAATTCCACCAAGGCGGGGGTGCCGGGATGGCTCGGGGGAGCCAGGAGCACGGTCCACGTCTGTGGAGGTGCCCTGCGCCTCAGAGTGGTGGAGTACTCCCCTCTGCCTACCCGGTTTAAGGGAAAAAGGGATAGGAGAGGATGGGGAAATGGATTCAGGGGAAACAACAGTTTTGCCCGATGGCTCTTTCCTTTCCTTGGCCGCTTCTCGCGCGGACCCCGCTTTTACAACCTCCGAGATCAGCAAATGGAGCTTTGGGAAGCAATTTTTCACAGAGCAATCCCTGTCAATTCCCTCTGCTAACCTGGCTCCTACTTGCTCCCAGAACTCTGTTCTGTGAGCATCCTCCGCGGTTACACATGGAAAGGAAAAGCAGAGCCATCGTACAAACTGCTTGACTGAATTTTTGGGGTAGGGATGTTTTACCGATAAAATCCCCTTAATTTGGGTATAGAATTCCCTTTGTTGGGTAGATAGCGTGGTCCCCATGCTATTTCTACCCACAGCCTCACCCCTGGTGCAGAAAAGGCAAAAGAAAAAAGGCAAAAAATGCGAAAGACCCCAGCGGGCCGCCGCACACACTGCGCGCTGCATGATCCGTACCCCTGGAAACGCGGCAGAGCCCACCCATGTGAAGTATCAGCCAGGTACCCCCCGCGGCTAATCACTCACCAAACCGGAATCTTCGCAAATAAAAGCTGCTACCAGGGTCTTCTTTCCCGGGAAGCGTCCGTTCTTCGGCTTTCCGTAGCCGTGAATGGTTGCGCTTCCAGTCCCACGTGGGAAAACACAGCGTGTTTTCCTGTGGGTGGCGGAGACGTCACTGACTTACTTTGGGGGGGCACTTGCTCCCGTTTTCAGTCCGGCATGGAGCACTTTTCCGTCGTGGACCGCGACCCTGCGGTGGCGGCGGCGGTTTTCCGTGCGGATCGCGCTCGCTCGTCTCGGCGGCGGCGCTCGCTGGTCAGCGGCGCGGCTTCGCGGCGGCGGCGCTCTCTCTGCGCGGCTCCCGGGTGCTCTGTGGTGACTCTCTGCCTGCTCCACAGCCTTGCGCTGGCCATGGCCCGGACGTTGGGCGCCACTCTCGGCTGCTCTTTACTTTTGTTGGCCCCGGTCAGCTCCCGAACGCCCAGCTTGGGAGTCTCAGCTTTTCGTCGGGGCCGGGGCTCGCTGCAGTTCCCGGGCGCTTTTGCTGTCGCGCTCCGGGGTGGGCTGTTGGCCGCGCTTCGCCGTCAGCACGAGGGAAGAAACAAAGAGGCAGGGAATTCGTCCAAATCCATCCGTGTGGCGGCTGGATGCTTTATTGGCTGCGAGAGCTGCGATGGAAAAGCTGCAGCCGCTCCCAGCTTCGCACAGACGCAAATGGCCTCGAGCATGCCAAGGAGTGGGATCAAATAGGGAAGGGACAGGGCAGACGGGGAGCCCTCCCGCCCAATGGGTACAGACATCGCGGTGATGACGTGTACAACAGTGACCAATGGGAACACGGCAGGGGCGGACACGAGACTTTGGGGTGAGTGGGACCGCGAGAACAGGGAGACGGGCACGGAAACCACAGGAGTAGGGAAAAACTCGGGGGATGCACGAGGGTACAGAGAACTGGAAAACAAAGAAAAAACCCATAATATGAACTCAAACCTGGGATGCAACACCTGTCCATAACACATTTTCTAGAAGAGTAGAAGGTACCATGTCTCTCTTTAAACTCAGCTACTATTTGTTACTGTTCGTTTATGCTATTTCTCAAAAATCTAAGAGCAGTCTAGGAAGAATAAAAATATTCTTATTTTTCCAAGAGCTACCATCTGTGTTGGATTTAGGGAGCTTGTAAAAATCTAATGTCAAATGAAGTTGTATATTTTCAGTGCTGAAGGATGAAGAAAAACTTAGAACAACATATTTGTTTAGAGCAGTTTATGTCAATTTATTACTTTATAAAATATTCAGGCTATTTCTTCTTGCTTATTAGACATACTAGATGAAATGAGACACAGGCTGAATAGATAAGGTATGACCATGGAAGAGAATTTCATAACAATACTAAAATATTAAATTAAAACAGATGTTGCAAAGTTTAAATGCAAAAGATTCAAAATTTTCAGGAATATGTGTATGGGATACTTGCAGCTTAGGCATCAATCTACAATCTACATAGTCTAATTTTCAAAGCTGTTGACTGTTTAGTTGCTCTGGGTGCTCTAGCAATTATATTTAGGTACTAAGAAAGTTTGCAAATTATACTAACTTCTAACATTTTTACCCACATTGCAAGAGTGTCCCTTTACAAGCATTTTGAAAAGCCTTATTAGTACAAACTGGATACACATTTTATCTACTTATTAATAGGAAACTGTATTGATTGTTCTCCAAACACAGTTTGTTAATAGATCAATATTCAAGCAAGATACCAGAAACTGCAGTACATAGCAATTTCTAAAGCATAAATACCAAGAGACCACATTTCTTTCTGTCATAACTTTACATCAGTCTGTTCTGCTTCTACAGAGACTGTGGATCAAGTGACATGAGGACACAAGGGAAGCAGATGGTTCTCCTCTAACAAAACACCAGTGCGGGACAGAATCAGAAAACAAAATATATAGTCTATGACATTGGGTAAAATGGAGCGAACATGACCTTGAAGCATGCACAACTTTCTATACTACACAGAAATAAAGTAATTATGCTGTAGGTGCCCTCAGTTAAAATATGTAGGAAGTTAACTGGGTGTAAAATAAAGAAAGAAAACTTACAAGAGGAAGAAAGTAATCTGAGAGAGTAGTTTTAATTGCTTTGTAGTTCCAACAGTGGCCAGTGTTTATATTATAAATCTTCAAAGTCTACTTTATTTCACAGTCTTTTTTAACTTTCCACTTTCCAGTTGCTTTATTGAAGAGGGGATTATGTCCTATTTTGTCAACTGTGAAGGTGTAATCTAGTAGTTGGCAATGTGCTTGTTTTAAATATTTCTGTTTAATGCAAGGGAGGAGATATTACAGGTTTTGATATGACTTTCCTTGCAGATGCTTGGTTGCATCTTGGTTCATCTTTTACCATGGAACCCTTTATTTTATGAAACTTTAGGGTTTATGCAGAGTAAGATAACATTTTGATATAGATTTGAACTCTCAGCTTATGCTGTAACCTGTTCTTTATGCTGTGTGATTTGGTTCTCAATCACTTTACTTTTATAATGATTATATTAACCTTGGTGAGATATTAATGAGATTAAGAGCAGATGGTTGTCCCTGCATTATCATTACTCACACTGTCCAGCCATGAGTCTTTTCACTTTCTATGTCCATACATGTACCTGCATAGTATTTCATACAACAAATGCCATTGGCAGACCAGAAAGAGGCTTTTGCAATTTCTGGTCTTCATCCTGCAACTGCGACTCATCTAACTCTGAGTCTCACTTGAACTACTGACATCAGAAAAGAAAAAAAAAAAAGCAATAATGAGTCACTGTTCTGTCCCCAGACTGTATCTTGTACAAGGGTAGGAGGAAAAGCCATACTGAACTGGGTGTCTTCCCATCTCCTGCTCTCACTCAGCCCCGGGCCCTGCAGCAGGACAGCCTCACCTGGGACCGCCACAGGCTCTGAATCACCAGGATCACACCATCTAAGTGTCACTGGACTGTGGCTGTCATCATGCCCATATCCAACCTCTGCCCTCATCCACCCTTCTTTTTCTAAAACCAATTCTGGAAAAGAGGTAAGAGCAGTCCACGAGGGGCCACCAAAGACAGAACAGATGATTTCTATGTAATAAATAATAACAAATTGCTTTAACCAGATCCAAAGCAGAATGCAGGTGTTCCAAAAGAAATGGAAAAAGCATATAAAATTTTTTGACAATTACTGGTTTGTTCAATTAAGACCCATAGTCCTTATGGAGCAGGAGGGGGTTCACTTAGGACAATAACACTAAACTTCATTCTGGTAAAAATTCCATTCATTTTATCCAATTGATTTCATTTTTCAGTTCAGGATAAACATATTAATTTACAAAAGCAGCTACAGAAAAAATGCCTAACATTATTTTCCTACACCTATCAACATCCCCTTCCTTCAAAAAATATTTTAAAACATATATGTGCCTTTGCTGTAACAACAAACAAATTAAATAGCCACATTTATATTGTCTAAAAACAATTGTGTATATGAAAGTCCACATATTAAGCAGGATAAATTGATGAAATTGTTTACCATTTGACCCAAATGTAAAGCATATAGCTAGAGGCTAAAACAGAAAGGAAGGTGGAGGAATTCTTAAGGCATTTACAAGCCCTCAGAATTAGGGTTTAACTGCAGTGTAAAACGATTTGGGATAAGAGTAAAGCAGATAAGGAAAATATTCCACTTTTAGCAGCCCTTTGTTTTTCACTTCAATAAAAAGTTATCCCACAGACTAGGCCAGACCTCTACAGTAGTTTGTGAGATGGCTGTTGTTGAATATTCTTCTCTCTGATGGCTGTGATGGTGCCAGGAACCCCGATGGAAAAATTCCTTGTAGGAGGTGCAGCTCAAGGCCTTAAAACAATATCATCCGCTCTGGATTCCTTCAGGTTTTAAAGTATGCAAGTGACTTCACAATCACTAAATCTATGCTTTGGCTGGTATTTTTTCAAGTAGTCTTGCATCTTTGTAGTTCAAACTGAAACACAAACATTCTTAGACCAGAAAATATTTGCCAAAAATTCTAATGGCAAGTGTTAAACCAGCTCTCAACAGATTAAATGCTTAGCTGCTTACTCTTAGGCCACAGAAATTACCATAGTGCTTGACTTCCATCTTTCAGATAAAAAAATTCAAAGAAAAATAAGATTAGATACGGAAACTTAAGGGAAGATTTTGAATCCTCAGTACTGAAAGAAATCATGTTTATTGGATTTCTGAACTGTTGAAATTCTATCGCATTTCTGTAAGTAGAGAACATGAAGAATTTATCCATCTATAACAAATTCTGCATAGTGTGGATGGTAAATGAAAGATTTATCTTCTCAGCTTCATGAGAGATCATTAAAAATGCTTCCAAAAAGAATCACAAGTGTAAGCAAAAGTAAAAGCTTGAATCCATGAGAATTTTAATCAACATCTGCTGATGTAAAATTTTCTGATTTCCTAGGCTTCTGTGGCTCTATATGGCACATTGATGCTATGTAAGAATGGCATAGCTTTGTGGAAAAAAACAGGATATATAGCTTTTACTTAAATATGATTGTCAAATACTTCATAATAAAAACAACATATATACACTTGTGTAAGTGTTCAAGTGGAGGAAATTAATTGCTTCCAACCGCTGAAAGATAAAAGTTATCTGTCAGAAATTAAGAGGCTGACTGGGTAATGTCAATAATCCACATTTCTTATGAACTGAGGTGACTCTTTTGATGAATAGTGAGAACAACAGACTCTTATGAAGATATATTGAGCTTTTGTAATTGCTTTAGTAATTCCATTGATACCAAAACAATAACATAAATAATGTACCCTGCCTAAATACAAGATGCCAAACTTCCCCAACCCCCTGATTTAAGGCTATTTTCAGAATTATACATGCTTTTACAGACATCTGCCTTCAGTGTAGCCTTCCTTGCCTAGCAGTCAAAAAACTAACATGGTCCTTGTACAGCTGGTGTTGAATGTTGCAAACCTGCTATTGTACTGAATCCTCATAAGGGTAAGGAACATAACATTGTTATGTAAGGGAGCATCACTGGTTGGAGGTTGGTGAAGGAGGCCCAGCAGGATAGGAACTGATTTTTGGCCATGAATGGTGACACGCACCCTGAAACTGAACAAGGAGTGAAGTCACAGCTTGGAAGCATGATAGAAAGCAGAATAGGTGAAAAAAATCTTGGTCTGCCCCTTATGTGACATATAAAGAGAGTTAGTTCTGCCTTGCCTACTTGTGCAGAGGTCAGGATTCTGGCAAGCATTTGCCTACATCCTAGCCAGTCTGGGCGAAGGTGGTTTGAAAAATTGGTTACTAAAGCATGTTTTGGAAGCTTTATTCCAGAAATCTCCTCCTGACCCTGGCTGGCAGCAACTCAATGGACATCCTGGCTTGAAATGGCTATGAGGGTTTTTTGACAAGTTTTCAGTAGGTAATGCTATATAGTATCAAGAACTCCAAGGCCATCTGATTATAGCAGGGGTGCCAGTACAGTCAGCCTGGTGCATTTCAAGATTTACACGTGGTAGTTAATGAAAGAAATTGGCCATCTCTGGCAGCAGATGTTTCCTTAAGGGTATATAAACAAGCTTTTAGCAGAGTCATCCAGGTCAGCACTGCCAGCTTTCTTGCATGTGACAAAACCAGATGTGACAAAAATAACATAGCAAATCACTCTTTCAGGAGCATACATTACCAAACTGTGTAAAATAGAAATATTAATTTCTCTATGTACAATTTGGAAAAGGTCAGTGCATTTTAAATGTCTCTTAAATGTATTTAAAATCAAAAAGGTTTCAATTTATTGCATAGTGGTGTTTTGGTATTTCACAGCACAGGTTCACTGTCAAAGGGCTTTTAGGTGGCTATCATCCACTTAGACAGATTTGCCATTTAAACAGATGACAACTAGAAAATAGTTATTCTCACCTTTCCTATTATTGACTCTGTGAATATTGCCTGAAATAATTAGGTTTAGTGGTGTTTCAAGAATAAACTGATCCTTTCCGCATTAATGTCTTGCCAACACATTGATGTTCTAGACTTCACATGAATTTACATCTCAACTGGCCTGAGGCTGTAACTTTAAAAAACCCCAACTAACCAACCAAACACAAAAATTACCAAACTTACATGAGAACCTAAGGCCTGGGATTTGAATAATGAGGCACTTACTGTGATCATCTGAAAACAAAACTTGCTTAGTATTCCTGATAAGGGATTTTCAGTTTAAAGCCAAAGCTTTCTAAATTCTGTCTCTAAGATAATTTGTTAGAGAAAGCTCCTATTTAATTCTTACATTATTTTTATGATAGGCAATATCTTTTTTTGGTAATCTGCAGTTAATAACCAGTATTTGATACATGAAATGAAGAACCTTTTGATTTGAAGACCCTAGCAACCCTATATGATCTCAGGGTTATTTTTCAGGAACTCTTCAATAAGGTGTCTTTCCAGCCTGTCTCCAATTATATCACTGCTTCCTGTCAGTCATGAATGAATGTACCAGCAGAATTGCCTCTTGAATCTTGGCACTTCACCAAATTAAATGGAATTGGGATTTCAGCTTTTTCAGAGCTTAGATATGTATTGCCAATGGTCTTGCATTACAAAAATATGTTGATATCCACCTTTTAAAAATTATTATCGAAAAATACATCAAAGTCTGAAGAATTCCATGTCTGTTTTTCTTACTTCTTAAAAAACTTCAACTGCCAGGGACATGTCTTGTTTTAACCAGAAGTGTTTGACGTCAGAACTGTAAGCTCTAAAAACTCCACTCAGTTGTTTATTGATAACATCACAGATATTGCTAAAACATATTCCATTCATTTCCAGCATTTTTCAGTGGCATTTCAGTGACATGCACATGAGAGTTTCTAATCCATCAAAATTCTTTGGAATGGAAACTGTTCAACTTCAAATACAGAGCCTGCAGAACTAGGTCTACAGTTACACGTTTCCCAGAATTTTAATCTGCCTCTAGACACAAAAATTAGATATTTTAATGGAGAAAAAGGGCATTTTTCTGTTATTTTTTAATATTTACCAATAACTTAGAGCACTCCAAGGAGAAAATTATTCAAAAGCAAGGAGAAAAAGGCAAATACTGAAAAATTGGTACTATGCAAACCATCTAATCACTTTATTGTGAGGCATGTCTGTATAGACAAGGAATGAGTTATGTCAGACTGACAGGAACAGGTGATTATTCCTCTTCAGATATCAAATGCATGCCAAACAATGTATGAGAGTAAGGAATCACAACAGAATTTTTAAATTCAAAACAGTATCCCCCTTTACATACTCCAGAATATCCAGAAGAAACTGAAGACATATTCTTACAGAGAAAAATTATAAATAAATATTATGACTTACACCTGAAATCTGAGGGGGGAAAACTTGAGCACTACACTCTTTTGCCATTAAGTTAGCAGTAGGATTTGTGATTCTCTCGCAATGAGTTCATATCTGTGTCTAAGGCATGATATCAACCATCTACCTGGAGAAAAACATATTTAGAATATAAACCAACATACCTGAAAATACATTTCCTGTGACATTTTTCATAAAATCTAAGCTAAAGGAACATCTGTGGAGGATCTAAGAGCAAAGAGGAACAGAGCTATTCATTTGCATTGCAATATTCATTTGCAGTGTTAGCAGAATTCCACCACCACACACAGTTCCACCACTCATAAGAACTTCTAAGGATTTAAGCCCAAGGTTGCCCATACTTCTTCAGAGGGGGCATATGTCATGGGAAACTTTCCTGCCAATTTGGAGGGAAGAAGACAGAACTGAAGTATGTCATTGCTTCAAGGGTTCAGCTGTAGAATTTCTTATTAAAACCCTGGAATGCTGGTGTAATACCTAGTGGATTAGTGGTCTGAGCATCTGGTAATCTAATGCTGGGGTTAGGTCTTTATGGATTGCTGGGAGCACAACTGCAGCATAGAGGTGCTCTGCATGTCCTCCCTTTTCATAAAGCCAAAATGTTTATACAAAAATGGCAAATCACCCTGTGGGCTGATTTGCAAGTTTACTCCTACTTAATTCTGGAAGGCCTTTTAACTTGCCTGCTGAGATGCTTTGCACCAGCTCTGACTTCCACAAGAACTTCAAGGTTAACTCCATGTACTAAATAGATGATCAAAACCTGGGGCATCAAATTGGAACACTAACTTTATTTTTCTTCTTCCTGTAGAATTGCATATTGAAGCCTTTGTCCTCATGAGTTGACTTTTCACTACAGCTTTTATGGAAGATGCCCTTCCTCCAGCATGCAGAGCTGAAAGATGATGAAATTGACTGGTCTTTATTGCCCAGGCAAGATCTGCCTGATCCATGCACTGCTGCTGGCAGGGAAGCTCTTGTCTTCCAAATGGCACCAGTGTGGAGTTTGTCAGGGAGTGGTAGATGGAGCAGTACTGGAACAACACTGTCATTTCAGGTGGGATTTACTGACTGTCCCCTGGAGACCAGCAGCTATGGGGCTCCCTGAAAGGGCAGGACAGAGCCAGCAGCCAGGGCTATCCCACCACACCAGTTAAGGAGCAAAAGGGCTAGCCCGGCTCAAGGCACAGCTGAAAATCAGCTCTCAGAGGACAGGAGGGGCTTTGGCCACTGCCTCCTTTAAGGGCATCTGGAAGGCCCTGGCACTAGAGGGACACAGTCATTCTATGAGCTGGTGGTCATAAGTCCCAGTGGCCAAAACTCCTGGAAAGGCATGATGTGTCCAGGCTGTGACATAAAGTAGAAGAGGTATAAAACCCATGGGCCCATACTTTCTGCTGAACAGCAGAAATAGTGGCATCTGGATCCTCAGTTCAGACTTCCTCTAAAAATCCATTTATATTTCAAAAATTATTCTATGTACTCACATGCAGATTTTAAGTATCAAAACATTACCAGTCACACTCTAGACTTCTTGGGAAGTCCTTTGTGGTCTTTGATATTAATCAGAACATGCTCTGTTTTGGGCTAAGATACAAAATCAGTAATGAAGAAAATTTCTCTCCAAAGACAATTTCTTTCAAATTCTTTCTTTCCCTCTTTCTAGGACCTTTGTAAATTTAAATGTTCCAAGGAAAAAAATATGTGCTTTTGAATACTCAACCTCCTTTTGCTTTCTTAAATAATTTCTCAGAAATATAATAAAGCAGAAAAGGAACAAGGAATAGTTTCTAAGGCTTTAAGCTTTCAGAAGCATAACTTGCATTACCATGTCCTGCCCATTGCAAAAAGATTGGAAAATGCTTTGGCTTCAATGCAGGATAAAATTAAATTGGTGAAGACATGAAAGAACCTTCATTTATCCTTCAATGCAGGATAAAATTAAATCAGTGAAAACATGAGAGAAACAACTCCTTGCACTAGCAACCACAGGCAATAGCTCACAAAGCCTAGTAGGAAAAGGAAGAGGAAAAGTTGGACTGCTTTCTAACAAGCGTATGTACAGACCTTGAGTACAGATCAGCATCTTGAGTGTCCTAAATACAGACAAGATTCCAAATACTGTGGTGTATGGCAACAGAACTCTTCAGTAGAAACTTCACTAGTTTGCAGTCCATGAGAGTACATACTTATACAAAGTTCATAATTTACTGTAATATTATCACACATAGGTCAGGACAATCTCAAACACACATACAGGCTGGGTGGAGAATGGATCCAGACTAGCCCTGGAGTGAAAGACCTGGGGGGTGTTTGCAGAAAAAAGCTCAGTATGACTCAGGTATGCATGCTTGCATCCCAGAAGGCCAACTGTATCCTGGGCTGCATCAGAAAAGACATAAGCAGCAGGTGGAGGTAGGTAATTCTGCCCCTCAACTCTGCTCTTCTGAGAACCCTCCTGGACTGGTGAAAAAGAAAGACATGGTCCTATTGGAAGGAGACCAGAGGAGAACCATTAAGTTGATTGCAGGGCTGGAAGATCTCTCCTATGAAGACAGGCTGTTTGGCCTACTGAAGAAAAGGTTCCAGAGAGATGTTATAGAAGCCTTCCAGTACCTAAAGGGGACTTACAAGAAGGCTGCAGAGCGACTTTGCACAAGGGCATGTAATGAGAGGAAAAGTTCGAAAAGTGTAGGTTTAAATTAGATATTAGGAAGAAATTCTTTGAAGTGAGGGTGGTGAGGAAAAGGAACGGGTTGGCCAGAGAGGTTGTGGATGCCCCATCCCTAGAGGTGTTGAAGACCAGGCTGGACTGGGCTCTGAGCAATCAGGCTGGACTGGGCTCTGGACTAGTAGATAGTGCCCTGCTCACAGCAGAAGTGTTGGAGCTCGATGATTTTTAAGGTCCCTTCCAACCCAAACTGTTCTAGGTTTCTGTGATTGTGGCACATGGGACATTGGCTCAGTAACAGGATAAACACAGCCCTCCAGAGTTCTACTCAATATCTTCTAAATGGAGATGAGAAATTATATTAGAAGGAAAATTATGTTACAGGCAAGACTTAACGACTCTGTTTAAGTAAGTGAATTCTGACGACTTGTATAAATATGAGCTCTCTGCATATTGCACTGCAGAGCTTTAAATGGTCTTGCATTGTGACCCAAAAATGGTGTTCAGACACCTTGATTCTTTGCATCTGTTATGCATTTAGTTTTCAAGGATCTGCAGGAAAATAAAAATGTCAGTTTTTGTCTTGTGCACCATATGGTTCAGGCATTTTAGATCTGGCAGCTTAATCTCACAGATCTGGCAGTTTAGTCTCACTGTGTTGTTTTTCATTTTTTAAAACAAAACCTTCCCCTTTAATACATAGCACAATGCTAAATAAAAACCCCCACGTAGTATATATCTAGTATGGTCTCACTTAAAAATGTTGTTACAGTCATGTGTGCTGGAGTACTTCTGGGTTCTTAGAAGACAGCCATAATTCATACATGGAGATCATAACATTAGGGATACATCTCAACACAGCCTTATATCATTCTCCTCAGCCAACAGCATCCCCTCTAAATTCTTGGGAGCTGAGATGCTTTTGTATTATTCATTCAGATGTAGCTTTGCACGACAGGACACTCATTGACACAGGGTCCCGTGAAAGCAGAAATTACAATGATTCTAGACTTTCATCTTAAATGGCTTCAGGGTCTTTCCCTTATATGTAGTACGCTCTACTAAGGTACAGCTTTGCCATTTAGGATATTAGTTGATAGGAAAGCATGTGTATACAACTGAGACAGACCAGCTGGGAAGAGTTTTAATGCTTTGTTGTGACTGAAACTGTAAGCTCTGTAGACTAGAAAGGTGGACATGTTTGCTTAGATACATTTTCTTGTCTTCATATTATTACAAAGTTATATTACAGAGACCACTTTTCTCTGACTTGCAGCAGTAACAAAGACCAGAAGAACTTACTCTTTCTGTTTCTCTTCATTATAAGCCTAATAGGTAAATGCAAATACAAAATTGTAGTCTTCTGCTGCTTGTTAGCTGATGTAGTAAACTCATTGCCTTTGTAGTATGACTTATTATTGGTAGGGTTGGCTTTGTAGCACTTGTACTACTTTAAGGCATCTTAAATGCAAAATTCTGTTTATGGTAGCTGTATAACAAATTTACAATCCACCATGTATTGCACAGTTTAATATGGAGTTTGTTTTCAATGTAGTTATTACCATCACTCACAATTACAACATTTGCATTTTGAAAAACATGAAACAAAATTACTTCCAAGTCTAAAAACTCAGTAGGAAAAATGTAGGAATGAAGCAGTCTAAATTATATTGACCAGGGTATTTATATGCAAGCAGAGAGTCGCAATATCATCTTTAAAAAGTAAGAATTGTTCTACAGTGTGATCTTCAGTCCCTCTTATCCTTCTTTCTGTTTCTTAGTCTGACCAGCACTGGATGCTTCAGAAGAATGTATATAAGAGTGTTACAGGAGTGGAAATAGAATTAAAGTCCTTTACAGGTGTATTCATTTAAGTTCTAATAGCTAAAATTCAGCTTAGCTCTAGAGTTTTTGTATAACAAACCTGTTCCTTTCTAAGTGCCTACATCTGCAATAACTCTAAATTTTGAGACCATAATAACCTATTTTCTTTTTGCAATTGCTAGATTATTGCCCTTGATTACTTGCTGGGATGATGAATTCCATGGGCTCAATATACTGCACCCCTGAAAACGTACTGCCTTTATCAGTTAGGAATTTTATAATTTCTTGTAAAATTGAATAGCTCAAGTTTTGCTAGATAAATCATATATTCTTGAATCCTGATCTAATTTACTTCATTGACCATTTTAAAGATGCACTAAAATAGCACCTCTTATCCCTTTCTATAGTAAGATGTGTTTTCTGCATCTGTTAGAAAAAGCACCCCTCTTTCATGTTTTAACCACTGGCATGCATTCTTAACACCTGACCAAGACTATGGTAGAAAATGGTGAAACTACTGTGTCACACAGATGAAGGTAAGACACTATACACCTCTGTGCTATTGTTTTCCATACTTATCAGCATACACTTTTCTCTTGGAAAGAGATCTTGATTTTCCTTTGTATTTTGTTGCTTGTTGACTATTTTGTAATAGGTTCATATTGCATTTGCCATGCAGATTCTCTACTCCTTCACTAACAATCTTAAAGAACTCAATAAAATATGGAAGTCAAATGTTTTCCTCCATTGAACAACAGATGAAGCACCTGTTCGAATTAGATGTTGTCTGCCACTTGCCCGCTACAGAGTGAAGGTGATAGACTCTCAGTATGTGAATCTGAGCCTTGGTTGAGAGCTTCAGTTTAAAGATGGACCAGGGCTCAACACAGGAAATAATTTCAGGGAAGCAGAAGTGGTGACCTACTCTGCTTGCCAATATAATTTTGGCCTTAGAAAACAAAATGGAGAGCTTGCTTTCTCAGGAGCTCCCTTTTCAAAAACTTCCACTACCTTCCAGTCCTTCTGAAGTCACTCTGACTTGGTCTAACTGTTCTGTCAATAGAAACATGGTGCCTCTTTTCTTCATGGTGTGGAAGAAGGGACCACGTCAGTACACTTCTGCAGTAACTTGGCTCTCTTTCTTCTGCAAAACAATAATATGTACTTATGTCCCATTACAAAGCAGATGTTTGAGACAATTCCTACAAAGAAAAGGGTCTAAACCTGTGTTTAATTTTTAATATCTTTTCTTGCCTCATTTTTTAATTGTGAACTCTATCAAGCTTTTCAAATTGCATATTAAAAAAGAAATCAAAGAGCTGCACAGCCCTTTGAGTTTAAAAGCTTCATCAATTTGTCACCTTGGGATTTCATGTCCATCAATCTTATCCCTGAAACATGTTATGTTCAGATCAATGAAGTGTCTTGTCTATAAGAGAGTAATAGCTTCTAGAAATCTGAGGCCGCTATTATAGACAGTGTTTGCTACAAATGAATAGAAACTAAATGGAATGGGAACAAACCCACGAGAACCTATATGAAAAGGTCAAAACAATAAAAAAATCCCTTTTCAGGCAAAAAGTAGAAATTAAATAGAAAAATCACAGTAATTGCAGGGTGACAGAAAAACATACAGTTGAAAGAAATCATGAAATACAGATGCTCAAAAGAATGGTAAGCGCACTTCTTGCAAGTCCTCATTTTTTACAATTTAGGATTTTTTGTCACTGGCAATGAATCAGATTTACAATGTAATCCAACAAAAAGTCATCCCAGACACTTCTCGGGATGGTGAAATTTAAATTTAAAAATGTGACCTAAAATAGCAGAAAATAATACTGCTGCTTTTTTAGCATACTGTCCTTTTCAGTATAAAAATTATATTAAACTTTGTGCGTATGAACCACATTGAACTTAATTGCAACTGAAGTTACCCTTACCTACTAAGGAAATGAGGTGAGTTTTTTCCAATATAAACATATCTCAGACCTGCACTAGAAGCAGAAATGCCATGAGTGAGACAGGCCAGTGATGAAAGATAATCAATCCTTACAATTTACGACTACTTGCTAAAGTTACAAATTACAGGTAGCTCAACAGTTAGTAATTCTAAAAAAGCACTGCAAATAACCAGAAGCACGAATACTTTTAGTCTTTCCTTATTTAACAATGAATGCAGCTGGCATTCAATTTGCTGGAGGGAGGCAGTCACGGTTTGGGACTTGGCTTTTTATCAGTGATCAAGTGATAATGATAAGGATGAAATGAATGAGTGATCTAACAAGAGAGGAGTTGTCCCTATTGATTGTGCACTTCTGCAGTAACAGGAAAAGGTTCCTACCAACATACATAGTATTTAGAAGCCTAGTTGCTGTTCAACAACAGTACAAATTATATTTTTAATTATATATTTAATATGCATTTGAGGCTCAGAAGTTTAATTTCTATCAAAAATCTAATAATTTGCCACCTAAATCCCACCAGTGCCCTTGGAGTATCTCATTTGGAGTCTAAAAATGGCAATTTTACACTTAGAATATTGCCTATAAATTGCAGAGAATTACACAGAGATGCACTATTTCATCTCCTGTGCCTTATCAACTAATAATATTACTTCACATTTTTTAGCTAGGATCCCTTACTACAGAGAAGCTGTAATATGGGAATTCCCTTTGGTTTTCATTAATTCAATACAATTCTGAAACTTGCAGATTCAGCAAGATTTTATATTGCAATTTAACTGGCCTTACAGGTCAAGAGCATTGATTTGATCCACTTGGATGAAAACAAGAACACCTCAAGAGCAGGTTTTGTGTTGCAGGTCGCTGACCTCCTGTCAAAGGCTAGAGTGCAAGCAGGCATTATTCCTGTTATGTCTGGGGGGGGAAAAAGGGAGTTAACCAATATGCACGAAGTGCTCTCTCTCACTGTGTTGTGTTCATTAGGAGACGTTACAGAGTTAGTAATAGTATTTATAAACATTCTGAAGAAGTGTAACAGGTAGACTGTGCAAATAATACACATAAATTGCAGTATGCAAAATAAAAATTTATTTGCAGCTGTGAAAAGCCTGACAAGTGTTTTCACCTGGTAAAGACAGCATCTTAAGACCTCTTGATACCTCACAATATGAATAATTTTATCAGGTGCAGTTGGCTCTGTATAAACCACACATCAAGTTCCTTCATACTTTAGAAGAGTGATACTCTTCTAAACAGTAGACCAGTAGATATTGAACCTGATTCACTGACTCTTTTCTTATTTTCTGTGGAAGGAAGTGTTGTAAATAATATAAGTTTGCTTAATCCCTTTTTATTGCAACAGGTTCAATGCATTTGCCTAACACTGAATCAGAGCAGAGAAAGGATATCTACTAAGATGTTTTGATGGCTGGAGCACCTCTCCTGCAAGGGAAGATAGGGAGAGCTGGAGTTTTTCAACCTGGAGAAGGCTCCAGGGAGTCCCCACTGCAGTCTTCAGCAGTTAAGTGGAGTTTATAAATAATAGAGGTAGAGCAACTTATACACAGGCAGAAAATGACAGGACAAGGTGGGACAGTTTTAAACTAAAAGAGCAGACATTAGAATCAATATTAGGAAAAACTTGTTTTTTGTGAGGGTAGTTGAGTCATTGGAGCTGGCTGTCCAGAAAAATTGTGGGTGTCCCATCCCTGGCAATGTTTAAGGCCAGGTTGAATGGGACCTTGAACAACCCCGTCTAGTGGAAGAGGTCCCTGCCTATGGCATGTGGGCTGTAACTAGATGATCCATCCAACTCAAAGCATTCCACAATTCTGTGTCTCTATACTGGAAGTATAAGTGTGACTCCTAATACAGAAGAATTTCCAAGTCAGTTTTAATCTACAGAGACCAACACAGCAACCGGTATACAGGCCTGTCAGGGACCCTGAACACATTTTTCATTTCTAGCATGGGCTCAGGTTTTGGCTGTCATGTTTTGACACATTTTCTTCCCATCAGAAAACCCAGTGTGAACATTGTGTAAAGTAAAAATACATTGTCTTCTAAAGCTTTGGTTTCCACTTATCAAACTCCAGAATAATAATTAGCACCAAGAAAATCAAAGTTCAGTCCCGGTCTGTTTCAAGAACCAGTTAAACCTACTGCCTACATCTTGGTCATCTATGGATTATTCTTAGAGTACCACAGAATTGAATCCTTCATATCTCCCATGCATCTAATTGATACACTCACCTTCTAAGTTTGCTATTTCTGCCAAGTCTTGAAAGAAGGCCTTGCTCTTGTTAACCCTGGGAGTTAACTGCTGTCACTGTTTACCTGAACTCTCAGACAGGGAAAGGGTTCAGCCTTCTATTTAAAAGATCTGTGTGCCCACAACTCTGGGATTTGAACTTCACCAACATAGCTTTATAGAATATGTTGGCATGTTTGGCAATGTCCTTAGCAATAAATACCTCAGGCCTCCCCTTCTGGAAATAGATTTTTCTCCTTCTTTAATCAGAAAAATCACTACATAAAAAGGCCATGTTTTAGGATATTTTAGTTATGTGTTTATGGCATCAAGACTGTGAAATGCATGGGATTTACAAATACACATTCTACTATGCTTAGGACTACCAACAAAGAGAATGGGCTGCACAATACCAGTGGACCTTGACTACAATATTTTCCCATATGGATTTAGGAAGCTTTCTTTACAAAAGTGCATCTCTTTTTTTTTTTTTTGGCATATGTGTGCTATTTTGTGCATTGCAGTTGGGGTTACACTAATTCTGCACGTGAAGTAACAAAATGAAATCTAGAGTCTGTCATGTATTCTGGCATTTACAGGGATCTGTTAAGAGTCTGCCCATTTATTTCTACTCTGATCAATTTATTATTTGGTGTCCTGTTTATGAAGATGTCATCATTGCTTTGATTAACCAGCATATAAATTCCATCTGTTTTCCTGCTGCATGCATGTGACTGTGTTGTGCAGCTGCTGAAAAGACAGAGGAATGTTGCTTGTGTAAAACATAGAAATTAGGACCTAAATTCAATTGTTCCACACACTGACCTAGGAACTTGCTTAGAAGTTGTTTATGTAACTTTGAAGGGTTTAGGTGTCACCTAAGAAAAGTACATTAGAAACATCTGAAAAGGCAGCCTGAGGATAACTGTCTTTATGTGCAAATGGAAAATTTCCAAAACTTAAAATATGAAAATATTTTGTATACCAGGCTAAGCTGTGTATACATCTCTATGCAGAACAGAAGCAAAGGAACAACAGGATTCAAAAAAAAAAAAAAGAGTAGGATAAAAGTAAAGGAAGAGGGTTTTGGTTATGAATGTATTCTGTAGACTACAAGAATGAAACTGGCTGGCCTCAGCTGTTTCAACATAACTTATTTCCATGTGGTAAAATTATACATTGCAGAAATCTCATGATTTCTTTGCCTGACTCATCTTTGTATTTACCAAAAAAGTAATTTCCTATTCAAATGGAAGAATTGTTGTACCATTGCTTTTATTGGTTAGGAACAATAACAACCTTGTCCCTTAGTTTTCCTCTGGGAAAAAAACAAAACAAAACAAAAACAAAAAAAAAAAAAAAATTCAAACTTAAGAGGAAATTACAGCTCTTTAATTTTCACACTAATGCAGCAGAGGCCCTCATCAACACTCTGTCTAGCTGAGGTTTATAGGCTACTATTACAAATTTAAAGAAAAACACAGAGAAGACCTTCACTGGGAGAAGTCATTAAGTGGACAGTCAGTTTTAAAACTGATTAAGTCTTTTTTTTCCCTTCAGCTATAAGAAAAAAAGCTTTTATTGTCCAATTTTTAGATCTCAAGAGCTAGAAAAGCAGGAGACATTAGGCACACATACTTCATTCTCTTCTCATTCACACTGGGGTAATGCAGCATTAATAATAGAGAGGCTCTCTGTACCTGGAAACTAACTCCTGCTTGCTACAGAAGTGTATAGATTAGGCCCCCAACTGGTTCAAATCACAGGCTCTATTGGAGCTGCATCACTCTGCAGTCATCCAGAGTCAAACCAGCCTGTTTTCTAAGTGGTAAAATTACAAGCCAGTCAAATCTAGTTGTTTTGCCATTAACCACATTGGAGCGACATTTTTCCCATGCTTGAGAAATTGTCAGGAGCTATTGTGTGGTTTAACCCCAGCTGGAAATTAAACCCCATGCTCAAGTCCCTCCAGCCCCTCTGGTGAGAGAGACAAAAGGCAAATATCCCAAGTTGACACAAAAATACTTCAATGGAAACATCAATGAGATTAGAAAATGCACAGTAACAGCAACAATATTAATAACTCTACCAATATTAATAACCGTAGTGTATAAAAGAGGGTGATTACATGAAAAATGCTTGCTGAGTCCAACCTGATGTGATGTGACTGCTGTCAGAGCCACCCCACTGCTCCATTAGCCACTTGCTCCCTCAGAAAAGGTACAAAATGGCAATGACCTCTCTGCCTGGCACCTCTTTTTTTTTTTTTTTTTTCCCAGCTGATGCTACAACCCACTTTTTCCCAAAAGCCAGAATCCCCTACTTTCGCCCCAGCAAGGACATGAGGTAATATAAAGTAACAAACGAGATACTGCACCAGGCTCCACGGTCTCTCAGCTACTGAGGAAAATTAACCCTGTCCTTGGCTGATACTAGGACTCCTATCCAAATCACAAATACTTTTATAGCATGAGAGAATATATTTTAAAATAAATTCCATGCATTTAATGCTACTTTGATGTTTTCTGCAAATTAATGACTCTGTAAGAGAAATTAGTATATGTTTTCAGTAATATTCAGTGTTTTTTCCCCACTGGTAGCTAATTGCCTCTTGGTGATGATGTGTTGAATATATGCAGATTACTTCACAAATTAAGATTGTGCCAAAATAATTCTTCACTTAAAACATTAACTTTCTATATTTTCTTTAAATTGTTTTACTATCCTACCATTTTCCCTATTGATTCAAAGGTAGTAAAAAATAACCATAACATTGATTTGATTGATGTATGATGTTCAATTTCTAATGTGGTTATTAAGGAAATGCTTTGTTAAAGAGCATGCATTATGTATATGAAAGACAAATGAAATCATAATTAATGCACACTTGCAGTCCAAACTTAGAAATCCTCTTATTCTTCCCTGAGGTACAAGGACATTTCAGGATCAGTGAGCTGAATGACCAGCATTAGTCCATTAGTAAGTTACCCTTGAATTAATGAAACTGGGCACAGATAAAATTTCAAGAAAAACAGCACCATGTTGCATGAAACATATCTGCAAACATTATAGCCTTTCATTGACCCCTAAATTTTCATCCATTCCAGTCTAAGCATGAGTGAATTTTCACTAGGTGCAATTCCAGAATATCTCAATATTCAAAGTCCACCTCCCATTGACCTTTGCCTGTCAGAGGAAATACCATATTCAGACTACTACCTCAAAAACTTCCAAAATCAAAGTATGAAATCTTTGCCAAAGAAGAGGGGAGTAAACTATTTAGCCATCACCTTATCTTTGCAGAACATTTGGAGTACTGATGAGCTTCTTTTCTCATTCAATCAATGTGCTTTTAGTTCCCTACCTGATTTGAAGCTCTATACTGTTTTAAATTAATCTTCTGCTGATGGTGATTGTAGCTAAATAGAATGTAGCATTCTTTTCTGAATGGATACAACAAGAATACCACCGACTAAAGTTGCCTTTAAGGAGATACTCTGATGCTGGCAAAGATTAAAGACATCAGAATCACTTTTTAAATTATTTTTCAGATTAGCTCTCCCACTTTCCACTCCACTCTATGATTTATGGTGCTGTGGGATGGGAAGAGAGATCAAGACTTTGTTCTGCAAGTCCAAGAAAGAGTATAGTATTTCAAAGTCTAAGTATCTTTTACAGTTCAGTTCCATGGGCTGGAAAATCCTAAGCCATATTCTACCCTTATTATAAAGATGATCACTACTTCTCAGACAGCAGCAATGAAATCACTAGAAATTATGGGTCTGTGTAATCAAGAAAAAAAATACTGAGCTGTGAACCATAAAGATTCAGCAGTGGGAACCAATCCAACTACTTCAACCCACACCACTCAAATACTGGACACTTTGTCTAGAACAGTTTCAAAATACTGTTTTCCCTTGACTTATTGAAGTATCTAGAAATTAGGCAAGGTGCATTACTTTATTCCAAGCACTTTATGTAGAAGTCTGTATGCTCTCTCTGCCTAATGAATGTGTAACAGAAATTTTTAATTCTAGAAGTAAAACATCTAGGATACTTTTTGCCCTGTTTCATCAAAGCCTCATTAAAATACAACCATTTCAATGGCATAATAATTAACATATCATAATGAAGAATTAAGACTTCAGTGAGATCTACATGCAAAATATAGAAACATTTTCTTTCTAAAAAACAGAAGGAGGTTTTCACACAGATGTTCAGTAATGAAGGGAAATTATAACAGCTGGAACATTTTGTATAAACACAGGCTGGCTTTCTATCTCTTCCTGTCTTTCATTTAATTCAGCTACACCTATCCATGTTTTATATTAACCTCCTAAATGGAGAGGGTTTTGTCATATGTGATTTCTAAAGCATTACATTAAGGTCTTGCTTTATGGATTACAGGCTATTCATATCCTGTTAGCATTCTTAGATCAAATTAAACTGATATTATGGAACATAAAGTGATATATCTGCAAAGACATGAGTATAATTTATCTGTACCTTGTGATGATAGACAGTTGGGATTTCTGCGCAAGCAGAGGCTTGATATTTCTCTCACACAAGTTCTACATTGCGAATCCAGATTCAGTAGCTTTTTCTAGTGTTCATTTACAGAAGTAATATGACAGTGAGGGATGTTTTCCCTCTTCAATATATAAGAAAATGGAATACTCTTTCCAAGATAGTATTATTAAAACACTTAAATGAGAAATTCCTGAAATTATATCAATTTTAAAGATAAGGTGGTTGTTCCTATTAGTGGTTTTTCATACCTCTGTCACTTTTGAGCTTTTGAACCTCTAGAACTGGGGAAAATGAGGGGCAGGAAAATTCACAAAAAAAAAAATTAAAATCTGCAAATATTTTGCCTGTTTTTAAAAATTTGCCTCATCCTAAATCTTGCATTATTGCTATCCACAGATACATGGTGATAAAAGTTCAATGATGCTGGATTCCTTCAGTAACTTATATGGATTTTGTCTCCCTCACATAAATCCTTAATATATATTTGTATATATTACATATTACATTATATATAATATATATATTATATTATATATTATATATTATGTATTATGTATTATTTATTATCTTATATATAATATATTATATAGATAATATATAAATTATATATTTATTGTTGCCAAGTGACAGCTCTACAGCTATATTAGTGTAGTTCAGCACCAGAGATCTTCACTACTCCTCATTTCTCATTATAATTCCTCTCCCATTTCAGACAGCACAGGCTGGTGCTGGTTTCTTATGAAGCAAATAATTCTTCATGTTTTCTGTTCTACATGGTAAGCATTTGTTCCTCCATGCTATGCAAGCAATATACAGTCCTTAGTCTGAATTAGTGTGCTTCAAATATTTTCAGAGGTCCAAAATAAGTGAAGTGGACCTATCAGTTTGTTTCTTTGTTTTAGCACCTAGTTTACTAAGTCCATCTAATAACTGCTAATGAGAATAAACTCAGGACTTTATTTGCTTCTGCAAGACTTCAACAGATACCAACATTCCCATTAACTCCCATGATAAACTATGGCTGATTGAATGTAGAAACTAGAATTCTAAAATTCATTAAGAATATTGTTGAGAATTTCTTTATTCTCATGTCAGCACCCCATTCATGAACATGCTTTAGATGTGGAAGTGTATATGGTGAGCAACAAGTAATGTGATACCTAAAAGAGTGATCAGAATTCATCCTACATAGCTTTATGGATTTCATGCATTTCATGGACTTATGTAAGGCAGACAAAAGTTACGTAAGTTCCTGAAGGAATCCAGCGTCATCAAAATTTTATTACAACTGAGATATGATCCAGGGGTTAAATGGTCAATTATATGCTTGCAACAGCCCACTGGGCAATTTTCCAGTCAGATATCCAGTCACCGTTGCTGAAGCTTAGTGAAATTTACACCATGTTCACCAAATGTAAAATGACTGCAAGAAATCTCGTATCCTAAGGCGACAAAAAAAGACTATCTGATCAGGACTGCCCATAGTTTTCTCTGAAAAAACATGTCTTATTTACATTATCCAAACTTGCAGGTGTATTCTATCTTTGCTTGATACAAACTTGATATAAACAATTGGTTTATGAATTAGTGAATGGGACCCCTTGGGACCCTGCCCTCACAGGTAAGGGATGACAAGCAGAGTAAACAGAGCTGACGAATCTTTAAGGACTTTTTCCTTGGACCAAAAAAACCCTCTTTCTCATGCATAAGAAATTAGGCATGGAGGACAGGGGACAGGCATGGGTCAAAAAGACCCTCTTAATCAAATTATAAGAAAGAAATGCATATGCAGTGGAATCATGTATGCTGGGAATAATACAGGGATGATGCCTGGATGTATACAGACTGGATCACATAATGTGCAGCTGGAGCTGGATTGGGCAGCGGGTGTGAAAAAAATTATTAGGAAGGGCTTCTACAAGTACATTGGCCTGAAAAGGATGATTAAAGAAAATATACCCTCCCTAAAACATAAGATAGGAGAGATAGTGACAACTGACATGAACGCTGTGCATGGGACAATTTCCCCTCCACCAGCTGCTGGGAGCTTGGGTACCCGCCATGGATGCTTTGTCCAGCCCCCAGGGGAGCCAGGCCGGGCGTGTAGGGGACTTTACTCCTCCAGTTCTAACATCAGGTCAATGCAGATGAAAAAAACTCACTGTAAACTCAAATGTGATTCATACTCAAAAACATTTTTCCCCAGTTTTTACTTTTTTTTTTTTTTATGATGAGTGTGGTAAGACACTGGAACAGGTTGCCCAGAGTAGTTGTGGATATCTCATCCCTAGAAATGTACAAGGTCATGACGTATGAGGTTTTGAAAAACATGTTTTAGTGAAATATGCTGAGGTTGGATTACATGATCTTTAAAGGTCCCTTCCAACCCAAACCATTCTATGATTCTACATTACTATGAATTACTATGAACTTTTATCCTTACAGCAACATTGAATTTCATATATGGTCAATATGGCAAATAGGAACAGTCAATATCTGTTTAGGGTCATTATGAAATTATTAGGGGAGGCAAATGAAAAATTAACTCCCTTGCAGTACTGTTGGTCATTCTGGAGGTGGTCCCAGCAATGAGGTTGTGTTCTTATGTGGTCTCACAGCTCTTAAATCAGGATTACATATTTAGCTGAAGTGAATAAACCACTTTAGGTGACTGGTTTCCTCCTTTTTCCTTACTCCAGTTACCTGCTTTCTAGTTTTCTTCCAAAACTACCCCATGTGCTTTTCCAGCACCAGCAATTACGCAGCAAATCAGAGCAGGGAACTAACCTGCTAGAAAAATAACTTCTTCTTTAAATAGATTTTTTTTTGCCACACAGCCAGACACAACCTCAAATATCGTAACAATTGGTCAGAGAAGCACTTAACTACACAATCTGTCATTAAGTTCTCAAAAAACTACTGCACACCTTTCAATGGGAGCCTGCATTTGACCATCTCCTTACTGGAAATCCTGATGTTATTGCCACAGAAAGAAAAACACTTGATGTAGTATTCATATATAGTAGAAAGGAAATGCATAATTGCTGTATATTTCTTATCTATTATGAGTGAAAGCAACCAGAGACCGCCTGTATTTTATAGACCTACATAAAGAAAGGGACCGTTTAGAAAATCCATTGTGTTTTGCATCAGTAGCTTGTTCTCTTCTCAACTCATTTCCTAGCTCCTCTCACTATGTCATAGGTAATGTATATCTTAAAATCACACTTGCACCAGAACTGGTCACACAACAGCAAGCATTAACAGTGAAAATGCATCTTCATTCCAACTCAGCTACTGATTTACAGAATCCTAGAATCACATAGTTTTGAAAAGACCTCTTAGATTACAGAATCAAACACTTGTAGTGCTGCCAAATCCACCACTAAACCGCGTCCCTGAGTGCCACATCTACACATATTTTAAATACCTGAAAAAATGGTGACTCAACCATGTCCCTGGGCAGCCTGTTCAAAAACTCTCCAATTCTTTCCATGAAGAAATATTTCCTAATATCCAATCTAAACCTCCCCTGGAACATGGCAAGAGGACATTTCCTCTTTTCCTAACTCATCAAAGGTTATACCTGTCTAAAACATAACAGGCACTTTCTCCAGAGGAATGTTGCCAAAGGTTCTGTCCTGGTTCTGACCAGGACATGGTTACTTTTTGCAGTAACCAGGAAGGAGGTTATTCCATACTACCTCATATCATTATCAGGGGTGGGGACAAAAGACACTCTTCTAGGGAGAAGGGGTTCCTTCTGGTCAGGAAAACATAGTGGGGGAAGCCATCTGGTAATTGGTTACTGTTGCAGGCTTTCCATGTGAATTCTTTATTTTTTCATACATTTTGTCATTAATATTGTTGACATTACTGTTTGTTTTCTTATCACATTGCTGTTTGCAGTAAGTTCCTCTAATGTCAATTCATGATCTCTGCCTTTCTTGCTTCCAGTGGCAGGGGTGGGCAAGAAGGGGAAGCAGTGTGTGGTTTTAGCAGGAATACTAAATTGGAGAATAGTATGACAGAAGGCTTTAATGAGGTCCAGGCAGATAGCATCCACAACCTTTTACACATCCACTGAGCAGGTCACTTGTTATAAAAGAAGACCAGGTCGGTCAAGCAGGACCTGCCTTTCACAAACCCCTGCTCAGAGGGCTGAGTACCCTGAGGATAACTGGTCTGACTATTAACCATTGATATAAAGAAGGCACTAAGTATGCCAGTCTTCTCCTCATTCTTTGCTGCAATGTTTCATCTAGTGTCTAATGAAGGATTGAAATTCTCCTTGATCCTTCTTCCATTCTAATGTATTTGTAAAAACATTTTTGTAATCACTTACAGCAGTGGCCAGATCAATTTCTAGCTGGGCTTTTACATTCTAACTTGCTCCCTGTATAACCTAACAATATCCTTGTAGTTCTCCTGAGTTTCTTGCCCCTTCTTCCAAAGCTAGTAAATCCTCTTTTTTCCCCTGAGTTCCTATGAAAGTTCCTTATTCTTTTAAGCCAGTTTTCTTCTCCACCATCTTGTGTTTCAGTACATGGGGACAAGTGTGCTCTTGTGCCTGTAAGATTTTCTTTTTGAAGAATGTCCAGTCTTCCTGGAACACTTTGTTATTAAGAACTGCCTCCCAAGGGATTCTTTCAACCATCATCCTGAATAAGCCAAAGTATGCCCTCCAGAAGTCCAAGGCAGTGGCATTGCTGACCTTTCTCCTTCTCTGAGAATCAAAACCTATCATTTTGGGTTGCTGGCCTAAGCTGGTCACCACATCACCCACCAGTATAGTAACAACAGCAGGTCTAGTGGAGTACCTTACCTGGCTGGCTCCCTCACAAGCTGCATCAGAAAGTTATCTTCCACACACTCCAGGAACCTCCTAGACTGCTTCCTTTCTGATCTGTTGTTTCTAACTCTTTCTGGCAGACATCTGGTGAGTTGAAGTCCCCCACGAGAACAAGCGCCAGCAACCACAAGACTTGTCCCACCTATTTATAGAATATTTAATCTACCTCTTTATTCTGGCTGGATAATATCTAACAGACTCCCACTAGGATATCTGCTTTGTTGGCCTTCCCCCTGGTCTTTAACCATAGACCTTACTGTTACTATCATTAAGCTCTAGAATATCAAAACACTCCCTGACAAACAGGGCTACCCTACCAATTCTTGTTGTCTATCCATTCTGAAGCATTACTGCAGCACTTCAGTTGTGCAAGTTATCCTACCCTGTTTCCATGATGGCAACTATGTCAATGACTTCCAGCTCCTCTGTTTGTTGTCCATGCTGTGTGCATTGGTGTACATGCACTTCAGTAGAGTTATCAGTCCTGTCACTTTGGAGAGGGGAGAAGCCCTAACTCCTATGTGAATATAAAATTAAATCTATGCCACCTTGATCTGGTCTTTCAATATCGGCTACCAGGATACAGCAAAAGAACACCACAGGAAAAGGTAAAAAATTATTTTTCTTAAGGTAACATTTTTATATTTTTCTTTTTTCTTGCAGGGTAAACTTTATGACAGTCAGGATTCTCTCAGACACCAGTGGGTTACATGAATCTAGAAACTCAGTCAGTTTCTCAGTTTGGTTAGAAGAATATGGTCTCTGAGCTTGCAAGTGTTTTTACATGGATGTTTTATGTTCTGCTCTCCTGAGCTTCCATAAATAAGATTCTAAGCCCATTTACTTCATTTGAGGCATTTTAACAGAATATTGAACAAAGAATTATCTCCTCAAAGAGAACTGTTACATAATATATTTATGGATTTAAAAACTGATACATGCTCAGAATTGTATGGATTTATGTGCTTGAGAAAGAAAGACCTAATGGATGTAATTTATAGTAAGCATGTGAGATTGATACCCTTGTTTATAATCTATTAATATTTGAAATACAGTTCTATTCCTATTATTTATACATACTTTAGAACATAATTCACCTTATTTCTGTGATGGTTTATCAGTCACCTCTCCACATTTCTACTAATTACATTTTTACAATGACATATTTTAAGGCTATACTGTATTTGTCTCCAACTTTGAAATTCATGGGCAACCATAAATTCAGAACTTTAATACAGAGCAGATGTAGGTATGGAAAACCTCCAATTAAAAAAAAAAAAAAAAAAGCAAATAAATACAAAGCAAGGAATCAAAGGATTTTAAAGTCACATCAGACTCTTCATGGGGAGTGGGGGGAGGAGTAAAAGAGCACGATATACATTCTAGCTGCAAATACATCTTTAAGACAAGACACTGCACCATTTTTTTTTTCATCTTGCTTAGCTCAAAGTGCATAACTCTAGTATAAAATCAGATGTCGTTGTTGGGGGTATCTGTCTTACAGACATGCTTAAGCAGGATTTATAGCCAGAATCTGGGGTGAATGCATCCAATATCTGAATCCATTCAGATGCGAAAATGAAGCTAGGAAAGGTATATTAACACTCCTGTTTGACCTAAAATTTTGTGAGACATTATTGGTTCTGTTTCTAAACTTGACGAGGATTGTCTACCTGCCACAAAAGCATACAAGAAAGAGCTCTTTGATAAGTACTGTCTAGTTGAATGTTGCAAGTGCATTTCTTAAACACAGACTCTGACCAAAGTTTGTTCACTTCTTTCTCTCAAAATGCAGCCAAAAGAGACCACCTCATTTTTGTAATAAACCAGCAAATAAAGTAGTCACATAGGCAGCAGAGAATCAGTTTGCAAGCCTCCTCTGATGGGATTCAAGCCATGAAAACACCCAACTGACCCTGTTATACATCATCAGAAATTATATAGAGAAAATTAGGAATATGAACTCATATCCCTTTTTACCTACCAGCTTCTCTTTTTGGTCTGAGAAATTTTATACTTTTTCCCCAGTCATGATATGTATGCAGCAGAAAAGAACTTGTTGGAGACAAGCAAAAAGTTGAGGAGCACAGGTTGAAGACCTGTACCAGCAAGTCTGTCTACATGGAACACCTTAAGATCAAGCACTGAGAGTAGTCTAGCATATTAAGATAGCCTCTACCAACTCCTCAACCTCTCTTCAAAGGGATAAAATTTTACCACATCCCTGCTTTCAGGTATTTCTTATTGACTTATTCAGGTTACAGGTTTTCTGGGGCACTATTCTGAAATACAGTGCCCTTACTTACTATAAAATGAGAGAAGGGCCTACAGCTCTAAGGTTTATATTTCAGTCCTGCACCACACCTTTGACTTCCAGATGTTCATATTTATTGGTTTGAATTCTCAATTTTAAGTGACATTAGGTCAGCTCTTCATAGTAATCTCATAGAATATGCCAGAAGAGCACTAAACAGTCCATCCTTCAAGAACAACCTGATGTGAACAGTTACCACCTTATTTCATACTGGTTCAGCATTTAGCTCACTTACAATTTATTTTTAATGAGATGATAAGTATTTCAATTTAAGACAAAAACTGCAGAGAGACTTTTGCTCTTCACAGATGTGCTATTTAAGATTTCTCTTTTTCCACACCCCAGGTGCTAGCAACTGCTATCTTGCTGTAGGTTGCCCCCCTTGCAACACACTGCGTGTGGATGATTCCGATTTCCCTGCCAGCAAACCAGCTGCATTAACTTCAACAGTTCATGTAATAGTTTGAATTAACTTAGTTTATTTTGCTTGATCTGAATTAGGAAGTATTCCAGGACTAGTTTAAAAAGACACAATAGTGGGAGGTGGAAATTTCAAACCATCCAAGAAAGATACCCACAGGGAGTGAACAGTAACATCTTTAGCTGATGCTGCTGCACTCATAAGGGAACATCTGTCCATTATATAAAATGCAGTTTCAGAGTCAGTAATACTGGAACTTTAAACTACTGAATTGCCAGACATTATCAATTTTATTTGAATCAGGTGTAGATATATAATTGCATTTTTATCAAATTAAACATTGCAAACAATCCCTGATCCAGTAGAAAGTTATGGCAAATTATGTTTGTTCCAAAATAAAATTTGCCTGCAATACCACAAGCAAAATACATTAAAACCACTTTGGGAGGGGAAGGTAAACATATTACTTTGGTAGGTTTTATCATAGTAGTGTCGCTTTTTTGATCCATATACAAGTACTGCAAATCAAAATGACATCTCATGGAATCACAGTTTGAGAGAAGCTTGTTCCAGCCTGTTTTGGTTTAGTTTTTTTGGTTTGGTATTTTGGGGTTTTTTCTTACTTATTTTAAGAGGATTCATGCTTCTTAGGTTTTTAAGAGATCCCCTTACATGGGAGCAAAGGGAACTTCATAGAACAAAAAGGGGAGAGGTGATCCCTGTGTGTCAACGAAGGTATGGAATTTATAGGAAAGATTAGGGTACCATTTATAGGAAATTCCTAAGAATTGTAGGAAAACTTGCAACAACCTTGCTTGTATGAAATATTGCCTTATTTCTTAGGTAATCCCATGGTAATTAAACACAGTGAGATCACTGGGACCAGAGTCACAATGATCAGAGTTAGAAGGAGTTCATAATGGGGTAAAGGGACACAACTTCACACAAGGAAATTTTTGCACATTGTTTTGATTTTTATAATCTTTTGACTCAATATTCTAAAAGCTTTCTCCTGAAGTTCAAGCCAAGTTCTATTGCTGATGTCTTTATAAGTTTCATTGTTGATTGCATATGCAAGTAACCCAGTGATTGAGCACTCCTTAAGAACTTGTTTTTGAAAGTACATTATGAAGATCAGACATTTCAACACTTCTATTATCAAAAATTATAATGCTGTATGGAGCAGATGACTGTAGAGAATACTTATATTTTCCTTAAATATTTCTTGTCTTAACTGTTATCATTAGATTAAAATATGCAGCTGAGAATGAGTCAAAATCAAAGCAATCAAGCCTATTTCTCTTGATGTAGAATGGAAACAAAACCCAGATTAGAATTTTGAATTATTATTGTAAAGTTTAAAAATAGTCTAGGATGAACATCTCTTGAACTACATGAGGTTTAAAATCCTGGCTAATTTTCAGATCAACATTTAATCTCAACATTTAGACCATTTCAACAATATTACAGCTCCTTTAACATCTAAGATTAAGGAAATCTATAAAACTAAATTAACCAGACTACTAAAGGTGCCTTTCGTCAAGTGAAGTCTGTATGTGGAGAAAAGACCTGCCCTTGCCATTTGTATAGATGTGCTGGTGAACAGCTGAGTGGGTGGTTGCAAGAACACAAGTCTTTTCTGCTCATCCAAACCGGTTTTTAATTGACAAGGGGGACAAAGCTTTCTACTTTCTGGCTGCTGGTTTAGGTCCTCTGTGCAAAATCTAAAACTAAAATAAAACCCCAAACCAAAACCAGAATCTAGAATGCAATGCACATTAAAAAAAAAAACCCAAACTCAAAGCAGAATCACCACCAATACCACCAATAATTTTTAAAAGACCCACAAAATCACAAAAAACCAAACTGCTCACAAAAATTTGCAACCCAAAACCAATGCCCAATAATTTTAAATCTGTAGATTATTTTTTGTTTGTAAAACTGGGAAGGAAAAGAACTAGTTCAGAACTGATATTTGCACTGCAGATATTCTAGCCTCTGTTCTCTGAATTGTTTCTGTTTTGGCTGTTTTTTTTTTTTTTTTTGTTCTATTGTTTGGGTGGTGTATGTTCAATTATTTATTTCTATTATTACTTATTTTTCTAGAGGCACTAAAGAGAATCTGCGTTCGAGTAAATTATCCAAGACATTTAAAAACTTGCAGTAATTTTTTATGAGTGGGTTTTGCACTTTTAGTTTAAATTACTGGGAGCTTCATATAGTGAACATCTTTTCAAATGAAGTAATTATCTTTGTGTACTCAAGAAGATAATGGGACACTCCCTCAAGAAGATAATGGGATAGTCCCTCTAAAAATCCCTTTTACCATAAAATTGCAATGAAATTTTTCTGTTTGGGTAAAGCAGCAAATAGTATTACATACTCCTGAGCACCATCTGCTGGTATCTGACTAATTCTTTATTCACTAGATCAATTACTTGTTTTTCTCAGTGAGCAGCTTTGTATTTCTATGATTTGGACTCTTAAGGGGGTGGGGGATGAGAGCTGGGGGGAGAGTTCCTGTTTTACTAGAAAGGGGAGAAGCTGACTAAATTGAAAAAAAAGACTGTATTTCACAAAAATATTCCTGTCACCCCCAGCAAATAGATTACAAAGCTATCTCAGTTTTTACAGCTCATTTTTGGAATGCATCAGTACCCTGGAATGCACAGTTCAGGACCTGTAACAACCCAGCTTTTACCCATGTAACCCAGGGCAACAGGGGCTTGGCTACATAGACTCACTTGGGAGGACAGCAAGAAAATATTACATGAGACACTAGGGTATAAATATATAATGGGTCTTAATAAATTATGTGGGTTTGTCTCACAATGGCTATAGTCATTACAGTTCCAGTATGAAGCAATAATCCACTCTCCAGAAGTGGTGCCTTGGGAGACAACAGCAACCAGTGTTTCTGTGTTGTCCTTCCAGTATCCCCAATATTGACCTGTCTGTGGAAAACAGTTGGCTAGGAGTTTCCATGGGAAATGGTTTTTCATATAATTTTTTTTTAACTGTACTCTGTGAAAACTGAAATATTTCATGAAGAGAGTCCAACAAAACAGGCATAGCTGTATCCTCTCTGGACTCTAACAGCTAGCTCTGGGAAAGCACTGGAACCACCAAGGGCTGCAGTCACAGAATGGTATCACATTCCTAGTAGGTATCCAGAGCTGGAGAGAGCCTCAACTGTAGGTTTCAGAACACCTAGCTCCTCCCTGGGAGACCTATAGCCAAGTCATTAAGTTCAGAATGAGGATTCCCAAAGGAAATAATAGAAGACCTTTACAACTATACCCTAAATAAATTATTTGAATCACTGATCACTAAAGGTCCTCAAATTCTTCATCCCAGTGAAAATGCTAGAAAATTGATTTACTTTTTCCAAAGAGAAGAGAATATTTTTTGAAATTTCCATGGAGGGGAATTTCAGTTGCCAGAGTGTTCTGAGCAAGATTACTCAGTGCATTGCTGTCTTCCTAAATCCAGCAATTGCTAGTCATTCCTTCAGGAAATGAAAAAGGGACCAAAGGTCTCCTCTCTCTCCAAACACATACATACACACACACATACACACACACATATCTTGATATCTCCTGGAGCCATAGTGATTTCAGCAAATGTTTTCAATGGACCCTGTAACTTTTGAATTCTGATTAGTTCAACTCCTAGCAGTACTGCTTCACTTAGCATAAATTATTTATTTATTACAAGAATTTCAAGGGGATCAGGAATAATTCAGCTTGATAAAAACAACAACTACCAGAAGGAGACTGAACTTCCCATGTAGTAAGAGGGGAAAATTTATGTTCATTGCTTTTCAAATAAAAACATATGGAAGGATGACTCAACTGGACATGAAAATCCCCCAGCCTCATCACTAAAATTATTAATAAGTGGATCAGGTCTGTAAAAGCAAGCAATACTAAATATATACTGCTTTATATAAACTAAAGACCTCTCTTAGCATTTGAGGGAGACTGAGTTGTTTTCTTGCATGATTTTTTAAAAATCTTGATGTCATTTTTTTCAGACAAAAAATCCAGAGTTTTGAGCATTGTGAAGAAAGCCATAATGTAACATGAATTTATTGCATACTGTAAAAACTATCTCATGAGACCAACAGATTCTCTCCTCTGAAATAAGCAGGAAAAGCAGAACTGAAACTGAGAGGAGGGGAACGTTAAAATATGTTTTCAGTCTAATTAACTGTAAAAAGCTGATTGCATTAAGGAAAGAAACTCTTCATTGCTCAGTTTTACTGGGGCATCAGAATGTAGCTTTTACTTCTTTTACTTAGTGGTACCACTTTAATCTGCTGTTCATGTGTAAAAAAAAAACAAAACAAAACAAAAAAAAAAAAAAAAAAAAAAAAAAAAAAAAAAAAAAACAGACAAAACCAAACCAAAACTAAAACACAAGCATTTACACAAATTTTACTTGATAATAAGGTAGGTTTGATGCAAATTTCAGAGCACAGAAGGGGTTGAAATTAGGTATTGGTATATATGTGCTAAGGTGGTTTGTGCATTCCTGCTCACCGTAGCCCTTGTATTGAACCAGGGTGTACTTGCCAACTCCCCCTAGTTGGTTTCTTGACACCTTTCTTCCTCTGCCCTTTCTGTGCAGCATTAGCAGGGGATTGGTTTGGTCATCTGTACAGGCTAGCCACTCTCAATCACTTCCAAAAGTATCACCAGTGGTGAATCAGCAGGAAACTGTGCAGGAGGCTGCTCATTACACCTGGGGACTGCTCTCACCTACTCACCTACAATGTTTAGAATTATTCTACAGCACCTGCAAGTTGACGAGTACTTCAGCCGCTGCAGAAGAATTGTAGTCCCTTGAAGACAATAATTATTGGAGGCTAATGCTGTCATAACAATCCTATCTTCACTTTTAATCAATAAAAACCAGATCAACGTTATTAGCTGCACTGTGATAGATTTCAAATGTGTTTACCTAGCTTTTGTCCTGAGATCGAACAGACAGGGTCAGCAAAAGCTCTCAAGGCAGAAAGTCAACAATAACTAGAGAAAATGAAATAATTAAAGAAAAATAATTTTTGACAGCTGTGGCATTAGGACTGAAGAGACTAAATCATATTTATTGTCCTTCCACTCCTCTTCTGTGACTCCCTTCTGCACTGTGCGCCTTTCCCAAAATGTCTACAGCTCTCCGGAGATTGCATTAAGCAGAGCTAATGGAGTTACCGGTGGAAGAACCCAGAGCAAATACTGCCATCAAGTGTCCAACAGGCCTGTTTGCAGCGCAGACTCTTCCATCAACATCTGCACATTGAACTGAGGGTGTTAACTCATGGCAGCCATTGATGGTGGATGTTCACGTACAATTCTCTCTGCTACAAACTCAAACAGTTAACAAATATGAATGTACAGGTCAATGCACACCCATCCTCCTGGGGACAACAGAGATACATTAGAGTCTAAAATGTGTAGCCAGGACGGGAAATCATTGTCCCCATGTCTGGGTTTATGTAGCTGTACAGCCTATTCCATTTCCTGAAATGCCTCAAAATTGAATTTAAGTGTTTTCTCTTGGTTCAGAACTTAGGCGTGCTGTCAAGAGCTTCAGAAGAAAGAGCACTTAAGGGTGGGATCACTGCCGCCACCCTCATGGGCTGCCATTAATGTGGGTGTCTTAGTCAATGCACTGACCACAGTGCAACACCTTACAACATCCAAAAGGATGTCCCAACCCACAGGGCGCCCACAGGACACTGCCTGCTCAGAGGCAGGAACCAGCTTCTGGGCCTTATCCCTTCTGCCCTCTTATTTACTTGGGAGGTGACACCACACTGCCTGCCTGGACCCCTGATTTACTGGCAGCACACCCTTTCCCCCTCTTTATCTTTTGATCTTGCAGCTCAGTTTCAACAAATTCTAACTGAATGTATGTAGTTTTAGAAAATTGGTGATTTCCAGCAAAAAAGAGAAACCCTAGCTGAGTTTTATTCTTATTAATCTTGTGAGATGGCTGATTCATAAAAATGGCAGGGAACAGATGCCTTCTCATTAAAAATATTTATACTTCAATTTTTCACTGTTTATTATTGGAGGCAGGTAATGTATAAGAGTTCTGTGTAGTCATCAAAAAAAGTGTGTCCTCTGATTATGCTAATTTTCACTCTGTAACTTACTATATGAATGATGTAAATAAAAGTTTTGAGGGAATTGTGTTCAAACAACAATAATCAGTACAAAAAGCAAGAGTAGGAAAGTTTTCTGGTTAAACTGTCTTCAGAGAGGCTTGAAGGAGACTGATGGTGAACAGAAATTGTGCAGCTTATAAAAGCTTAGGAAGCACCAGGACAGGGTCTAGGAAGTTGAAAGGCAGAGAAAGAGATTAAATAAATGGTAAAATTAAAGGATTAGGAAAGCCAACTGAATTTATGAGGCATTTGCAATAAATAAAGCTGTAGATTAAAGCAGAAACATGACAATATGGAACAACCAAGGTAAAAACATTGAAGATATTAAATAGAATACATAGCTTCAGTATTACATGTGGCATAAAGGTGAAGACTAAAAGCCTGAATATGACATAGGAAGATAATCAGATAATCAATGTCTCTAAATGGAATCCAAGGCTCTTAGCAAAAATATAATTTTATAGGCAGCAGTGGATTAATTATTCTGTGTGTATTCATTATCAGCATAATAGTAATTAGTACTACTGGCCATAGCTGAGCTTTGGGATCCTTATATTGACCAAGAAAGGAAATTCTTACTTAGGAAGGCTAGATATAAACAAGATAGGAGTGATTTAATATAGGTGTTGAAAAGAGGAAGATTACAGTTAATCCCAGTAGTATAAATACCACAGCAAAACAGAAGGTGGGATTTCAGTGTCAACAGAGGATGTGTTCCTGTGTCTCCACGAAGGATCTGGGACCAAGGATGACCTCTCCATTTGAGAGCTCTCACAAGCAGCAGGGGAATCTAGCACTCTCTTTCAAGTCCAACTTTGACTCTTATACGATATGAATGTACACTAAAGAATGCATCTGTCAGTATGCATGGACCAGATACTTCTTTTTCATTATTTCATCAAGGGAATCAGGGTATACCTATGAATAGTCATGTACGAGAAATAGGAAGAATAATGCTTACATTCTGACCTGAAAGACAGCTGAAAAGACCAGTGCTTGCTAACACTGTCACTTAAGAATAAACAGAGACTTCCTGCTCTGACAGTCTCTGGTGTGTGGCCTATCTGGAGAGCCCCACACATATATTGTATTTCTGCTACCAAGAAATGTTACTCCTCTGCTTAAAATTATATAATTTATTAGAGTTTGTTTCCCCTTTCCAATAAAGAAAGGGGTCAGGAAGTGCACCTAACCTTTCATAGTTTTACACATCAATCACTACGAGGACGGTAATATGATTCCCACACAGTGTGGTTTGGTGCTGCCTAACAATTAATCTTATATACAGCTGGTGCAAGACAACTCTGCAAGGCAATTTGCTTCCAGTGGAATTTTCGACTATACTTTTAAGCACTTAAGTGTAATGCTTTGTAAAATGAATAATCCATCACAAATAATTAGAGCTGTCCTTAGAGGAACTGGCTACTCAGTCAGAAACAGATGTGTCGTGTTGCTGGTTAGGCAGGGCCTGAAGAGTCAGTTTTTCTGATAGAGGGTCTGACTTGGATGGTAGTTAGCAATTCCAGAGGGTGTCAATGGACAGCCTGTTTAATGTGAAGTAAGTCCATAAAGGAAGGCAAGAATCGAAAAAGAAGTAGCAAGTACTTTTTCAGTGGTTAAAGGGACATGTGACAAGCTATTTACTTTTTTTTCCCCATGTGGTATTCACTATTCAACTGGCAATTGCTAGTTTTCTGCAACACAGTATCTTTTCTATCATTATGCTCTGCACCCGGTTCAATAATTAACTGGAACATCTTGCCCTCAGGTTGCAATTCTTTCCTGCTTTTAAACTAATTATGTGCTTTTTAGTCCAATGGTAAACAAATTATTTTCCCCTTCACTACTTTTAAGCTAGGTTTGACTCGTCTTACATACTGAGTATGCCTGACTCACTCTACTGTGTTGTGTTTGGTTTGGATACTCAACAAAGGTTTAGAAATGGATCCTGGAAGGATTAGAGTTTTACTTTCTTCATGGTACACTCTCACCTACTTCTTCAAAAGGTCTCATTTATTCAGCAGTAACATTCAAGGATCTCATAGACTTATACAGGACAAAACACGTGGAATTAAAGACATATAGAGAAATTCCAACCTGTCTGCCACAATTCAAAGGAACTATATGTGGAATAAGAAGATTAAGGTGAACAGAATCCTCTGTGCAGAAGCTTTGTGCATATGTATCACCAAATTTCAAAAGTGTTTTCAGTTCAAGCTAGATAAACAAGCTAGTGTCATCAATCTTTGCATCTAGGTCACACAAATCTGCTAGACAGCACTCTGCTGAAAAATCTGGAAGAAAAATTACACTAGTGGTAGGGTGAAATGAGATAGATTACTTTTTTTCTGTCAGCAGCACAATGAAAAATTGTCTTTAGGTTATGCTGTGTCAGTTTTATGAACAGGTTACTCTATCAAGCAGTATATTTTAAAAAACTCAAAAGGTCATTAGGTCAGGAAATATCTAGCTGAAATTGTACTAATGAACCAGCAGTACATACAGCCTGCGGTACAGAAACATTATAATAAGTTTTGGAATGTTTTTACGTACAGGCAAACGAGAGCTGCAAAAATGAGTCTGCAAATACAGATTTCCCGCTAATAGATTAGTTGCACAAACACAGGATCCACTGGTGAAAGGAGGAATAATTTATGGTACTGGTTGTTCAAATCCGCTTATGCCCTGTTAAGCCCTTTGCCTTGACAGACAAGATGTAGTTTTGTGTATCTTGGATCTTAAATGAATATCCCAAATATCTTAGTGAGGAGTGGGAGTTTGCAACAACTCCTTATACTAAACTGCGCTTAGAATACATATTCTTAGGCATAATTCCAGGCTGGCCATCTTGCAAGATGAGTTTGACTGTTTCCCAGACAAAGCAAACAGTACAGGGCGTGGGTGAAACGGTCTTGCTGGGATGACACAAGGGCACAAACACCTCCAGACTTCAACACTCAATAGATTTCATCTGGAAGAACTGGTCTGGGCAAGTCTGCTGTAATGCTGGGGCAGCCCAGAGGTCTCCATATTGTTTTCTAAGCGGGTTCCTGCCTGAAAGCTATTAGGATGATAACAATTTATCTGCGTTAACAACGGTATGTTAAGAGTGCTATTTAGCCACTGTTGACCTCTTCTCTTAACACTTCTCAGCTGCTGCAAAGGCTTGAACTTCTAAATATCCATTAGCAATTCAAAAGATCATTTTAAATAGTGCTTCTCCGTCCCCTGGAGGCAGCAATTTTGAAAAATGCCCTGGAGTTCAAACCCAGTGCACATGTAGTCCTTGGCTGGTGTAGTATTTCAGAACCCTGGAATCTATTTTCTATTCTGAAGCATATTTTACTTTGACTTCTACATCTGGTCAATAAATGCAAAATACACAGATAGAAAAAATATTAAAAGGGTGCTTAATCATATTTAAGTATTTCAATGAACCAAGTTCTTGATATTCAAAGGGTAGGATTATTTCTTGTAAAAGGTTTTCATGCCTCTATTTCTTTCAAATTGCATTCAGCACTCAAGAAATTACCTTTAATAGAATCATGCTGGGTGTTCCCATTGCATCAAGCAGAGAGATGCGGTATCATCTCTAGTGCACGTAGGGAACCAGTATGAGGGAGAGATTTAGCACGGTAACTTAGAATTCCACCTCATTTGTCTTCAAGATTTTATTCTCCATACTGGTCTCATTTTGGAAAATTTGCTCTTGCTGTAGACCTCTGGAATATTTATTCAAAATCTCAGGGTATTCTTGCCCTGCTTCCAAGACATCCACTCCACTAAAATTTATGTACGTCATTAAAGTAGTATTGCTTAGTGGAAGTGTATGAATACTGAATTTGCCATTCTCTCAGAGGAAGTATCAGCATCACACAAGCAAAATAACGAAATAAAACTCAACCAAAACAAACAGACAGACAAACGAAAAGTAAAAGTTAATGGGTAAGACATTTGCCACAAAAGAGCTTGTATTATATAGCATTTCATGTCCTTGGATAGGCCTTGTTACCTGTCCTAGATAAAAAGTACTTCTAGTACTAGCACACTAAATCAGAGGTACTCAGAGTAGCATGCATCCTCTACCTCCCATAACATTTTTTAATGTTCTTAAGGAGCCCCTGACAGTAGAGGTGTTGTAAATTAGAGCATAACCCTTAGCTCTGTTATTCCAAAAATAGAAGCTTGCTGAACTGTCAGTGTGACCAGATGATGGTTTTAAAAAAAGGAAAAGCAGGACCATTTGCTGGCAGTTAAGACAGTCTTACAGAGACTTCAAGGTTAAATCTCTCATCAATGCTGCTGCTTTTCAAATCTAAGCAACTTGGACTGCAGTTGAAGGTACAGTTCTGTATAAAAATTTTCAACCTCACTTCAATGTTTCCAGCTCTATAAACTGTTCTGGTTGCCATTTTTACAGCAGTGAATCTTTGTTGTCTGCATAATGAATGTCTCTACAGGGAGCCACAATGAACACTGTATATTCACAGCAAATTACCTTGGATCCCAATAACAATGAGTGATTTATCATTAAATGTAAGGAATGTAAGTTCAGACTTTTTTTATTCTCTCTTCATTTCCCAGGCAGTGAGGGTTCCCACTACCTGGTTTAAGCTCCTGCTTATCATCATCCACTTGCAGTTCCAAGCTCCAGAAACCCTATTAAGTGTGCAAAGAAAGCAATAATAACACAGAAGAATAAGTTTTGTGTTATGGGTATAGTTTTTCTTGTAGACAGACATCTAAACACTTTCAGAACTTTTGCCCAGGTTTTTTAGTTTTCTGATCTATGGCTGTCCTCTTTTTACTACTTTTGAAATTCTTTATTATAAGGAAAATGTTAATTTGTGCTGCTAGAGCTTGAAAAACGATTGTACACTTGAGCTTATACTGCACTGTCAGGATATCTCTATTTACTTACGTAGAAAACAGCTCAAGAAGTAGATAAGTAGTATTGTTTGGATTGCAACAGCAACAAACAAATACAAACAAGCACTGAAGAAAAAAACAACAGCTTACAACAGCTTGTAAGATTCTCACTTCACTTTTAAACAAGTAGTAATAGTTTATGTTGGTTTATACCAAATTGTTTTATTTTAAGAAGAATACTCTCTGAGTGGTACACACACTCACGGACTGAGTGCTAGTTACAAAAATTATTTGCTGTGATCTTTTGCAGTGATAACGTAATGCTTTCGTGGAGAACCAAATCTCTCTAACAGGACCATCAGTCACTATGCAGATGGTGCAGGACTCCCCACTGCAAGCGTTGCAATAGTATCTTCACTGGATCAGATCAGACTCCTGAATTGTATAATTGAGATAAATTTTTACAACTCTAGTGATCCTGCTAAATTCTAGTCCTGTAAGTAGGATAACTACCTTAATAAGGGCATAATAAATTCCTATGGGCTAATTTTAAGTACCTACAAAACATTCTAATTATCTTGGCAGTGGACAAAAGACTATTCGACCTTACTATTCCTACATATGCTGGAACAGTTTCTAGACGTTATTCAAATTTTCTTATCTATGCACATTTTGGGCCGGAGGAGCTCTCAGGATTACTCAGTTTCTCCACCCAGGAATATCCATTGGCACATCTCAATGTGCACGTAACACCTCTCAACTTGTCTCAGCCCCGTATGGGAGCTGCCAACATAAAGCTCTGAGAATCCAGCACTTGGGGAGATCCAGTGTCAACTAGGCATGTGCTTTGAGACAAAGCAAGCTAGGAATTCAGTGAAGTAATTTATCACAAACGAGTCCACTCTCTCACCTGTACAGAAACAAGCTGGGAAGTTCCCGTGAAGCACTACAGGTACACCCAGAGGCATGCCTTTGTATACACAGTCCTTGCAAATGCCAGCTACACTACAACTAGAAAGAATTTTAATTTCTTCCTTATATCACTATTATAAATTGATTTCCCAACTGGGTTGGTCATATCTGCCTTTACAGGAAGTGAAACAAGTAATTGTAGCTGTAATTCACTGTGCACCTCAGAGGTCTAGTTTTCACAACAGAAATGATTGGCTGTCCAGGATTCCTTTTTTTTTTTTTTTAACTTTACACAGGTATTTGCCACAAGGTCAAACACAATAGCCGTCAAAGCCCTTGTCTTTCCTCTGAGGAGTCTTTCCACCCAAATTTATTGCTTTTGTTAAACATGCACTTCTTTTGCAGTGCTTCCATCCCGTGAAGGGGCAACTTTAGTTCAGCTGGGAAGTATGCAAATGTTTCATTTCTACTGTCACAGAAAAATGAGGAAGTTAAAAAAAAAAAAAAAAAAAAAAAAAAAAAAACAAAAAAAAAAAAAACCACCAAACAAGAGAAACAAGGAAGATAGTAAGATAGTAAGTCTGCTCAAATTCATACTGATTTCAAAAGATCGCAGAGGGAAAGCTGCAAGACAGAGTAACAGCTGGAAATTTGCTGGGCCAGGGTTTATGACTAGTAAGAACCAAAAACTGAACTCAGAGCAGAACCTGGGAGTAATGGAGGCAGCACCTGGCCACTCAGCCACTTCATTTACAGTCACTTTGTACAAACATAAACGATTTTTACAAATAGAGATCCAGTGGTTTGTGTCCACATGTCATCAAACCTGATACCATTTTGATTTTTTTAACTGTTTTTATCTTACTAAGAGCTTTTCACTGTCTGCTTTTCCCTTAAAAATTTAAGAGCAGTACCTGAAAATTTGGAGGGGAAATTCCCATTTCATAAAAACAAGTCCCAAAGTCACACTCTCCAAGAAAAGTTTGTGTTGAGGGACAATTTTACACGCATAAAAAATTGTGTTTCCTTTCCCCAAGACAGTACTTTCTTCCCTTCATCTTTTATTCTCAAGATAATGTTGAGGGTTACAGTTTATCTTTGACAGTGGTATGAAAATATGTCTAAAAATTGAATAGGCCATTCTGCAAACACCTGAAGCTTATAGATTATAGACATTAAGAAAAAATCTTTTTGGCCCATATTTTTTCAAATATGGAAGGCACCTTTTTCACACTGAAAAGTCAGAAGAGGGATAAGCAGGACTGGCTAGATAAATGTTAGGATATACAGCAAAATGTAAATCAATCTTCTACTTGCCAACCATTTTTCAATGGTAACCATGGTCTTTTTCATTCACCTTTCCTCTGAGGTGCAATTTACTGAGGGCATGTGTGAAAAATTATGATTTGGTTATCTCAATGCTTTTGAAATTTTTAACTGAAATGTTCTTGAAATCACAGCTGAGTAATATTAACAAAACTATACATAATGAATGGGATCAATTAAGAATGTAAAATTTTGAATTTTTGAACTTTGCGGGTGGGTTCTAACTATGAATTTGCTTCTCACAGTTCAGCAATTAACAAAACCCAGAATGACTTTACTCTTTTTTAGATACCTTACTCATTTCTTCATACTCCTGCTAATCTTCTCAATATACCTAGCAAATTATTAAGAATCTTGTTGCTATATTTGCCTGCTGTGTGTACAGTAAGCTGTGTTGTTTGTTAATATTTTTATACTACCCAAAAAACCTTTCTGGCTTTCACCATTCTGTGTGCCAATTTGAGAGCAAATTGAGCATTGCTGAGCCGTTACTTGAAGAAGAAAGAGGTTCTGAATGCTTTACCATGTGACTAGGATTTCATGGCAGAATTATATAGCAGTGGGAAGGTTTCATTTGCTAACAAAATATTTTATTTACTTGACACAGTATTCAGTTTCTTTGCCACTCACAAGATTTCTTGTTTCCTTCACCTGCATTAGAATACAAGGTAAAACAGTCTGAGGGTGTGGCAACTTTCTTCTTCCTTAAAAAAATTTCTGAGGAATGGGAGACACCACCTTTCTCATATTTTGAGGAAAGGATTCAAGAAAATAGCTGATTATATTCAAACCTTTTTAAAAAACATTTATTACAAAAGTTTATTCATTTTCTACATTTTGGTCATGGGTATGATGAAATAACAGTAGTTTGCTGTGTCAGCTCTACAATAATATTGTAAAAATACTCAACATGTTAGCATTAAATTTTCTTTAGTCTATATATGAAAAGTAGTTTCTGCTTTTCCAGATTGTTGGTTTAATACAGTAAAATTCTTTTCTTCTCTAGTTTCTCAGGCCTGCCAACTGAAAAAGCAGCATTCTTTCAATAAATTGATAAACTTCTACCATTAAAAAAGGAAGTGAGAAGCACCCAGGAAAATTATTCCTTCAAATGAAAATAAACTTCCTCCATGTATTTTTCACACTAGGAAAAATATAAATCTCATTTATATGTGAAATTCAATGAGACAATTAGGCCTTTTGATTGGTCTTCCTCTAAATAAGACAAAAAGGTTCCAGAGTTTATGCAGAAATAGTGGGATGGAACATAAAATTTCTCATCACTATTCTTTCAAAACAACTCTAAGATTATTGTAAATTTTTTCTCTGCTATTAGTCAGTAGAATTTTGGCAACTCATATTTGTTTCAGCCTAGCAATTAATCTATTTTTGTAAAAACACCCTAAAATTTAAGAATGCGAATCTTTAATGCTTTCTCGCAGCCAAAGGAATCACATAAGAGGAAAATAGACATCCAGGTTTGTTATCAGTTGAAATGGTGAGATGCGATATTCCTCAGACACATAACATGTCTTAATATAAAAAAAAAACTATATCTTCAAGTAAGTATTTAAACTAACCAGAAACAGGAAGGGTTTGCTGTAAATCAAAGATTAAATATAATTCTGACTGATCATGTAAAATAAATATCAGTGAATTATGGTCCTTTGTCCACCAAGAAATAACAACATTTCATAGTTTTTAGAGTGAGTTCAGGATTCTTCTTGGATGTGTGGGTATTTTTGTTTTAAAGATCCTGTGAGTTTTCTAACATAAAATAAAATTTAAAGGAGGAAACCACACTGAAATTATTGAGTCAGTGTTATTCTGAGATTTTTTTTTAAATCAGAAAAAAGTTTTAAAAATTATCTAATGGGGAATGAGGTACTGTCTTGTAACTGTTAGGAGGGAAGAACTTTCTTCCATGTATGCAAATGCAGATTACAGATTTTAAGACTGCATAGATTGGATTTGAAAATTATTCATTTCATTGTTTCCTCTATCTTCCTGTGGCAAAAGCATGTTCAAACTTGGAAGGGGGAGAGAAGGAAGAAAGGAAGGGAAAGCCGCTGAGGTATGCAGAAATCAGCAAGCAATTGTATAAAAACTTGTTAAAGATATTTGCAGTTATTTCTTGCTGATGATTATTGTGCAGAGAGAAGTAATTAGTCAGAAAATGTCCTCTATTCACAGGGCAAATACAATTACCAATAAATAAGTTGATTTCAAAACCTGGGTGTCCAAAAATATTCTGAACACTGCAAACCTAAAAATCATTAAAAACAATGCACTCCTGGCCAAAAAAACCCTAGCTAGTCCTCCTTTTTGAGCAGTAGTTATAATATTCAGAAAGCACATATTGCAACAGTATGATTTATAATACTGTAAAACAGTTGGAAGATTACTCAGAAAGATGTATCATCTTATTTTTCATGTAATTGTTCATTATTTTGAATAATATATTCAGTCATGCCAATCCATTGTGGTTTTATACATAAAACGGGGCACAGTATTTTGCTTTTTACAGGGTGAGGCATAACTCATGACATTTTCCATCTGCATATAAAAAGTTATGAATGTAGGCAGCTAATAAATTCATAAATATACTTTGCTGTACTTCCAAGAAACAGAACACTGTCATTTTTGCTGCTCTTAATGGCAAAATTTTTATTCACACAAATCCTGTCTGACATTAGTGTCTGTAATAGTGCTAGTGTTTTCAGGACTTTTACAGAACAAAGTATACACAAAGAACTTATATACAGAACTTTGTATACACAAAGTTCATAGTGAACAAAAAGCATGGGTGAGAGGCCCAACTGATAATTCTAAGTACATCTATTTTCAATGCTTGCAAACAGTAAGCCTGAAAAGTATCATAAAACCTCTTCAGTTAAAGGTGAATAATCTGTGGACAGATAATCAAAAGACTGTGCCATAAAATACAGGATGCCAACGGAAAGTGGCTTTACCAGCATTTGTCAGAGTTTTGAGTGTTGTCCACATTCTCGTTTTTTCTCCTGCTAGGTGAAGTCCCCAGCTACTCTGAAAAATAAAACTACCATAATATCACAAAAATAATGACCTGAGAATACCTGTAAAAAAAGGGGGAAAAAATGTATTGGCCTTTCAAAATCTGGACGTGGAAGTTTTCATCCCACGCAAGTGAGGAAAGACAGAAGTCATATAAATACACACGTTTGTCTTTAGGACCACCCAGAGATATACTGTGCAAAATATGTTTCTTGCAGGTATCCTCCATTCTTGTCTCTGAAGGCCGCTTTCCATGCTGGCCAAAACGGGCTGTGCTAGTGGAGCAAGAAGGTGGAGCTAAGTGGGAGTAAGAGTAACCTGAGAAGGCCTCCAGATAGCTTGACTTCAAGTGATACCGGTCCTGTGGATGCATTAACCAAGTCCTGGCTGATTCTGCACAGTACTGCAAGTAGCTTCCAACATTCCAACATTCACCCAAAAACTCCATTACCAGGCACATGGAGCTGACGGAGACCAACCGTGATCACTCAGGAGTGCACAATTTGGCCTTCCAGGTAAGCGTGGTTTCCGTTGCTTTCTGGGAAAGAGGAAGGAGTTAAAAACATTGAACAATGTTGAATTCAGACTGCGAACAAAGAAAAAGCATTTTCTGTGCTCTGCCTGCAGGTATTTTACAACATTCTAGGTGCCGATACCCTGCCAAAGTACACGGCTCTTGTGAAAAAAAAAAAGCTGAGCACAATTGACTTATTCAGGAGTATGCTTTACTCAGTGGTATACAACTAGCTTTGAAAAGTGTCCAGACTTGATAATATTTCATAGGCTGGTGGATCTCACAACTGGCTCCCATTTGCTGTATCAGTTGCTGTTTTTTCCTGAGGATAGGTCATTTACAGTTCTGTTGAAGAGAAGGTCAGCATTATGCAGCAGACACATAACTCATCACAGCAATGTATTTCAATAATATGAGAAAAATTATAAAAGTAATAAAGTAATCATAGTGGGGCATATCATTCTTCCATGCATGAAGTAAGCACAATTGTCTTCTACTCTCGAGACGTGCACGAACAGAAGGGGCCAACCCAGAAGGTTTTGCATTTTCTAGTGATATAAACAGCCATTTAAAAACGCAGATTTCATAAGCGGAAGCACAAACCACTACAAACACCACAAAAAAAAAAAAAAAGTATTTAGAAAAAAAAAAAAGTATTTAGTTATTGTTTCTTAGTGCCCACCATTCCTGTGCTTTCACTGGAATTAGAGCAGACACAAACAGAAACTTGCAAACCCGCAGCCGGGCTGGCTCACTGTACTTGTTGCTGAAAGTAGAATTAAGTCGGGAAGAGACTGTGGCTGTGAAATACTCTCAAGAGGGCCATATGAACAAAGCAGATCCTTGCTCTCCTTTGCAGTCTCCGAGCCTTACGCTCTCCCTGACCTCAGCTAGCAGGAAGTGGCTAGCTGATGTGGGTATCTGCCGACACTAATCCAAATAACACAGAAGGGTCTTTGTAGATGCTAAGCATGTGGACATAACATCACCGACATTCAACCACTCTGTATATTTATTCATTGCGCTATATGGACAGAGAAGCCCGTCAGGAAATATTTAAGGAATGTAGGTAAGAGAGTTAACTCTTAAAACATGATCGCCCTGTTGGTTAGGGCTTTCTCCTGAGTAATAAGAACACCCTCAACTCATCTGTGCTTCGGAGCAGATAGATAAGCAAATTGAACTTGAGTCTGTCAGTTCAAGTGAGCGCGATAAGTTGTTTTATCCTGTGTTTTCATGCAAAATATGTGCCTAAGCTAGTGCCATCCGCTTCCTAAATCTGTGCTTACAAACTCAAGAAGGAGAAGAGTCCCTAACTGGAAACACTCGGTATTGAACTCTCTTAAATGGCATAAGCTGAAAATCACCTTTTTTTCTCAGAGATCTGTGAAACACAGTGTAGTCACCCGAATTAACCCTCTGCCTTATGCAGCTAGCTTACCGGGCCATTTTTATTTACTTTTACACTGTCTTATCTCTGTTTCAATTTGTAAGTCACTCCCTAGAAAAAATAAGACACAGAAGGAAATAGGTAAAATTCTATATACAAACAAATCACAGTAAAAGCCACTGAAAAGTAAACAATCTCATAATTTCCCACTATTTCTTGTGTTTAAAGCTTTTCTTACACAAATGAACATTTTAATTCCTCCAAAATAAATGTGTCTTAATGTATTAAGCAATGAGTATCTTACCTAAACCACAAAATACAAAAATGTTCTGGAAAAGGTGTAATTTAAACAATTTATGTATCCATGTAGGCACCATTTTAAGTATCCATAGGTACCTTCAGATGCACCTGAACCACTTAATGATTAATGTACAACAGGATAAAGTAAGAGAGGGACAAAGTAAATCTGAATTAGGGAATTTGTAAGGTATCTAAGTTAGTAAAACAGCTCTCAGTGTAATACAGAGCAGCTCGAGCCTAACAAGTAATCAATGAAGGATCATATCAGATCTTTATTAAGTCAAGAATGAGAAGCATTGTGCTTTCTGTTGCAAAGGGGCACTAACAGGATGAAGTTGTAATAATATAGTCTGCTTTTTGATTTGTCACACAAATGGTCAAAGGGCGATAACTATGAGCTCTTCTCTAATTCTCAGTTGCTATGGATATGTAAACACACACCTCCATTTGTACTGTGGTAGGATTTTCACTGCATCACCATTTTCAATGGTAGTGTAGTACACCCTCATTCAACAAATGTTAACTTTCAGATGGGATATGCATCTGTGCAGCACAAAGTTATATTAATACCATTAATGCATTTTTAAAAATGCCTGGTTCTGCAAAATATCATCTACTTCTTTTGTACACTATGCAGTTTCCACTTGAGCATAGTGTTGAAATTGCAGGTCCTGCCTTGTGATAATACCAGTACCTGGGAGACCCAGAAGCAACTTTCCCCCTTATTAACAGCTCAAAATGGTCTCAAAAGACAACAGACGATAAACCCCAAACTTACACCTCAGCTGTTTGTCTCTTTATCTCTCTCATTTTGATATTAGGAGTATCTCAATTACCAACAGCCATTTGGGTGTAATACAGTGAGTGAGCTTTTTCTGTAGGTTTTAAGATACATAGCTTTCTTTACCCATACTGCCAGTCTTCCTTACCTTGCTTCTACCCTTCAGTAATAAAGTATTTAACTTAATAAAACCCAATGCAGTTGTTAAGACTTACATGCTAAAGTTACCTGCTTTGGATGCTGCCTCACAGGTAAAATCAACAGATTGCTGCACTGTTTATGAGACATTCAGACTGTTAATTTTTTTTCATCTCAAAAATGTCATGTAATTTAAGGAACTTAGATCATTATCCTCAATTCAGAAAATTTTTCCTCCTAAGTGTCTATGTACCAGTGTAACAGATTGTGTATCTATAGCTACAATAATATCATACAATAATGTGTGGAAATGCTACTGTGTCTCTTGCCCTCATGGTGGTTTAGTCAACCTCATACATGGCACTGGCTGGCTGGAGGACCACTACACTTGCCCCCAGTTTCCTGTTCAGAAACCCTGTATCACTAACAATCACCCTAAAACTGAGATTGGATTTTCTTAGCTTATCTTTAAAGCTCGTTTGTCTTTAGCCCTCGTTAAAGAGGCAAAATTATTATTTGATCAGTTCTGATGACTCAGATCTCTGATAACATTAAACATCAAGTCACACTTACTCCATAAGGAATGATAAAAGCTGCATCTTAAAAAGGAACAGTAGGTGGGATGAATAAACTGCCCTACAGTTAAAAGCAACACAGAGGCAAACATAAATACAGTGCAAAGGGAAGATAACAGCTAATAAGTACTTATTGTTCACTGGCCTCCTACTCCTAGCATTATGATGCATTAATCAACCCGTACCTGTTTCTGTAGCAGGGCACAGCATGGTCTTAAGAAGTTGACTTGAGGAAGGATCCCCTTTAAAATTATGACCTTTGCTCACAGTGCATAGAACATTTGTATTGCCATATTGCATGCATCCATTTCATTCAAACAAGGATAAAACATATAATAAAAAATGCAATTTCTGTTTAATGTCATTTTCACAGCTTCCTAGATACTCTTGTCTGGTTGGTTAATTAAGACTATAGATCTTATTAAGAATTTATATTTCATGAGCATCACTGTTATGTTTACCCTTGGAGATGAAGGTGGTATTTCACTGCATTATTTAACCAGATCCAGACAGAAAATTATGTAATCCTGCTCCATGTTTTCAAAACTTGCTTTTCAAAGCCATACTTTTTTTTTTTTTTTTTTTTTTTTTTTTGCCATTAAAAACCCCTACATTTCAGGATAATAGCTAACTATCCTATCCTATAAACCTAAATTTTTTAAGGAAAACAACAATGTACTCAGAGGTGGACAGTCTTATTTATAGTCCTTTCCAAAACAGTCCACAAAGATGTAGCCTGCTAAATTTATATCTAGCAGAACTTTCTTCTTATCTGTTGTTTATACAACCAATTTGCTGTAGTTTAGTGCATGGATAATGAACATTCATCCTTCCTGCCTTGTAGACTGAGTTTTATAATTTGACAGGTATTTATGAGTGCTGTAATTATTAATTTAAATAAATTCTTCCTCAAAATTTAAAATGCATTTATACTCCAGAATCATGGCACTAGCTAACAAAAGATAGTGCATGAGGAAAAACCTACATGCATGGTGTTCAGGGTCACTGAATATTTAAGAAAAGCAAGTTTTGAACTGTAAACTAGATGACTTCACTTCTACTGGGCAAATACAATTAAAAATCTTATGAGATGCAACAAAATCCGACATTATAACTTGAACTGTTTGCTTTTGAAGCATCTGTTTTCCACTAAGTTTCTTGAGTATCCTTATTCTAATCTCCAACACAATGTAAAGGACCCACCCTTAAACCAAAAACAGTTTAAGCAGCTGCCTTCATGCAATGTTGGCCAGCCTATTTTCCTCCCTAACCAGCATGAGCAGTAACACCATCTACTCCAGAGTGTCTGCTATTATTAAAAACACAATAGAAATTATTAGCCCTTTGCGAAATCCATCCTCCTTCAAAATCAAGGAGGAGATGGCAGGGAACATCAGTGAATGTAGTCCTGCAACACTTCTGGGTGAATAACAGCTTGTCAAGAGGGAACTAAACAAATATTGAAAGAGCATACACAGTTGGGATAGCTATGTCCTTGTCATTTAATCAAGTCTTTACAAGAGGGAAATTCCAAGCCCTTAAAGTAAAGCAGTTTGTGAAAGCAGAAACACTGCTTCAAAACACTTTTCATATTACAAACATTCAAAATAGATGGACCAATTCTGTAATCCTTTAACTACGCACTAAAGCGAAGAGAATTTTCCCATCAAAGCTTCTCTGTGAACTTCCTGCTCTCTCATGTCACCTGGAGGTCGAGCAGGTTTAGAAGTGACTTTACATGGTGCTGTACTGGCCTGTGCTTATAACAGGATTGTGCTATCTGTAGTTCCTATGGCTTGAACAGCCATTTTCTCTTGCACTATTTTGTTCTCCAGACATTTACAGGGAGCTTGAAAAGGATACTGAGTAAATGAGGTAGAAGTTTTCTGCCTGTGCTGAGTTGCTTACATATAGCAATCAGCAACAGTAGGTGATAAACACAGACTAACATTTTGTTGAGGAGTTCCTTCAGCACCTCAGACACTAAGTAAGCAGAAAAAGGGAGCAGGCAGTTTTATTTGTCACTTGAATATTTCTGTTCTTATTAGAAATTAAAAACAGATTTTTTTTTCTTCGAGCAGTAGGGTTAAATAACCCAAACTGTTTTTGTTTGTTTTCACCAAACAAAACAAACAAAAAAAATCTATAAGGGGAGAATGAAGACACAGTTCTCAAAAAATCAGCTGTGAAATAAGAAAATTACTCAGCTTTATAGCACTCATTCAAAGACTGTTCTTGTCAACAGAAATCTTACTAAAGTAAATGTCTTATCAATAGTAATTAACCAGTTTCTACTGAATCAGTAATAATCCAGAAATGTGATATGATCAGTTGAAATAGCAACATTTTAAATTCACAGAGAAGGACACCAATCTATCCATCTGCAGCGTGGGCTACTGAATTCCAGCAACTGTGTGATGTTCTTACTGGTTTTTTTTACATTACTCATACATTCATATACTTTAATTATTCTATAAATGAAACTTCTTATGTAATTATTGCACTTGAGCAGTGGGTTCGCCAAAGTGACTTCTAGAGGTGTCTTCCAACATAGATTATTCTTTTCTTGTGTATTTCATGAACAGCAACTTGCATGCTTATTGTTTTTCACACATTTACTGAAAAAAGTTCTAAGAAATCTCTGCTTTTTCTTCCTCAGCAGCAAGTATACAAATCTTCAAAGACACCATTCTCAGGAATGTGTGTGTGTGTGTGTATGTGAATTACAGAAGTATAGCGCTTTGACTTTGATATGCTGTCCTGTGTAGTATTTTTAATATATCTCAATGCTACAGTTAATCTCTGCTTCTTGTGATTTTTTTTTTTAATTGTATGGAGTGTTCAGTAGCTGTGTTTGTTGCTGGCTGCAGGGGCAGCTACAGCAAACCCCTGTGATGGTATGGTTAGAAGGCAAAGAAGTGATAAGTGTTTCTGAAACAGAAATACCTCTCTTAAGGGAAGGAAAAGATATACTTCACCCAGAAGTGAAGTGAGGAAATTGAGTATTAAGGCCACAGCACTTGAATAAACAGCCTCTTGTGACTCCTCTTTTCCCCGAGACACAAAAAGTTACAAAACCACTTTGACTGAAACTGATTTTTTGTGAACTTTAGAGGCAAAGTATTTTTAAGGAAAAATGTTACTGAGCATTGTTCTAGTTGCTTCTAAGGCCATGTTTCTGCTAAAAGGCAATATTCAATTTATTTCTAGTAGTACTGCTTATTCCTGTCTTTAGAAATTTTTATTAATTTACTATGATCCAGGTTATTTTGTATTGTTCATGTGCAAGTGACTGTTTTCATTGTAAATACTAATTTACAGAGTCTATTACCATGTAAATAATGAGATACTTCATGCAGTAAAACCCAGTGAAATTACCGTAGTGTAACTGCTGCCATAAGAAACCACTGAAATACAAAACATTCACAACAACTGCAGATGTAAGTTATCTGAAATTTTGTTTAGGCAGCTTTCTTACAAAATCAAGAACTAGATGTTCTAGGTCTGTTAAAAAGAGATAACTTATCCTTCAAAATGTTAAGGAACAAGAAAATTGAGATTCAGGATTTATTTTAAAAAAATTAGAAATAATTGGGCTGGTAATGTCAGTCTTCATCTTTCTGATAAAAAGTATACCTCAGAGGATTAATGTGGTAAAGCTAACTCCTTTCTTTAAAGATACCCAGAGTGTTTTATTCTAAGAGCAATACAAGTACATGTTCACATTTACTCCATATGTATAAGGAGCATAAATTCTGGAGCCAAGGTACGAACAGTTGGGGAAGGCCCTAAATAGTTCATTTTGCCCTTGGTGAGAAGGCCTGCATTTTTATAAACTTGTTGAACCAGTCCTGAGACAATGAACAGCACAATTCACCCTGGGAAACATGTGAGTTTAGTCAAGAAAACAGTAGATTCACATTAATTGAGCACCATTCATGACCCAGGCATCTTTGTGTACTAGTGCAGGGACTCAGCCAAGATTTGCACACCAAGTTTGGGGCTCCCTTTTGTCGTAAAGTTACACAGAGAATTGTAGAATCATTTAGATACTTAAAGACCTGTAAGATCACTGAGTCCTACCATTGTCCTACCATAGCACCACCATGGCCCCAAAGTGCCACATCTACAGGTTTTTGGGACACTTCAGGCATGGTGAATCTGTCACTTCCCCAGGCAGCTTGTTGCAATGCCTGACCACCCTTTCAGCAAATAAATTTTTCCCAATATCTAAATAATAATATTTTTTTCAAATAATCTAAACCTCTCATGGTGCAACTTGACCCCATTTCCTGTCACCCATTCACTTGCTTCCATGGTAGCCCAGGCATCAGATTATAAATCAGTTCTTACTATACACAAGAAAGGCTTTCAGCTTCTGATTTGAACCAATATAATTTCTGGTTCTAGAATGACAGTGATGATTGTGTGGATGATACAAATCTGAAAGGCCTTGGAGACAATTCGCAGAGAATCAAGAATTCACAAAATAAGGAAACAGTGCATATTAATCAGGTATGTTTTTTATTTTTTTTCTTTCTTCCAAATAACCTTATGAAAGTTAGTAAACCCCAAAGTTAATGTCAACAATGTATTAGTAGATCCAAGACAGATATTCTAACAAAATCTGAATATAATTTAAAATGTATAAATGGACAGGGAAGTATGTTCTATTCTCAAAAAATACATTAAAGAAAAAAAAAATTACATGTGTAGGGTTCAGATAAAATGTATTCCAATGTCATAATGTCTTCATACAAGATACAGAAGAGGCATCAGAAATGGTAATCAGAGGGAAGACTGGACAAGGAGTTGCCCTAAAAACATTTTCTCATAAGTGAAAAAGAGAATCTGTAATCATTGGTATTAGAGATACAATCTTCAGTCAGACACAAAGAAAAAATCTACAGGTATTTTACCATTGTTAGATGTTAATATTTTCACATCCTCACTCCAGAAATAGCTTGCTACTCTAAAAATTCTATTCTGTTGAAATCATATCTACTTGCCAAGTTTGGTAATGGTACTCAAAGCAGCATATAAGAAATACTTGATGCAGTGGGTACTCATTTCTATCTTCTACTGTTTTCTTGAATATGATCAGAGGCAACAAAGACATGGTGCAAAGTAATGTCTTTGCTCTCAGAGTTGATTTAATTACAGATATACAGTGATGGAAAGGATCACTTAGAATGTTCTGATAAGCACTCCTGGGAACTAGATTGGAATCTGAGATCCTAGGAGAGAGAGGTGGTAGATGGTGTCTATACCTTCATCTTCAAAAAACCTGGCAAAAAGAAAATTGTTAAAACAGAAAAAAAAACTCAAAAAGGATTTTCAGAACTCATTGAAACTGTAGAAAATTGCAGAAAAGTACTGACATCTATGAAAGTTTTATTTTTATCAGAGAAACCAATTTCCCCACTGAAAAAGTTCATCTGAAAACATTCTGCCACTATTTGGTGCAAGAGTATCAGAGATGTGTATATTTGCACCAACAATTTCTCTGGCACACTGTGACAAAGGCATAAGTATTTATTTTGAGGATCTTTACAGTATGGACTTAGCAGTGTCTCCCTTTGCTGGCAAAAGTCCACATGCTCCACAAAACCCTTAGGTAACTCTCAGCAAGGGTCAACACTTCCCATGAACCAAACCTGTTATCATGTTTGGCCATGAAAAAAAATAAAAGGGGTTTGCATCCATTCTCCAATTTCCTTTTGTATCTACATGCTTTCACACAAAGTTGTCTTTGATTTCAGATTTTTTCACATTTCAATGTCATTGTAGGAAAGCATTTGTGACAATAAAAGAATGATATAGTAATATTCTAAGCATATTAAATACATTGTGAAAAATGTGAAAATATGTAGATTTATGCTTTTGTAATTGAAATACTAAAAAGAAAAAAAATAGCTTATATTCTCAAGACAAACCACATACTTCACAAATTCAGAGGGCCAGCGTTCAGGCTGTGGGTGATCTAGGCAGAGAGAGTATGTTGTGGCATGGGGCAAAGAGATAGGAGAGCATGACCTGGCCTAGGCAGTGCATGAAGTGGTGGCAGTGGGAGTGATGGTGAGGATGAAAGCAATATCTGTAGGACATGAGCTTCAGGCTGTGACCAGGAGAGTTGACACAGTGCCAAAGGGAGTGTAGCTGCCTGCAAATGTGAAAGCATGGCACTTCCACCTGGAGGGCTGGGGCTCTCCTGAATTTATAATGTAGGTTAAAAAATCAGTGAGAAGCACTGGTATGCAATATATTCCAAATTTAGGCTCAGGAATAAATGATATTTATATATCATTTATGACCACTCAGTGTCCCTCAGATAAGAAGCCTACCTTGTACAGCCATTGAGAAGAGTACTGCCAGTTACCAAAAGTAATAGTAACTTAGTAGGCATTTTTCAGGTTTGCTTTATTTCACAATCAAGATCAAAGAGGCAAAGAAGTTGAGTTTACTGAAGATGCAGTCATATATTGCAGTACAGCTCCATAGAGCTGCACAGCACCCTGCTCCAAAAACTGCAGCCAAGAGGACCAACACACTCCTGCTGGTTTTATGCTGAGCTTTCACTAGGAGAGTAAACAGCAGCTTCCATGTATATACTCCTCTGGTCTCACCATTTGTTAGTTTTGCCTTTGAAATCATTAAGGCCTGAAGATACTTGACAGGCTGAGAGAAATGTGGCTGGTCAGCTGGGAGAAGAGAAGCTCCAGGATCCCACTGTGGTCTTTCAGCACTTAAAGGGGGCTTACAAAAAAAATAAGGAAGGGGAAGTTTTTATAGGGGCACGTAGTCATAGGATATGGGGGACTGGATTTAAATGGGAAAAGGGTAGGTCTAGATCAGATATCAGGAAAAAAATTTTTATTGTGAGGATGATGAGACCTTGGAAAAATTTGCCCAGAGAAGTTGTGGATGCCCCTGAGGGTCTTCAAAGTCAAACTGGATGAGGCTTTGAGAAACCTGGTATAGTATGGGGTGTCCCTGCCCATGGCAGGGGGCTGGAACTCTGATCTTTAATGATCTTTAAAGTCCCTTCTAACTCAGGCCATTCCATGACTCTGTGGTTCAAGTCTCTCCCTGGCAACTAACTGAGAGCTTTCCAAGGCTTCCAGCAGCACCTGCAGCAGGTCAGGCAGACAGAATGCAGGGGCCAGGACAAGGTCTGTGATGGGCCTTGCTTTCCACAGCAGACTGGAGAATTGACTTACCATAAATAAAAGTGACAGAATGACAAAAGGTAAACTCACCTGTAGATTGTCACTGCTCCAAAAGTGGCTGAGTACTGTGGGCCACTCTTGTGAAGAGGGTAGGACATGCCACCATGCCACCGGGCCAGGCCAAGACTGTCTGTCATCGCCCTGGTCATGGCCAGACGCTCCAGGGCAATCAGCCGGACATGGTGCTCAAAGGGAGAGGCACGAGTGCCACAGGCAGATATGCTGCTGTCTTTGAAAACAATGGTCGCCTGCACTGGGCCCTGGCCATTCTGCAGGCCTCCACCATGAGCATGGAGGTAAGTAGCCATGGGACAAGCTCCTTCCCTGTGCCCCACCGGAGTGGGATGGGGGAAGAGGTGCAGCGTGGGCATGACAGCCCCCACGGGTGTGCTGACCAGCTTTGAGGGGCTGTGCCCTTCCTGGCCACCTCAAGGCAGTCCTTACACACGGTGCAAGGCAGCCTGTAGTTGTACAAAAGCTTTAACAGTGCCATGCTTATGTGGACTCAGGCAACAATTTTTCTTAAGAATAAAATTGTTGGCTTAGTTAAATTTTTAAAACACTAAGCCTCTCCCAGTTTAGCCAGTCTCCATATACAAAAGTTCCATCATATCATCATATTAAAGTTCTGCAAAGAGACAAGCAACAAAATGAGTAATGCTGGTATTTCTCCCCCCTACCCCCCCCCCCCCACTTTATTTCCCTGTTGAAAATGGTGTGAATGGCTTGGAAAACTCCTCAGCTGGTCTAAACACTGATCACAGATTTGGTGGCAGATGGGAGAGTTGGAGCCATGAATGCAGTGCAGACAGGAAATTCTAGAGACTGCTTCAGCCAGCTGCCAGTGGAGATGTTTTTTTGCACCTTACCTAAGGAACGTAAACTCCTCTGACAACCTCGGCACTGATCTGCTTTCCAGGGGGATGAATACATCAATATTGAGAGTGATCTGCATGAAAACAAACGTGCCTCCGTAGATGATGAGCAACCACGCTTGAAAGGGTAATGTGTTTTCTGCATGAGTAAGTCTTCCACTCCATCCTGGCCTAAGAAAAAGCTGCCAGTGTTTATGCTTCTGGAGTGACAGCTCTAAATTTCACTGCCAACCCCTATGCTACACAGACCTTTGTATTGCTTAGCAATTTTTGTAATACAGAAACACAACTTGTTTAAAAAATGACATCTGTGATTGTGGAACTATCCTTTTAAAGCCTTGCAAATTAAAGGAGCAATTTTTTTTCTGGTACAATAACTTATTTTCCAGTATTTCTAGAGCAGTGTTTTTTACACAGAAGTCTTAAAGAGTAGTCTCTTTTGGAAGTTGAAGATTCACTAGTGTCTTTTAGTTTGCATAGCCATTTGCTCCAGCACAAAGTAAGAACAGAATAGCTGTGAAAAAAAGCCATTTTGATGGAACAAAAGTTTTACTTTGTGTTTGCTTTACTTCCAAGTGATCACAGAGTGAAAACACACATCCACATCTTATTTGAGGATTAGGTATTTTTTGTGAAAACTACAAACCCTGTTTAAGGCAATAAAAAAGTTAAGACACAATACTTAAAATCATACTAAGTGTTCATATGTGTCACTGATTTCTTTCAACAGATAGTACTGAATAGCCTGTAGTCTGAGAAAGCCCTTTTGAAAGATCAGCCAGTTGATAACACAGATTCACTGCAAGTGTAAGGTTTTAACATTCCCTTCTTAAGTACATGCACAAATGAGAATTATTTCTGAGTTACAAAATGCAAGCAAAAATAGTTTTGACATATATAAATATTTTACATTAATGTGCTTAAGTGAGATCTGTTTTTTCAACATCTTCAGTTATATTTCAAGCCTATAGGATCAGCTTTTAGAAAATAATGTTTCCTTATTAAATTAACCATATTTCATAAGAAACATGTTTTTTTCTGCCACCTTTCAGAACAGAGCTACATATTTATGACCTATGTACTTAAATATTTAAGATATTCTGGTACCAAAGTCATAATAGCCTAAATTAATAAAATAAAAAGGAGAGATGTTAAATAAAAGAAATTACAATTTTAATCTGAAAGTAAAAATTTTAAATCCCAAAGGGCTCATAAGTAGCAGTAACAGTATTTTTTCCTTTTCTTGGGTGAACCATAAATTTGATAAAGTAACTGCCTTTTCCATCTATTTGTCTCTCATTTCTCCTTTTGTCTTTTCCTTTTGTATCTGATCTTTCTGCTGAGAATGGTAGATAACCTAATGTTCTTACAAATTAGAAAAAAAAAAAAAGGTGCTATGATTTGTGAAGCAACAGGAATTCCAAGAACTGAAACTGAAGTATCAAAAGCAATCAAGATTTCTCCAAGAACCTATTACTCTTTGTACTTGTGAATGAATGTGTTCCTGCTCTGTTCTTCCGTGTGCTGATATAATTTAAATTAGTATTTCTTGTTTCTCTCAAATTTATTTTAAATTAATTGATTTTTTTGAATGCAAAAAAGAAGAGCATGCTGGATTTCAGCGTGCATCTAACTCCAGCTGCATTTAGTTTCCAAACAAGTACAGTCTGGATAATTAGCATCTCTAAATATAACATTGCCTTTATGGACTGGGAATGCAGGAGACTGCTTCAGAGATGTGCCTCTCTAAAGCAGAGCCTCTGAGATGACAGAGACATAGCTGTAATTTTTTTCCAGCTTGCATTATATGAAGGTGTTTTTTTAGCCACTGCTTCTGTAATTGATATATGTCCACATTATCAGCATATTTAACATTGGAAATCTCTGTTGAATTAAATCCCTTAACTGCTATTTCCCTAAATTTCAACCTCCCTTATGAAATCATGTTGTTACCTTTCATGAGGAAAACAAAGAAAGTGAAATATCTTATAATTGGAAAAACTGATACTACAGCATGACATTCAAATATAACAAACCATTTTAACTTCTAAGAGGTGATGAGATGAAAAGTTAGTGTAATAACAACCAAATTTTAAAAAGTCCAGAAACCTCTATGCTCACTGTAATAAGGTTTTAGATTGGTATTGGTTATTTTGCACACATAGATGCAGCCTTAGGCCTTCACAATTACAACAATACTACTATTCCAAATAGTAATGCTGGGCTGCCTGTATTAACAGACTTTGTGGGTCTAGTAATGGACACTGAATCTTTTAACTACCTACTCAGTTTGCACTAACCCTGTTAACAAATCTCTTCACAGAAGAGCTGTACTTCAGAGGGTAGCAGAACTGGCCTGCTGACTTTGGCCCATTATGTAGATGACAGATTGTCCCATTAGATATCTGCCATATTTTCTTTTTCACCTATCCAACATCAACCCAAAGAAGTCCCTCTCAAAAAGCACTTTATATTTGGCATTTTGAGATCCAAATGTAATCCTCTCCAAGTTTAGTGAACTTCAGTGGAGAAATTTTAATCAATTTAACACAATTTTCTTCTGCAAAAGCTTACGTTTCTATTCTTTGTTAACCCTTTTTTCCTAGGCATTTAGAAAAAAGGTATGATGAAGTCTGTGAATTTTGCAAGAAACATAAAACCAGAATTCATTATGTGGTCTATGGAATTTTAATAACAGGTACAGTATATTACACCCAGGATTGCTGAAGCCTTATTTATTTACCTGTATGAGATTATAGGCTACGCTGTCTTTGTCTGGCATAAAAACTCCTGACTCTCTTTAACAATATATTTCAAAGTAGTTAAGAATTTAGTGCCAGAGAAAATTCCAGATTGCAAAACTTCCACTCATTCCCAAACATAATAAAAGCACAAATCTTGCTAAACTGCTTCTCCAGCATGTTTGAAGTCTGACTAGCAATTACACTAGCGATAACAGCATAGTTCAGACTTTGTGTCTACTCCATTACCAGCTGACTCCAAAACTGCAGTTTCAGTAACTTGTCCAAGACCATGAAATCACTTTAAAAAGTGTCAGGCACCAAATAGGACTGAACTCAAGTCATCAGGCTGGAAATGAAAGTTTTCTTTGCTGACCCATATCACTCAATATTCACTGCAAATTTTTTTCTGAAGTAAATGTACTTATGACAGTATGCACTGCAAAATCATTCAGACATTCTTCTTTCTCCCTTTCCTAATTAGCCAGTAGGTTGGTTTGTTTCCTTCTACTTCACCAAGTTTGTTTTTGAGATATTCCTACTTGAACACTGGGAACACAGAGACTTGAAATATATCTATGAGACAGTACACCAGGAGGTGGTTATAAAAGTGTTGCTTACATGCTGAGTATCCTGCCCTCATAACTCGTCTTGCTTTATCATAGTACAGACATATTCTAGCTCAAGAACATGAGTGAATTCTAAGAATATGTCAGGATTTCATACATTAATTCCATAAAAACCAGCTTGCATTATAAAAATCAGTAGTCCTTTTTTTTGTCACAGACAAAATCCAATAATTCTTTACAAAAACTGATTTTTTTGGCCAGCATTTATCTGCAGTGAACCTGTCAAATAAATAATTTCATAGCTACTTTATGAAATAAATTAATTTTAAGCTTCACAATTACTTGAGGTCATCAAAACAGTCAATTGACATATAAGAGTTTGTTTCTAGTTTTATTGGATAAACTCATCCTCTTGAAAAAAGGAGCATGACTCATGCTCTTAATTCATACCTTTTACACAGGAAAAAGAAGTTCTTGTAGATGGGTTTAATTTTTCTGAGTGATTAGCATGTTTCATATGAACTTACCTTGGCAAAAGCATATAATCTGCTCTGACAGATTTAATATCAATAAGCATATCATAAGTAACAAAACTATCCAAAAAAGCAAGATTTTTCTGTATTTAGGCTGAGAGTCAGAAAAGTACTGAAAAGATAAACACAGGCCTGACTTTGATCACCTATTATAAATTTAAAATTTGATCCTGTTTTTAAAAAGACCAACCTAACTGACATGTATATTCTTATTTCTGTGACAGCATACTTGGCAGTAGTCATTGCAGCCTGCAGTTTGAATTTTCAGAGAGCTTTGCCACTCTTTGTCATCACTGTCCTAGCCATCTTCTTAAACTGCTGGGATTTTTTAATAGCTAAGTATGAAGACAGAATTGCTGTATTCTTTTCCCCTGGAGACCGATATCTGAAAAAACAGTGGTTTTGGCTGAAATGGTAAATATTAATTACTTTCTATTTATGTTGAAGGACAATGCATAAGTCAAGTTACCCCTATGATTTTATTTCAGTTTACCTCCCCATAAGAACAGGGAGATGGGTCAATCACATGTATCTCAATAAAATCACAGAATAATTCAGTCTTTACCAGGAAATATCAGAAACACATTCAGGATTTCAATGCAGTAGCTAGGGATCAAAACTCTTGGCAAAAAGCATAGAAAAACACCACAAATTGAGGTAGGAAAAGTTTGCGGTTTAAAGAGAATATGTTCACAAAAGTTTATGTGTGTTGCAGCCTTTTGTATTCATTTTGAAAACCAGAAAGCTCTTTACTATTCACAAAGCTGTTAGGTCATAAGAACCTTAACTCTAACATTTGCAAACTGCTAAAGTATATTATCTAGACACTTTTTCCACAATCCCCCTGGCAATTTTTACTTGACCTTCAGGAATCAAAACATGCCAGCCAGATTTTATGTCATAATAAGGTTGTATAACCTTAATTTGGGATTAGGAGACATTTATCTGGTAGATAAATAGTAGATAATTAGACACTGTCAGACACTTATTTCAAGTATTCCTGAGCAGTGATTAGGGATCTTGAAGTTATCCCTGGTAAAATGAGGAGAAAAAAGAGTCTTGTAGACCAAAGAAAAAACAAATGAAATATAATTAAAAAGGAAGACGAAATCTGTTTCAGCTCGGTCACCTACTAGCTGAGAGAGAAAGAATTTCAAGGAGTTTGGGATAATGTCCCATATTATTCTTAAGATTTAGAAGTGGCTTTACAAAGAGAGGTGTTAAAAAGATTGTGGTCCTTCTGCTCGGGAGCCACATTAGAGAGCAGACACAGAAGCATTTCCATTAGATGATCTGGCTGGCAGCATCTCTGGGAGAAGGAGCAAAAGGAACAGGAGAGCCCTGATGAGCAGATGGAACAAGTCGGGGGCAGTAAGTGCTATATTCCCTGGGCTGCAATCCTTAAATTGTACGTATCACAGATTAGGTGCTTAACTGTTTTCTTCCAAGAGACAGAAATCTCTCAGGTGTTAAAAGGGTTACTCAGCATTGCAATGGCCTAGCCATTTTGTAGAGTTTGCCTGCAACGTTTTTAATCCCCATCTAAAGAGTATCTAGGTGCCACTGAAATCAGTAAAACCTTACTGTTAGACAGAACTAGCATTAAAGACTTGGGACAGTGTTTGTTTTCTCTCTGTATATGGGGTGATATATTTTGTTGCCTTCCAGGCTGTTGTTACAATAATTACCTTCAATAAATGAGCTTAACATGGTTCTGATAGTGGGGACCATAGAAACACTGAAACACAGATAAACATGTCATTGTTTCTGAGATAGCTGAACAGACTACAAATGGTTACAAAGAAATTAGCTGTTTATAAGCTGCTCCTTAGAAGAGAGTGCTTCATAGGCCCACCAGCTAAACAGCACAGTGCAAGTCATAAATACCACAGCCGGAGGGATGAAGTGAGAAGGGAAGATTCCACATTTCATTTAATAGAAATACCACCCAGACAAGAGTCACTCATGCTTTTTTTGGGTTTCCTCCCATACACTGGCTTGGAGGACATTTCTTCTAGATGCCACCAAGTGGTGTTACCAGGGGTGCATCAGCAAAAGTAGGTTCCTGCTTGTGTAGAGCTACAGGTTTCAGTACAATTCATTGTACAAAGAGTGTATTCACAAACAGAGATGTAAATGTTTTAGGTATGGGAAGGGAAAGGAATATCCCAAACATCTTTTTCAGGATATTGTGATTGCTTTTTATTTCCTAGGGTGTTGTGTGCAGCTCTTATTATAATGATCATCTGCTGGCTCATCTTTGACGCAACAAAACGAGGATCCCGTCAGCTAATCTCTTTTGGTGGGCTTGTGATGTATGTTGTCCTGATGCTTCTCTTTTCCAAATATCCAACCCAAGTGAGTATTTATTCCATAATGCACCTTTTGGGACTTTTTAAATTCTGTGTCTGAAAAGTTATTCCCCTTCCCTAGCACCAAGTCTAGTAAGAGTATCAAAATGTGGGAAAGTAAGAATATTTATAGCCTTGCCTGAGACCAAGCACTGTATTTAATTTCTGAGGAAAGTAATTTTGCTTTTGGGGACCGCGTATGGGGCTGTACCAACACCTGTCTCTCACCATCTGGGAAGCTGCTGCCTACCTTCTGTTCCAGCCCTGATACAGTTCAAGCTGACATAGGCCTTCTCCATGCTTTCACCCACAGGACCCTCACCACAGTTCTCAGCACATCACAGTCAATTATTTGAGGACATTGTCATCACATCAGTACAAATTGCCTGGAACCAGAGATATGATAGACTTGTGTAACTCTTAACCCCTCACAAGTTTGTTTTCCACTGCAAATTCAGCAGCTGGGGCTGAGCTGATGTCCTCACTTTTTGTTCACCCACTCCCATAGGTTCACAAATGCCATTTATTTTAATTTTCCATCAGAAATGTCCACTCTGTTTTGCTGTGGTATTACTAAGGGCTTCGTTCAGCCACCACAATTACCACTTCAGCTTTTATACCTGTTTGCATGCCTCATATACCTCTGCATTTTCTCATTAATCATACATCCATTGTCCAGGTCACCAAGTTTTCCTAATACTTTTCATGACTTCCATCAGTGCTGAGACTTTCTCAACAGGTGAAATCCTGTCAGCAAGGGCTGATGAACTTGCCCTATCCTTTGCAACTGCTGCTGTCTCCATCTGAGGTGAAAACTCATACTCCAAATGTTTTATGCTCACCCATGAGCCCTCATCACACCTAATTGGTTTGTGTTATTCAAATATGATCTGATTAAATTAGAGAATGCCATCTCATCTCTTTGTTTTCTAAGTGATTTGATTCAATTTTCACAAAACAAAGATGCTTTCTGAGGCAGCAGAACAGGAATCGTCAGTGTAGTGAAGAGAAACTCATCATAGGTAGCCACAGTTTCTCCTACAACTGCCTTTATATGATGAATAACAATATAAAACTGAGCGGTTCTCAAAAGTCTTTAAAGCTAGGGGACAGAAACAGGGTTGAAATTACCCAAGGACAAACACTCCTTATGCTCTGTCCAGGTTTGTGAAGATCCAAGTCCCCTAAAACCCATTTTGGCAGCTGCTCCCATTCTGCAGTGTAGTCAGACTATCTCTTTACATTATTTAAAAAAGCATCCAAAGTAAACTATTATTGATTTAAATAATAAGCAGCTTCTTTATTTTTCTGTCTATCAAGGTTGCTTGGAGACCAGTATTTTCAGGAATAGGAATGCAGTTTATTCTTGGGATTCTTATTCTGAGGACCAAAGTGGGTTTTGATGTATTTAACTGGCTAGGCATTCAGATCCAGGTAAGCTATTGAGCAAAATCCTTACTTGTTTAATATAATTTTCTGTCTTGAGAGTCTTACATTATACAAACAGGCTGTTCAAGGGTCCATTTGTCCCTTGATTTTTTCTTCTCTTGAGAAAAACTGGATTCTCAGAAAGGTAATCGACTTCTCTCTTTGTTGTTGTTGTTGTTGTTGTTGGTTGTTTTTTGTTGTTGTTTAGTTAATACAATGGCCAGAGTAATACCATTTGTTAATGGCTTTACCATCATTGGGCTGAAGTTATAAATTGGCACTCTTGACACATAATTAATGTTGTGTCACGGCACTCATAGGCGCTCTTAGAAATGGCTTAACTCCAAATCATCCTTGCAATAAACACAATATGCTAAAAAACCTTGGGATTTAGGGCACAGCCTTAATTATCTTCAGAGCAGCAACATTCCTGGTGTCAGCAACATTTCATCATCCTGATGACATACAAGAAAATTAATTCAGCTACATACAGGAGGCAAAATCCAGATCTGCATGCTGGAAGGGATCTCTAGGAAGTGGATGGGATCTATCCACAGGTATCCCTGCAGACACAAAGTTTTTTTAAGAAGTTGGTCACTGTAAAGTAATGAATAAGCAATATCCAAAATATACTTTAGAGAGTACCCACTGAAGGACATTCAGACTTTTCACCTCAGGGATACTATTGTCACAGCTGTTCTTCACAGGTAAGGACTTGTAAAACCAGGCAGAGCAGAATGTACTGTCCCTGTGCAGAAGCAAAGGTACAGATCTGATGTCTGTCTAATGTGCAGGCAGTGGGAGTCATCTGGGTTTTGTCATCAGGTTCTCAGTCTCTGAGTGAAGCAGGTATGGTGCCCCCTTTTGCTAGCTACATATTTTCAAGTCTTACAGTCTATCCTGTCAGAACTAATTACTGTAGCTATTATAAACTGCATTTTAACTCTATTTTAAACTGTAGCAGTAATGCATATATTTGCATCAGAAGTATAAAAATGCACTGGATGAAAATTTAAAAGTAGAAGATTCCCTCAGGCTAGCTCTTTCATAACTCATTACTTCAGCTGTCAAATCTCCATTTTAAACTGTATAATTCATTCAACTTGTTTGCATCAGATGGAGCATAGAAGTGCACCACGGCACTGAGATTAAAAAGTAAATGTTTTTTTCAGTGTAGCTTATGGCCTCTATTGTGTCTGGTACTCAACAGAACACAGGAGATACTCTCAGTTCAGCCAAATACAGTCAGCAAGGCTTGGACCCCTACAAATCAGAGCCCAAGCTTCTTGGAGCTCACCATATTTCTGCAAGACAACTACAACTAGCAGTATTTTGTTGGGTTTTGGCAGGTACCCAGAGCTTATGGCAAATTTACTTTGTTTTCTGTCCCCAGACTTTTCTGGAGTACTCTGATGCAGGTGCCAAGTTTGTGTTTGGTGACAAATACACAGATCATTTCTTTGCTTTTAAGGTAAGATGGTTGTTGTACACTATATGTGGCAGATAAACAATGGTAATTAGAACAGTATGGCTGGGAAATAAATTGTGTAGCTTGTGATACCTGTGTAGTCACCAGAGAAATCTACAGGTAAACTATTCCTTATTATGTGATATTCTCAATAGAAAAATTGGGAACACTTTCATTCACTGCCAAACACTGAGTTAGATTGCACTTATTTAGTCTAATTATAACAACATATATTGCATGTAGACAGAATTTTGGAATATTTTTCTGCAAGGAATAGATTAAAAGGCCACTGACAGAAATATTACTACCTTCTGTCTTCCCCACCTTTCCATGACTAAAAGTGCTCTGCCATCCTATGCTGTTGTGCCCTTAAGTGCTATACAGATCACTGCTTCACAGACTTTCCCCCTGAAGAAGTGGGGAGCCTAGATCTGTATTTATTCATGCCTGGGTGAAGAGCTACAAGCTGCATAAGCAGGAAGAATTACATGATATTGCATTAGTAAGATCACATGGAGATTTCCCATCTCTGTCTTAAGAGACCTTTTTGGAAAACAGCTGGAATACAGCTTATCTGCTCTATGCTCTCTAATCTGCACCAACATCCTTCCTGGTTTTCCTCTGAGAAGTAGCTTATGCCACAATGCCTGCTTAGGCTGGAATCAAGAACATACAAAGCAAAAGAAACCCCAAACCAACCCAAAGAACAAATAAATAAACCTCAAACAAATATGATAAATGTATCAGGACTTATTTGGAGACCATTCTTTTGATATTTCAGATATCTGACCATGAGCTTACATGCCTTTTCTCTTATTTTTTTCTTGAGGTGATATTCCAAACTAGATGTTCTGCAAACTTAGCTCTTTCATTACTTGAGAGAGAAAGTGCTATCTGTAAAACAGCCTGCTACTAAGAACAGTAAAAACATCTTAGAAACAAAAATAAAATTTAGGTATTTCATCAATAAATATGAATTATATTTTAAGAGCAGTTCTTTTGTACCTTTTGTTTCACTTTCCAGGCTCCTCCTACCTTTATTTTGGGAGGTATTTACTTATTTGAGCCCTCAAATAACAATTTTGATTCTCAACAACATGTTTTACAGATAAAATTATTTCATTCCCACCTCCCCCCATGTAATTTTTCTCATGGTTTTTGGCAATGCTTTATGAATATGATTCCTCCAAGGTGGTTCCGAGTCCTTACTGATGATGCAAAATACTCTGCTTACTAAAGCCATAACTAGGGACTAGACAGCCAAAAGTTTGCTTCTGCGCAGGCAAACATACATCAGTCTTATCCTATGGTTCAAGCCAGCAAAACCATGGAATTTCTAGAAGATGATAACAGGAACAAGAAGATTATTCTCATCTTGAAAAACAAGAAAACTAGTTGGCTTTCAGAGGTGCATATATATGGGAATATATACATATATATGTATATCTATGGTAAAATTGCAGACAAGTGTACAGCAATATCAAAACATGCTCCATCTGTTCCTCCTCTAGACAGGGAATTCCCTCTTCCAGCAACAGTGACTGACAACCAGCCTGTTCTTCCTTGAAACACTTGTCATTTATTTAGATATTAAGTTGGTCCAAAGTGCTTTTTTGTGCATTTTTTAAAATGTCTTTCAGACATTTTATGGGGTTTGCATGTTTTGATGAGCTCTTCAAATCTTGCCTCAAGATATTTCAAAGCATTGTCCAAAAGGCAATGCCTAGCTCCTGAGAGATTAGATAAGGGACAGGATATGTCTGTCAGAGTCCGGTTGTATCCATACTGCATCCTCAGCAATATGCAGGGACACAATCAATTTTCTGCCAGGCGAAGTGGACATGTTACCAGAGCAGACACATCCCATTTGTGCATATGCAGACTTGTTTATGTTCTGACCAGTTCCATCAGCCCTACAGTGTCTTCGAGCACACAGTTCTGGAAGCACGAGTTAGTCAAAAATGCACATATTTGCATGCACAAACCAGTTTATTTTAAATCTGTATTTGTGCAGGCAGATGCAGAGCTTCAGAGTTCTGAAAAAAACCCACTTGCCCACATAAATAAGCACTTCCAAGTACTTAAGTAGGTGGAAAAGACCTTTTAGTATTAAGTCTTCTATCCTGTTGACTACGAAAGACAAAGTTTGCTTTGAGAAAGGAAGAAATTAGACTTCTGTTAAATCTGTATCTTCTTTTTTACACCAGAAGAACTATGGTTCCCTGATAAAAGCTTTGCTTTGAAGGTCAAACTTTAGGAGTGTATGAAAAAGCAGGATGTTTCTTAAACATCAATAGCAACTTCTTTAAAGGAAAATAGTGAAAAAGTTAAACATCAAGCCACAAATAGGAGGGGAGTTGAGAGCAGCCAACAGTTAACTTCCTCCTCTGTTTGGTAATAACAAAAGGAAAGGCAGGTGAGAAAGATACTAATTTTAAAAACTAAACTGTCTGCTGTTACTGCAAGGCAAACTATCCCTGCAGGATTGCAAAAAGAATCAAAGAACCAAGCTAGAGAAAGCAGCATTATATTAATTTATTGAACAGCACAACAATATTGGTTAATTGCACTCTGTCCTTTCAGTGAAAGGTTCTGATCATCAAAATTGAGTTTCTAAATGTTTATCAAAATTGTTTATAGTACCAACTCTCCTCTAGAAAGGCATAGAGTCTATGTACTGAAAAGATCTGAACTAACAAAGTGGTTTGTTGTTTTTCATTCTGTTACTTAATTTTATTTATAATTCATTATGTCATTAGTGAGCACATATGAAAGCTTCCTAGTCTTCATGGCTGTGGGAAAATGACTGCAGACCCTGTGGACTGGTAACTGGGGATACATTTTGAGGAAACTGAGGGGTTCTATTTGTATTTTAACAGAAATTATAATGCAGGGTAAATCAAAATTACTGCTTTCTGGATTGAATATGGTTGGTGCATGACTTGAAACCCTTCCAGAATGATTCTCCATCACCTGTTAAGAGGGATGGAATGGAAGGTGGAGTGGAGTTGAGGCACCACAGCCAGACTGTGGAAATCCTTGCAGGGAAGGGAACTCGGTGGTACTTTGTAGCTTATAAATCTCATACCAGCTGATAAACAGTATACCAGGGAAAGAGGGAAAGATGTTTCACTGGTGAGCTAGCAACTGTGGCAAAATCCCTCTCTTTCGAAAAACTTGCTTCATTAAAGCCTAATAATAATATTAATGTACACCTCCATGTCAAAGTTAACCGCTCCTGATGTATGAATCCCCTCATAAGAATGCACTCTACATTCTTTTTGACTGTATTTTTAAAAACAAAGGTATGTATGACTAGAGTCACTCAAACTCCACATAAACATAAAGAAATAGAATATAAGTAAGTTGAGAACAGGGGAGAGTTAGGGAAAACTCCATCTTAATTGCTGGGATCAGTCAACGAGCTGAACCTGTCTTCTTCCCCATAGGGACACCTGTAAACTGGTAAGAACCAGGCTCTATGTGCCTTGAATGCTTTTACTTGGGATTAGAGCCTGTCTGTGTATTGCTTTTGCAGTCAGATACAATCAGCAACAATCTTCTAACCTAAACATGCCACAATTTTATGTTAATAAGAGTGTTATTCCTTAAATTATTAGTGTGAATCCTTTTTGGGTACTGGCAGTTGGCAGCAGGTAATACACTCTCGTAAAGGGCAAGAGCTGCTGAGAGGACTCCTTTATGCTGGTGGTGTGTTTCTCTAAGACAGTCAAACCACTCTCCAATCCAGTAGGACTGCTCAGTTAAGGGTCTCTCTAATGGGATGCTGAAAGACTGATCAGCTGCAAGGGTCTTGGCTTTCCTGGGACACTGACAGACAAATTAAATGCTAACGGGCAAATAAGTCTCTCCACACTAAGGGTGTAGGAAGCCTTCCCTTTTCACATAACAGTGATGCTGTTTTAGTTGTAACTAATGTGTCTGACTAATTTTGGACCTTTTGGGGGTGGATTTTTCTTTCTGTTGTATACTAGCGTAGAAGTGGTGGTTTCCTGTGTATTTCACATACTTGAGAATCAAGTTATATTAGTTTTATTCAGGGTGAAAACCCAATCAGAGAGTGGTTTTAATAGCCTGTCAGAGAATGGGTTAGGCATTCATGCAATTCTTTTAAATTATGTTGAAAGAAAATATTTTTCAGTATCCACTGTAAGAGACCTATATTCACTTTTTGTATTTACTAAGTATATACCTTTAAATAGATTCTTTTTAAAGGATGTAAATGTTTGAATTGACTTAAACATAGCTATAAACTTATGTATATTATGCTAAGCTAAACAGTTTCTAAACAATTACAGTTGTGTTAGAAAGCTGTATAGATAAATGAAAATTATTTAATTACACCACAAACAGGAAGGTCAGGAAGGAAACCACTGTAGAAGTTTTAATGATCTTCTGTCTTCAAATCAGGTATTGCCAATTGTGGTTTTCTTCAGTACGGTTATGTCTATGCTTTACCACGTTGGATTCATGCAGTGGCTTGTTGGAAAGGTATGCATTTTTGCCAATTAGATGCTCATTTGGCTAGTGTGGGAAATGTTTTGAACATGTGCAGAGGAGCCATAGCCGGGAAATAGTTCCAAATATTACCATTGCAAAGTCTTGATTGGCATCTCTCAGTCTGGTTTCAAAATTGCTTATGTCGTATTAATTGTTAGATTTGCCTGGTTAGCTTTAGCATTCCTCAGATGCCATACTTGCTTAAATCTTCCTTTCTGCCTGCCCTTCTCCCAGCCCTCAAAGTGCATGATGGAGATTAAATCACAGAGAGTGGATTTCTGCTAAGCATTTCAGTAGTAATTACATATACCTTCCTATCACAGATACCCAGATAAGATTAAAGCATGTTCCTCACCTCACTCTCTAAGTGTTCATTTCTGTCAGCAGCTATGTCAAGTGCTACTGTCTACTAATATAAGATCAAGTCTACTTTCTGTCATCTCTGTTCAATAAACCTGTCATATGAGGGAAAAGACCTTCCTCTATGGTGTTAGCTAAACCTAATTTGAAGATATTCTTAAATTAGAAGTTCTTTGCCCTTTACATTCACAGGATTGTTATATAGGCACTATGAACGTCACCTACCTGACATTAGTGTGCTAAAATTGCAATGAGGCATTTTTAGCCTTAGTCTAAGTTTCACATTTTTTCCCTTCATATGATCTACGTATTTTTGGACAAGAATATAAGTAATAAAAACACATCAAAATATCTGTTTTGTTTAATTTAGTTTAACATTTTTATGCCCAGAAGGAGCCTGGAGTACTTTCAGTTCTGTTAAATTACTTCTCTGTCTTATTTTAGCATGTACCAATTACATGAATGTGCTATACCTTTAAGCTGAAATCATTAACTCAGGAAGTATTGTAACATATCTTTGAACTCTTAGACTGCTATGATTAACTCAAGAAGGGCATAGAACAGGCAGAACAAATTTTTGTTTCTTTTTTTTAAATCATTTTAGGTTGGTTGGATAATGCATGTCTTCATGGGAACAACTCCTGTTGAGTCTCTGGTAGCTGCGGGTAACATATTTGTGGGACAGGTGAGCCAGAGCACAGAAAAACATGCTAACACGTAACAACAATATTACAGAATTTAGGAAAACAATGCTGCTCATTGAACAGTTGTATTAAAAAAAAAAATAATGTCTTTCAAAGCTAGGATTCCACTACATCAAGTCTGATGATATGTTTCCAAAATTGCAGTATGTTCATTGGCAGTATTGGCAGTGATGCACAGTGGAAAGGATTTGGGAAATTATATGTTTTCCCAACAGAAGGTCAAGCATAATGTAGATTATAGATCTCCCTGCTAGACTACTCCAAGACTATGAAGAAATAACAATTTCAGGGTTCTTTTTCAGTTGAGAAGGCAAGTGGTACGAAAAGATGGCACACAGGAGGCAAGGGCAGGAGAGAGAGACAATGAAGAAAACTAAGATCCAGTGTTAGCAGTATAAGCCCTTATTCACAAAAAGAGTGGACAGCATCTAACACACCACTTTAACGGGAAATGTATTAAACCCACATTTACAATAATATCTGTCCCAAGCTTAGAAGCAATGTAGAAAGATAACAATTAACATCCAAGCCCAAATGCACTATTAGTGTGATATTTAGCAGTGGTTCCTTGCCACATCACACTGCTTCAAGATTTAGAGTGGTACCATTGTGCGACACTGCCTCCAGGATGTGCTTGCACATATGCCAGAGGGGCGTGTTTCACTTGACTAACAGCCTTATTTGTGGGTCAGACCTGTGGCTGTCTCTAAGTCACTCAGAATTGGAATAGAATTTCTTGGCAGTTTCACTGTGCTTTTCAGGGCGACAGCAAACCAGGAAGAATTGTCTTCAGACATTCTCTTTCTTGGGATACAAAAGCCCTATCTATTGAAATTGGAGGACTTGCTAGCTCTAGGATTAACTAGTCAAAGATACCTAAGAGAGTATGATGCAGACACTCATTTTCCTGCTCTTAATAAAAGAAATTTTTGGGCTTTTATTAGGGATTTCTTAATTTGGTGCTTGTTTTTCACTTCCAGACAGAGTCTCCTCTCCTGGTACGGCCCTACTTACCATATATCACTAAATCTGAACTCCATGCAGTCATGACAGCAGGATTCTCAACTATTGCTGGAAGCGTCTTAGGAGCATATATTTCTTTTGGGGTAAGACAGGGGAAAAGAATTAGAAGATGTATAGTTTATCTGCAGTCTTTTAAATATTTCACCCAGCTACAATGCTTTGAAAGTATCCCTCAATAATTCCTACTGTTTGTGGGGATTTTTTTGTCTCTGAAGGAAATAGCTACAAAAATCCCTGGTCTTCTGACAGCTCATTCTGTTAATTTCCTTATGAGCAATGTGAACTTTTAATGACCTCCTGTAGAAAAATCATACAAACAACTAAAAAAATTAATTGCATTCTTACATGTTTGTGTGTAATATGGTTATCATGGAGTACTTTCTGTCACCTGGAATTCTAGGTTTCCTCCTCCCACCTACTGACTGCTTCCGTTATGTCAGCGCCAGCATCATTAGCTGCCTCCAAATTATTCTGGCCTGAAACTGAAAAGCCTCTGGTAACTCTGAGGAGTGGCATACAAATGGCAAAAAGGTAAGCTGATCTAGATACTAGTTAATACTTCTGAAAAAATAAGGTCTGGAAAAATAACTCTTCACACATAAATTTTAGGGCGATTATGTGGTAGTTGTGCAAGCAATAAATTAATTACAGACTAAATACTGCAAATGGTTAATTTATGAATTCAGGTGAATGTGCCCCATTACAATCTATCATATGCCAAGCACCTGGGCCAAGCTGTAAACTCTCCAAAGAAAGAGGGAAATGTCTACCTGAGGTGACCTACCAGGAGGCTTTCTCATTTGTAATGTTGCTGTCTTTTTTCTGAAATGAATCTGCAAATGCAAACCTGTAAAAAGCAAAGGCAAAACAATCATTTCACAGCAGCAGCAAATTTGTTGCCCATCTGCAGGGATACTTCTCTTGAGAAATACAGGCAAAGCAAAAAGGCTTCTAAGGATCTGGTTTTGAATGGCCCAGACATTTCTCTAAGGGCTATGTGGAGGAAGAGCAGTGACCACTGCCTAATCTAAGCAGTGTTACAGTTTTGAGATCTGATCCATACCTTGCTCAACCCTAAATGTACCAGAATTCATTCTCAGGGCACCACAAGCATATGCATCAAGTGTCTGCCATGAGGATTGACAGGAAAAGCCTACTTCACCTCATCATTCCTCTTCATTATTTTCTCTATGAGTGTACAGAGTGCTTCAGTATTAGAATTCTAATCAAATGTATGTACCTTTTAGTTCTGTTATTTATTCTTGAATTTAAAGATATTCATACTCTGGTTTTCTCTTCATTGGAAAAGTGAATCAAAGAATCTGCTGGAAGCAGCCAGTCAGGGTGCCTCTACCTCCATTGGGCTGATAGCAAATATTGCCGTGAATGTGATCTCCTTCCTTGCACTGCTGAGCTTCCTTGACTCAGCCCTTTCTTGGGTGGGCAACTTGTTTGACTATCCACAGCTGACCTTTGAGGTATGATCTCCAGTTTCTTTGTGCAGCTGACATACATGCGTAATTTCTCTTTCTCAAATTTAAGTGCTTGAGTGGTTTGTTTGTTGCTGTTTTCTTTTCTCATTTTGTGTTTTAACATGATCTAAAACCATATTTTATTTGCATGTTCTGAAAAAAATTTTTAACAGTTAAAGTAAAATTTTTGCCATTTAAGTATTTCTGTATCTATTAGTTTGCATATAGTCTCCCTCTGCAGTGTTCTTGCTAACCCTCAGGGTATCTTTATACAGAGTAGCGAAGCACCTGCCTCCTCTGACTTGGCAGTGCAGCACATCTGTCAGTTACACACTTGCCAAGCCATTAACATCTCCTTCAGCTGAACATAAAATTGGCTTTTGCTTCAGAAGGTCCCATCAAACCCTTAATGCTCACTATGTTCACTGAGATGGGAACACTGGCGAAAGGCTGAACTTGCCTGAAACCAGACTTACTTGATATCAGCTAATTCTCAATACAATTACAAAATAAAACTGTACCCAAATCACTCAACAGAGCAAATAGGTTTCAAACAGGACTTCTGTTTGAACATAGGTCAATATGTCATTTTTGACCCAATGCAACCACCTAGTTTCAGTGGTTTGGGCCTTTTTGTTTTTCAAGACCCTAATAAAAGCCCAGTGAGAAACATGGATATAACTTGTCTTAAAGGTGCTGCCAAAGTGAATAGCCACTCATAACAGATATGGCTTCAGAACACTAAGTGATTACCCTGCCAAGCTTTCACAGATATCTCACTGCACCCCAGACACCCGTAGCTGAGGAGAGGCATAAGTATGCATTCCTTAGGCATACTTGTGCAGGGGCTGGTATTTTCATAACTGCTGGGTGGATGGGTACATAGTCCACAAGGAATTGAGACACAAAGACATGATGCATGCAGTCAATCTTCCCTTGGGAGAGACACTAATGTGTAACCTTCTGTGAGCAGAGAAACTAGCCAGAAATAGTAACTACTTAAAGATCTCCATTATATTCACTAAGGACAATCTGACCAAAGCCTTTCACAGTTGGAGCTATTTTCTCTTATATAGAAATAAGCTACACTGTGATATAGGATTTCTTTTTCAGTTTCCATAAATCGTATAATGCCAGAAAAAAATAGGTACAGCTTTAATTGTGTCAGATGCACAGCTTTTATGCAGAGACAACTCTTTTGTTTACACCAGTTGGAGTCCAATAATCTGATAATTAAGCATGTTCATTAACACATTTGATTTAATCTAGCAGAAGAATTAGAATCCTCAGTTCTCTTATCAGCTCTTTTAGTTCAATCTTCCTTCTTTTTGTCAAACACTGTGCCCAATTTGAAGCCATTATTTGACAGAAAAGAAGGCACAGAAACCTTGGTTTTATTTTACATATAAAATTAGGGATATATAAATATTTTGTTATATCTAGAGTCTGGATTAATGTTTTAAAAGGTACTCAAGCATGCCTGACAATTAAAAACTCTCCCAGAGTTTGTGGCAGCAAAAACTGAAGGCCAATTTTCCTCTGCTAAAATAAAACCATCCTTATTTTAAGTTTAGAAAACTTACTGTCTGCTATTGTTCTTTGACATGTATTTTGACCTGCTTTTTCTTATACATTCTGCAGAACATTTGTGCTTATGTCTTCATGCCATTCTCTTTCATGATGGGAGTAGACTGGGAAGACAGTTTTATTGTTGGTGGACTACTAGGTTACAAAACTTTCTTCAATGAATTTTTGGCTTATGAGCGCCTTTCAAAACTGATTCAAAACCGAGAAAAGGGTGGAAGCATGTACATTAATGGTGTGAAACAGTATATGACAGTAAGTAAAATTTTCTGTTCTACAGATTTATTTGATCAAATACTTCAATGCTGAAACTCGACTTATTTTTTAATATGGGCATAAAATGGTTGCATATTACTCTAAGATGTGTCTTTGAGCAACAGAGATCAGTTATGAAAGTGCAGCATTGCTCTGTGCAGTTGCTGTGATTGTCATTGCCCTAGCTGTCTTGAACAAGCATAGAAACAGAATGGGAAAGGGTTTGGGAAACATGCAGTGTCCCATAAGATACCACACTTAAGACAGAGGCTGTCTTCAAGGCAAGCCTTGATTCTCAGCACTTCTCTATGAGCTACTCTCCCAAGAAAACCCTGAGGAAGGACTTGAGGATCCTCCTGCACTCAGAGGTTTGTCCAAGCATTAACCTTGAAGAGAGGCATCTAGCAAGCTCTAGCAGGTGGCATTACTGGCACATCTTTGCTGTAGGCTATTGTTCTTTCTGCAGAGGGCAGTAATAAAAGACACATAGTACATTCCATACACCTCCCTTGCCACACTGAGTCCAACCAGTCTGACTCAATCAAGCTTTCCAGCCTTGTCCCACCTCTCATTCACAATTTACCCAACAGACGTGTAGCTCCTACTACAGAGCCCTGAGAAAGGCAATGCTAAGGGCATCTTGCATGTGTGCACAGGGCCAAAGATCATTCAGTGATGAAAGCTGGCCTTTGTGGACATGACTACTCCACTATCTGGCATTCACACACACAGCACATGCTGAATTCGTCCTGAGCACTGGCAACAAAAACTATGGTATCCAACTTTACACCACCATTGATCTTTCTTTCTCAAATCAAGACCAATTGTCACTGTAGAGAAAATCTGAATTAGAAAGTATTTTATACAGCTCTTATTTGCTTCTTTGAATCAGATGGGATGCTATGGATACCTCTTATACTAAAAATCAAAACCAAATTCCTAGCCACTTGCATTCCTGATTAACAGAACGTATTTCACATGTGGAGGCAGAAAGCCAGGTGGTCTGATCAAATATTCACACCCTTGTATGAGCATTCATTACCAGTGTTCCTGAAATTTTGGGCAATAGAACCCTGGGCTAGAATGATCTTTGATGTGCCCTGCTGTAGCTGTGCTTCCTTCTACTACATGAATATGACACTGAATTCCTGCATGAGTGAATAAGGATTTTTTAGTATAGAATAGAGCCTTAAAACACAGATCCTAGGAACTCTATTTGATTTTTTTCCCCACATGAGATTTCATATGGAACTTTCACATTCACTTCTAATACCTACAAGGGGCTGTATTAACTTCCATATGCAGGTGAAAAGCTCTGAGAAACATAAACAATTTAGATTCATAATGCTGGTAAAAATTGGCTGATAAGCATTATAATTATAGCACAACAGTTCAGGTGAGGGTGTGCTTGGCTTCCATTTTTAATTTCAGTTTTAGAGCTCTCTAATTCATCCACACACAGATATTCTGTCAGACTGAGCAAACAAGTGTCTTCACCTGAGTCATTAATTACATGTCTTCCTGTTTTCAGAGATAGGAAAGTGCAAATGAAAGCAGGGTACACAGAGATTTTTCTAGGAAAAGCTGGTAGAGTGGGTACTTGAAAAACATTTTCCTGCATTTGTACAGATTGACTGAAAGTATCTACAAATTGATGTTCATAAAAGAGGAATTAATCTAGAGGAACTTCTAATAAACAGGAAACCTGCTAGAACACTCACTCATTTTCAGCTTGAACCTAAACCACAGTAAATAGGAATTCAGAGCTGCCAGAGGGACAGAAATCCATTTGCTGAGATATGTTGCCTCCTTTCTCAAAATGTTTGACCTACATTTATCTGAAGGCTTGCAAGGTTTGTAGCCTGATTTCACCTAAAGGACCATTTTGTGTCATGTGAGGTGTCCCTCTGTGGAGACAAAGGCCAACCTTTTCTCTGCTGTGAGATCCAGGCTTAGTTGGTGTTACCCAAGGGGAGAAAGGTGGCAGAAGTCAGTACAGAAATAAGCTGTTAATGGGGATTCCAAAATCATTATGTCCCTCTCTGCCTGTCAACACACCAATGTAACTACTTAGTAGAAGACCAATTTTTCTTCTTTGCACAGGGTGGAGCATGCATAAAGTAGCTTTGTATATAGAGCCCTCTGCTTCTTCAGGGTAAAAGAATTCAGGGATGCATACAAAAACTTGAGGTTTCAAAAGAGTTTTATAGAAGCATCCAGCTGTGAAAAACAAGTTGAGTTGTAGCTCTGTGACTCATACTTTCAGAAAACAGCAGTTGATTTACCACTAGTAAGATTTTTTTTTCTTTAATTACTACTACTCACTTGAAAAAGGCACAACAATATATGTGAAAGATAAAATTATCACATAGTTTGTCAGTCCTCACATGGGCAATGGGTGTAAAAGCCTGTGACTTTCAACAAGGGAACAAGTCTACCTTTCTGAAAGCCACACCTTGGGCAGCAACCAAACAAAACAGTTATTTTTGTACTCAGAGACACAATGCCATGTTTTCAGACCTTTAAATCACAATGAGCTGTTTCAAACCACTCAGAGGGTGTGTCTTTGCTTTTCAGGTTCGCTCTGAAGTCATTGCCACCTATGCTCTCTGTGGATTTGCCAACTTCGGCTCCCTGGGACTGGTAATAGGAGGCCTAAGTAAGAACCACTCTCACAGACAATTTGTTTGTGAAGGAAATCCCAAAGAAAGCACCAAAAGAAACAGGCTGGGGGTGAAGCTTAGCAGCATTAGGGGTTGAGTAGCTGCTGTGCTACAGCCTAGCATTCAATTGTGAAGGAAGGGCACCCAGAGGGATACAGGCTTTGGTGTGGAAGTTCTGGGAGAGGTGCTGAAGGCAAGGGGAAGGAGCCAAGCTCTTCTGATAGCCTTCCCTGTTTAGACCTCAAACATGAACCTGAGTTACTATTGCCCATGAGCTTCAGGAGGAGCAGGTCAACTCCATAGCATGTTGGTTTGGGAGATTAATTTGGTTATTTCCTGTAAAAATATCACATATGTGCAGTAGGCTTATAGGGAAAGAAATTTTAAAAAAAGTTTTTCAGATCTCAGTGGAAAAAGAAAAATTGAAAAACCATCTGAGTTCCTCACCAGGCAGCCAGAATGGCTGGCAGTCGTCTTTACCCTTGAAGCCACAGTGTGCTCAGCAGTGGGATAGCTTAGAGGAGCAAAACCCAGCCATAGGGCCAGACTCTTCTGAAGGGCACAATCATCCAGCAGAGACATGCAAACTGCCAAAGAAAATTAAAGTTACCATTTTAAATATAAGCCACCCTCTTAACAGAGAGAGCCAACACTGGCACATGGCCTTCAAATAACCCACTAAAAAATGTCCCATTTTTCCTCCATGTTTCCCCTAGTTTAAGCTGCAGGGTGGGAAGTTACTCCTGTGGGGACAAAAGCTGGCAGATTCAGCTTCCTTATATGTATTTCTGTTTGACATACATTTTGTTTTTCTTCTAGCAAGCATTGCTCCCTCAAAAAAGAAGGAAATAGCCAACGGTGCTTTCAGAGCAATGATTGCGGGAACTGTGGCCTGTTTCATGACTGCCTGTGTCGCAGGTACAATGCTCAGGTTTGGTGTCATCTACAGTCAGTGACCACCACGTGGCAGTGCACCAGCGCCATACTATATCCACCTAACATGCCCCTGTCACTCAAACACAAGTATTTCTGTGCTTGGCAGGATTAAAAGTTGATATGAGACAAATGGTTCTTGAAAACTAGAATTTGAAAAGATGTAAATATTTCAGTTGTCCATTATGCCTGTGTTTTTAGGAGAGGGGTATGGGTATGGTGTTTTAATGGAGGAGACTTTTGTTGGGTTTTTTTAGTTAGTTTGTCTGTGAAGAACATGTGACTCATAAACAAAGCAAGTTATAGATGAATTGCAATCCATCCTCCATACCACTAGTTACAGGAATAGAGAACTAATTTTGGAAAAGAAACAGAAAAGTGGAATGAAAGAATGTAAAAGAGAAACAGTGAGGGAGAATATGAATAATTCTTTGTCATAATGTTAACTTGACATTTTGAGAGGATATTATTTCCAAAGAGTTCTTAGGCTTGTGAAATGGTTCTAAAATGGGACTCCTTTTTTCCAAAATTTCAGCTTCAATTTGAGTGAAAAATCACAATACAACAGTCATTTTAGGGAGTAAATAAAAAGAACAAATTATTTATTCAAAAGATTAATTAATTGATATGTTTCAGTAGGTTATAAATTTATCCTCAGTATTTCACAATCCCTTTTCCAGCTTTCTTTACTGAGCATGTGGTAGACAAAATTGGTATGACATGGTATGACAAAGGTTAAAGCACTCATATTTCAATAGTGAAGAAATATCTTGGTACTTTGTGTAGCTAAAACCACTATGTCTATTTTTACCATCATTTCTCTATGTCTCAGTGTTCATGGTAGCAACAGAAACATACATATTTTAAAGATAAGCTCACACAATTTTCTGAAGGCTACAGAACCAGCACACTTGAAATAACATTAGTCTCACAGCCATCCATAATATTTTAATATGTGACACTACTTTGCATAACTGAGGAACCAGGAAGCCTTACTAAAATGTGTCATTTCACAATACTGATCTTAAGAATAATATTGTGAACAGCCACTGAGAAAATCTCTCCAATGTGCTTTGGAAAGAAAATTGCATTCCACCTACTCCTGCCATGGTAAATGCTTTCCTTATGCTCAGGAGAAAGTAGAAAAACCAAGCAATTTCTATTACCCCAGTTAAGATAAGAACATATTAAAAATGTGTCCAAGTTCTACAACATTACATATAGAAGGAGCTATCATTTTCATACTTTTTGTACGTCCATTACTCCAGTGACTGATGTCATTAGTATTTGTCAGAAATTTTAGAGAATATGCAGCAAAGCAAACTCTAGTTAAAACAAAATAAGAGGTTCTATATTTACTTGCACTTCTATAAATGCAGCATAGCTTCATTTTAGTTAATAAAAACACAGTGACCCAGCAGTGAGAAAGGTTTTACTACATAATATTAATATTGTTAAAAGAGGCAGAAAACCAAAATTATCCAAGTGTAACAGGTTGCTGTAGTTTAATTTCTACATATAAAAAGTAAATAAATTGTTGTGGTTGTTCGTTAATTCAGTTTTAAAAAATTATTCAGATTAGAAATCCCACAATTCAAACATTTTGATCTTGTACCTTTACATAACCACTTCAAATGGTGATTTTGTGTCAGCCAGAATGGTTCATTTGATCATGACTTCATGATTCACATTCTCAAATCTTACCTTCCTCTTCATTATTCATTAAGAAAATTGTAACTTACTTCACAGGAATGCTGACTGTCCCTAGTCTGGAAGTTCCTTGCCACATCTTATTAGGAAATGCTTCCAACTTCAAAGATTTCCCTGCCAACAGCACAGAGCTAGTTGAATGCTGCCAGCAACTCTTCACCAGGTATTCAGAACCCTTTATCCTCTGAGAGTAAAATTAGGGAGCTCATGTCTTCTCTGGAAACCTAATTTTTTTTTTTTTTCCCTTTTTTCTTAGACATCTGCTTTCAGTGAACTAGTGTCTTTTAGAGGAATGGCTATTGAATTGCTGTTGAATTGTATTCCTCTTCTTGGGGCATTTTTCTATTGCATGACAAACACCTACAGAACCAACAGACAATTCAAAATATCTTTGTTGAAACTTCCTCGTGAGAGGAGGGTCAAGCACTGCTCTCTCCTCTGTGGTGATCAGTGACAGGACCTGAGGGAATGGCCTGAAGCTGTGTCAGGGGAGGTTTAGGTTGGGTATTAGAAAGAGGTTCTTCCCCCAGATGGTGGTTGGGTACTGGAACAAGCTCCCCAGGGAAGTGGTCACAGCACCAGCCTGACAGAGTTCAATAAGCATTTGGATAATGCTCTCAGTACGTGGTGTGACTCTTGGGGATGGTGCTCTGTGCAGGGCCAGGAATTGGCCATCGATGATTCCTGGTTTATCTCAAATACTAACAAGGAAATAAATAAAATATTTGAACTAATATAATGTTAACCTAGTATTTGAGGTTAGCATAGCTGAAAAAAAGTCAGGAGCCTTTCCCTCCCTTCCCTCTTCTGTCTGTAATGTGACTGAAGATAATAATCAGGCCTGTTTACACTGAAAACTTTACATGCATTTAAAGTAGAAAAATATTTCAAGATAAATGTATTTCACAACTCTCTATCCAAGGCAGAAAAGAAAGAAATACTGATATTAAATAAGGAATATATTCAGATATACTTAACACTATCTCACAAAGAACCATAGGTCTATGTATTTAGATTATGGCCAGAACCTTTCAAATTTGTCCTAATGTGCTTTTTTTTTCTTTTTCTTTTTTTTCTTTTTTTCTACTTTCAAAACTAATTACTTTGGGAATAAATGCTCTTAATTCATAGTTTTTTCTTGCTATTGAAAAGAGAAGAACTTAAACAGCAAAAATAATCTCTGAGTACATTCAATCATTGTTATTTCTACATCACTCCAACTTTTCCTCATCATACTAATTTCAGCTCTACCATGTTGCTACAAAGACAAGAACCTGCTCTATTTTTAGCAGAATCAATGTTAAGCAGATGCTTTGAAAATGTAAATATATTGAAAAGGGAAGTGAAGCCCTCAATCATTTCAGTCATCTAGGGGTATGTACCAGAGGCATGAGGACTTGCTACAGAAAACCAGAAGTTATCCTGATAAAAAGTGAGAACATCTGGATGTCGAACTTGGCTGGAGTTGGGAAAGTCTTTTCTCTGTTTTTTTAGTCATGAAAATTTTAACACATCTAAAGTTGCTTTGGAGAATGTGTGTTGCCATGTGTGTGTGTGTGTATATATATACATATACTGCAGAGAGAGATTCCCATGACAAAATTATGAGATTCTATGAAAAGGAGTTTTATCTGATTTCTGCTTTATTTCCTCCCCCAGTGCAAATCATTTGGAGGAGATCTTTCCTGGAGGAAACTACAGTCTGAATTCCTGGAAAGTGTGTTGCCAAATACTGAGTCAACCTGCTTTTCATTGCACTTAGGTTAAGTTTGAATTTTTTTGACAGGATTGATCATAAAAAAGAACTGTGTTCCTTGGAAGAAAGGAAATAAAAAAATTGCTTTGCTACAATGAGTGTGAATTTCCCCATGCAGTCTTTATTTTTCATCTCTTACTAGCCCAATTCCTCTGACTTGTTTGGAATTATTTATAAATTAAGCTAGCATAAAAGGAAGACACCTCTTGCTGCAGAATTCTTCTCCTACTACAAATCAGAATAGAAGAATCTTTCTAAGCCTGATTCTCCTGCTTTTATTTCTACCCTGAAACTAACTAATTTGCCAGATTAGACTGCTGTAAGCATGAAGAAAATCAGATTCAGAAGATTTGGCTGCCACTTACAGAAAGCTATGAACTAGAAATAATATTCAGAGTTACCATCAATTTCTAATACTATTTCTGTCCTTTTTGATGGCAAAGAAGTCTTTACTGCATGAAGAGAAAGGACTTTTCTGCCAAAGAAAATGCAGAGAGATGACTGTTCTGCAGAGATAATTATATGCATACACATATATAGATATATTCCTACCTATACCTAGGTAGCTATAGCTGCACATGAACTGAGCTGCAAACCTCAGCAGCTCAGCAGCTGTTCTACCTTATCAGCTCGGTCACTGAAGCATCCAAACTGGGGCTAGCCACTCTGCCACAGTCCTCCTTCTGCCCACAGGAGAGTGCAGGAAGTTGGTCACTGTTTACAGTTAAGTCATGTGAATGAAAATGCCTAGCCTCCAAGTAAAGTTTCCTGTATTAATTCTTCTAAATCTATGTTTTTAACCATTGTGAAAATTGATCCTGGAGTCACCAACAAGGAAGTTTTATACACATTTGACCATTATCAAATACAGGAAAAATCAGGTCCATACCATGACTATTCCTGTCAAGAAAGCTTAATGTAGGAGATGTCCAGAGGATCCCCTTGAAGAAGAAAGTGTGTTATGATTTTAAGCTTCAGAACTTTCATAGACTTGAAAATTGGTAAGTTCTGTGCAGGGACAGGGAGAGAGAGAGAGGGGGAGAGAGAGTGATTACTATCCTATGACATCGTTAATGCTAAAGGCTTGGGGAAAGAAGGTCAGAAATAAAGTACAGGAATATCAGAAAATTCTGACACATTCTGCAAATAAAAATTGTGCAGATGGTCTGTTTAGGAAAAGCAATTACTAATTTTTCAAGCTTCCATTAATTACTGCAGAATCTTTTCCAGGAAATCCAAGTTCATTAACTTAGACAGCTGCCAGTACAGTTATTTCCAAGGAGTATTTATTTGAACTTACTGTGCAAGTGCTAGTTTCCTGTAAAGCTCAGTTTATTAACTTATTCCCCAGAAAAGTTATAACTGTCAGTATTGCTACTACTTGTGATTTTTTATCTCTGGTTTTTTCTTTGGCCTCATCCACCTAGGTATGTCATCCTCAGTTTTCAGTGGTTTTAGAGGCTGTTGATAATGCTGATTAGGACAGATATATGCTCATATATTTAATGTGAATCTATTGTAAGAAAATGCATGGATTTGATCCATGAGTTTTATCCAGCATGGTTAGCAGGGTTTGGATTTCAAGTAAGTTTAGAGTCTGAAATAGAGTAATGTATTATTTCAAGGAAAATTAATCAGAAACATTAGTTCTTGCTGTCAAGAAGAGCATACCCCATGTGCTCTGTTTACAAACCATCACCAGCACTCTCCTTCTTTGCTACTCCCTACCATGCTCTATTTAACATCAGTCTTTCAAAATGGCTGCTCTTTCCATTTCACAACTGTATGCTGCGTAAAAGGGCTGCTTGGGCTAGTAAATAGAATCATGCATAAACTGCTAAAAAAACCTTTCATATGGCTGAAGGTAGCAGCCTTCCTCCCTCAGAAGAGATTAGGTGTTTTTCTTTTCTTTTTTAAGACTCCTCTATAGCTGGATTAGGTGGAAGGCAATTTTTGCAGAGTATATAAGGTATTTCTCTACACCTGCTCAAAGAGATTGCTCACCTGGTTTTATGGTGACAATCTAAAGACAATATATGTGGGACATTACATCTTGAATGTAGCAAAAACAGTTCATCACGTGTTGTCTCTACCCCTCCTTCTTCCTCAGGAAGAGGAATCACAGTCCTCCCCTGTTCCACTGTGGTATCCCTACTATAGCACAGTCCTCCACAAACTTCTCCAATGTAAGTCCTTTGAGTCCTTCCATGGGCTGCAGTTTTTCATTAACTGATCCAGTATGTGTCCCTTCCATGGGGTGCAGTCCTTCAGGACCAGGCTGTTTCAGGGTTAGTCCCCAACAGGATTACAAATCCTGCCAGCAAACCTGCTCCAGTGTAGGTTTCTTTCTCTACAGGCCTACTAGGACCCTGCTCCAGCACCAACTCTTCTTTCCATGGGGCCACAGGTCTTGCCAGGAGCCCTCCAATGTGGGCTTCCCACAGGATCACAGATTCCTTTGAGCATCCACTTGGTCTTGGGTGGGTCTTTTCTGCATGCTGCAGGTGGATCTCTGCATCCCTATGGATATCCCTGGGCTGCAGGGGCACAGCTGCCTCACCATGGATTGCACCATGGGTTGCAGGGGAATCTCAACTCTCTACCTGGACTAGCTCCCACCCCTTCTTCTCCACTGACCTGGGAGACTTTTTCTCTCATTTTCTCACTCTTCTATTTTGGCTGCTTCTTCTGCAGCAGATTTTTTCCCATCTCTTAAATAGTTATCACAGAGGTACTACCACTGTCATAGATGGGTTCAGCTTCGGCCAGAGGCAAGTTCATCTTTGAGACAGCTGGCATTGACTCCATTGGGCATGGAGGAAGCTTCCAGTAACTTCTCAAACAAGCCACACTGTAGCATACTTCTCTCTCCCCCTCCTCTACTAAAACCTGGCCTAGTAAACCCAGTACACACTCTACACCTATAGGCTCAAAGATGTAAATGAACATTTTGTCAATTCATAAATAACAGAAGAAGTCTGTGTGGAGGTAGCTCTGTTTCAAAGGTCTTACAAAAAAGAGAGTTTAACTTTCTTCAAAGTTATCAGAATGGCAGTGCACAATAGGTTGGAAATAATGAAGGTGGCAAGTGAATGAAGCATTAGTGGCATGACTCAATTTCTCACCCTCACAAGCTACCCACTGGATGTCAGTACATATCTAATAGCTTTGTGCTGCTGTAGCTTTCACAGGGTGTTAGTCACTAAAAGTCACTGGCAATAATTCCAGGAAAACTTTTAGGCAGTTTTGTGTGCAACAGTTCCAGGAAATCTACTGTATAGCCCTCATCATGCTCAGAGCATGTACAATCAATGAAAATTACCCTTGAAGTAAGATGGAGTTCTCTCTCGACTCAATTTAGAAAAGTACCAAAATATGTAAATTAGAGATGTCTGGCCGGTAACAGGAATATTTCTATTTTAATTGGCTAAGATGGGGGGTAGATGGAAAAAAACAAGGACATTTAGAAACAACCTTTTTCTAATTCTACATATCACAGCAGCCATTGCAACCTATATACCTTTGTGAACAAGTGAGTAGTTGACTATATGTTGTGATTTAACTGGCAGGCAGCTAAACAGCCAGTCACCTCCTCACGCCCTGCTGCTACCTGGGACAGGGAAGAGAATTCAAAGCAAAAAAGAAAAAAAACAAAAAGTAAAATTTGTGGGTTGAGGTAAAGATAGTTTTGACAATTGTTTTCTATCCACTGACTACTGGTTGCTCAGTCCCTAGGCTGCAGCTCCCCAGCCAGCCTTCCCTCCAGTTTATAAACTGAGCATGACACCATATGACATGGAATCTCCTTTCAAACAGCTTGAGTCAGCTGTTCTGGCTCTGTGTGTGTCATGCTTTAGGAATGGTACTCCCCAATGTAGTGCTCTCACTGAGACCCTCCAAACCACACCACAAATCACTCGCTTCCCGTCCCGCTCCCTCTTCCCCCTGTGAGTGGCTGGAGAGAATTGGAGGCACAAAAGGTGAAGATCACAGTTGTGATAAGAGCAACTTACTGGAAAGAGCAATGAGATAAGAAAGCACAGTAACAGAAACAATATGAAGAGCAAAAATGTACAAAATAGAGAGTGATTCACATGCAAAAATGCAGTCACTACAGAGCTAAACCTGCATGCAGCTACACCATCCCAACTGCTCCATCAGTGTCAGAAGCAGAACCACCAAACTTTTCCCCCCTGTGTGGAAACCAGCATTATCCTACTGCTCCTCACTTACTCCCACACTTACTCAACACCTCAGCAGAGACTCCCTTCCTCTGTACCTCAGCAGTGATGTGAGGTGGTATAGAATAATGAGGTGGTATAGAATAATAAGTTGCTATAGAGTAACTTCCAGGTCCTGGCCACACCTTCTCCTGGCTACAACAAAAATGAACCGTCTCCTGTCTGGAAGCAGGACTGTTTTTTCCCAAATTCTTGTGCTTCCCCACAGCCTACTCACTGTTGGGGTGGTATAAGAAGCCAAAGTCATTGACTTAGGGTAAGCACTACTTAAAAACAATTAAAACATCAGTGTGTTATCAACCACATTTCATCCTACATCCAAAATGCAGCACTTTGCCACCTACTAGGAAGAGAAATAACCCTATCCCAGCCAAAACAAGGACACAGTCAAACAGGCATGTCACATAGCAAGTTATGAATCCAAATCAGTGTCCTCCAAAACAGGTACTACCTGTTTCTTACAAAAGTCATGAATAGAGAGAGGCAAGATGCCAAGGATAAAGAATACTTATCCCAATTCTTCTACAGACTGAAGCTGTTTTTGCTATGCAGCGGTCAGTCTACTTCTCACTATGTCGTGCCATAAATTCATTGCTCCCAAAAGTTGTGAGTCTGTGGATCACTGATAGACTTCCAAATTTTGACTAGAAACAGCTTGCATTAAATGCTTAGCCATGCCATATAGGTGTGAAGGTGTCTCTGAATCTAGCCCCACCAGTTGTTGTAGAAGAAAAATGTGTGTCAAGGGCATTGGTGCAGGGCGAGGGAAGCTCTCTGTCCTTGTGAGGTACATGGCATGGGGAGCACAGCCTGGCTTGGCAGTCACCAGCCCAGCTGGATTTGCCCCGGGAGCAGCTGGTGTGTGACAACTGTGGCCACAGTTCATCCATGTGGGACCATCTCAATTCTGTAAGCAGTCCCACAAAATATTTAGGTCTGCAGCAAACCTAGGCTGTTTACTGGTATCAACATAAAAACAAGTATCAGGTCACAAAACTTTCATATTTGAGAGGTTGAATCAAATTCTCTTCTCATTTGCATCAGTCTAAACTTGGTGGATCTTCTGAAACTGGAGTTATCATACACTTACGACAATGTAAATCAGACAGGAGTTGTTTCCCCAATGAAAGTACTTTATAAAATATTGTGTATTGTATGTGCATGGCTGTACACATGATTCTGTTTTGTTTTGTGAAGCTATGCATCTGAAACATGAGAATACAAAACTAGAAAACTAACTGGTGAAAGCCAGTTCACTCTTTATGTTTTGATGGTTTTCTAGAAGGGGGGGGAGGGAAATCAAAGCCTTTTCTTGTTGCTATGGTATTCTGCAGCATAGAGATTCACTGTAGCAACCAGTGATTTATGTCGTAAGACACTGATCAGAATGCATATGTTACCATGGTTGCCACAGTGAATATTTTATTTTTGCTATATTGATTGATGCCTTTGATGTCAGGTGGCTAGAAATATGAGGGAGATGGGAGCACCCTACATGACAATCTGCCTGGTCCCTGACAGCAAATATCAGCTGTCAAATGGCAGCTAAGGATCACATTTGTCTAGATGAAATGAGAAAATTTTGAATTTTTATATGCAAAATCTTACTTGTTACCAGAATTAAACATAGGTTAGTGTATCAAATTTGGGTTTTCTTGTTTACTTGTTTTCCACTTGCTAGGGAAGTGTTCCTACCTCAGCACCAATTGCATTACAATGTTTGGAGTCTCCATGTTAGGGAGAATAGCCCTATACCTAATATAATAAACCTGAATATGTGTCCACTTGTGAGTTTTTTACCCCATGTTCACTTGGGAAAGTTTCTCATCTCTGTTCCTGATCTGTAAAATGAAGGAGTAACCTGGGTGTTTTGCTGGAAGTTGTGTTAAAACAAAAGTTGTTAGCAAAAATGAGAGAGCAGGACTTTGGCAGGTATACACCTCGAAAATCCACCTGTCTGATTCTGTGCTGGAAAACAAGGAGAAACTATACATTACATGCGTAGTCTCTTATGCATGGATTGAAACAGATATAATTTCACCAGCATGGTGCTTTGCCTGAGCTAACAGCTCTGGTTTCTGGTTCAGAAACAAGACCATGGCTAGGTTAATACCAGTGTTATTTCCTCTCTCTGAAGTAAAACTCTCACACTGCTGCAGCATCTTAGCTCAAGCAACAGCAGGGACACAAATTTGGTGCCCATACCAAACAATTAGTTACATCACACAATCCCACATGTCTTTCACATTGTTCATAGCCCTAAATAATCCAAGTTTCATTAACTGCTGACTGGAATTGTCTTACAAAATTGTCACTTGACTCTAGCTGGCTATGTGGTCATATTACAATAATTATTACATAGGGAAATTCTCTGAAGTATCTTATCTCTTTATTTGGAATACTTTCTTTGTTAAAAGTACTTCCCCAAGGAGCCACTAAAAAAAAGCCTTCCTCTATTTTCAGTTCAGGAATACCACATAGAAGACATTCATCCTCCACAGTTTTTTGAATAGTCATGCTCAGGCATTTCAAAAAAGGAACTGATCCTTGCAGCTATGTGCTATTCTTGCAGACAGCACAGCTGAAGTCAGTTAAGGTACCCTCTGCACTATGCATATTTTCCATTCATAAGTGATTATGGGACCTGGCTTCACGTGAAACCAGTAGGAAAAATAAGAGGTCTCCCCATAACACTCACTTTGCCCTTTATGGTACTTAAATGCCATAATAAAACCACAGCACAGACTGAGACTTCATTTCCCAGGTAACTGTTGAATTCCCAAGCATCTTGCTTCCCTCTCTTTATTCTTTTTTCCTCTGATAATTCCATGACTTCGCAGAAGCACTCCTCCTATCTTGCTTTCTGTACCTGCTAATTTTGATCACCTTTATTTTGATTTCACATACCACCATGGGAATGCTGGAATTTTATCTTTGTTGGGTCACTAGATGGCAGAAGAGACTCAGTAAAAACTCTTCCCCAGAAAATATGTAGGACTCCAAGTATCTAGCCTTTTTATTTATTGTGTGGTCCACTTGTGGGTTTTGTTGATCAAAATTTCACGTTAAGTACTTTTTTTACCCTGTTTTCAGGATTTTTTTTTGCTTATCAAAAATGTGATATGCTTTGGCTACAGTGGTTTGCTTTTAAGGGGCCACTCCAGGCACCTTCCAGCTCTACTTCCCAGAGTGCCACACAGGCATTTCTGAAGACCATCTTTTTCTAAAATGATGTGTGCTGGATAATCTTCATTTCTTATCACCATTATAGGTGCTGGTGAATGGTGTTAGTACCTGTCTGTAGTAACCTTAGAGAAAGTAGTAGAATGAATTATGGAATACATAAAATGTAGATGCTGAAAGAACTCGTAATAGATGGGGGTGTGAAGAAGGTAGTTGTGTATCCTGCTACAAAATCCTTGTTCTATTTACCTGCAGGTAATACAGGGCTAAAGGTTTCTAAAAACTATGCATAGCCTAGAATAGGCCGGCATTAATAGTTACAAAGTCTATTTTATTGTAATCCCCACCACCAGTGCAGCTCTCAGCTTGTCCTCTGCCTTTAGGATTGCTGGACACAATAAGGCTTTTCACAAGCTGATATTGATGCCTAAAGTTTTTTGCATTTTGTGTAGCTTTATAGATTTTAATGTATAGCTATATATTTTCCAACTCGTTGTCACTTCAACATACAAGCTGCACTTTCCAAGACATTATGATAGCTTTTTGGAATTCTGCTTAGTCTTGCTTTTTAGTCTAGCAAGGACACTTTGTTTTCCACTAGAACTTAAAAGACATAACAAGAAAGCCCCTGGAATAACTCCAATGGGGCAGAACACAGGGGGAAATTACCTAATCAACTGTTCTTCTAATTGGACAATATTTGATAGGTATACAAATCAACTAACCCTGAAAAAATTGCAGGAGCCCTATGTGTGCATGTTGCTACTTTGTGCACCTTGAAAACTTTTCAATTAAGGATTTGCTTTTATATAATCATTTAAATGCTGTTTGGGAAAGATATGTGTTTTATTCCAGGCAACAATAAAGTTTTCCTTAGTTGCCTTGTAGAGGTAAAGGGGGAGCAGGAGCTATCATCTCACTGTGGGAGAGAGGGCTCAGACAAACATACTAATGACATAACCTTGAGTACAAGTCCTAGAAAATGGTAGCCTTGGAAAGGAGAGAGAAACTCATTGTGGAGAAAACAATGACATGACATCCTTATGAGATGTACTCATTTACTCAAGTAAATGGTTTGTTTCTGGAGTATTGATTGTCACAATGTCTGGCAAACTCTTTATTTACAAGGAAGAGGGAAGAACAATGAGTCTTCCTTGCCTTCCAGAGGTACTAGAGCCACTATTCAAGAGCTTAAATGCTTACTTCTAAATACAGCAAGGTAATCCACTTTTCAGAGCAGTAGCCTCTTCATAGTGATTTGCAAAATCTTCAACAGAATTTAAAAGGCTCCTTAAAAGAGATTGGATGGGTATAATAGTCTCAATACCCAAATAAGAAGGCCTCACCATTACTTTCACTACAACTGTGAAAGGTTTCGTCTAACAATATGAGACAGCAGCTACTGATTTTGGACTGCTCTTCATCTGTCAGATCTATGACTGTTAATGGGAACTTCAGGACAGGCAGAACATAAGAGCAGGTATCCTTCAGGAACCATCCAAAAAAAACACTCTCAAAAAACTTGAAGGGCTCAAAGCCCTTCAACAACAATGTACTGTTGAGAGCTTAGATAGATTTGGCTTTCTTGCATTAGCTTTTCTTCATATTTCCTTATGTCATTCTATAAGGCCTGGTGTGTATGTTTGTCAACAGAATGAACTGAAGCCCTTGGGAGCAGTACAAGATGGGTGGTGGATTTGCTCTTAATATTGATGCCTTGAGAGACTGACCTGGAACAGAGACTAGACAGAGCTAAAAGAATAAAGTAGGTATTTATTAAAAAGCCTCAATGGATAAACCTTGGGCAGTACAAGGGCCTGCCCAGGACTGTATTCGAGATGGACCCAAAATGATCACAAAATGGACGACCAGTCATGAGGTCTCATACTTTTATTAGTTTTGGCCCATTTACATATGGGGTTGATTGTCCAATTAACCCCAATTAATTAAGCTTCAGGTTTTGAAGTCCCATCCTCCCTGTCTGATCTTTTTACTGCTGTTCATGCTTTTTGGGCCTGGGGCTTATAACAGTTGTCCTTGGTCTCAAGCTGGAAAAGGATTGTTTTTTCTACCTACCCTGTGAAAAGAACCTACTAAGACTTAATATGAAGTTCAGAGTTACACACCAAGGCAGCACAGAATCTGAAAAATATGAAAGATAAAACTTGAGGTATCATTAGCACTACCCAGCTTTGATCCTTTTTTTCCGGGTCACCTCAACCTGACTGCTTCCAAAGAAGACTTTGCCAAATAATGGTCGAAATGAAAAAACTGAAATGTTGGTCTTATACACCATAGTATTTTGTCTATTTTTTTCAACAGGGAAATTCTAGATTTTAAATAGAAATAGATTTGCTTTTCATAAAGCTTGCTTCCTGAAGTCCCTTCAAAATATTAATGCCAATGGGAAGAACTTTCTTTTCCACATCCGAGTATATTGCAATAACTATAAAAACATAAATTTTTTATCTAACCACTGCTATTCTGATCTATAAAGACCTTGTCCTTTGTAGATTTTTAAGGATTCAACAGGATGCTAAAAATGTACCAAATTTGTTTCTGCATCAGAAGTTACCTTCACTCCCTCCTTAGTCTTTAAATAATCCCTAAAATAGCAATAGGTGCTTTCAGCTGCATCCAGATTTATTTCTTCTCTGAGACAAAGTCTTTGGTCTGTGCAAACATCTCCAAAAACCCTACAAGACAGACATCAGGCAAAAATGGCTTCTGCACTAGGCTCACTTGCATGTGCTTAGGCAAAAAAAGTATTTTTCAATGTCTTTTACTCCCAACTAAAACTGCATTAGGTGGCCACAGATGGTGAACTGCATTCTTTCCATCCTTTATGCTTTCCCAGATATGTTTGTTATAATTCTACACAAACCCAGTCAGGAAGTTTACTCATTAGACATCAAAGAGAGAGATAGCCTAATACCTGAAAACTACTTGACATAGCTGCTCAAGTAGTTAAATTAAAAAAAAAAAAAAAAAAAAAAGCCTTAAACCAAAGAAAGCTTCCATTGAGCCAAACTTGATAATGCTGTCCAAAGCAGAGGAGAATGTTAATTTTCCTCCTGGTTTATTTTGGTAGGGGACATGGAAGTAGCCACTTTTCAAAATACAACAAATCTTCCACTTGCAGATTATCTTTGCAAACATAGACATTTCAGAGAGAGAAAGTTGAATCTTAAGGTGCTGTTACAAGTGATTAAGGAACTATTATGGTGACACTGGGAACCCTTACTGTTGTCTTTGTAAAAGTGATCTCATTTAGAATTCTTGGAAGATCCTCTTATGCTTACATGCCTGACATAGTTTCAGCTAGGGTAGAGCTAATTTGTTCTCAGCAGCTGTTACAGCACTGTGTTTTGGATTCAGAATAAGAATGGTGTAGATAACACACTGATGTTTTGGATCTCTGCTAAGTCATGTTTATCCTGAGTCAAGGACTTTTTATTTCTTGTCTCATGCTCCACTAGTTAGGACATAAATAAAAGAAACTGGGAGGGATCACAGTTGGGACAGGTGGCTTGAACTCACCAAAGGGATATTCCGCACCACAGAACATCATGCCCAGGATATAAAATGGGAGAGTCACCAAGAAGGGTAGCTGATCTGTATGTGGGAACAGGGTCTGGCATCCATCAGAGGGAGAGGTTAGGTGTTGAACAAGTAAGCAGCTCTGTGGTACTTAATTTCCATCTGGGCTTAAACTACAACAATGCCACAGAAAAAAAAGACAAAAAAAAATTCAGGACACCAAAACACCTGCTACTAAATATCTTTTTCCTGATTGTGACAAAATAAGACTGTGTTGATGGTACCTGTTCTGTCTGATGGCACTGTCTGGCAAAACATGTTCTAAAACCCAATAGGTATAATTCTGAATATATTACTTTATCAGAGACAATGAGCAGGCACTAACCTCCTTTTTAGTCTATATTATGGAAAGAAATAGACCAAACTACAGAGAGCTTTTGATCCAATTTTTATGGAGCAAACAGAAGAACATGTGTAGAGCTCAAGGCAACAGACACTGGTGCATGCAATGGTAATCATAGAAGCACTGCCATAAAGTCAGTACAAATTAAGCAGCCACTAATAATACAATACAGAGCACAATACAAATATGACCAGGCCTCTTTTCCCAAGCAAGATTATGAATGTGTTACACTTGCATATTATTTGTGCATTGTAGTCCTCAACTGCTGGTAAAACCATGTGCTGCAATCAGATAATCTGCTTTTGACAACATTTAGTGGCCCACTGTCTGTATCAGTCAGTTCCATTGCTGGCAAGGGATAAGAGACAAAGGTTTTTTTTATTATCAGTGATGGGCCCTTGGGGCTTTGTTCACATCACAGAAAAACACTGCCACTTGGTGGGTTGATACTTGAGTTTTATATACATATGTCTTCTGAAGAGACTCATATATTGCTGTAGAATCAGTGAGATTATTCAGGGTGAGTATTTTTTTTTAACCAGTCTTAGCCTTGGCCTCTTCACCACAAGTCTAAGCAGACCAGGACTGAGCACATATGTCTCCCATGGTGCTGCTGGCAGCACCTGTGGTGCCGAAAAACTGTCAACAAAGACAAACTTTTCATAAGTGTTTGTAAAGGGAGATGATGGGAGACAATTTAATTTGGAGATATTGTTTGCTTCATTTATAACTAGTCAGCTTGATAATGACCAAAAGTGAAAGAATATCTTGATTTTGCACTATCTTTTTCAGCTCTGTGCTACATTGGTTCTAGCACTGGTCAAAGAGATGTAGTTAGATCTCTGTGTTAGATCTCCACTGTAAACCAATATAGGTGCTGCCATTAGAGCTCTTCTGAAATCAATGTCAGAAGTTATGGAGCTGCTCTTGCTGGAACACTTCAGCACACAAGCACACAGGAAGGTGTATATTGTTTTTGTGTGGCAAGGTTTTGGTAGTGAGGAGCTGCATGTTTGACCTTTGCGAGAAGAGACAAGGGCTGTCCCCATGTCAGATGCAGCAAGCTCCAAAATGGACCCACCACTGAAGTCCACATATTTTGTATATGAAAATACTTCCACAGACTGTCTATGTGCAGCTATGGAAAATATTCAGGTTATGAATGCCCCAGCAGACTGGACATAAAAAAGAAAAGAGTATGCAAATTCCAAGTAGTGTCTATTAATAAAGATTTAGAAATACATAAACAAAACTAATGTAAATATTACACTTTATAATATCCCTCTGTCTCACTAGAGATACAGAAAAAGCCAGTTTAACAATATTATTTAACAAAAAAGGGGCTACATTAAGGAGTCTGACCCTTCTAATCAGTGTGATCATAATCTATGTTATTTTTTCTTGTATAAACTGTAAGAGTCTTTAAGGATAAAGTTCTTTTTTTTTCATTTCAGCTACTTGAGCTGTAATGTGTTCTTGAATAGTTAAAAACTACCTAGTAAAGTCTAAATAAGTAAAAGGACATCTGCAGAGGCAGGCTTTGTTTCTATTCCTGTATGCATTTTTACAGAGCTCACAGAATCACAGAATTGCTAGGGTTGGAAGGGACCTCTGAAGATCACCCACTCCAACACTCCTGCCTAGGCATTTCAATCATGCTGGCACCAGGGCTGCCCTAGTCACCATTTACTACTCAGATCTGAAAAATCTCCTCCATGCTGTTTGCACTGTGAGACTGTAATGATGCATATGGCCTTGGTGACATACTGACATATGTTGCAGCATATGTTGTGAAAGCTTCTGAGCATCAATCTTCTCTTGAAGAGTAAGAAGGTGTGAAGGCAGGAAAGAATGTGCATCTCCAAGCATGGAAGGCATGGACACCTCCTCCTATTTGAGCATTTTTGGTTTTGGCAGATGTTTCTTTAAGTCTATGGCATCTTTTTAAGATTTTCAAACCTCTTTTCTGTCCTTTGTGTCTTCTCTGACCCTTTTGTGAAGGAGTTTTCCAAAGGTCGGTGGGCTCACTCCTCTCGCCAGCATCCACGGAATGGGAACTTCCCTGTTCCTCTCTCCATTCTCCTTCTGACCCTTTTCTGTCTCTTTTCTGTTCTCATCTCTGTGCTTCCCTGTGTTTCCTTGTCTCTCTCTTCAGAGGCCAGAGTGTGTTTCTGCCTCCCAGTTGACTGCTTTCCCTCTGGGGGACAAGAAGGAGGACAAAGGGGTTCCACAAGAAGGAAGGGGTGTAGGAAAAGGAGCCGTGGGACACACAGGGTGTGGTGGGATGGGACTGAGGGCTTTGACCACATGTGGAACACCCAATTTCAAAGCTATCTTTGCAAAACAAGAACCTAAACACTGCTCATGAGTTGAGGACTGTCGTACTCCAATAGGATTTTCAGTACTGTGTCCCCTGGAAATATGCAGAAATACCTGAAATTTCTCACCAGCCCAAAGGTAAAAGATGATAGCAGTTAAGAAACCCTGGAAAGTGGACCTGAAATACAAAATTCAAAGCATTAGGAAATTAAAACCTCTGTACATTTTCCATGCAACTATTATTTTCTGAGACAGATTTTTCAGAACACACTTTGGTTTTCCATATGATGGCTGAGACCATCACTCATTTTTCTTAGTGTTCTCTGTTTGTACTTCCCAATCTGCCAAAATTATTATCTGTTGCACAACTGACATATGATAGGTTCATTGCTGCTAATCAACCAATTTGTTTAAAGCTGTATTTTTTCCTGACACAGACAATGACAAAGGCTTAAATTTAAAATTCATTTTCAAACAATATTTTAACAATATGCATGTCCAGTAAAATGTGTAATAACTCCCAACAATGTTGAAAATTTGACTCCTCCATCTCTCATTTGTGAATCTCATTGTGAATGTATATTTTTAATTTTGCTGTTTGATATTTTCCCCAGCTCTTGTGTCACCTGGTTTCCAAAACATAATTTTAAATTTTAAATAATTAAAAACAGAAGGATGACTGGAAATGTTTTTCAGAATTGGAATTAATTTTTACTTTGTCAACTTCTTTACTTCCTGGATGGGTGTATGTCTGTTTGTTTCATCTACCACAGCATCTCTTCAAACAGCTAGGGGATACTTACTGTGATGAGAAACACTCTAGAAAGAAAGGCTTGAAACTAGCTTGTATCCATGGGTCAACCACTTTGTGGAAATGACTGATCTCACTTCAAGCTTCCTGTTATTTAACTGTAAGTTTTCTGAGCTCAGGTTTGCAAAGCATCAAAGAAATGACAAGCACAACATTTGAGAGAAAATGATAGAATAGTAAGTGCACTCACTTTTCATCAAGTGAGTTTTCTGCAGTAATCATTCTTGAGCCCAAAGAGGGCTATTACTTAAAACACCTGTCTCTGGAAAACTCTAAGCTTCAATGCGAAAATGGAATATTCCAACACTTCAAATTTTGTGTAGACTTTCACAGAGGCATGTTTGTTCTTTTGTCACCTCATCATCTCTGGCTGATTGAAAACTCATCTCTACCCTCTTCATTCTCTGAGAATAATTGGAAATTCATCTACTTTAAAAGCTTCTGCCGCCTTCTAAAATTTCCTCTTTTTTAAACTATTGCTTCCTTGTTTCTTTTTGCTGGTTTTAAGCTGGCTTTGTTCCAGTCATGTCCTACTGACTCAGCTGTGTGCGGTTTCTGTAGTTCCACACTTTTAAAAATACTTTTCTGAGCCTATTAGCTATACTGCATTCTATTTTCTAGTCCCTTCTCACAAACCTGTTGAACAGTTCAGCCTTTCTGACAATTAAGCATATTATGACCATCAGTCACAGTCATTCCTATGTTCTTGGTGTCCCTCACTCACTGCTGGATTTCATCCTTCTCCTGTTTTTCCAGTCTATTTTTGAATTGGGAATAGCTGTAAATATATGTAATTAAATGTCCATGTAACTAATATCTGACCATAAAAGGGGAGAAGGCCATGCCAAGCATTAGAAAGTCTTCCTGTCTATTGCTCTGTGAGAGAGTCAAAGCAATGTTTCAAATGCAAGCAGAGTCAGAGGAAGTCACAATAATTTCAGAGAACGTTTGAGTTTGACAGTAACTGAGGTGTGGTGTGTTTTTGTAAAATGATGAAGTAATAGATCTGTATATGTAAAATGTTGATTAAGTTACTTGTCATTTTATAACCTGAGGTACATGAATGGAAAAAAACATAATGTATGTGGGTTCTTGAGGAGCTGCTGTCAGGGGAAATCGATGGGAAGGAGATTGTATGTCAGAGATACTGTGTTGGCTTAGATGTTTAACACAGACTTTTCAAGATCACTCTGAAGTGACATTGAAAATATCCAAAAATATTGAAAATAGTAAATATATGTTTATACAAGACTAAGCAACTAACATGTTCTCTTATTTGATTTACATCTGAATTAATGAATAAAAGCCTTGGATTTTGCCTCTTTTTCCCTGAAGAAACTTGAAGACTGATATCAATATCTGAACAATGAAGCTTTTAAAGCTTAAGTAAAGAGATGTCTATCTGGATTTTCAAGTGGATTTTTTTCAGAGGGTTAGTTATATTTTATTGAAAGACAAAAATAATTACTGGGAGCTGTAGTAATGTAAAATTATACTGAAGAGTTGATTACATGGCAATCATAAGTGACTCTCAAGTGGGTTTCCACATTAGAACCCTGAGGGGCTGAATGTTTGTTATTACCCTCAGTGGCAGTGCAGTTCTTGGATTGATGGGTATTGTCGTCCTTTAAAAAGAAATACTTTTCTGTTTTGGTTTCAGCTGGGATAGAGTTAATTTCTCCTCAGCAGCAGTTACAGTGCTGTGTTTTGGATTCCAAATGAGAATGGTGTAGGTAACACGTTGACGTTTTGGTTTTCTACTGAGTTGTGTTCATCCTGATTCAAGAAATTATTCAGTGCCTCATGCTCTGATAGTGAGTAGGAGCACAAAAGAAACTGGGAGGGAGCACAGCTGGAACAGGTGACTTAGACTGGCAAAAGCGGTATTCCACACCATAGAACATCATGCCCAGTGTATAAAATGGGGGGAGTTACCAGAAAGGGCAGCTGATCTGGATGTGAGAACAGGGTCTGGCATCCTTCAGTGGGCAGTGAGCAATTTCATTGTGCATCACTTGTTTTTTTCCTTTTTACCACTATTATTATTAACCATTATTAATATATTTTATATTCAATTTTTTTTTTTTCAATTATTACACTGTTCTTATCTTAGCCTACAAATCTTACCTTGATTCTCCTCTCCATTTTACAGGGAGAAGGTGAGGAGGAGAGAGTGGATGTTGAGCAAGTGTCTGTGTGGTTCTTAATTTTCAACTGGGCCTAAAACCACATGACCCCTCTTCCCTCTAACATGAGAATGTAAGCTGTAGATATAATTTCCACAGGCTGATTCATTTGTGTTACTGTAACTTGCTTTTGCTTTCATTTTTAATTCTGCTTGCTAAAGAAACTGAATAGTCTGCTGTCATTTGGGCAGAGATTAAAAAGAAAGGGTGAGTGGAAGAAACAAAGGGGATGGAGTGAAAGAAAGGTTGCAGTATTGAGTAGGAGCATTAAATTTATACGACCAGGATGATGAAGTGGAAATAAAAATCAGAGAAGACACTATTAGGACATTAAATAATTCAAAACCCCAGGAAAACATGCAAATGCAAGCTGCAATTACAGATACCAATTTTTTCCCTATGCTTTAAACTTCTTTATATTGTATATTTCTCTGTGAGGAAAAAAATTACAAAAGGATAGCAGATGATCCAGATTAAGAAAATATTGGGCCAGTTCTGGCCAACACAGAGTGGATGAAAACCTTCAGTCCCTTGCTGTGAGCAATCCATAGGTGAGCCAAGTAAGAAGGCCAGAAGGAGCTGCTTGTCTCAGAGTAACAGGAGGATCTTTCTAAATTATTAATTGGGAAATACAGTGAAGCAGTTCAGTCTCAATGCCCTGCCCTTCAACTCAGGGACATATTGCTTAACATCCATTAAAGCATTTCTTTGGCATACTTCCAACAATCTATTAAAACTGCTACTATAACTAGTATTTTGCACACTCTAGGAAAAAGACTCAATTTTGCATCTTGAACAGACTTTTTTGATAGTTCTGAAACTTCTCCAAACATTTTTTTGAGCTGAAGAATTTGTTGAAATGATTGTTTCCTCAGAAACATTTTTTGGTTTGAGAAATTTGCATTTTATGGGAGGAAAAGGGTGATTTGAATGATTCCAGACTCTACATACTTAAGGAACAATAGCTCGTTTGAAAAATCTAGTGCAATTTGCTAACATGGATGTAGAACCCATTTACCACTGTTTCAAAGTTAAGACTTTGTAACCAAATACGTTATAGACTTCATGAGTAATGAGAGTCATTACTCACTCTTATTAATACAGGATAGCCACAAATATGTTTATTATTAAACAAATAATGTCTGTTTAAAAAGTTTATCTACTTGTGGTTTTCAGTAATGGGGAAATACAGATTAAAGTCCTCTGGAAGTGCCTTTGCAGGTGGATTACAGGAAACTGGACATGTACAGACTCAACGAGGATTATGCCAAATGTCTTGGTTTATCACCATGTTCAGGACCATGGTGAATGTTGCACAGTAAATGGAACTCAGAGTTTCTTTAAAGATTTTATAGAATTTCTATAGGAAAACATCCAATCCAGCTGTTTTCCCATAATTCAGTGAATTAATGGTCTCCTCAGCTAATGCTTTTTCTGCGTCAGCCCTTTGTGTATGTAGGCATGTGAGACACTTGGAGGCTGTTAAGGAATGCGTTAATTTTATTTTTATATGCATCAGAGTAGTGATTTTTCAAGTATATACCATCAGAAACCTGCCTAAAGGCTTTATCTTTTTGATTACTTCAAGTTATTTCCTTTTATCTTGAATTTAAATGGACCTTGCTTTCTTATTGTTGCTTTGTTTTCTAAGTGCTGCCCTCTGAAATGCTAATGTACAGCATATTCTACACTGAGACTACAGACAAATTTTCTGTAAAAGCTGTAAAATGGGAGATTTGTCCCTCCAACACAATAATGTGTCCTTAGGTTTTACATTTCATAAATCACAATTTGAGAAGGATCAATAATTGTTGGCATTTCTGTAACAACCTGCATTTCAGGAACTTAAAGCACTTAAAAAACCCCCATGACCAGAGGCCTGAGTATGCCCTGAAAATGTTAGTAATACTGTGGTGTGTTATTTTCTCCCACATGCAGGGCTACATGAACATACTTTCAAACTGAAAGCAGCACAAACAACTCATCCTACTTTGGCTGCTGTACTAGGGCTGGAACAGAAAATGCAGTTATGGTTGCCCACAGTCCATGAACAGCACCTAAAGAAGACTGAAGAGGTTCATTTGTGGGATTCAAGGGGAGAAGGGATTTACCTAGATCAGATGGGGAACTGAGGTTTTTGGATCAGAGTTATTATATAACAGTAGCAGGATAAGGAAAAGCAGTTGTAGGGGGTTAAAAAAGCTTCTTATTTGTTTGAACAATACTATTGCAGCAAAAATCCTTCGATTAGATCTTTCTTATTATGTCTTTAGTATACCAATGCAATATGTATGTTATTTTCTAATGCTCATCTCCTTTCACTATTTTTTTAGATCCAGCTTCAAGTTACTTGGCATTTCTATTTGCTTATTTAAGCTCCAAAAGTTTCATTGGAAGCTTTCAAATGAAAGCTGATCCACTGACAAAAAAAATGATACGGCTGAAAAAATCCCAAAAACAAAAACAAAAATGAAAGGTAGTGGGAGGAAATTTAGGTTTTCTTTGTTTTAGTTTAAATTCTTAATCTGATACAGCTGCTGAAAATACGAGTGATAGGGTCCAGAGACCCCAAAAACAAAAGTCTTTTTTTGAAGTTTGAGAGACTTGGAAAATCCAACTGGAATAATTTATTTCATGGTCGTATTTCTTTACTTTGAATGATTTAACATATCTGGAATAGAAAGCAGTTGATCAGCAATGTCAGCCCTAGATATGGCAAATAAAAGAAATGAGGATGTTTGCTAAACTGAACTTAGTGATTATGTTCAGGAAATCCACACTTTTGCACTCAAATATATTTTCTTCACCCTAATACAAACTATCCTCCAATATCTGTTGCTGAGGTTTCTAGGGCAATAATTTCTGCGGCCCTTATGCCAAACTGAGTTTTCCCTGGTGAATTTACTTGCTTTTGGTACTTGTGCTCCTGCAACTTTGAACAAAGAGCAAATCTCCAAGTATTTCCTGAGGGTCCAGTGTTTATACACGCACTGATTTTCTTCTCTTTCAAATACTACTCTAAGCTGCATCCAGTACTAATACTGATATTTTTCATTCCCTGTTATGAGAACTGTAAGACTGAAAGCTTATCCTTTGTGTATTTGTTTATTTGTCAAAGAGGGAGATCATTCTCTCTGAAATATAAGTATTTTGTAACAATCATGGTGCAGGTGAAGCTCTATTTAGTGAACTTGCAAACTGAGGAGGGACCGAGAAATAGATTACTTAAACAAACAGCACCTTGCAAAAATAAAAGAAAGAAAAAGGGAATAAATTACCACTTTCAAATACTTCACTTCCCAGGAAAATTCCAGCTTTTGATAACTCTTTGTCCAGTAAAATCCATTTAATAAGCTGAGCAAGACTCTCTCTGCATGCTGTGGCTGTCTATGCCAAATGGCTGGCTGCCAGCAGTTTTGCTGGGAGTGGGAGCCATGTGATATTAGAGGACAGAGAAAGAGAGCAAGTGCATCAGTAGGACAAGGGGATCAGAGAACCAAATGTCATTCAGAGCACAGCCTATGTTTTCTGTGCAGCTTGAGAGACAGCACAAGTTGAATGAAAGCATGAATTTGTTGGTAATCTTTTATCCAGTGGGCTATTTTTAAGTGCCAAAAATGTAAAAGATGAGCTTGTTAGTTACAATTTGTTAAATAAGGGCTTGAACAGCTCTAGTCTCAGTCACACAGCCCTTCAACACAAGAGTGAAGGAACAACATAGAATCACAGAACTAATTAGCTGGAAAATCACTGTGTCCTATGACCCAACACCACCTTATCACTTAGACTGTAGCACCAAGTACCACATCTAGTCTTTTCTTAAACACCTCCAGGGATGGTGACTCCACCAGCTCCTTGGGCAGCCCATTTCAATGCCCAGTCACCCTGGTAGGCAGTTAAGTATCAAACAGCTGTTTTCTCACTTTGGCCCCTCCCCCAATGGAATGGAGGAGGAGCAAAGGAAGAGTATTGGCAAAAAACCTTTCAGATCCAGCTAAAAATTGTTCAGTATGTGAAGGAGTGGAAGAAAAAAGGAATACATTGAAACAAAATAAGTGGTGCAAAACCACTCACTGCCACTCACAGGCAGACTGAAGTAAAACATGGCCAACATCTCTAAACCCTCTCCTCTTTGTTTCATTGCTGCCTGTGGCATGACACAATGTGGAATATCTTATTGGTAACTCAGCTCATCTACCTTGTGTCCCAACATCCTGCCCACTTCCAGCCCCTTCACTGGGCTGGCAGAGGGAGACACAGAGAATCCCTGGATGCTGGGAAAACTCTATTCAACAATATAGCTTTGTTATCAGTATTGTATTGACCACAAATCTAGAACACAGCGCTGCACAAGCTGCTACAAGACCATTAACTATATCCCAACCAGACTCAGTACTTTTGGCTTTTTTTGTATTATTTCCACTGCAAATTTCCTTGATTGATTTTCCAGAGCTGAAAAGGGAGACACTATCATGTTTTCTCTGACTAAGGCGATTGCAGTACAAAACTGCTTTGGTCTCTCCAGCAGTATGGCACAAGTCCTGCAGTAGCCACAAGAACAAGCCCATGAAAAGTAAAACCCATATCATACTCAGAGCTACTAACAGTTCTACAGAGGGTGAGGGATTGGAGTGAAGTGAATGAACCTTCATCTGGTCCTGATCAGCTCAAAAAAATTAAACTGAAATGTGCTTTGTGCTGATAATAGCTCCTCCAGACTGAGAAAGCACCATGCCATTCCCTGGAGGAGGTAGGCTGTGACATAAGGCAGACATTGCTGAACAGTCTCTAACAGGCAGTAAGCACATCTACTTTCTGTTTAACATAGTATCTTGTCAGAGATGACCCCAAGTCGCCAATGTCTGCACACTTTATCAGTGTCATCCCCACAGCTGTTTTCCAAACAAGACAAAACCAAGAAGAGAGCATATTGCTGACTGGAGGTCCTATACAAGCATGGGTGGAAATGTGTTTAAACATGAGAGCTGTTTCCCATGAGGACTGAAAGGTAAGCATGATTGCCAGAAGGACCCCAGTGACATGGACGATTGAGGTGTTGTGTAAGGGCATTCAAGAATACAAAATATTGTGCCAAAGAACTAGCCTGTATCCTTATTTTACTGTTGGTCTAATTTTATTTTCTTTTATATATTTGGTATGAATTTGCATTAATTTTAGTGAGACATAACCATTTAGTGAGTTTTTGGAATGAAAGCCGAAATTACATATAATGAGATGGCATTAATAAATGAAAGCTGAAAATTAAGCAAGGCAGTGAAGGAGTATTCAGCCTCTAGAAATATGTGCTCAGGTAACAAATAATACTACTACTACTAATTACAGTTTGAGAACTTTTGTCCACATTCATCTTAAGCTTTATTTATCTGTCTGTGTGAGTTAATAGGACGTAAGCCAGTAAGACTGGCATAATTTTCTCTTCAAATTATTGAATTTGTGTACATATGTTGTGCTGAAAGAAACAGAGACAACAAATTAAAAAAAAATATGAGCTGACTTAAATATTGCTTTCAAATTCACTCAAATAATCCCTAGGCATCAATTATTTCATGTGACTGCCAGGTAGGTGCTTGTACGGAGTTTTGGATTTGGTTTCTCTTCTTAATCAAAGAAAAAACACATTAAAGGCAGAAGAAAGAGGATAATTTCAATGTTTCCATTGACCTAAAAAGCTAGCACTGGCTGACAAGAGAAAAAAATGGGAGTCTGATTTCTTAAGTACATCTAAATGAACACAAATCACTTAAGACTGGGCCATCAAACACCTTATCAAGTGCCCATACCTTATGAACACTATTTGTTAGTATGATACAAGGCAGGTTTTCTAAAACTGAGCAGTAGGATATATTAAGGTTTTTCTATTTTGCAAAACAAATTGCTAACAGCAACTATTCAAAATGTATAAGTTGCTTCATAGTTTCAAAATTATAGTAGGATTTGTGACTTCAAAATTACAGATGGATTTATAAACATAAATTCTACTAATTTCAAACATGGCAAAATGGTTAAGTGCCTTGGTTAACTTTAGAAAACTTTAAGTTTTTCTTAAATCAAAGCTAATAGTGATTAGTATCTGATCTTGGCTTTGTTTTTCTTGCAGATGTTTCAAACTGACAAGGAAAGACTGTAGTGCCTAACCTTCTGTTCAATTCCGTTGCTTATCCCCATTTGCCTTTTCCATTTATTCTAAAAATCAAAATCTTAATAATAGCTTTTGAAGCATTATTATATTCCTAAGAGCCCAAGTGAGGTATGTTTAAATTTACTTAACATGACCCTTTTTGTTTGAGAACACATATACATGCTGCATAATTGTGAAACACAGCTACTGAGAGAAAAATCATCAACCTGGGGTTGAAATGCTCTAAAAACTCTCCTTTGTCCAAGTTAGCAGCATGTATTGTATTTTCATCTTTATTTGCATATATTAAAAGCTACGCATGCAAAACAAATTTCCCTTTGTGGAGAATGAACTATGTAAATGCAATTTATAGCTTTAATTTGGACTTGGAAATTTAATACATTCAAACATAAAAAGGTTTTCGTGCACTGAATGTTCCTGAGGTGGTTTAAAATGCTTAAAATAAATATTGAGCAGATGACAGAAAAGCTTGTCCTCCACATCACAATAATTTAAATGCCTAATTAATATTGACTACTCTGGGATTCTAAACTGTTAATTGTGCAATCTATATAGGTGGCAGGCATTGATGGAAATAGAATGCAAATAGGCAAGGCAAAGGTACATTATAAATTTTGCTGTATTAAAAAGCATTTGCCATGAAATGAAAGAAATTGGTACAAAAGAGAGTTTGTTCCAGGTCTTGAGCTCCCAAGTTTCCTGAAGGCAAAGGTTGTGTAATTTGCTCAAAATCCTTTGTTTGAAAGGATTGTGTCAGTCACCCATGGTCAAAAGCTTGTTCTCCAAGAGACAAATACACTGAAGCTCAGCCCCAAATGCTACAGTGAGATTGCCACACTGTGGCTCTTTGGGATTGTGCCTTTCTTTTGACCATTAGCTGTTTCAGTTTCCAATCTGACCCATATCTCAGAACTTGTTCAACTCTGCCAGAGGGAACTAGCATGTTTCTATATTTTGTTTTAAAGTTAAAAAAAAAAACAAAGCTGGACTGGGTGAAATAAGCTAAACCTCTCAAACAAAATGTATACCAATTTGTTTTCTAGATAAATGAGGCAGAGAGAAGGAAAAAAACTCATATCTCTGCATTTACAAGTTCTCTATGATTTTCTGAAGTGCACTTTAATGTATTTCAGGGATTATAACATCTTCTTCTACAATTGTTCATCTTGCCTTGCTTTGGCCAATACTCCTTGTCTGTAGTAATGGATTAGTTTGCATCTAGACTACAATCAAACCCCTCATGTTATTTTCTGAGCACTATACTTACTAAAAAATTGTGTTTTGCAGCTTCAGCTTAATGTAAAGTAGTAGCTGCATAATGTTTAACCTTATTATGTGTCCATCCAACTGAATGTGAGTCTGAGGAAATCAAGACCAGAAACTTGAGATCCAGGTTAATGAAATTTAATCAAGCTACTGGTGGGGTAACATTTGTAACCTGATGATGATGCTTTCCAGGCTGAAGGTGCTGGGTCTGCTCATAAAGGAAATTAATTTATTTGAACTGAGTGTTCTGCCATCACCACTGAAAAGATTAAAATATAAGAGCTAGAGTGTGGGTAGTATGTCTGTTAGGTGTTTGACCGCCTGGCATTAGAATGTAATGATGTCAGGGCTTGAAGAGGAGGAAACGATGCTTTGGAAACTCTTTCTGACCTGAAGGAGTGGTCCCCAGGGACATGGACATAATAATACATAATAATACGTACAATTATGTACATATTTGGTGTTTCTAGCCAGGCTGTGTGTGGCACACACTAGCAAAAGCCAAAAGCCAAGAGAGTTCTCACACTCTCAAGGTATTGATTATTGGTTAATTGTTGTATGCTGGGTTGGTTCAGTTAGGGATTTTAATAAATGTTAGTTAGGTTGGTTCTCTGTACCCCTATTTCCCCCTTACAATGGTCTGCTCCAAGCTGCACCACAGGAGTTCTTATATGTCCATCTTATAGCCACCCCCCTGTTTATTCCTGAAAGTTCTGTGTCAGTCACCCCATCCTTGTAATCCCAGAATCCCCATCCTTGTAATTTGTCCCAGAACCCTGTACCCACCTCTGTAATGTTCCTTTAGGTTGCCGTGGTCCACGTCACTCCCCTGTCGTCTGTCCCCATGGGGTGAGGGGGCTTCCACCCCTGTCTGCCCACCCCCTATTTAACCCAATGCTTCCTTTGTTCAGATTGCCATTTTGGCCACGCGCACCTGGGAACAGCTGCTCTGTCCACCGCTGCAGCCACACAGGAAATAAACAGTTCTCAGCCATGTGGGACAAGGTGTGCCTTCCCTCATCCCTTTATTTCCTCTCAGCGTACGGCTATGAAAGCTGCGTTACCCACCCCGGAGCGCTCAGCCCTAGAGCCTCTGAGCACGCAGCAGCCTCGGTCTCGCCAAAAGTCAGTGCCTAGCCAGGCATCCCAGCTGCCTGAGACCGGAGCGAGAAGAATAAAAGCTGCAGTTAGTATTGATTGGCCTGACAGTCAGGCTACTATTAAAAATAGAAATGTGTTGAAGGCAATGAGTGATTTTTAAGTAAATGGCTTAGTAGTTACCTATATACAGTATATTCACTGAAGCGTGTATTAATCTAAATTTTTTATTGCATATTCTAATCACAGAAGGTGCATGTGATCTGAAGGTGCAATCATTCATAAACTCTTAATCTCTCTTATTTATAATGGGAAACAAAAATTACCTGCAGAGGTAATCATTGTACAGTGGCAGCATGTTCTTATAATTTTCATGCACTTTTGCCAGGAGGCATAATGTTCCTTCCTGTTTCTGTATTATGAAGTCTAGATTTGCTTCATATTTCTTGTAGACATCGAAGCTATATAAGTGAACTGCAATGACAAACTTCTTAGTAGCTGTTTAAGCTTCTAATACATTCAAGTCAAATCCTGGGTTTTATGTAATCTGTAAAAAAGGAAGAGAAGAAAAATATTTTCTTTTAATATGTTTAAAATTTTTAGCAGAAGGCTGTTCCTCATGGCTCACTGAAGTAATTTAAGGCTTACTAAATTACTCTTCTGGTAAAACGAAAGCAGAACTTCATATTTTCTCAAATCATATTGAGTTTGGATAGGATCTAGAACAGCTTTTGAAAGAGCCTTTTAGTGCTCCAGCAGTTAATTAATTAATTAATTAATTAATTTTGGAATAGGGAATCGGCATCTTGCTGAAGTTTTTTTCTGAACCACTGTTGGCTATGTTTTAAGTGGGATTCTTGTTGTATAGGTCACAATATTTAGGAAAGTTCTGAAAATTCTAACAAAGAGCATTTTCAAAGACTTCGTAAATTTACTAACTCTCAGTATTTTTAACTACTCTTTTGTTATGGGAACCATATACTTCCTCTGTACAATCTGTAGCAGGACCGTAACATGGGAAGAATGAGGGAAATTAATTCTAGCAAAGCAGTTTTGTATGCAGCCTACCTTGTTTCACTGGTGCAAAAAGAAAGGGTAATAATACAATGGCAACCAAGTGCAATGAAGCACAACTCAACAAATGTTACCAGCTGGCTCTTGAAAGAGTTTCTAGGGTATACATTTCTCCATGTTTCCTCCTTCTGTCTCTGACCTCAAAGTCAATTTTTACAAAGGTGTAGCTCAGCAACCTTTGGCACCTCAGACCCTTTCTTCTCCAAAGAGCCTGGGAAGGCTTTTGCTGGTCATCAGGAAGACTCTGGAATCACCTTGTGGCTCTTTCAGTTAAGCACAGGAATAACTGATAGTGGCTTTAAAGATGCCTGGGACTGAGCCTTTTTAAGATAATAACTATGAGGAGATGCCACGTGATTCTATTATAAATATGTTCCAGAGTGACACTACAGAAGGCATCACATGGAGAGAAAGCTGGAGTATTAGCTGTCCTCAGTGACTGACCTCTATTCCTGCTGGGTCATTTCTTCTAGTGTGAGACAAAGAAGGGCAGAGATTACACAAGTCTGTGGCAAGCAGGATCATCATCAGGAGCTCTTGGTGATGGGAGAGCAGGATGCAGTGGTGGATACCAAAGAGCAAGAGCTCATCTCCAAGTTACAACCTGTCACGGGAGAAGAGGAAACTGAGGGTAGGATGGAGGATGAACACCAGTGCAATCACAGCAACTAAGTGGAGACTGGGAGACTATTCAAGGGTGAGAGCCCACTCTTTGCCCCAGGGAGGGGGGCATGGTCACAGAAGGAGTGTGTGAAGGGAGAAAGATGGTGTTCTCATCACGTTTCTTTTGACCATTACAAATCTTACCGTTTTACTTGTGCAAGAGGGAAACAGATCCTTTCACAGAATGGGACCTCTAAGAATTAAGAGGTGTGTCTAAGATCAGACAGCTACAAAAGCTGAGCTGGGTAGTGCCGCAGATCTCCTGACCTACAGTGGAAGCCGTGAGAGAGATAAACTCAAGGCAAGAACAAGAAATTAAGAAGTCTGGTCACTCTGACTGCTCTGAGGAGAGAAGATGTAAGTAGGACATTGATGGCACAAAAGAATGTAACAGCAACTTGATAACCAAAAAGTTTGTGTTGCTAAGGGAACGGGGAAAAGGGATCTGAGTGGAAAATTTTGTACTGAAGTTAGAGAGCTATAAATACTGGTGATTAGTGTAATAAAGTGATTTTTTCTTGCATAACATGGTCTGTGTCCTTCAATCACTGCAGAGGTGCAAGAAAAATTCTGATGTGTCAGTTCTGCCATAGACCACATATTTCTTGCCCAAAAACCTGACAGGAAATCTAGTATTATTCTAGTGAACTAGCCTAACCACTCTTCTATGGCATGAGTGACCTAGTAAATTTCCTGTGCCCAGCAAAGAGCGGCCTAATTCCAGTTTAAAGTGGCTCCTGTGAAGCAGTTGAAAAATGAGGCCATACAATACCTTACTGGACCATATCTGTGTAATTTATATTCTTCCTCTCTTCCCTACTCTTCACAAGGACCCTTGATCCTTTTTGTCTATGGAGAGCAGCCAGCCTTTTCCATCCCTACTTTCATTCATAGGACATGCCTATGGTGTCCCGGCAAATCACCCTTGGTATTGGGACTGTTGGGCCTGGCAGGATTACAATTCATCGCCTAAAAAAAAAAAGAAAAAAAAAAAAAACCCAGAACCTTCAGGAATCCAAAGTTGCAGCACTATATTTCAGCTATAACGAACTAAATATAATTTACTGTTCCCAGATATTTTTTAATATAAAAGATTGATTTGGAAGATGACTAATACAACTTCTCTGCTTTGGCTGCAGGATTTGTAATTTAATTACAAAATTCTCATGCCATTACCATTAGTGTGTCTGTCAGAATTAAAAATTATTATTGTCTTTTACGTAGTCTGTAAATTTTTCCTGCAATATAATAAGAACTCTCTTTCTAGTCTTACAAATTCAAGCACAAGATTCCCAGCCAGCTTGATTTTAATTTCTTTTAGCTATAATATATTACCCCAAATATATTACAAATATATTACCGTTAAGAGAGATGAAAATTTGAAAGTCAACACAGTGGTCTTTCAACATAAATCATTATTAGAAATTAATTAGAGTTTACCTGAAGTAGAAAAGCCACATATTTATTGCTGACAGTGTTTAGCAATTACATCTTGGTTATTTACAACAACAACAACAACCCCCTTTTTCTGCCTTGGGACATGACATTGTGATTCAGAGTGTCTAACAGTGTTGTGGTATAGCTTTGGAATAAAAAATTAAGAATTTTTCTGTCATATCAATAATCACTTACCCACAGGGAAAGCTTGATAGCAGCAGGATAGACAGCATCCATAATGCAGCTAAATATTTTTATCATTATTCCCTTAATTGTTTACTTGTAAGGAAGTTATACATGACTGTGAATGGCAGAAAAGGAGAGTTTCTCCTGATGGACAGGATCTGCTTTAGCCATGGCAAAACCCACAGGACCCTGCCTGATGCTGCACAAACGTGGAGTGCCCAGCACTCCCTACTCCCGAGGGGATGTAAGATGCTTTTCACTACCTATAATCCTCTTCTTATTCTGTCTTATTATAGCAGATGCCTTATTAAGTCCTCACTCCACTTTTCACCTCTGTGCAGAACAACTCCTTGAGTAGCCAGCCAGTATCTCTAGAGAAGATGGCTTGCTACTTCTAAAAGGTGTATTTGTCATTAGAACTTCAAATGAAGACTGCCTCAGTTTTTTCCCATTAGACAGCCACCCACAAGTTCAGCCCTAGACAGGCTGTACCAGACTCAGCACACATATGGAGGGGAACAGATCTACCTCCCATCACAGAGTGTTTAATCTATCCACTTATTTTGCACACAAACATTTGTGAGTGTAACAAATCACCTTGCTGTCAAAGTTGCCAGGTGTGGTGTGCTATATCCTCATTGTGTTGGATGCTCCAAAAGGGGATAGAAATTGTCCAAATAGGAGTGTCTGATATTTTTGAGGGCAGTGATATTTTGGGAGCAGTCTTTGGCTCAATAAATCCAATAAATCTGTATGCATTCAAATGCATGCAGAAATAGATCTTCATGTTTAGTAGCATGTTTAAATGCTGAATATTGTTAATATTTAGAAGAGCACATCCTCAGAAAAGGGGACCCTTTTAACAGAGATAAATTAATTTTATCTTCTACATTTTCTTGGGCTCTCTTGCTTTCCTGGCTTTCATTTAGGTAATTTATTTGGATGGTGCCAGGGTACAGTGGAAACCAGCTCAACAGCCATTTGTAGTTTGGGCACTTCAGATGGCTAAGTATTGGCTTTTCTGAACTGAGCTCTGTTACTCTGAAATACTTGAATGACCACATTAACACTGTTTTTCTTTAGAAACTTAGCATTTATGTATGCAAGAAATTATTAAATTCTCACAATTGTCACCCCAAAGCTGGTGAAAAAAAAGCTTTCTGGGCACAGCATCTGTTGTGGTGCTATTTTGAAGCTAGAAGTATAACTGCTAGAAAGAAGTTTATAGCTATTGTTATTATCAGCTTGTTCTTCAGCTGGCACAATTTGGGCATTATAGGATGGGAGAAAGCCATTTATTTGCCCTAAACAAAGCTAAATATGGGTGTGTTAGACTCCAAAACACACCCATATTTTATGGGTGTCTTCCAAAAAAAAAAAAAAAATATTTCCTGTAAGATAAGTGTCTTTTTGTTAGGTCCTTGGGGCCACAGCACATGAGTACACTAAGAACTTCCAAGACTCGTGCTTGAGCTGGGAAATCCACTTTAGTTTGAAATTTGAAGACATAGATCACCAGCTATCTTACAGTATATGGTTTGCTAATTTTACAGAAACCAAAATCTGCCAATAAAATACAATAGAATATTTATGTTGGAAGAGACCTACAGCTATCATCTAGTCCCCTTGCCTGAACACTTCAGGGCTGACCAACAGTTAAAACACATAATTGAGGACATTGCCCAAATGCCTCCTAAACACTGAGAGTTTTGGGGCATCAACCACTTCTTTATTAGCCTGTTCCAATGTTTGCCTACCTTCTTCGTAAATAAATACCTTCTGATGTCCAGACTGAACCTACCTTGACATGGCTTCCCATGCACCTTGTCATCAGATTCGAGGAAGAAGAGGTCAGTATCTCCCTCTCCACATCCTCTCATTAGGAAGCTGTACAGATCAAGGAGGCCACCCCTGAGCCTTCTTCTCTCCAAACCCAGAAACCTCAGCTGCTCCTCACAGGATATGCCTTCCAGCGTTTTCTGGCTGGCTGGTGATGCTGTGTCTGATGCACGGCGGGATGGGGTTTGCCCTCCTGGCTGCCCGGGCACACACTGCTGGCTCAGCCTGAGCTGCTGCCGACCAGCACCCCCAGATCCCTTTTGCAGGGCTGTTCTACACACACTCCTCTCCCAGCTTATACTTGTGCCCAGCTTTACTGCATCTCAGGGGCAGAATCTGGATTTGTTCTTGTTTAATATCATGACACTGCTAATTGTCCAATGCTCCAATGTATTCAGATCCCTCTCTGAAAGTCATGCTAGGTTCTTCACCCTGGTGGTCCCAGGAAGGCAATGTATTGCCATCAAGAGAGGCTCTGGTCTGCAAACAGGTGTTTCCATTCCATACCACAAGGCATCCCACAACCATACCTTCTGTTGTTTCTTCTTGCATTGGTCTTAATGCAGGTTATGTTATATAGCTTTAATAATCACAGTATCACAGCATAGCTGGGGGCTGTCAGGCAGCTCAGCAGACTGTGCAGTCTAACCCCCTGCTGAAAGAGAGGACTGCTAAAGCCGGTTGCCCGGCACTTCTATGCAGTTGAGATTTGAATGAGGCCAGGGATGAAAATGCTGCAACCTTTCTCAAAACCTCTTCCAGTGTTGACCATCCTTTCTGTAAAAAAAAAAAAAAAAGAAAAGAAAAGAAAAGAAAAGAAAAGAAAAGAAAGAAAAGAAAAGAAAAGAAAAGAAAAGAAAAGAAAAGAAAAGAAAAGAAAAGAAAAGAAAAGAAAAGAAAAGAAAAGAAAAGAAAAGAAAAGAAAAGAAAAGAAAAGAAAAGAAAAGAAAAGAAAAGAAAAGAAAAGAAAAGAAAAGAAGAAAAGAAAAGAAAAGAAAAGAAAAGAAAAGAAAAGAAAAGAAAAGAAAAGAAAAGAAAAGAAAAGAAAAGAAAAGAAAAGAAAAGAAAAGAAAAGAAAAGAAAAGAAAAGAAAAGAAAAGAAAAAAAGAAAAGAAAAGAAAAAAAGAAAAGAAAAGAAAAGAAAAGAAAAGAAAAGAAAAGAAAAGAAAAGAAAAGAAAAGAAAAGAAAAGAAAAGAAAAGAAAAGAAAAGAAAAGAAAAGAAAAGAAAAGAAAAAAAAAGGCAATATTTTCTTTTGTTTAAAAGGAACTTTCTGTATTTAAATATATGCCCATTGTCTTTTTGCTGGGCGCCACTGAGAAGGTTGCTCCGTAATCTTCTTTGCTCCTCCCTTGCCCATTGAGCTAGTAATTTTGGTTTAGAAGGCTATCAGGCTGGTCACAAATGATTCCCCTTCACAAGTCCATGCTGACTACTTGAAGTCACCTTCTTGTCCTTCATATACATAGAAATTATGTCCAGGATTATGTCTTCCGTCAGGTTTCCAGGGACTGAGGTGAGGCTGAGTGTCTTCTAGTGCCCTGGGTCGTCCATTTGCCCTTTCTGAAGACAGGAATAACACTTTTCTTTTCCAGTCCCCAATAACCTCTCACACTTGCCACACCCTTTAAAAGGGAATTAAGAGTGGTCTCAGAATGACATCTGCCAGCTCTCACCACACTTGTGGGTGCAACCCACCAGGCCTCATGGATTTGTATGTGTCTACTCTGTTCAAACACTCCCTATGGTGATCCTCTGCATCAAAGGTAAGTCTTCCTTGCTTCAGATTTTCCCACAGGTCTCAGGGCCTGGCATTCCTGAAGATGAGTTCTACCAGCAAAGAACAAAGCCAAGGAGCAGGTGGGTTTTGGCTTTCCTAATTTCATTCCTGCATATTTGAGCAGTGTCTCTCTCTTCATTCTCTTTAATTCATCCCTTATGTCCAAGTTCTGTTATGAGTTCTTTGCTCATCTTTGTAGGTATCCTGCCATCTGTGCTTTAATTCCTGTATGTTCTTGAGGTAATCTTTGGGCATCAGCCAATATAGCTTTGTAGTTACCTTGCACATTGTTAGTCTTCATTATAGGCATTAGGGTTTCTTCATTTTAAATAATGGAAAAAAGAGAAAATGGTCATGGCATTTAAACACCAGCAAAATTGTTTTCCATATCACTATTAAAACAGAAAAAAAAAAAAGTCTGCATTTCAAGGTTGTGGGGTTTTATTACATGATGAAGTCTTGATTGTTCTTGGCTAAATATTTTCATTTTTTTTTTTAATTTAAAGATTGCAAGTTTGTTTAAAAAAAAAAAACCTTTTAATTTTGTGCTGTATTTTGAACCTTGTAAAGTTGCCATTTACTAGTATAATACATTAATCAAGCACTAAATAAATAAAAAGTTTCCTTCATGAGTCCTGGTTTTCCCCAAGACTCCGTCTTGGGCCAACCTTGCTTAGTATCTTCATCAACAACATGGGTGAGAGGATTGAGTGTACCCTCAGCAAGTTTACAAGTGACACCAAGCTGGGTGGGAATGTTGATCTGATGGAGGGCAGGAAGGCTCCGCAGAGGGACCTGGACAGGCTGGATTGATGGGCTGAGGTCAATTGTTTGAGGTTCTACAAGGCAAAGTGGGGGTCACCCCCAGGCAGTGCTACAGGCTTGGGGCAGAGTGGCTGGACAGTGCCCAGTGGAAAAGGACCCAGAGCTGCTGATCAGCAGTGGCTGAACATGATCCAGTGTGTGCTCAGGTGGCCAAGAAAGCCAACGGCATCCTGGCTTGTAGCAGCAAACAGTGTGGCCAGCAAGACCAGAGAAGGAGTTTTCCACCTGTACTTGGCATTGGTGGGGCCACACCTCGAGTGCTGTATCCAGTTCTGTGCCCATCACTTCCAGAAGGTCATTGAGAAGCTGGAGTGAGTCCAGGGCAACAAGGCTAGTGAAGGGTCTGGGGAGCACAAGTCCTGTGAGGAAGAACAACTGAAGGAGCTGGGGTTGTTTTGGCCTGGAGAAAGGAGGTTCAGGGGAGACCTTATCACTCCAACTCAGAATATTCTGTGATCTGGAAAGAAATTAAATTAAATGTTGCAATTCTCTACAACTGCCTGAAAGGAGGCTGTAGTCAGGTGGGGGTTACTATTTTCTCCCAGAACAAAATGAAATTACTTCAAGTTGCACCAATGAAGGTTTAGACTGAATGTTGAGAAAATATTGTCAAGCACTGGAGCAGACTGCTCAAGTAAGTGTTGAGCTACCATATCTGGAAGTGTTTAAAAGATGTGTGAATATTGAGAACATAGTTTAGCAGTGAACATGGTGTTGTTGCAGAGTTGAAAGTTTAACTTAATGGCCTTAGAGGTCTTTTCTAACTTTAACAATTCTATGATTCATGATGCAGCATCAAATAAAAGAACAAGAAATTGAGAGATAGATTAAGTTTTTATGTCACTCCGAATTGAATTTAAATATAAGAAACTGTGATGTGGAAAAACTGTAAACAGAGAAAGACAATATGTGGAATTTTTGATTTAAACCAATATTTAATGATGTAATTATGTTTTTGAGGTGTCTTTAAACATCAATTCACATTTTTATTTTTTGTGCTGTAAGAACAACTCACATGTTGCATTGATATTATTATCTTGGAAGTATCATTTTGAAGAACATCTGAAGAGCAACAAAATCTTTAAGAGAAGCCTACGTTTTACTTAACAAAACTAATTATTTACAATTAGGATTAGGATTTGCTAATGTCTCTGCTTCCATGAGCTCAGAAATACCACAGAAAAATCTGCTGTTGCATAAGAGTATTACTCATTTTGGCCACCTGCTTTAAAGAACCTTTGCCAAAACTCTTTATGGTCAGTTTTGAGCCTTGAAATGAGCAAGAATTAAGAAGCATCACTTCTTCAAAGGATTTTCATTAAAAAGGTGGGGAAAACAGTGTTTGCAACTTAATCTTTTGATTTTCACTGTTTAATAGTACTTAGTATTTGCAGCTCTCTTTTGGTTCAGTCATACAATACCTCCACATATTTAGGACTTATTTATTAAATAACATATTTAGAAACCCAGTCCATCTTTACCCTAATAGAAGGGAAAAAAACACAACTATTTGAGCACTCTCCAGACACCCAGATTTGAAGTCATTGACCGCACTAAAATGATTAAAAAGCTTTTCACATTATAATGGCAATACCTTGCCCAAATGGCTTATCTGAAGTGTTTTATCTTTTTACCAGACAGGAACATAGCTGTGTTTCATGATACAGGTAGGTATAGCTCTAAAAATCTTTGGAAAAGAAAAAAAAAATGAGGTTTTGCATATTTACTCATTTGTGCCTAATCTCTGTGTATATGACAGCAAGATAAATCCATTTTCAGTGCTTGCACACCACCTTTGATAGACTTCTCTCGGCCAGGTTCCTGCTCCTATGATGGGGAGAAAAGGTGATAAAGTTACAATCTACTGTTCTGCTCAGCAAAAGAAACTGCAGTGCTACCAGTTCCTCTTGTGAAAATCAGAATTATTTTATCAGGAACTGAAGTGACAGCAGTACTTTGCCCCTTGCAAAGAAACATGCTACAAGGCAAGAAAGAAATCTAATAATGGAAAAGAACCAAAAAGTCAACACATAATGATCAATTCTTCAGTTACTTAATCAGCTATACAATATACCATATGGGGGTTCTCCTGCCCTTTCCAGTACGGTGCACTAATAAATAGCAAACTTTAAACAAACACAACTAAGATGCACTCCAAGTGCACTCCAAGACTAAGTGGATCTTGTTAATGGAAGAGAACGTAGTAGAATATATGCTTGAGGAGGTTCTCTTTTCTTCTTAACAGTGGTTGTCTGATTAACCTGAATGTGTATATGTTTTAAATGTCATTGGTAAAAAAAAAGATTAAATGTAATGTTATAGTAAACAGGAGGCTGCAGCACATAGGTCTACAGTAAAACAACAGATGGCACAGGTTAAATCTATTTATTAGCAGTCACCTGGCAAGGAGACTGGAAAAGAGAAACAAAAGAGACAAACAGATGCCAGGTGTAATATGATAACACTTGATAAAATAGTTCCTCTAAAACATGTTTCATTTTCTTGTCTCTCTTAGCCTTCCACCAGAAATTTCAAGAGTTTACTGTTTCTAAATAGGAATCTTTAAAAATATGCACAATGCTTACTCTAGGATATGCTGAATAGCTGATTTTCTACTGCTGAAAAACAGGAACATTTTATTACTTTAGTGGAAAACCAAGGACAAGAAGCAGTGCAAAGTCATCAGTGATGGACAGTTAGTCTGCCACGGCAAATCTGGATAGCTGAACTGTGTTTCTGTCAACTGCTTTCACACTAATCTCCGTCCCCTCTTTGATTACTGTAATGCTACACTGTAGTTCTTTCAGAATTAAGATTCCATTTTTCACAGGCATTAATCTAGTTTTCACTGTGAAGTTCCTGAAGGGATTAAAAAGTGGTTTTAGTGTTTTAACTTTGGTTTTAACCTCAAAGTCCTAGTGAGCAATACAGTGGCCTATGTGTTCTGAAGAAAATTACCTTGTTATTGTTCCCTTTAAAGATAACTAAAATGCCAGTGCATTTTTTTCAGGCAATAAGGCTGTTAACTGGGGTGTTAACAATATGGTGATCATCTCACTGTTTTTTCCCTCCACTTCTTTCAAAGGTTTGGAGTTCATGGGAAACAAGCTAGCTTGGTCACTGTTAAATCAAACTCAACTCATACCCTTTTGTAAATGTAACTTTAATTCTGAGTGATACTGATGTATCCATATCCCATATCCCAGCCATGGTCAAAGTGAATTTCTATTTCACGTGTATCACACTGTTATTGTTTCCAGGTAATGTGGCCTCTCTTTCACATGGCAGCCTTTTCAGGCAGCTCCTTGTTAGTCCATAGCAAGAGCTGAAAAACCTACAAAAGTCTAAGATGCCCTCTTTTGCATTGTAAAAAAGGTATGTGGAATAATAAATACATTAGGATGTGTTACTATCCATTATTCAGTTCTACAGTTAGTGAACATCTGGCATGGGGAAGATGAGATGCCTATTTAGTTACCATCTGTATTAATATTGATTTCCAGCAGGCAACACAAGCACACCACTTTCATCTGTTTAAAGGGGGCAAATGTGAAACAAAAATAATTTAAATAATATTAAGAGATACACATTTAAATGTCATCTTTAAAGATTGCTTATTACATACCTTTTCTTAAAGTATCATTTATATGTCATTTCTTTATGGACTTGAAACAAGACTAACAAGGATTGTGAAAGGTCAGTTTATTTCAAGTTTACAGAATAACAAGAGGTATAACACTGCAGGTGAGTATAGCCAGATAAAAATAATTTTGTTTTGTCTAGCTGATACTATCCAGTAGAGCTGAATCATGCTGATTTTCAAATATAGTTAGGAAAAAAAATAACCAGCCTCTTCTGTAAACACAAAAGCAGCCTATTCTGTAAATTGCAGTTATGAAAGCCTGATAATGTTTGTTTGGCCTCTGTTGGCTGTTGATTTGTTCTATGTCTTTGGCTTCCAAATTTAACACCTTTCCATTTTAATGTGCAGATTAGAGATTTGAAAGAAACATATGGGCATGTCATGTTTGCAAATCACCAGTAACTTATAAAGAAATGAAATGTTGAACAGAATTAAGAGGAATAGATTATGTTAAGAACAGCCATAAGAACCTCTATAAATTCACATCTAAGACTGCAAATGAAACAAGTGGCACAACTGAAAACACTAACTCATAAAGAGTTAGACTGCTATTCATGAAATAAAGGAAGATTATGCAAAAATGTGTGGATTATTTTTCTTTAATATGTGCAGGGGTGTGTTTTTCTCAGCATTGAATGAACTTCTGGATGGTTTACTAAAAACAATGCAACCTTTACATACCAAGTAGTATATTTGTCAAGAACATTGAACTTTTGACCCATTTATGTCAAAGTAACCCAGAATGCTTTTCAAAAAGGAATGGGTAGAGAAGGAAACAAAAAGAAATTCTGTAGAGACCACTAAGGAAGAAAAAATAAAGACATATAAAGGAATATGTTTTAAATACAAAAAAAAAAATCATTAAATCATCCTTGTTCTGTATCACATGATAGAGAGGGATTACAATATAACTGGCTAGGGAAGTTGGCTGTAAAAGTACCTCATAAGATGCACATGTGCCCAAGAGTTGGGCTGCTGAAAAACGTTGCTACAACAGAAAGGTGGATCGAGCTGCCAAGATTAAAATGTCTCAGGAGGAGCTGGACTGGCAAGAAAAGGGTGAATTATTTCTGATTTGGTGTATATTTATATAAATGTATGTGCATAGAATTGGAAGGTGTAGGATCCAGACATGATGTAAATGGTATAGAATAAAGGATGGATAATGTCGAAGTTCCAGCCATGACTGAGTTAATTTTTGCCATAGCCATGAGGGAGTAGAGCCCTGTCACAAATAGAAGGTTGTTCTATGCCACCTCACATCATTGCTGAGAGTGGGGCTAGGGGGCCCTCTGGCTTCTGGGAAGAAGGGAGTGGTTTCCAGATGAATAATATGGCAGATGGAGGAAAGCAGATGTTTCATTGGCAGATGTTTCATTGTCTTGGACTTTGTGAGCATTTTACATGTTAATCACCCTCTCTTTGTACATTTTTCCCATTAAAATTGCTGCTGTTACAGCTCATTTTCTTGTCTCATTGCTCCTTACAGTAAATTTTTCTTATCTCAACCCATGATCTCCACCTTTTGTGCATTCTCTTAGAGTGTAGGGAGGGGAAGTGAGTGGTGGTGTGGTTTTAGCATAATTACTAAATTGGGGAATACCATTCTTAAACCACAACAGTCTTATTGTCCTGCATCCCACTTCCTATGTTCCTAGCCCCATGCTGAGGATCACCTCATAGAGGAAGATCCTGATGCCATATTAAGTTTTATTTGCACAGAAAAATCACATGATCACATTCTGGGTACCTTAGTTTTCCATTCCCAGTAGATAAACCTCTACTTTTAGTAAGTCATCACAATATTCAGTCTGAAGCCCAATGCCTAGGACCATGTTCCTTCCCTCAGTTCTCATCCTTTCAGTTCAATTTCTCATCCTATCTCACACAAGGTAGTGACAGCTGTGATTGCTCAGTTATTTCCTACTAGGCTCATACTGGTAAAAAAAAAAGTGTAACAAGACCTTGAAGGACTAACGAATATAATCAGAATCTGAGTTCTTTTTAACAGATTTGCCAGAAATTTCTGCTGCCTGACCATAAGCTTACTTATCCTTTTTAAGGTACAAGAGTAGCTCACAGGAAATTCCAGACCTTTTTTCAGAAAAGTCTGTCGACTTCATTATTTGAAGAAATAATTTCCTGAGGGCAGAATTTACCAATATGTTCCTCCTCTGCTCTTCTGTGTAAGAGAGAGAGATTGGAAAATACAGTCCTTTTTGATTCCTACTTTTTTGGGAATTCCAAGGAAGATGTAAATCTGACAAGGATTGTTACACTTCTGCCTGTGAGACCAGTGAAGAAGGCTAGAAGTGTATGGCAGCAGTTCAAACATCAGCTTGAATCTCCAGCCAAGCCCTAGTAGTTTTGGGGTTTGGGAAACAGATAAGAAGACACAGAATCACATTTGCAGTCACTTCTGAGTGGAAGCTACACGCCCTGTAGCTTGGTCTCAGGGACAATATATTGAAGTTCATGGAAAAAAAACTGTTAATTTTGTTTACAAGGTGATATTAACTTGGGGTTGTGGCTGCAGTCTTTAAGAAACAAAATATGTCACACTTCTCAGAGTCACATATCAATAAACAGGTAAATAACTCAGTTCCACGGCTCTCCTGGTTTTGCGCAAAAATGAAAAAAACTACATATCTGTCTTCGTATGAAAATCTCTACACCTATAAACCTTCATATTTTCATTTACAGAAACCAACACTTTCAAGATTGTCTTGGTTTGAAAGACAGATGTCTGCTAGGGAAGCCAGGAGCCTCCTGTGGAATGGAAAATGTAAACCTCCTTGCTCCAAATTATTATAATTTTGAAATTAAGGGGCTCTCAGGCAAAGAGATGAGAATAGGAATAGCAGTCCTTTTCTGGTGTGTTTGACAAAGTGAACAAACAACAGCTACGGCACTGACACCCTACAGAGCCAGGGGCCCAGTCCCGGCCTTCTCGGCTGCGGCACTTTCCCTTCCGTGCAGTTCCGGTCAACGCCAGCAGGGGCGCTGCTGGCTCCCGGTGGGCGGGGCAGGTGCGGCGATTCCCCCACGCCTGCAGGGGGCGCTGTGGGGCGGGCTCGGGGAGCACACGGTGATGGCAACTCAGCCAGGCCGGGAAGGGATGGAAGAGAGGCTTTGCTCCACAAACCCCCAGGGCAGCCGATCCCGGTGCCCCGGAGGACTCTGAGGAGCACCAGGCTGGGATGGCAGGAGTCTCAGCAGGCAGGGGGTGTGGGGCTGCAGTGCTGCGAAAACTCGAGCAGTGCCGAAGAAGCATCAGGGGCGGGGCAGCGGCGGCCCAGCTCCCAGCAGGGGAGGGAGAGGCGAGCTCAGGGTCCCAGGCACCTGAGCAGACGGGGATGGGTCCCTCTTTTTGTGAGGTGGGTGATAATGAGGTCTCAGTGCAGTGGCTGCTCTCATGAGCAGAGGCTCACCCATGGCAGAAGAAGCAGGAACAGGGTGGGCTCCGGTGGCAGCAGCAAATTCCATTCCCCAACCGTCACCTCCAGCCGTCCTCCTCTGAAGCCAAGAGAGAGAGAGGGCCTGCAGCTGACCCAGCCCCATCCTTTTCCTGCTCTATTCCTGCAGTATCTCTGCCCCTCGGAGAGAAACTCCCAGATAAGAGAAGTGCAACCAGATGCCCTCCTCCCCTGAGCTTGGCCACTTCTTTTGTTTTATTAATTACCCAGTTGTTAGTGTTTCCTAGCAATTTATGGGGAAAAATTCTGTAAGTATAAAAGAATAAAAGGAAAGACACCTAACCCCAAGAATGATGATAAGCATAGTGGCAGATAAGTCTACATCTCTATATAACAGGAAGTTTCAAATGATCTAGTAATATCCTTCAAAATGCCTGTAATGCTGGAACAAAGTTCTAATTTCTTATACCTACTACCTTGTCTTTCTTGAGCTAGATGATAATAAGTTGGTCCAAGAAAATTAGTCCTTCAGTCTTCAACCTTAGTGCCAGTAATGGCATTTGCACCTTATTTTTTACATGCTAAGTTCTGTTTCTGTTCCAATCAACCCTTTATCTGCACTCAGAAGCACCAAAATTTTCCAATTATTTCTGAAAAATCTCTTCCCATGCTTACAAGCAATACAATATCCTATCTGGAACTGCGTGTACACTCATTAAAGGACAGTAAATGATATTTCTCATCTGCTCTTTGAAACCCAGATTCAGAGGCTATGTGATATAATAAGCAAGCACCATGAGAAGATTTTTTTTGTAACAAAGCCTTCATCCCTCCTCCCAGTATTCTGAAGAACCAGACAGACATCCTGTTGAGCACTAGTAATAATGCTTTTATCAGTATCAGACATTAGGACCCTAGAGATAAGAATTTATTTTCTGGTTTTCCAAGCCAGCTTTCACTGGCTGTGAAGGTAATTTTGGAAGCATATAGAAATTCCTGCTGTTGTTCTGGGACACCTGCACCTAAAAAGATTAACTCACCATAAAGTAACATTCTAATTAAAAATTTGACCCAGAAAATTTCCAGGACAAACTTTGATTGGGTCCAAGAGACTTCCAGTCTATATTTTAGCCTTAGAAATTCAACCTGGAATTTATGAGGTCGAACTTTTTTTTCCTGCACTTGCATGCTTTTGGCCAAGTAAACCATGTGAATTTTGGTTTGCATATAGCCATTCATGAGTCAGAATCCACTGAAATGTGAATTTTGGATGCACATATCCATCTGTGAGTCAGAATTGAACCTGCTCACTGCTCAGCTCTCTGGTGCCATGTGCCATAAGTTGCTGTGGGCATTAGAGTTTCACACACACTGTACAGAATGATTGCACTGATTTACTTAAACAATTAGAGAAGACTTCTAGCTATCTTAATGAACTTTCAAGTATCATGTACCAATAGGAACACAATTATGACATTCTGAATATGATTTATTTGTGGCATCACTACATTCAACAAAACTAAAAATTGATAGGGAAGTGTCTGAGATGGAGAAGCAGGATGTTTTCTATTTCCACCTGTGTAGCAGTTGTCTTCTGGGCAGTTTTCCTTATCTCCTGTAAATGGGCCCATCAATGTCTTGCCATGTGACTCAGAGATAACTTCCCTCCAAAAGCCGTTTCTGTTTAACAGGTAATCAAGGAACCACCGCATGACTCAGAATGACATCAGCCCATTGTGAGATGCTCTGCCCAGGGGGGAGGAGCTAAGCATTCCCACCTAGATATATTCTGGGATTTTTGGACAGAAAGGCAGCCTTCCCACAGGTTTCCAAGAGGACACAGCTGGGGTTTCCACTGTAGAACTACACCTTTTCTACAGGACCACTGCTCCAACAGAAACCACATCTGCCACTCCAAGAGGAATGCAGCCACTCCAATTTAGACTGCTACCAACACACTGGCCAAAGGGGTGTCAGGCTGTATTCAGACTCTGTCAGTGGTCTTCCTTTTGTATTATTGAATGTATTTTGTTTCTTTTCCCTTTTCCCAATAAATTGTGTTTCTGACTTGGAATCTCTCACTGGTTTTGCTTTCAAACCAGAACAGGAAGTCAAATTTTAATAACCTTAGATCATAGTTTCTGTGTACAGGTACATCACAAGTAAGATCTAATTGATCAGAAAATATTAAATCAGTAAATCTGGTTGCAGCATTTTTAAAAAAACACATTTTTGGGAAAATATCCTGATTGTCCAAGCTGAAGTATATATAAGACATTGTTAGCTCTATGGAGTTTTTGTTAGAAAGGTTTCAAACATCCTGAGTCAGGCAGTTATTTCAGCTGAGAGAAGATGAAATTGAAAATCTGAATATTTTTTTCAGAAAACACTATTACAATGTAATTTTCCTTGTGAAAATTCTTTAAAAGTTTTGGTTTTAAAGAAGAGAGCAAACACAGAAGTGAAACAAACTTGAGAAATTTGACTGTTACAATGACATGGAATTCTAGCTTTTTACCAGCTTTCCAGAGGATTAAAAAGCTATTATTTATTTATATTTATTTATAGTATATTTATAAATAAATATTTATATTTATTTATATTATTTATATAAATATTTATTTATATAAATAATATATATAAAATATTTATTCAGACAACAGTACTTTTTAGAACCTCTTTTGCCAGGGCATCTCAAGAGAAATTAATTAAGCCTTGCAATATTCCAGCCATGAACATCACACCTACATACTACAGAAAATACAGAGATTTAATAATTTCCTAACAAACTAGTAGCCTACCATCATATCTCCTAATTGTTCTTTAATCTGAACATAATGAATATTATATTCTAGGAGCTAATGACTATCATTAAGCCAATAAAATACTACTGTTCACAAAAGAAATCTCTGTAAGTCTCAGAGGAATATAAGCCAAAAAGAGCCCTTATTTAGTAAGTGACTTGCTATCTGTAAGTAGGAAAGTTCAAAATAATTTGGTTTCCTTTTAAAAAATAAGACAGTTTAGCATTGAATCATCACCTTGGATGATTGGATTAAGGATCAGGAACACAGGTAATGTTTTTCTTGGTCATTCCAGTAGCAAGAAAGAATAACAAAAGGAATAGGCAGACCGATCAGTCCAACACATGGATACAAGTCTGATGTAACTGGAAAAATGAGCTTTTTGACTGCAGATGGTGCTTTTAACATCGGGTCTACCAACATCTGACAGGATGCACCTTTCTCAGAGGGGGGAAAAGGCTTTTAACACAGGAGCTAGCAGCACTCATTGGTAGAACTTTAAACAAGTTTTGAAGCAGGTAAGGGACAAAACTAGGCTTGCTAGTGGTAAGGAACGGGATGGCATGCCAAAACTTGAGGAACTGAGTGCTAGAGGCATCCTTCAGTCTGCTCCAGGAAGTGTTAACTACACTTGAAATGTTTCTACACAAACATATGCAGCAAAAAGAGTAAGCAAAAGGAGCTCAAAGCCTTGGTCCAGTCCCAGAGACATGACATCACTGGCATAAGTGAATCCTAGTGGGATAAGCCCTGTGAGTGTTGTGCCATGTTGGACGGTAACAGGACCTTTAGGAGGGATAGGTAGGTGATGAAGGTGGGTGACATTGTATGTAATGGAGGACTGGAGTGTATGGAGCTTGCAGTTGTCACTGGCACAGCTGAAAGCCTTTAGGAAAGGATTAGGGGACAAACAAATAATGTGGATGTCAGTGTGAGAATCTACTTTAGACCTCCTAGTCAGGATGATAATGCCAATGAATTATTCTTCTAGGAACTAACAGACACCTGTAAATCAACTGTCCTTGTCCTGGCAGGTGAATTCAGCTTGCCAGATGCTAATTGGGGAAACCACACAGACGGCACAAAAAGGTCCGGGAGATTCCTAAACACCTGAATGATTGTTATGGATTGAGTGAGAGCTTTAGACAAAGCCTGCCTTAGGATCAGATTTCTGGGAGCAGCTCTAAATCCTTGCACTAAATCACTCAATTTTGCAAGTTCTTAAGGATGCCCAATCACATCTATTATAAAATAAGCTATTTACTGAATAGGAAGGAGATTAACAGACAAAAGGCCTTAAACAGAGTTACTGACTAGACAGGATAAAACAAAAAGAACTACTAGTGGATTACATAAAACAGCGCATGACATAAAGGTACCTATATTATAGATAGCAAAGAAATAACATAGATTAGGAGTCAATGTAACTTACTACTGAATTGACGATAGGGTAGTGATGATAGTCCTTTTTCTCAGCCCCTAGGAGAATAATCACAAAGTAGGCATCCTGACTTCAGGGAGAAAGCTCCACACATTTCAGGGAAATGTGCTTTGTGAAAGTATGGTACTTTGTGAAAGTATGATGTAGCCTTTATAGTTTTTTGAGTGAAGTGTCTGTCAGTCAGAAATTCCAGCTTATCTTTCCACATCTGCTTCCACAGAAAGATGTTTACTCTCAGCTGAAAGCATCAACCATGTGGCACTGAAATAACTCTCTACAAGGCAAACTGTCCTGACTGAGTTACTTCGCCAAGGCTCATCTGAGGCTTATGTGAGAGAAAGATGTCCTGAGTTATTGCACCAGCTAATAAACAACAGATAACCTCTCCTGTGGTGGAGGGAGAAGCTCTACTTCAGAAGCCCTGAAGTTACCATTATAACTTCATGGTACATGTACTAAAGAAGCTGATCAAAGCTCCTTGATGTGTTGCTTGTTAACAGAGAAGGTCTCATGAGTGAAGCACTGATTGGTGCTTCTTGTCTTGCACTGTCTTGGCCACAGTGATCATAAAGCAATCAAGTTTAAAATCTCTGTTGTCAATTGGAGAAGTGCCAGCAAAATTTCAACTCTAGACAGGGGCGGAGCAGATGTCAGGCGCTCAGAGTAATAGTGAGAAAGATCCTGTGGGGAAATGTTTTTGAAGCTGCTGGGGTCCATCAGTGCAGGTCACCTTTTAAGCATTTCCTCTGAAGGGCACAGGAGTTGACCAAGGAAAGCCAGTTGTGATGTTTCTGGATTTCAGTAAAGCCTTCAATATTGTCTCTCACAGGATCCTTCTGAAAAAAAAAATGGGCAGCCCACAGCTGGATAATATCATGGGATGTCATGGGATGGAAGCAACTAGCTCATGGGTCAGGCACGAAGGGTTACAGTGAATGGAGTGACATCAGACTGGGAACCTGTCACTGGAGGGGCTCCACAGGGCCCCATCCTCAGCCCTCTGCTCTTCAACATCTTCATAAATGACCTGGACACAGAACTGGAAGGGATACTGAGCAAGTTCACAGATGGTACAAAACTGGGAGGAGCTGTTGACTCCCTCCAGGGCAGGGACACCCTGCAGAGAGACCTCCACAAATCAGGGGTTTGGGCAATCATCAACCATATGTAGTTCAACAGAGGAAAGTGCTGGATTCTGCATCTGGGATGGGGCAACCCTGGATGTATGGACAGACTGGGAAATGAGATGCTGTAAGCAGTGCCATGGAAAGGGACCTGGGGTCCTGGCAGGTTGAACATGGGTCAGCAGTGCCCTGGCAGCCAGGAGGGACAACCCTCTCCTGGGGTGCATCAGTCCCAGCATTGCCAGCCGGGCAAGGAAGGAGATTGTCCTGCTCTGCTCTGAGCTGGGGCGGCCTCACCTCGAGTGCTGGGGGCTGGTTTGAGTGCCATAATATGAGAAGGATCTAAAGCTATTAGACCATGTGCAAAAGAGGGCTACAAAGATGGTGAATGGCCTTGAGAGGAAGCTGTATGAGTAGCAGCTGAGGCCACTTGGTCTGTTCAGCTCAGAGGAGACTGAGGACAGACCTCACTGCAGTTACAACTGCCTCATGAGGGGAAGAGGAGGGACAGGCACTGATCTGTTTTCTGTGGCGATTTGTGAGAGGACCCACGGGAATGGCCTGAAGCTGTGTCAGGGGAGGCTTAGGTGGGACATTAGGAAAAGTTTTTTACCCCAGTAGTGGCTGGGCACTGGAACAGGCTCCCCAGGGAAGTTGTCATAGCATCAGCCTAACAGAGCTCAAAAAGCATTTGGACAATGGTCTCAGGCGCGTCGTGTGCTGTGGGGATTGTGCTGTGCAGGGCCAGGAGTTGAATTCTATGGACTTTCTAGGTCCCTTTCAACTCAGGGTGTTTTATGATTCTATTCTATGGGTTTATTATTGTAAACAAGAGATGCATCTTTTATTTATTAAATAAGAGACCACTATTACATCTGAAATGTGAACTAATTATTCTAAATGCATTGATCAATTTGTTAAGACCTTTTAGGTAAAAATGTAGAGTCTTTGTTGCTGCCACAGTAAGATTTACCTTACATATCCATAATCTGCTCACTTCCTTTTACTTAATTTCAGGAAAACATCTCAAAAGTACTGTAGGCCAAAAAGGGATGATAAATGATTTTGAGATAGAAAATTGAAGTGCATTGATTAGAAGCAATTTTTTATGTCTTACGCAATAAAAAGATGAACTACATGATTCATGGAGACAATTGGCAGAGCAACTTCTCTCTAATTGCTGCTGGACTAATGTAGAAGCACACTCCTAGAAAGTAGAGAAATCCATTTACCCAATCATTTCATTTAAGCAGTGAAGAGAAGTAGTGAATTTTTCCATTACCTTTTATATTAGCTTTGCTACATACCACCTTTGACAATTATTTTGAGAGTGCTATGCTCCTTTAAACAATTCTGTAAGCATAATAAAGTTCCACTTCAAAATTTTTCAAAGTAGACTAAGGACATTTCAAAAAAACCATAATTAGGAACAGAACCAATCTCACTAATTCCTGGTAATCTACTGTAAAACTAAATTATTTGCTAAGAGGTCTAATAATTCTCATCTTCAGGAGCAGGAAAGAACATTTTCTGTATTTCCTTTGGAACAAAAACTAGATACTATTCTCTTCTGACTACTTACTCTGTGGTTGTCCCAGGATCTGCAAATTTTGTTTTTAGTATTGTTTGAGGCTTTGGGGTTTTGTAATAGGAAATAGGGAGTCCTATTTAAATCAAGATAAGATTTATTTTCTTTTAGTACTGTTCATGGGATAATAGATTGCTTTTTGTTGCTGGAAAGTCAGAAAGCATATCCTTCACTCCCTCATTGTATCAAGTCACAGTACACAGAATAATTATCTTTATGTTCCAGATATCTCCACTCAGAACCATTTCTATTAATTGCTGGAACTGCATTAAAAAGAATAACATCAGTAAAAACAACCCTGGGAGCAGAAGTTGATTCTGTGCAACGCTTTTAAGTTTTTTTTAATTGAAATAAGAACTTGTGAAAGGTATTTTCAAAAATACCCAGAAGGAAAATGCAAACATATTTGAAGTAAGTATTCTTCATTATTTCATACTGAAAACAAACAACATCACTAGCAGTGTCAGGTTCCTTAGGAAGCTGAAATACTTTTATACATTGTTTTCTGATCTTCCAATGAATGTATGCAGTAAATGTAACGTGCTGTGACACTTTAAAATATTTTCTATGTTATAGCAAGACCAAATTAAAGAATTTATGCAGGAATAACAGCATAATAATTTATGCTTGAATTCTGAATTGCATATAGAAAGGCCCCCAAAAATGTGAAAAAAATTTTAGAGCTTTTATGGTAGGATAATTAAAATCTGTACAGAGAAAACTGAAGAACTGAAAATGCCAGCTTATTTCTTTTAATTACAGCAGCTCTACTTATAAAACATTAATATAGCTAAAAAAAGTCTCATTGCACAATGCTCTGTTTTAAAACATCAGAGAAACCTGCAACTTCCTGGTATCTGTATTAATCTTAACTTCAGTAATTCAAAACCAATGTTAAATATCGGCTACTTGACTAAATACTGATTTGAATGCATTATTTAGCTACTGTAAGAGCAAGGCTAGCATAGATACATCAGTGCTAGAGTATTTGAGGATATTTCAGCTGTACCTAAGGTCTTAAAACAGGCCTCACAATTACTTGATTGGGATGTTAGGGAAAAAGAAAGGAGTTAGTAAATATAAATTTTACAAAGGCACATTTTAATTAACATATTACACATACTCAGGAACATGGGAAGTAATTTTTTAAAAAGTACTTAGTATCTCAAAAGGGGTCAGTAGTTTTGATCTGCCTGCCATGTGCTGGTAATTCCACTATGTATAAAGGATTTACTGATGATTTAGACAAAATGAGCTAAGTAAATCACTCTTGAAAGGACTTCTGCAAACTAAACAGAGCTCATTACCTACTCCAGGAAAACCAAGGAACAAGCGAAAAATGGGCTATGATGTCCTATTTGAACAGCAGGAACTCGATGAGCAAAAACTGTCAAGCAAGAACAACCTTGAATTTTAATGTCAAAAGACATTCTGATAAGCAAGGTTTCAGATTTGGACAATGTAGATATATACATAGATAGATATAGGTCAATATATACTGATATTTGAAGCAAATTTTCTGAAGAAGCAACTTCTGCAAACTAAGAGATACTATATTTTAAAATTAGATGGTGACTTTGAAGACTGGAAAACCTCAGTTTTTTTAGTACTGGATGTAGTTGCCAGTACTTCATGTCTTTGTGGATTCAGTTGTGGATTTCATAACAGTTTCCCTTTCTGCTACTGTGACCGTATCTTCTTTTCATTTCTTGCTAATGAATTGCACAGGTTGCAGACCTAAATTAGAATCATGCAAAGAAGCCCATTTTATATCAGAGATGCCTTAAGATAGGATTGGTAAGGGACAGAAGATGGGCCAGAAGAAATTCCTATCATAAATAGGACTCTACTGGCAAAAAGTGCCTTGGTGATTCTACATGATAGATACAGATATTACACAGCTGTGGATAAGTAAAAATGGCACATTTATAGGTCATAGTCCAATTTCGTTAGGGCAAAAAAAAAAGGCTTTCAAATAAACCCAGTTTTTGTAGGTCTAACTGCATCCACCCTGGGATAGCTTTAGAAATATCTGAAGTGTTGATATCCTTCAAAAGGAAAACATTCTGTATTTTGACCCTAAAAAACCTTTACAGCTGCTTATAATTTTACAGTCATGGGAAAATGCATTTGAAGGAATCTGCCTGTTTTATCTTTCTTCTCTCTTATCTCTATATTTATAGGCACTGCATGTCCAGCCTGGCTGCCTGTCCTTTTCTGCTATACCATGAAACTTCCATTTATTTCCAGCCCTGCCAGTTTCTAGAGTTCCAGCTTTTAGCATCTGCCCATTTACCACCATCTTACAGTTCATATGCAGACCCTTTCCCACAGCTGTTCAAGTTTCTCACCTTAGCTGTTCTTCCCTTTTTCTTCTGCAGGCCTCCATATAACCAAATTTCTTTTTTCTATGTCTGTCTGGGCCTTGCTTGCCTCTTACATCTCCAGCTTTTACTTCCTGGTGTTTTGTCCAGGTACTCAAAAATTCAGGACTGTCCTCTGAATCTGGACAACCATTTATGAAAAAAAAAAAAAAAAAAAAAAAAAAACAAACAAACAAAAAAAAAAAACCACAACCAAAAAAACCCAAAAAACACCAAAAAATTGTTATAGCTTTCAGGCTTTATTTTCCTCTAGCCTCTACCTTTTCCTTACTTTCTGTCTTCTGAAAACTCAGTCCTCTCCACTTCATTTGCCCATTTCTCTCTTTCAGAAATTGAGGTCTGCAGTGCAGGAAAAACTCCTCTCCTCTTAGCTATTGTGCTAAGCACCAGAGTGCCACTGCTGCTAGTGACAGCAGTTATAAGGAATGTCCTCAGCAGACATTTCAGTTTAAGAGGCAGCACACATCATGCAGTCTAGTTAAAGCAGTGTGCCTTTAAAGGGAGGGGTTGTGTGTGTAAAGTGGTTACCAACACAGACCCTGCTTTCAGTAGAGTATCTATAACACAGCGTACACCAGAGTAAGATGGTAGTGCTGCCTCTCTTCCAGCTGTTATGTGGTTACCTGAAATCAAATAAAACCCAAAATCCTTGACTTTGTAGAAAAGTGAGTGTGGAGAAAAATTTTGAGAGTATGCATCCTCAGGCTTGCATATCAGTAATAAAAACTTAATATTTTTGAGATGCGATATAAAAAAGTAGTTACACAAGTAGTTACTTCTGCTTCTCGGGACAGAAATACCTACTCTGCTCCTGCTATTGTTTTCCTATTGACTTCTTACTCATCACTGAAAATACTAGAACAAGAAGGAAACATGATAGAAAACTGCTGCCTTCTGATAATTTTTATCTTGTAAAATAATCACCCAAAATTGTCTTCAGGATTGTAAACCGAAAAGTGGAAAACCAGATTTTTCTGGACAAAGAATTTATTCTACTTGATTTCCTGTATCCTGAAAGGGCAATAAGTTGTAGACAGCAATAAGTTATTGGGGTACCTGTAGCAACAGCTCTGCGGCTACAGAGAACAACACACAACTTTCTCACAGCCTTCCCTAAAACAATGCTTGAGAAAGTTGTGTGTTGTTCTCTGTAGCCAGAGAGCTGTTACTACAGGTACCCAGCCCCCTGAGGTGGAAGACAGGGATAGGGAGCAGAATGAGCCTCCCACAATCCAAGGAGAAATGGTAAATGACTCCCTAGAATGCTTAGAACCACACAAATCTATGTGGCCAGATGGAATCCACCTGAGGATACTGAGGGAGCTCTTGAAAGGGCTGTCAACCACATTCTATCATTTATCATCAGCCCTCATCAAATGGGGGATTTTAGATGACTGAAGGCTGGCCAATGTGATGTTCGTCTACAGAAGAGTCAGAAGGAGGATCCAGACAGCTATGGGCCTGTCAGTCTGAACTTGGTACCAGGGAAAGGCATAGAGCAGATCATCCTGAGTGTGATTGCATGGCATTTGCAGACAGCCCAGTGAGGAGGGGCTTGTGAAAGGCAGGTCCTGCTTGAACAACCTGATCTCATCCTATGATCACCATATGAAGTGGGTGGTCCACTTAAAAAATGAGGGAAAGGCTCTGAACATTGTCTGTTAGGATATTAATAAAGCCTTTTACAACATTTTTCACAGCATTCTCCTGGACAATCTGGGTGTTCATGTCTTGGATGGGTCCACTTCTCACTGGGTTAAAATTTGCTTGGATGACTGGGCTGAGAGTGTTGTTGACTGGAGTTACATCCAATTGGTGGCCAGTAATTACAGGTGTTCCCCAGGGATCAGTATTGGGACCATGCTTTTTATATCTTGATTGAGGATCTCGATGAGGGGATTGAGCACATTTAGTAAGTCTGCAGATGAATTAAGTTGGATCCGAGTGTTGATCTGCTGTAGTGTAGGAAGGCCGTGCAGAGGGATCTGGACTGAGGCTGAGAACAACAGTATGAGGTTCAGCAAGTATGACAATGGTGTATGACAATGGTCAGCAGGACTAGGAAAGAGATTGTTCCCCTGTATTTTTCCCTGATGAAGCTGCACCTTGTTTTGGGCCCCTCACAACAAGAACTGGGCTGGGGGGGCTAGAGTGTGTCCAGAGAAGGGCAATGGAGATGGTGAAGGGTCTGGAACACAAGTCCAGAACTTGAGGAGTGGCTGAGGGAGCTGGGCGTGTTTACCCTGGAGAAAAGGAGGCTCAGGGGAGACCTTATTGCTCTCTACAGCTCCCTGACAGAAGAGTGCAACCAGGTGAGTTTCAGCCTCTTCTCCCAGGCAACCAGTGACAGGACAAGAGGTAATGGCCTCAAATTGCTCCAGGAGAAGTTTAGATTGGATGTCAGTAAAAATTCCTTCATTGAATGTGTTGCCAAGCATTGGAACAAGTTACCCAAAGAAGTGGTTGAGTCACCATCCTTGGATGCATTTAAAACATGTGTAGATGTGGAACTTAGGGACATGTGGGACTTAGTGGTAGACTTGGTAATGCTGGATGAATGGTTGGACCCAATGATCTTAAGGATCTTTTCCAACTGGAATGAGTCTATGATTCTAAGTAAAGCATTATTTAACATCTTAGGGTTAGAATTAAGGTTTAGGGATTATGGAGTTTGGTTTAGGGTGTTACAGTTTTGTATTTGGGGTTATTAGGTTAGGTTTATGTTTCCTTGTATTATGTTTTATGCTCTTACTATTACCTACTTAAAAGTTCCAAGTGAGGGAATCGGTATAAGACACTTCAGTTCAAAAAATGCAATTACAAAAATAGTACAAATGATAATGAACTTACAATTCAAGAATAAAACCTAGAAAGAATATGAGAAAAAGTAGTACGAGCAGTAACACAACAGTAAAGTCAGAAACTGGAAGATAGGATAACATTATTGGTAAGGCTTCTGTGTGATTGAGATACTTGTTCTTAGTAATATAACTAGTTCTGTGTATTTATTTCTCTAACATAATGAAGATTTTCCTTAGACTAGCTCTATCTATCCTCACTGAACTTATCAGTTATCAAAAAGATCTTTCAAATAATATTACAAAAGCCCCTTCATGTAGCTTTGCTATGAATTCCAAATTATTTTTAATTAATATTGTGATGATTAATGCTACTTATAAATGTTCAATTAGTGCTTTAAATCAGTTTCCATACTTAGATTAACTTGGTTTGAGATCTTTGTTTGCTGGGTTTTTTGGTTTTGTTTTTACAGTTAAAGTAATAGTAATGATATGTGGATTATGGCATTAACTGTACTTGCATTAGACTGTGCACATACCAGATTTTTTAAAAACAAAATAACCTGACTAAGGTTTGTGTGGTAACAGAAAGGCATAAGAATTGAAGAAAACTAGGAATAGATCTTATATCCAAAAAATAGTTTTTCTTTGCAAATAAGTGTTGCAGTACCTGAATCAGAGATGATAGACAAGAACTACATTTTAACAACATTTTATGTTCACTAAAACCTCCGATTATCTGGCTTAGTCTGATTATCTCATTTTCTTGATTTCCAACTATTAAGTGCAAAGATACAACCTCTGGCTGAAGATGCCAACAAGCCTTAGATTGCTGAAAGAATCCAGGAGGTACTTTACCCTTGCCATGTTACCCTCCACACCTAGTACTGGACATTTTCAAACAAAATATTGGACTACATGGGTTATTGATATCAGTCTTTACAGGCTTTCTTTATTGTTGGTTATATATTAAAAAAGTATTAAAAATTTCATGTGGTTGCCGTACTATTCCACCATAAGTTAATATTTAAATTCTTGTGTATGAGTATATTTTGTTTACAAATCATTTTCTATACACTGGAAGTGTGGAAAATCACATTTTGTGTTTACCGTATCATTTATATATTTTAGTAATGTATTCTGAGAACTCATTAGGATACATGAATTGAAAATTCTCATTTAAAGTTGAATAGTTGTTTAGCAACTTTAAAATTTAATTAGAACCCTTTCCTGCATTTCATTATGAGGTTATTTTATAATTACTCAGTAAATAGGTCCTACCTATTTACTAATGCAGAAATGACAACACATGACACTGCTGAATTACAACTGCACAGCTGGAGAGGATACTTAGAGAAATAAAGAACAGATAAATGCATTATTTAAAAAACATCAGGGGAAAAGTCAGCATCAAGAATCCTTCCTCAACCTTCACCCATGCTCCTCTTCACTATTGTACATAGTGCTACGAAATTCAGTATGGTTTTATATATTCTAATTAGAAGCAGTTCATTATTTACTTATGAAGCTTAGAGGAATTGGGATATTGGTACCTGGAAGAAATCTATGCTCCTAACCAGTGGAAGGATGGGTGAAGTGCTGCAACAGACCTTGTACTCACTGCATTGAGTTTAGTCCAGTGAGTGAACAGGATGGTGTAGAATTGGGTTCAAAATATACCATGACACACCACATTTTGTTTTTCTTTGCACTAAAGTCCTAAACATACAATTCCCTTTGCTTGTGTGATACCTGCATTGCATGGCCCTCTGAATTCTAACAGAAAAAATGAAGTTAGCACCATGATTCAAGACTGTTTAAAGGTTAATTAAAGGTAATGTCTTATTACGTTAACAGTTGGACTGATGATCTGAGAGACATTTTCTGACCTAAACAATTCAATGATTCTGTGTTTCTACCTCTCAGAAAGACAAACATATTATTATTACTGTTACCTTATTTTTGTACTCATTCACAAAACTACAGTATATACTTTAACACTTCTAAGAAATTCGAGTTCAGTGGAATACTTATGAGAAAATAATGATTCATTGTGCCTTTCTTTCTCTTTCAATGGGAAAATTTCAAAAAGAAACATACTGTAGATATTAAGCCCCCTCAAATTTAGCAATTTATTCCAATTATTTTGTATACCTTCACTGGTAGCTTTTATTAGTATTAATATGTATGATTTTCATTCTTAGCTACTTCACATTTGAATTGGGCTTTCTACAATCACACATAGTTTTCAACATCACAGAAAGCTTTGAATTTCCTTTTTTCAATCCTTTTTTATTATTTTTTTATGCTCCTAATAAAGACAGTATTTGATTCATGAAAGAAAACAAAGGATACAGTAAGCTTTTTCTCATTTTGATATTCATAGCTCTACCTTTCAACCTCCTTCCCTTCAGTTCTTGATTTTCCTCTTCATATATTTTCATCCTATTTTCCTTCTGATCCTTTGCTTATTCCAAAGGATGCCTGTTGCTATCCTTCAACAGACCAGTGGCTATGGCTCCATACACAAAAAACTGGCATATGCACTCTCAATGTCCCTCCCCCTGCTTCTTTCCACTCCGAAGCATTTCCTCCTTTTTACCTCAATGAACTAATTCAAGCTAAAATCCAGCCCAACAACTACAGAGAATTTTTAACCCAGCAGTTAATGGCAATGGTTTTGATTGTTTTTAACACAGATACAGAAGATGGCATGCAAGCATGAAAACAGGGCCAGGAAGGGTTTAATACCTTCTTTTAGTGCCCAGTATGGTTTATAAAGATCTAAAGCAAATACAGAACTAAGCTATGAAGTGATGAGGTCCTTAATATTTTTTCAGCCAGCCAAATTTTACCTAAAATTTTAGGTACAACATGGGTGTTATTTTATTAACTAGTGTTACTATACAACATTCTGCAAAATGACACAAATTATATCAACTTACACATCTTTATACCAATACCACAATGTCCAACAATTGTCAGTCTGTGTCAATTGTACCACAAATAATTAATTGCACTGAACCTATTCCCAATAAAACCCAAACAAATTCACTTTCTGTGTCTGAAAAGCATGAGGTTACCCAAAGCAACTGAGAGGTTTGAAGGCTTCTTCTGTAGAATTAATATACAAGTTTTTGATTTCAACAACATTCCAAACAAGACAGAATGGTTAAAAAACCCATGGAGCAGCGTGAAGCTTTTAGCAGATAAGTTCTGCTGTGAGAGTGTCTGATAAAAGTTTTGCTACTGAATGGTCTGTGCATACCACTAGAGCAACATCAAGCACACTATATGTGTAAAGCACATGGTTTCCTTGCCGAGGACAGCAACCTTAGTTTATTTAAATAGACTTTCCTACAGAAACCAAATCAAATTAAAACCAATATATGATGCTTGGGTTTTTTTAAAGTTGTTTTATTTAAGCTTTTGCTTTTCCCCCCTCCAATCAAGTATGGAAACATCTTGCTAAAATACACTTCTTTTAAGATACCTGACTTTCTTTTCAACCACCCTTTCCTTTTCAACTAAAAAATTCTCCTCCTCTAACAATCCCTTAAATTCCCAAAATGAAGTCAGAAACAGACACACCATTTCCCAATATTAGAATATACTTCTGTCATGATAAAAATTTGATTTGCTTACTTCCATCAGAAACATTTTTCTTAAACTTTTAAATGCTTGGCATAATACAATATGAAAGTATTTCTCAGGAAGATGTAACTTTGTAAATTGCACTGAAGACATACTACTGGATTCTTAGACTCAAAACTATTAATGAAATAACGAGTCATCATAAATAACATAAACTGTGGATTTAAACGAGTTTGTTAAGATTATCAGAAGATTAATATTTTTCCTTACCACATATTTTCATGTCTCTTCAGAGGAGAAAAAAACTTCTATAAAGAAAGCTTCCCACTACAAAGAAGCAGAAACAGAGGCCTTAATATTTAATTTCTATCTACAAGCTAATGGTTTTTACAAGTTCCATCAATACAGAGCATATGTTTGAAACATGTCAGATTCTGTGTCACGTGGATAAATTACTACTAAAAACTATGGAAAACATATAAATATGTAGACATGCTGTGTTTTGTATACTTGTTTCTGTCTTTGCAGAGTGATTAACAATCACTACTCATATATGGAGAAATACTACTGAGCTGTCAATATTCACAATTATGCTACCTCTTTATTTTTATACATGTACCCAGGGCCTAATTTACTGATTATTATAAAGGCCATCACGAAGACAGTATTACATCAAACTAATTCCCAATTCTATTTGTCAAATAATAGAAATGGAAGAATGGTGACTGAATCAGAGTTTTAAATGCATTTGGGAAAACGACAGTTTCCCCAAAGTGTCGTTTGGGGACAGTGTCCCCAGAGTTCCCTAACTAGTGTCACTTGATAGAAGAAAACCAGACTTTTAGGGCTTTTTGGTCTCTTGATTAGTCATCAGCCATCACCAATATTAGACAGTAGATAAAGTACTTGGCTAGAGATTGAGGATTATTTCACACTGTCCTTTCTTATTTTACATTAAAATATTATAATTAATATTTTTCAACACTGGTATTAGAAAAAAATATCATGAGCATTAGCCTCGTGTTCTTTCATGAATAGCAACAGGCCTCGTAAGTAAGACATCTACTTTTCTCCTATTTTGTCTGCCTACACTATCCAATGTGATCCCATAGCACTTAACAGCTGATGCTTGCCTTTGTATCTCTAAAACAAAAAGTAAAATCTATATGGAAGTGCTCTTCCATACACTAACATTTATTTTAAAGTAATATTTATACTGGCCCTTACTGCACATATGCTTCGCAGAATATTCTTGGCAGCTCAAACGAATTTTTCAGTATTTGTATTTGAGTTATCCATTTGTAAATAAAAGGTTTAAGACAAAAGATGTGTTTTCATAAAAAGGTATCTAATGAAAGATAATTTGAACTTTTTAAATTACAAGTAGATTCTTATTTACACTTTCTACTTAATAGCACTTTCTAGTTTGGAGAAACTGTGTAAGGGAATTACATTAACAATTGGTACAAGGGAGTAAATTACCTAAGCGTATGCATTAGGGGCTGCTTTATTTCTTTATGATAAATAATAGATTTGTTGTTTAATAGCAGTAATACTTGCCCAAATTTTATATATAGTACATGTCTGTTAAATTATGATTGTGCTGGAATTATAACAAGAGATTGTCCTAGGAGCAGGAAAGTCAGTTGTGAATATCTAGGTTGAAATTATATGTATTTGGTAAATGCTGTTAGTGGAGCACATTTCCTCTTGATTATCACAAATCACAATCTTTTCCATCACAGATTCTTTCAACATAGGTATATTTTCACCTTAGCATTTTGATGTTTCATTTGAAAGAATGCTTTGTGAAGGTTGTTATTCTCTCAATACTTTAAAAATGAGATCAGACTTTCATCTTCTGCAGTTAGTGCCACCATTGCTTCAGTCTTGGACTGTGATTATCAACATCAATAAAATAAATCCTTGACCCTTTAAGCAGAAATAAAAATCTGCTTTTCATAGAATAATCATAGAATTGCCAAGGTTGCAAGAAACCTTTAAGATCATCCAGTCGCACCGACAAGCATTACCACTGTAACCCCTAAATCACTAAACCACACCACTCAGCAACAGATCCAGACTCCTCTTAAGCACCTCCAGAGATGGTGACTCCACCACCTCCCAGGGAAACCTATTTCCTCATCACCCTAACAGTGAGAAAAATGTAGTAATTTTTATTATGTTCCTATAATAACTAATCTGAATCTCCCCTACCTCATCTTAAGGCCATTTCCTCTGGTCCTCTCACTGCTGGCACAGTAGAGGAGACTGGCCCCCACCTCACTACACCCTCCTTTCAGGGAGTTGTGGAGAGCAATGAGGACCTTCCTGAGCTTCCTCTCCTCCAGACAAAACAAGCCCAGATCCCTCAGCCATTCCTTATAAGACATGTATTCTAGTCCTTTCAGGAGCCTTATTGCCCTTCTCTGGACACTCTCCAGCACCTCAATGTCCTTTTTAAAGTGAGGGGCCTAGAACTGAACGCAGGACTCATGGTGTGGTCTCACCAGTGCCAAGTGCAGGGGTACAATCACTGCCTTGGTGCTGCAGGCCACACCATTGCTGATACTGGCCAGGATGCCACACTGTTGGCTTAAATTGAGCTGGCTTCAACCAGCACTCCCAAGTCCCCTTCTGCTGAACAGCTCTCCAGCCACTCCTCCTCCAGCCTGTAGCACTGCATGGGGTGGTTTTGACCCAAGTGCAGAACACAGCACTTTGCCCTATTGAGCCTCATGAAGCTGTCCTTAGCTAATTGATTAAGTCTCTCCAGGTGTCTCTGTAGAGTTTTTTTTTTTTTTTTCTCTCCTATAGAAAAGATTATTCTCATCCTAGAAGAAAATTCCAACCTATCAAGTATGCAAACAAAAAGTTGTTTAACATGTCGTGGTGGACTATACCAGCTATATTAACTGTACTGGATATATCTCAGATTTATACAAGGAATTAAACTAAAAAATCTAAGTCAGTGTGCAAGGAGATGCTCATTTAGGTGCTAAGAAGCATTAAGTATGGAATGTCTCCCAGCTTCAATCTCCACCTACCATAAAGGTGCTCAACAGGGCTGAAGATTAGATGCTCTCTCTCAGTCAATTGGAATTCCTACTGCTTTTTGAGTAGCCACAGAATTGAGGCAAATTTTCTTTACCACAATGACTCTGTGAGAGCTTCCCTGGTAAATAGGGAAATACCCTTATCCTGAAAGGCCTCTAATCTGTTACTCCTTCTATGAATATCCCTCTCAGTTCACCCAAATCAGCTCACCTCTCTGGTTTATGTTGTATTACTAATTCAGACGGTATTTGTGAAGCCTGCATTTTCCCCTTTTTTTATTAACTGAACTTTGCTGAAATCAATGTTAGTTTTGTCCATTAAATTAATGTAAAAGATGTTTTGGTATTCACCTGCCACAAAGCAGTAAGTTATATATTACCATGGCTTTTTAAGTAGTATCATCTAGCCAAAAATGTTCTTCTACCATCTGCAGGGCCACTACAGTAAAACTATTTTAAAGCTAGCATAAATTGTGACTTGTATTATGGTATGAAACCTGTGATACAGCCTAAATAACTTACAGCTTACAGAGGCAACACAGATACTGGAAGAAGCAGGTGATCCATGAGCAGATGACAAGAAGCCTACTAAGTTTCCCAAGCCTACTAACAGTATCTGTAGAAAGGTATCAAAACTGACTGCAAGTAATGGGACAGGGAATGCGGAGATGCTGACAAGATGTTGAGCTCAGTGACATGTCATGGCTAACCTGAGCAGGCAAGGTCTGTGCTCAGCACAGCCAGTGTGGCCCTCGGGCTGTGTTGGGCAGAGCAAATCTCTTGGTGGTAGGACAAGCTCAGGCAGCACAGCGTTGGAGGAGCCAGCAAGCAGCTGCTTGTCTTGACAAAGTTCTTGTACCACAGCTTATGCCACCTGCATGGCCTTGCCCTTATCTGAAAGCGTTAGTTTTAATAACTAGTTATTGGGATATTGGGACACAAGACAGATGATGGACTTTGGACCTGGTTAGCATAAGATATTTGATAACAGGATGCCTTGGCAAGAGCAAACAGAACTTTGAGAATTAAATCAAGATTGCAAAAAGATCAAATCAGATGGGTTTACTGGAAAAAAGAAAATTACATCAGACTTGCAAACAAGAGATATTTAAAATGCATAAGTTTGTTTATGTGATTTTTAACCCAATTACTGTAGTAAAACATTACTAGCCTTTCTAAAATACTATATATACAGTTGTACTTCACAATAAATTCAGATTCTTTGACCACCTCAAAGCCTTCCCGGTCTGTCCTCATCAGCAATAACTAGTGTTTTAAATGGTATTTTAGAGTCAGAGTGTCTTTCTTACTGAAATCATATGTATCAGTACCTCCTTGTAGCAACAGACTACTTTACCCTGCAAACACATACAACTCCCCATGGGACCAGAAAGGGTGCTAGCTTGTGTTCCACAAGGACATTCTCAGTGACACTGGAAAGGCTTCAGTAGTACCTGATGAGTGGTAAAAGGTAAGTGCCACACCCATGTTCCAGGAGGAGGATCCAGGGGATCATTAACTTGACAGTCTGACCTGAGTCCCAGAGGTTAGAGCAAGTCCCCTCTCAATCCAAGAGAGGCATATGAAGGTGGTGGTAGATTGAAACAGCCAGCACAATGTCAAGCCTACAATGTCAAGTCATGTCTGCCCAACCTAATTCCCTCTAGAAAGAGGTGTCCGATTGTGTAGATAAGGGGAAAGTGGTAGAGAAACTTCCACACGTGGCAGGGATGGGCAAGAAAAGAAAAGAAAGCAATTAGAGATAGAGAACCATTATGGCACAGGTTGGACACACGGACTTGTAGAAATATAAGTTCAACAAAGACAAATGCAAATTCCTTCATCTTTGCAGAAGTAACTCCATATAACAGTACGGGGTTGGGAACCATCTGGTGAGGAACCTTTAGAGTAAGAGCTGTGTGCACTTGTGTACAGCTTAACAGAAGTCAGCCATGTGACCTTGTGGTGGCAATGACCATCACAGCCAGCAAGCACATCCCAGAGAGAAAGCTGCCTTCTGCTTTCAGCCCTTGTGAGACTGCATGTGGAGTTTTGTGTCCTATTTAACATTCCCTAGCACAAGAACGCTGCTGTCAGGGAAGCAGATGACCAGCGGATACTGCCAAGGTGGTCAGGAAGATGGAGCACATGCCATTTCTTGGAAAGGATGAAAGTGCCAGGTTTTTTTAGTCTTAAGAAAAGAATCAGAAGCTGGACAAATTCTAACAGCTACACACTGCAATTTCACCCTGTTAGAAAACCCAGAACAATAAGAAGTCCTTAAGGAAAAAAGTGACAGACTGATATGTTTAGATGAGCAGCTGATTTGTAAGAAACTTGTAAACTCTTCTGTTGAATTCAGGAGTTGCAATGTCAGTTTTTCTTTATCCTCTCATTTGCTGTTATTATTGTTGGTATTCTGTTCCTTCTAGGAGCATAACACCAGAGAACTGGATCTGAAATGAGAGGTGTTACTTACATTTTAAAGTCCTTTCTGCCTTTTCCTCTCAGATAAATACATTTAATTTTAGTTGCCAACAGATAATTCAGAAACGCCATACTATAAATCTTACTTTCCTCCCTATAGCAAAAAGCTTAGTTATTACATTTTTACTCAAAACAGAAATGTTTGATATTATTACAGTGAGACATCCAGAAATAGGTCTTTATATTTAGAACCAAATGTTATATTTATGGTTCCATGTAATCATGTTCCATTACCATCAAAATTTCTGCTTTTAATATGACTTGAAATATATCATTCTTCTACTGTGAGCTCGCACTACTAATCAGTTCAGAATATCTTTCAAGAAATCCCTTAACATTCTTCACTCATACTTTGAAATTACATTATCTCAGCTAGCTGTTGCTTCCCGAGAACACTGCCTGCATTTGACAAGAAGCAGGTTGCTGGGTTATAATGACATGCATATTTGTGGCCAAACTAATATCCAGTAGGATTAGACTAGTCCTCAAGCTGTTTTTGCCAGCCTAGTCTATTTGGAAACGTGCCATATTTCTTGGACTAGCCATGGCCTTGTTCTACAGTTTGAGTGAATACCTTGAAAAGAACTAGAGCACAGCAAAGTTTCTGAGAGCCTTCTGTTTTCTACTACCTTGACTTAGTGACAGCTTTTAAAGAGTATTCTGATGCAAGTACCTGATACTGCCATAGCACATTCATCGGTTTCATTTTCTTGAATAACCATAAGGCAAGAACTGACTTTCATTGTTAACAGGGTAACATCCATGTCCCTGTGTGAGAATAACGTAAGTTTCATATATTGACACTGAATTAATTGGAAGTTTTCACTGTGACCTGTGACTGGGTTTTTTTTTCAAGAAAAAAGCTTATTTTCCCCATTAAAAGGAAAACATTCTTGAAGAACATAGACCTTGAAACTGCAGTCAGATAGGCTGCAAGTGAAGAAGACTATGTAGCACCTGAAACAAAGATAACAAGAAGTAGTTAGTTGATGATACACTGTAGATAAGAGAGGACAGAAAGTGCAAAGGCTGCTTTCTGACAGAAGCTACATATAACTTGTGAGAGCAGCTGCCACGACAAGTGCCTTCAGCAGCTGCTGCAGGAGTGCTGTTGTATTCTACAGAAACGTGGACATACCTCTGCTGGGGTGGCAACCTGTGTTGTGAATTCAGACTGTAAGATCAGTGGTTATCTGAAGGGCCCTGACACACACCACTGCCAGGCACAGTGAGGCAATATATGCACACCATGCATACAAACAGCACCAAATCACTAAGACTGTTAAAAGTTGATTCTGAGAGCAAACAAAGTGGATAAGGCAAAAACCAATGACTGCTATGCATAGCCACACAAACCATTTTCTGTTTGGCATCAGCTCTTAAATAAGCATGCTTTCTCAATATAACTAATTTAATTCCTTTTGTTGTTGGAAAAACTATGCAATATTTCTCATTAATTCTAAAAGCTTGAACACAGATCTGGAGACCTTATACACCAGAAAATTGCACTGAAATATCTGCAGAGCAGTCATGCTGTAAACAGCTTTACTGAGATCTTCTTGCTTGCACTAGACCACAGGCATGACAGTGGCTTTCTAGAGAGCAGATGTTGAGAATGAAGACAATGACAATGGGGGTGAGGGAGAAGAAAATGTCAGAAAAGTAACATTGCCTTTAAGGTGGGAAGGTGGGGGAGGGAGGAAGAGAACAGGAGGTACGTGCAATTATTGTGGCAGAGATGGCTAAACATTGACGCAAATGCAAAAAAAGAGGGGCAGGTGTGACTTCATCATCTAAACCAAACACAACACTTAATTTGATTTTGCAGTTTGAATAACATGAGTCTTCCTCTGCATAAGCAGAATCAAATCTGTGGATTATTTGTGTCATTTGAAGTTTGAAGACTCCTATCCTTTTACATGCTAATTCAAAAACTTCAAAGGAAGTTTCCTAACTCACTATAGGAGAAATATTTCCATAAAATGGCATTGAAGGTTTACAGTCAGCTCTATTACCTTCCACAAGGTTTACATGAAATGAAGCTTGGTCAATTTCCTACTAACAAGCAATTTTTTCTGAAACTGTAACTCAAGATCCAGTAATGTAGGTTCCAGACAGGCAAAAGTTTTTGCTCTTACAGTTCTAAACAATGTACTGTTCCCAAAAGACTCAGAAAATAAACTTGGAGGTGGCTCACAGGGTTATAATTTCCTCAGGTTCTCTTGACAGTGGGAGGGGCAAGGAAAGAAAGGGATGTCTGTGTTCATAAACTGTACAAAATAAAGCCTAACCCCCCTTACACCTCAAGCATAAAAACTGTCAAGATGTCCCATGCTCCACCTTCCTCCATTTTTACCCTACTTGGCAAATTACTTCTAGTTTTCCTTGGAGTCTTTAGGTGTGGTTCTCCTTTGGGATTGAGCAGTAAGGCTATAGTGGCAATCTGTCACAGAAAATCTCAATGGCCTAACAGACATTGTTCAGATAAAGAAAAGGCTTTTTAAAAAAAAGCTAATGACAGGTGTATTTAAAAAAAACCTTTCTCCCAGCCACCAATTTTACATTCTTTGCAAGCAGTACCAACACGGGGCAAACTGCTCCTGTCATTGGTTCCCCTATTCCTGTCAGAATATTCTTCTGAATTTACAAGAAAAGAAGCCAACTCAAACCAATCAACCAAAGGAAAAACAAACAAAAAAAACCCACCCAAAACAAACCAAACACAAAACCAAAAAACAAGCAAGGGGGGAAAGGATGGGAAGAAGCGCAAAGAGGAACAAAAAACTAAATAAAATAATTTCTTATACTCTATACACTCAACAAAATATTTGTTTTTCTTTTAAAGTGACTAAGCAGCACCCACCAAAATTTAAATGAGAACTTTATTATATTATTTTAGAAGCAGCAATTTTAAAAATCAATCAAAATTAAGACCAGCATTAAGTATACTATACAACATGTGTGCAGCACAAATATTTGACTACTCTGTAAAAATGTTAGTCAAGTAACCATAAGAGTTAACAAATAAATTTACCTCTAATTTCAAAACTACTAGCAATGATTAATACTAACAAAAAATACTGACAAAAAAATAGAATCCCCATACGTTATGATAATTTTCTGCTAATAAACACTTTAAAACACTTGGCTTTCTTATAAATTATTTGCAAAAATAGAGGGTTTTTAAATCTCCTTTTTGTATAGGATTGGATTTTTTTTCCTCACGCCTAAATATTTAGAAGACAATATTTCATTTCTCTATGCTTTAGGTTCTTGCACAGTGAATACAGATTTGAGTCTTCAGATCACCATAGGCAGAAGGGACTGTATTTGATTTAAATTTATTCAACTGATTTTCTCCAAGAAAAACTGAGTCTCCTGCACCTTTCTTTTGAAAATCGGGTAAGTACTTGAAAAAGTAAAATAACAAGATGGCTTGTTCATTGTTATACATTTCCTGACAAATTCTGCTAGTCAGGATTACCAGTCTAGAAGACATAGGATCTTGCAGAATGAAAAAGTCAAGACACAAATATTAGAAATCTTATTCCAATACTGTCACCATAAGAAACAATCCATCCAGTTGTGCTCCAACAAGTAATCTCCTTGTCTTACTTTTACATTATAATTCCTGATAAAAGACACAACACTTAATTGAAGTTTAACTTTCAAGAGTTCTTCAAGGGAAATCTGATTTAAACATTTCCTAATATATAGTCTGCAAGTTTGCACATATTATTTATTCAAACGTTTCTTCAATTGTTCTAGATGCCTAGCATCAGCATCCTGGAGAATTAATACAGTAGCTTTAGACTGAAATGGATTAAACTCAATAGTCATCAAACAACAGAGATCTATCAGCTGTTTTTGACATTTCTCTAAACCATCCTTAAGTTTTAGACGTAAAGCTGGATCCTTTTTCAGCTTATTCATTTCAGGCACTGAAAAGCCAATTAAACTTGTTAGAATATCATCAGCAATATCTACTTCGAGATAAGCAGAGCCATCAGAAATTTTTGCCTTTATACCCCAGGACCCATTGCTTTTTGTGAGGTTTCCAGTGAGAGTTACAATAAAACATTTAACTTTCAGAATTGTAACAGTTTCTGGTTTTTTTGCAAGGAGAAGGGAAATATATGTGAAAGGCGGACAATCTAAATCTAAATGTGCCTTTACTGCCTTGCAAGGAAAGATCTGTAAATCACATTTCTGCTGATCTCCTTCTGGATCCATTTTTAAGGAAAATACAAGATCATCATTTAACACCCTGCTGTTAGAAATGTGTTGGTGTTTAAATCCACTCTCATCTAGGTCTGTATAATTGTGCCCCTCCTCAGGAGGATTTTCCAAAGAGAAAGCTGATGAACTGCAGGTCTGATGTAAGCCCTTGTGCAGCAAAAAGTTACTCATGCTATTTCTATCTTCATCAAATATTGTTTTTCTCATGTTCTTTTCTTGGCTGATAGCTTCCCTGGGCTTATCTCTTTCCTTCACATTGTCTTCTTCACCAGTACCATTTAAAGATGAATTGCAGGAGCTCCTAGATGTATGTGGAAGTCTGCCAGTAATGTTTCTGTTCATCTCCACTGGTGCCATTTCTTCCATCTCTCTTTGCATCTCTTCTTCCAGAAGAAAGTCATCTTCTAAAGGAAAGTCATTTAAAAAGCCATCAGCATATTCTGTGGGAGGTGAAACTTGCTCATCTGAGTGAGGCAAAGGACTTCCAGATTTTTGTAGCAAAACATTTCCATTGTGTGCAGTCAGTGAACCTGAGGCTGTATTAAAATTGTTGCTTCTACTACAGTATCCACTTTCTAAAGATGTTCTGTTATTTAAAGTAAATTCATTATTTTCATCAAGGCTGGCTAAAAGCTCTTCATCTGAAGGACCAAGAATTTGTTCTAACTCATCCACAGGCCTTGAAAAAATCTGTTCATGTCCAGCTTGTCCAACAGAATTAGGGTTTTCAGCTTCTCCAATTAACCTAGCAAGAACTCTCTCCTGACAATAATCCTCAAGAAGAGCATCAACTTCACCCCCCAACAGTTTCACATTTTCTGGTTTAAGCAGAAGAACTCCAAGACGATATGCAATATTGCCCTGTACAGTGATTTTTGTTCCAGGAGGGAGATTACTGCAGAGAACAGGCACTGGTTGATACTCCATGCCCTGAATTTGATGTATGCCATCGGTTAATTGTAGCATCAGCATTCGAGTAGGCTTTGCTTCCCAGGGCTTCTGAAATGCTTGAGTACTGGCTGTCACTTCTTCATTTACAGTGCTTTTCCCTCTTAGCTTCTGCAACTGAGAATATGCTGGCTGGCTAACATCCACCAGTGAATCAATCTGTATAGAGAAGCAGCCGGATAACTCTCCCTGGGGAGTATCTAGGATGCAATTAGGCAAAATAGGATATTCCAAGTCTCTCAGATCAGTAAGAAGCCATTGCTCAAATACCTGCTTGTTAATCTGAGCTTGACTTAAATTACTACCACTATTTTCTTCCTGGATCCAATTAATACATGCTTCCAGCCATGTTAAAGGAACTTTAACGTGCCATGTGGATGAAAGCCAGGTTTCCACTCTTGCTACAATGCTAGATGTAGACATTTTCTTTTATGGTAAGAGACTGAATGCCCTAAAATGAAATTCAAAAAGACATATTTAATCTTGTGACAAAAACTGAAATTATTACAAGGTTCATGCTTATATTGTATAAAAAATTTAAATTAAAAACACTTCTACAGACAATGAAATTACCAGGCATTTCCAAAGTTTAATGTTTCAATCAGCATAAAAGGTATGTGCAAAATATAAGAAAATTATGGAGACTTAAGCAACGACACTTTTCTTCTGTTGATTAAATTAGAAACATATAACTGAAACCCTTTTCTTATAGATTGAAAGTGAATAGACAAAAAACCCAAATCATAAGAGCAGTAGGTTTTAAAATAGATTTCCTCTTTTTTTATGGTTTTCCTTCTGTTAACACAGTTTACTTTAGAAATTGACCTGAGATGTTATTCTCCCACTTCACCAGAACTGTTACAAACAGAAGAGGATCTACAGAACTAAGCTGAGGTCTATCAACACTTATATCAGAAGAGTAACTTTCAGTCTGTGATTGAAAGCTTTGTACCCAACAACAGAAAGCTGGCTTGAAACATTCATCTAGAGACCCAGTGCAGGGCTTGGCTGCAATAGCACCAAGTCTTGGTAGCTATAATTTCAAGGACATCAGTGGCTAATAAACGGAAACTTCTTGTTAGTTTAGGAAGTAGTTCTGCAAAAACAGAGTAGAATATAAATATTTCAGTTGGAAGGGACTCTGAATGATCATTTAGTCCAACCACCTGCCCAGTTCAGGGCTGACCAGAAGTAAAAGCATGTTACTAAGGATATTGTCTGGACACATCTTAAAAACTAACAGGTTTAGGGCATCAGCAACCTCTATAAGAAGCCGGTTCCAGTATTTGATCATGCTCTTAGAACTAGAGTAATTCATGTTGGAAAAGACTTCTAAGATCATTGAGTCCAATCTCTGACTGAACACCACCATCCAACTAGATCACAGCATGAAGAGCCATGTCCAATCACTTCTTGAACAATTCCAGAGATGGTGACTCCATTATCTCCCTGGGCAGCCGGTTCATTGCTTAAACACCCTTTCTGTGAAAAATTCCTGATGTCCAATCTGAACTTCCTTTGGTACACCTTGAAGTCTGTTCCAGAGACTGACCCCCACCTTGCAACAATTTCCTTTCAAGTAGACGTGGAGAGCAATAATGTCTCCCCTGAGCCTCCTTTTCTCCAACCCTGCTCCCTCAACCACTCTTAACACCACTTACTCTCTAGGCCTTTCACAAGCTTTGTTGTCCTTGGTAAGGAAAATATTCCTATTGTCAAGTCTGAAGCTCCCCTGATACAGCTTTGAACCATTCCCACATCTCCTGTTACTGGATGCCAGGAGCAGACCAGCACTCCCTCTCCAGGTCCCCTCCCCAGGGAGCTGTACAGAGCAGTGAGGTCACCCCTGAGCCTCCTTCTCTCCAAACCAGACAAACCCAGAGCCCTCAGCCTCTCCTCAGAGGATGTGCCTTCCAGCCCTTCCACCAGCTCTGTTGTCCTCCTCTGGACCATTCCAGGACCTTCCCACCCTTCTCAGGCTGTGGGGCCCGGCACTGCACACAGGACTCAGGGTGAGGCCACCCCAGGGCTGAATCCAGCAGGATGATCCCAATCACAGCTGGTGATGCTGTGTCTGATGCACGGCGGGATGGGGTTTGCCCTCCTGGCTGCCCGGGCACACACTGCTGGCTCAGCCTGAGCTGCTGACGACCAGCACCCCCAGATCCCTTTTGCAGGGCTGTTCTACACACACTCCTCTCCCAGCTTATACTTGTGCCCAGCTTTACTGCATCCCAGGGGCAGAATCTGGATTTGTTCTTGCTTAATTTCATGCCACTGCTAATTGCCCATTGCTCCAATCTATTTCAGATCCTTCTGCAAGGCTCTTCTCCATCGAGAAAGTCAGCAACACCTTCAAATCTGGTATCGCTAGCACACCTGCTAATGGTGCATTCAACACCTGCACCCATGTCACTACTACAAAATTAAAAAAATACTAGGTTGCCTAACTGTGCTTGTAGCATGTTCAATCCCTTAAAAAGGGCGACTGAGTAACTCAATCTCTCTACAGAACACAACGATAACAAAACCTATAGTAAGAGTATTTAAGAATCACCAGGTGTGGGTTCTGTTGTGTTTATTTGGGTATTTTTGCCATTATAGCCCTTAGAGCGAACAAAAGAACACCCTGCCTCCAAGCTCTCCCCAAAAGATCCACCACTCGGAAGATACCGCCGAGTTAACCCAAGTAAAGCGCCAGCTTTCAACAGAGGAGTTGAAAGGAGTGAGGGAGGGAGGGAGGGAAGCAGAGGCGAGGGGAAGAGTAAGACCTGAATGAGGATAGGCACTTCGCAGCCCCTCGGAGGGGTCGAGAGCTCCAACTCACCGGGGCGAGCGAGCGGTCGCGGCGGGGCGGCCCCGGCTCCCGCCGGCCTGAGGGATCGGGCAGCACCCGAGCCCGCGCTCCCCAAAACCGCCGCGAGCACCCACCAGCCAATGGGAGGCGCGCGTCAAATCATCGCGAGAGTTTCGCCACAGCCGGCGCCGGGCTCCACGCGCAAGGCGGGGTTTTAGCGGCCGCCATTTTCTCGCCTCCCGGCCGCAGCCGCTCCCGCTTTTCTGGGCCGTACCCACGCTGCCCGCGCTGCTCCCAGTGCAGCTCCCGCAGCCCAGGTAGGAAAGGCAGGCCGGCCGGCCGCGGCATGGATCTAGCGGCGCCACCGTTTCCCTGGGCCCGTCTCGTCCTTTCCCTCACGGAGGGCGGTGCGGGTCGCGGCGCCGCCTCTTATGCTGACGGGCAGCGGCCTCACCCAACGAGGCGCCGGCGGCGCTGCGCGGGGGGTGGCGGCGGGGCCAATCGCGGGTGGCGGTGGTGGATGTGCGCGTCAGAGTCTGGTATTGCTCCCCTTTCTCTCCCGTACGCGGCGGGGCCGGCGGTGGGCGCAGGTACGCGCAGCCCGCGGCGCCGTGCGGCCGGGGCCGGCGAGGAGGGGAGGGGGGCGGGAGAAGGGCACAGGCCGGTTAAGGCCTTCCCTGGGCCGGTAGAGCCGCCGATGTACTCCGCTCGGCGACGCGGCGTGACACAGCAGTGCGAGACGGCCTGTGTCTCCTGTCGTGGGGCCTCGACCGCTGAGGGCTGCCGTGGCCCCAGCGCTTCCGTGGGGTCGGCGGTAGAACGGGGAAAACGCTGCGTGGAGGACATTGGTGTGTCGCCGTGTCGGCTATTGCTGAGGGCCCTCAGATGGCCTCTGTCCCGATTGCCCCCGCGGGGACAGCGCGGGTTCCGCAGCGCCAGCTGGTGCGCTCCAAGGGAGGGGGGGGGCCACTGTGACCGGGGAGAGCTTCTGTTGGGGATTATGGCGAGCGCAGCGAGGCGCTGTGGGCCGCGGCCTGCGCGGAAGCAGCCGCAGACGCCCATCTGGGGCGGAGTGCCCGCATCGCAGGCGCGCCGCTTTAGGGGAAGGGCGGAGTGCCTGTGGCGCTAGGGCTGACTCTGCTGTGCCCGCTGCTTCGCGCTTCGAGCCGCCGGGCATCTCCTTTGTGTCCGCCCGGGCCGTGCCGGGTAACGCTCCCCGCGGCCGCGTGGTGGTGGCGGCGGCCCTTCCGCTCCCGGCTCCGCCTCGCAGCGGGCCGGCGGGCGCCATTTCGGAGGGCGCCATTTCTTTTGCTCCGCGGGGGTGCCGCAGCGCCTCTGTGCTCGTCCTTGTCCCCGCCGCCCTGGGCGGGCGGCTGGAGACGCAGGGAAGGAGAGGGGGGAAGAGAAGGGCAGGCGAAAAGTGCCGCTGCTCCTTGGAGCCGCTCTGACGTTTCTCAGCTCTTAGGTCTGTGGTCGCTCGTTCCACCTCTCTGGTCCGCTTTAGCCCTCCGGTGTTCATAAGGAACCTGACTTTATTAGTTGTGTGAATGTCCTCGATTTGCCTAGCTGAGCGAGATTACTGAGAATACATGACGTGTGGGGAAGTTTGACTTGGAGAGACTAAGCCGTGAATTGTAACTGTAACTAATAACAGTTTGCTCCCTGCTGCCTTAAAATTAATGAGATATTTGCAAATAGATTAACCGGTGTCTGAAAGGGCTGTTACGCTTTGTCCGTATCTTCTTGCTGCGCGTCCGCATAACAGCGCAATTTTGGCAATGTCAGCCTGAGATTCCCCTATTACTAAACTTGTGCATGCTTGTTAGCCCCTTCAAGTACCTGGAAGTACCGGCATGTATTGGGAAGACAGAGCCTGCTTTTAGCCCCTACAAAGCAGGGCAGCAATTGCATAGCTGTCTGAGAGTACGTTTAGTAAGTCAGAATCAGTTTCTTCCCCACTCCCATTCCCCCTTCCCCGATTATGGGTACAAGAATGAGTGCCTGCTGTTTCTTGAGGCAGTGAAAGTTAATGGGATGCAAGGGCAAATATGTGATTGTTTGGCTGGATTTGTAAATCACATTTTTAATGATAGTAAGTTGGAAAACTGTTTTTTTTTTATTTACACTTCTCGCTAATGCTTTTAGTAGCTAAAAGCAGGTCACAGTCTATTTCAGAACATTGTACTGAAGTACAGTGCTTTTGGAGGTTTGGGGGTGTGTGCATGCAGTTGTATGTAACTGCAGAAGGCAATATTTTTTTAATGATGTTATTTTAGTGTAGTTGGAAGTTGTAATTTTTATTTTATTCATCAAATATAGTTGAGAGGAACACATACTGAAATGTGTGCTAGTAGAGAATTAATAGAGCAAATGTTGATGATTACCGTGGTGGGACTTTTTATTAAGTGTAAATAGTGTTGACCCAAATAGCAGGACCAGGTTATGGTGTAGTGCCCTTTAGAAAGTGAAACAGGCACATATCCTATAATGTTGAGATTATGTGGTTACTTAAAACTTGTGTGTGCCCAAAAAGTGTAATTCGGACAGTGTAATTAAGAGTTTATGTAAGTCTACAGATTTGGCCTTTATCTTCTCTTAGTGGTGTGTTTGGCTTGGCTATGCTTTTTCTTTTATGAGGAAAAAGTTTGCAGCAATAGTTTAGGTCAACCCTTTGGTTTCTGACTGTAGCAGAATCAGACACACAAAGTGGGAAGACTCACAACTCATAAATGCTGTTTTCATAGGCTCTTGAAGCAATAGGCTGTCGGATTTTGATCCCGCCCAGAATATTTGAGTTTCTGTCAGCAAGGATATATAATAGTGGTAAGTTCTAGCAGTTGTGTTATTTTTTTCACTTTAGCATGAGGTACAGTTTGTCTTTTGACAAAAAAAATGTACCATCTTTATTTTTCAGCAGGTTTTGCTTGCTTACATATAAAAAGGCAATGGAGACTGAACAACAGGAGGAGACCTTTACCAACACGGAGACAAATGGTAAATTTTTTAAATGACTATTCCTTTTTAGAAAGACTCTCTGAAAAATTGTAGTATTTCAAAGAATTTTATAATGATTTAACTTTACCATATGTTTGCATTAGCAGTAATTTTGTGTTCTGCATTAAATGTCTCCTGTTTAAATTAATGTGTCATTACACATGCTTGTGAAACGTAAATACATAATCTTTTTGTTGGTATTTTTTAGACATGAGAACTGAAAGTGATAACTAAATACTGAAAAATATTTCATAGCTGTATGGAAAATGTGAATATGTATGAATACTATAGGGCATATCTGTGAATTGCATTTTTTATTCATTGTAGTTGTTACATGCAGGAGTATGAATATATGAAACATTGCTAAAGAGCTTAATGGAAAATTTATTGTGAATTATGAGGGAGGTTTGGGCATTACTGTTGTAGATTTGTGCCAGTTTTTCCCAGAGTATCTGAAGTGCTACTTTACTATTATTTCACCAATGTTTCAGTGTTGGACAAACTACATTTGAGCTTTATGCCTGAAAGGTTTTCCCCAGTTGAAATTATAAACAAATACTAAGTGGGTGATGCTGCATTCCTTTAGATGTGTCTAAAATGTTGTGAATTTCTTACTGACTGTGTGCAACATTCTCATTTAAGCCACAGTTCATAGACTTTTAAATGCATTTTCAGTTGTTAATCAGTAAGAAAGCTGTTGATGTGAAAACTGGTTTCTGTGCTGTGGATGCTTAGAATAGATGTCTGTAATTAGTTTTGTGCTAATATGAAAGAACGTATTAATAGTACCGAGCATACCTTTGGCATGTCTTCCACTTCATTATGACTTAGAAAGTTAAATAAATGTTTATGTTTCCCCCCTATGGACCTCTCTACAGGCAAACGTCCTGCAGAAGATATGGAGGAAGAGCAAGCCTTCAAAAGATCTCGAAACACTGATGAGATGGTTGAACTGCGCATCTTGCTTCAGAGCAAAGTACGCTTTTTTACTGGTTTTTGTGTAGCATTGTTCAAGATGGTGGTGACAAAGTGTATGCTGAGATAAGTGTAGAGAGATAATGTGGTTTTTTTTGAAATGAGATAACGTACTAGATTAATTTTCAGTATATAGGAATGGTAGTTATAAGTGTATTGCAATGGAATTGTCCTCCGGGTTCTCTTGAAAGGGTAAGTCCTTAAGGATCAATATAGGGTTTATTAAAAAGATACACTTGCTAAGAAGTAGAGCAGTAAAGATTCTAAGATATTTTTACATTTGAATGGAAGGTAGCTATTTTGAGCTGCATATGAGTCTTTGGAAAATAAGGTTTTTAGAGGATTATAAATAAGTGATTTCAAATTAAATACGTGAGATGACAATTTAGGATTTTAGTAGTTTTCCCAAATAGATCTACTAAACTTGTTCAACTATATCAGCAGGAAGAAGTGTGGGAGTAGTCCTTCAGGGATTGCAGTGATTTTGTTGACAAGTGTAAATAGTTAAAGTTACTGTGTGTGAATTTCCTCTGGTATTTCCAGTTGCTACAGATGATTTATACTTTCTGAAGTACCTCAGTCTTTTGTGTTGGTGTGAAAGAATGTAGCCTGAACTCTGTGTGGTGTTTCTGACCAATAGCCAAGTTACATGGAATACCATTAAATGTTTTGCATGCTTTTAGCATAATATGTGTGTAATAAAAGCAATACTTTTCGTAGAATCCTTGAAAGAACCTGGTAAAAACGTGGTTTTCCAATTACTATTTTTTACTATTTGTCAGTTTATTCCTGTTAATGTTGGTGGCTTTAATGAAGTTGGTGGCTGTTAATGTTCATTTCAGCCTTTTTCAGTTAATATTGCTCTGAGAAATTACTTATTTTACCTATGTGCAAAACAGTATTAGCACTTGAAATTATCAAATGTTTGGAGCTCGAAAGTGGAATTTGCAGACATATTCCATAAGGAAAAAAAAAACCTGATCAGATAATTGAGGAAGTAATTGACCTATATTGCACTAATTTAGTTTGGTTTTTTTAATAGATCTAGTCTATGAGAAGTTCAACATAGGCAGAATTGCCTAAAACGTCTCTTTGGAATTTAAATATTAGTGGCAAAGCTGAGTTATCTTTCTCTGTGTGCTGTGTTCCATGGTTGTAAGAGCTTTTGGTAATTTTTTTTATGCCAAAGTGGTGCGTCCCCCCACCTCTTGGGCCAGCAAATATAGATCTACTGTTTTTAGACTTGAGTTCAAAAACTTAGTCTATGCTGAGTTTTCATAATGTAACTTCTCTTCATAATGTAACTTCTTTTCATAATGAAAACTATTTTCCAGAATGCTGGAGCAGTGATTGGAAAAGGTGGCAAAAATATTAAAGCACTTCGTACAGACGTAAGTATATATGAGTTTGAACCAATTTAACACTGCTTCTTTCAGAGCACTACATCGAAAACTTGATTGCGTGCATTTCTAGAAATGGGAGCAATTCAACTCTATAGACATCCAAGTTAAAAGCCATTTGTATTGATTGTCAGAGTAGATAACAGTTCTTCAGTTTCTATTTCAATTAAAACTCAGCTTGATGCATGGGAGGAGAGGTTTATATTAAATCTCTTCACTTTTTAATAGGATTCTGCTAAATTACACACTTGAAATGAGTTACCGTCCTAATTAAAAATATTGACAAAACTTAAACCCCTTAATATTACCATTCCCCATATGTGTGCATCAGTTATAGTACTTCTGAAACCCTTGCAGTTGGCTGGCCTAACCCAGTGATAGAGGAATCCTTTAACTTCCTTCAAAAAAGTAAAATGAAATCATCCATCTGTTCCTTAACAGCTTGCACATGAAGCACAAAACCATTAGTATTAAGGTTTCTTGCTTTAAATATAAAACACTAAAGGAACATTGTATTCTATTACTTGGAAGTATTTTTAAATGGTCATGACTTAATGCCTGTTCACATTTTGCAGGGGGTGGACTCTGGTGATAAGACACATGCTCAGCCTTAACGTTGTGTATTTATAAAACTTGGCAACACTTCTTAAATTCCATTTGTTTACACTCCTGTACTTAACATCTGCTACAATTTCAACGGTTTTTCCAATCAAGACTCTGTTCAGCACGAGATTTGGGAGTATATCATTACAAATCAGTTCCAACTAAGTTCATAAACTACCGCAACTATAGTTGAGATTTTAGTTGAAATGGTCAGGAATCATACATATGCTCACTAACTTTGGCAGCTAGTTGTTCCTCTTTCTTTAGGGTTTTTTTAAATCAGGTTTTTTTTTGTTTAGGTTTGGTGGTTTTTTTTTGATTTTTTGAGTAAACCAGTATGTCATCTATATCCGGATAATTTAGATTTGTCTGGAACACAAACTTCCCCGATTTGCCCAAGGTTCTAGTACTATCAGTCTTGACAGTTTTTGCGTCTACCCTCATGAGCCAGCCTGCTACTGAAACATCATTTATTAAAAATAAATAGTAGTTTAGTCAGATCAAGTGACTCATTTTTAAAGTCCATACTGTTAGGCCACAGTTGGTGTAGCAATCCGTTATTGTGTTAGTCTTCAGAACAACTTAAGCTTGTTTCATTAATTGAGAGTAATGAGTATAGTTTGTACTAAATTAAAATTTATTGCTTTTCCCCCTTTTCCCTCTCCTTGTTTTTTTGGCCATATATCTCCGTTGCCCATGTACTGGATCGACTTGCCCCTGCGTTGCCCACCATGACGTTGGCCCATCCGCCCCTGAACGCCCATGTGAAAACCCTGGTTGGCTATGCCCAAAAATGTGCTCGTTGCCAAACGGGTACCATACTTGACAACTTCCGATTGAATACCCATGCCCAATGCCAACATCCACGAACGCCAATGACCAATGCAGTACAATGCCAGTGTTTCAGTCCCAGACAGCAGTGGCCCCGAGCGGTATGTCCCAACAGTTTATGCCTCACTGCCTGAATAGAAAGAGAGAAATGTATTTTATTACCTGCCTTTGATATAATTAAATAGTATCCCCTTATAGACGGTGTATTGTTTTTTTTCAAGTTTTCTGTCTTATTTTCCCCATTAAGTCTTTTTGTCACTGAACTTTTACGTGAGTTGCCCACCCAAACAATCCACTAATTTTATTTCAATGGAAGGAGCACAGCTTCAAGTGTTGCATATTTGCTGCATTGTAAATCAGATTGGTTCAAAATAGTCTCTCGCTCTGTCTTTGTGGCCCACCTTGCTCCCCTCAACATTGCCTGTTCATAATTATTTCTGATGAAGTGCTAATTCCGGTTCGCTTTCCTTCACTTCTCATTTGTTTCGTCTTTTTTTTGTCTTGCATTTGTATTCGTTTTCTTGGAGGGCCCATTAGTAATCTGAGTTCCATAACCTTATTCCAGATACAACGTTCACCACTTGCATATCCTCACTTTTAATACGAGAAGGTGTGCCAGTCTACCAATGTAATAGCGAGGGTATCCTAATTAGTGGTGGCGGGGAACATGAGTAGTCACTTCTACTTTCCAGTTCTGCGTCAGTTTCTTGCCCACTTAATTTGAGCCCTTCCAAAAGCCCATTCTGTCTTTCTCTCTCTGCAAGACCTACCTAATCTTAAATTTCTCATGCATATATACTGGGCATAAACAAAGATGCATGTGTTGTAAATTGAGCAAACAGGTTTACTTTAAATGGGGAATACTTGTTAACTTTTCTTTGTAGTAAATCTTGTTAAAAGTTTGTGTGTGATGATAAAAAGAATTTACTTCTGCTTTTTCTTTTCTGCCTTCTCCATATTGTCTGTCATCGTGGCTTCCAACAGCATCCTGAGTATAAGTGCAGATATAGAGACAATTGGAGAAATCTTGAAGAAGATTATCCCTACTTTAGAAGAGGTATTTATCTTGAAATTTTCTTCTGTTTAGAATGAAAAGATTAGCTTTTGAATGAGATGGTTTTAGAGTATTTGCTACTTTTTAAACACGGAAAATTAGAAAAGTGAAAAATGTCAAAAGCCTTTTAAAGAAGGATTATGGTTGTCCCACTATGTGTTGGCATTTTTTGGGTAAAGGGCAGAGTCTGTCATAGTTTATTAAACTAACATTTTGAACAACTTCCTTGTTTTCCAAAAAACAAGTGTTGCACTATTTGATACCTTCTTAAATCTTTATAGCAAGTGGTGCAGTGTAATTTAATAAATAATGTAAAAAATAGGGAAAACTAATACTTCAAGTTGAGGTGAGGTGTTTAAATTGCTGTGGTTGTATTGAGAGAAATACATGACTACAATTCAGCAATAAATTAAATTCCCTCATTCTGTTTAAAGAAAAAGCTTAAAACCCCAAATATTTCGAATTTTTGTGATTAATCTTTATTGCTTCTCCCTATATGCATCTTATTTACAGTATCAACACTACAAAGGCAGTGACTTCGACTGCGAACTTCGACTTCTTATTCACCAGAGTTTGGCAGGAGGCATCATTGGTGTCAAGGGTGCTAAAATTAAAGAACTCAGAGAGGTACTTGCTTTCTGTTCTTCTGAGATTTCATTTTGTTCAATAAGCAATATTTTCTGTTCATAAAAGGCACATCTAAGTATCTGCTGTGTGGTAATTCCTTCTCAACGTGTTGCTTACATGCTTTTGATGTTGTGGGACAGAGCTGGAGTTGCAACTTTATTGCAGAACCTCAGAAGTAATGTCAGTGGCAGAGCCAGGACTTGGTTTGAAACGTGTTTTGAAAGGATTTTAACTTTCTTTTTATTAAAATTGTATTAATTTCTCCTTTGAGAACAAACTGCTGCATAGTGTAGAATTACTTGTGTGGTTGGACACACAAAACAGTGAGATTGAAAGCATCTCCACAGTCGATGTACTGTAAAGGACTTCATGTTTGGTTTTGTGTTTTTTAATTCTAACTCCTGGAAGACATTTTTTTTAAAGAGAAAGAGTAACATTCTAAAAAATGGTCTCTATGAACTGAAAACACATGTTTGAGTTTCTTGGCATTGTGTCAGGCAGTTTCAGGTCAGCTCAGGTATAAGCCAATACTAGTTTGTATGGATTAAGAAAGGCAAGATAACTAGACATAATCCTAGCAACATTGCTGTTTTAGCATCCAAAGCATGTTTAATTTGAAAGCTAATACAGCCTGTAAGCTCACAATGGTTATGTGGTCCTTTTTCTAATACTTAATTAAATAATGCATTGTAGCTGTGTCATAATTGAAATAGGAGAACATTGATTTTTTTTTTTCATCTTCATACAAAATTTAGAGCAGCAAGATCTTTAAAATATATAATCTTCAAATTTTGTATGATAACTCAAAAGCAAGCATGCAGATTTAAGTGGGTGGGAACTTAATTGTCTTTTGAATCTATTTTTAAAATATTTTAATAGTTTTATAAAGTTTTTAAAAATATATTTGATAATCTTGGATTTTTTTTCTTCTGCAGAACACTCAGACCACCATTAAGCTCTTTCAAGAGTGTTGTCCTCATTCAACTGACAGAGTGGTGCTTATTGGTGGAAAACCTGATAGAGTTGTTGAGTGCATCAAGATTATCTTGGATCTTATCTCTGAGGTAATGTTTATTAAATTTATTTTATTCTTTCATTGGCATTTATGAATGTTTTAGACATTAATTGCATGAAAAATGGTGTCTTTCAGTTTCTAGTTTAAATTTAGTACCTCCTACTTTCCCAACAGCAAATTATGGACAGTTACAAACCTTGGAAACTCTTTCTATTGTTGGTAGTAGCAGACCATTTATGCTTTGCATGTCATCAGAATGAAAAATTCGAAGAGGAAGGAAAACAAAATGTATCTGCCACATCTAGGTAGTTTTACTGTCATAGTTAAGTTCACAGGAAGTGCATCAACATCTCCTTTCTTGGCGTGAAATGAAGCATTGTGAAATCAAGAACATGTTCCAAATGCATAAATGTGTTAGTTTAATTAAGTACATCAGTTGTAATAGAACTATCTGATTTGAGGAATTGTTTTGTTTATTTGTATTAGTCTCCAATTAAAGGACGGGCCCAGCCTTACGATCCCAATTTCTATGATGAAACGTATGACTATGGTGGCTTCACAATGATGTTTGATGATAGAAGGGGACGGCCAGTGGGCTTTCCAATGCGTGGAAGAGGAGGTTTTGATCGAATGCCCCCTGGTCGTGGTGGACGACCTATGCCTCCCTCAAGAAGAGATTATGATGATATGAGCCCTCGAAGAGGACCACCACCACCTCCACCAGGTCGTGGTGTTAGAGGTGGCAGCAGAGCTCGTAATCTTCCTCTTCCTCCTCCACCACCTCCTCGTGGCGGGTGAGTTGTTGGATAATTGCATTATACAAGAACTCATGTTGTGTATCCGAGTCATATTCATATTTTCATTGATTTTCCCATGCTTCCATGTTGGTAGGGATTATGCGGTATTGAGCCTGTATTAGACAAGAGTATTTTGAAATTTACTGAAATTTAATTACCTCCTGTGATATAGTAAGTTGCTAGGACTAAAGTCAGTAATTCTGGAAGTTCTGTTACTCAGTACTTGGGGAGAGTAGTTTGATACCAAGTTATATGTGAACCCTGAATGGGAAAATTCAGAATGAGAATAAACAAGCTAGCTTATAACACATGTAACACTATTAACATGCTGCTGCCTTTTTCGTTTAGAGATCTGATGTCCTATGACCGAAGGGGCAGACCAGGAGACCATTACGATGGCATGGTATGAGTTTAAAATTTGCTCTGTTGTGTCCCGAAGCACAGTTAGCATGCTGACCTCTTGCTGAACCACATGCACGTTCATGTGGGACGGTTCACACCATACACGATTCTGATAGTAAAACCAAAATGTTTTGTCCATACAAGTGGTCCTCCTGTGGATGGATATTCGAGGTGTAAATGGTACTCTTCAGTTTTCTTTCTTTCTCCCTGTCATCAAAAAGATTCAGTGATTTTGATTGTGCTCAGCTCTGTAGGTTTTCTTGCACTGGCCATCTTTCAGATTTTTTTAATCAGCATGACAGAAATAGCAATTGGGAGATTTTTCAGATAGAGAAAGCATGTCAGAGCAATGTTGTCTGGTGACTTACACTAGCATTCCTAACACTAAAGGTTGGCAAACATGAGAAGAGCTCTAGTTGTTGGAAGGTGATGGCTCTTTTGAATCAATTCTTCTATATTTACTAGTTTCTCTGCAGAAAATCCATTCTTAATTCCAAGTGTTTTGGAGGTAAGAACTACTGCTTAGTTGAATCCTACACCAATTCTTTCTGGGGAGAAAGAAATCTCTTAGTATGTGGAAGCTTAAAACAAAGGATGCATATAGTCTTCTATGTTGCATTCTGAACTGCCAAGCCCCAGCAGCCATCTGCTGTTCTGAGGCCAGATTTCCTCTTTCCTCAGGAAGTCCAGGAGGTTGTCCTGGTTTCAGCTGGGATAGTTACTTTCTTCTCAGTAGCTGGTCCAGTGCTGTGTTTTGAATTCAGTATGAGAATAATGTTGATAACATACTGATGTTTTTGTTTTCCTTTGTAGTATTTATACCAAGTCAAGCACTTACTCAGTGTCTCATGCCCTGACAATGAGTAGGTACACTAAAGAAGGTGGGAAGTACTGTAATCAGTACAAGTGACCCAAACTGGCCAAAGAGATATTTCACACCATAGAACATCATATGCAGTATATAAACTGGGGCAGGTACCCAGACAGGGGGTCCACAGAGGTTTGAGTATGGGGCCTGGCAGTGGTCAGCAAAGTGGTGAGCAGTTGTATCATGTACCCTTGATTTTATTCTTGGTGTTTTATTGTTTTGGGCCATGGTGGTGGTTGTTGTTTCATTTTTTGTTAGTTTTCCTTGTTTTGTTTTTTAACTTCTTCTCAGTTACTAAACTGTTCTTATATCAGGTTCTAAGTTTTACTTTTGATTCTCGTCCCAGTTCCACTGGGGGTTGGGTAGGGGTGTGTGAGCAAGCAGCTCTGTAGTGCTTAGTTGCCAGCTGGTCTTAAACCACAACAGAGGTAGATCTCTATAGTAGCAATATTATTTTCTCCTCTAGCTTTGTTTGGCACCTTCTTTAAGATGACAGGTGACATGTTATTTTTTTATTCTAAGTAAATGTAAAAGATAGAAATGAAAAAGAGCTATGAAATGGGCTCCCTAAGCGGGCTTCACATGAGCTCCTTGGGAATAAGAGTTACTGGGACTACAAGTTGCAAGAATGTCATATGCATATTAGAAATAATAAAAGGAAAGATTTGCAGTTACAAATATTTGCAATCACAAAAAAACGCCATTTCCCATGGTACTCTACATGCTGAAAAACTGGAAGAATGGAGAAGTACACCTCCAAGATTCCTTATCTGTATTTACATGTTTTCAGAGCTTAGGTTTTGTGTTCTTCTGTTTGCAGCTCATAAAGCCTATGCTAGAGTACATAAACTGAGCAGCCTGCCCTTCTTTGGGTATTTGGTTGAGCACAGTCTTACTTCGCTTGACTCTTGGGTAGTAGTGTGTTCTATTTTTGTTCTATTTTTATTCCAGTTCAGCTAGAATAGAAAATCCATTTTAACTTAGGCTTAGCCTGTCAGGTTGACCTTCACTTTATTGACATGAGTTTCTACATGCAAGTGGAGTAATTTCTGCTAGTTTGGTTTCTTTCATCGAAAAAAAGGCAGTTTCATTTCTTTTTCATAGTGAAGCTGCTCAAAACTTTGGCTCCTTTGTGACCAAGTATTATAGCCCATTAAAGTAAGGACTACTTCCCAACAAAGACAGTATTTAATTTCTAGTTTTAGTTAATCATGATACTAGTATCCTAAATTTTGTAAGCAGAAAGGAAATTTCCACACTGAGTGTGACATCACAGCTTCAAGTATTATGCCTAAAGGTAAAGTCCTCCTGTGCTACAAGCATCAAATAGAAACTGTTGTATAGCTAACAGTTAAAACTAAACCAATATTACTGTGGTTTGTGATGGAAAAAGCTGCTCTTAGAGAGTAGAATCACTCTTTTCACATGGATTCTATCCTGCACAGGTGTAATAAAAGGCAACAATTGATGAACATCTGAGAAATAAGGGAAAAATTTAATGTAGAAAACCAAATTTTTTTGCCACTTCTCCTTTTCACTAAAGGCAGAAAGATTGAAGAGTTGACAGTCTTTAAGACTGGATGCTGATCTGTGGTTTTTCCTGTATTCAGAGATAACACAATATTGACTCAGCCTTGTAAATGATGAGATGAGAAAAACTCATTTTGATTTTAAAAGATGGCTAAATTCCTCTTGGCCATACAGAGTTAATCACTTAAGTTGATACGTGTCTCTTAGCCTGGCTTAAAGTTGTAGTATAAGTATGTACTGCTGTTTAAATGCTCATTTGACTTACAGTCTGTTCTGAAGCTTTTTCTCCACAGTACAGACTTGTTTATCAGCATATAGAAATACAGCTACTACAGTATGTAACTACTCCAGGATCAAATCCTATGTATCATAAGGGCTATGGTGATCTGAAAAATCCTGAATTTTCAGTACTTTTTAACACTGTCATTCTTAGGGGCATGTAAAAAATTAGTAAGGACGAATGCATAGCAACTCTCCTATTTATTTGTGCAGATGCAGGAAGGAAGTAACAAAATATAACTTTCCTAGTCACTCTTAAAAACCAGAAAAACTTACTACAAAAGAATTTTACATCAGTTAGGACTGCATGCAGGGTTTTTTATTAGATGTAAAAGTTAAGCTCTTTGCCTTATCCAGCCCATCTGTCATCTGGTTTCTGTTCCAGTTCTGAGTAGTGACTAGCACAAATTAGTCTGAACGTAAAATGTTATGTATGCTAAGACACTCTGTTTCAGAAACTCATTTTGCACAAATAAACATCACTTGCTGAAACTGTAAAATTCTGAAAGAAATGCCATATATCATATGTTTTAGAAACATAATTAAGTTTCTAATACAGTTAGACAGCAGTAGATTGTTAGTCTACTTACCGGCTGGCTAGATGAGGTATGTGGATAATAGAACATAACAAGCAGTGTCCTTCCTGCTTAACCTGCAGTTGGCATAATCACTTGCAGTTACTTGTTTCAATCTTACTAAACCTTTTTCTAGTTGATGGCAGAAATAAAAGATTGATAAAGTATTTCTACATGTAATAATGTAAAAAGGTTTTCTAAAATAAAAAAATAAGGCTTAAGTTTTGCCTTGCCATTAGTTTCTGAGTTTCTTAGAGGAAAAATCTGCTAATACCATAGAAAGAGAAGGAAGACAGGAGTTGCCCATATAGAGCTGCCCCAAAGTAAAATTTAAAGCCAGTGAGTCTTGAAAGTAGTGAGTCTTGAAAGTAGTCTAAATCACATAATTTCAAGTCTTTGTTAATAGTATAAGGGTTTCTTTGTACCCCTATGCATTCTGTTTGGTTGCAACATTCTCTAAAAGACTGTATGACCTGGATTTCCTTTCTTCCTCTTATGTTCCATCTGGAAGATGATGCAGTGTCATGTGGATGCCTGTGATGAAATGCAGCCACCAGAGTTGGTGAGTATTTTGAGCCTGTTTTCTGAAAACTGTTTTTTTGAATGAGTTAAGTGATACAGCAAATTTAAGAGATGTTTAGTGTAGTCCATGGCAACTTGCGCCTATTAAAATTCATAAAGCCATTCTTCTGACTCTGAATTTAGGGGTAGACTTAATGGTGTGTCCTTTGAAGGCAGGTAATGTTAATAGAAGTGTGGAATTATACAGCAGCCTGGTAAAAATAGAGGAGCTTTTCTGTACCTCTTTTGCCTGCCTTACACAGTATTTTCATTTTGCTAAATTATGACTTTCTCCATAACTGATGCACTGTAGATGCATCAATTTATGATTTATATTTTGGTTTACTTCCATAATGTTGTGGGATTTTATTTCAAGCAGCAAATATTTGAAGTAGCTTCTCACTTTTATTTGTCAATAAACTATGTTTACCTATCAATCTATTTGAAAGTGTATCATTTGATCAGATAGGTTTTGGGATGTTATCACAGAGTTATAGAATAATTTTCGTTGGAAGCAACCTTAAAGGTCATCTAGTTGCAACCTGGCATGGGTAGAGAACATTGAATTAGACTGGGATGCTCAGGGTTCCATTGAACCTGGCTTTGAACACTTCCAGTAATTGGATGTCCGCAGCTTCTCTGGGCAACTTGTTCCAGTGCCTCACCACCCTCACAGTGAATAATTTCTTTCCAATACCTAAACTAAACCAACCTGCTTTCAATTTAAAGTTGTTGCCCCTTGTCCTTCCTCTACATGCCTGTGTGAAAATTCCTCTCTAGCCTTCTTGATGGAAGCCTGCCTTCTGGAGCTGGAAGGCCACAATAAGGTCACCCTGACACCTTCTCCTTTCCAAGATGAACAATCCCAGCTCTCAGGCTTTCTTACAGGAGGGGTGCTGCATCCCTCTGTAGTCTTTGTGGTCCTCCTTTCGACTTAATCCAGTAGGTCCATTCCGTTAATGTTGGTGCCCCCAGAGCTGGATGCAGTACTCATGATCTCAAGGCTAGACCTTTCAATGTAGAATAGAACACGGTTGACACTCTGAGCTGCAAGTGCTCATTGCTGGGTCATGTACAACCTTTCACCCACCAGCACCCCCAAGTTCTTCTGGGCAGGGCTGCTCTCCATCTGTTCATCCCCCAGCCTGTGTTGGTACTGGGGGTTGCGCCAATTCAGGTGCAGCACCTTGCTCTTCATCTTGTTAAATTGAATGAGATTCCCATGGGTTCACTTTTTGAACTTGTCCAGGTTCCTCTGGATGGCATCCAGTCCTTCAGCCTTCAAATGGTCTGCCACTCATTTGGCATACTTGCTGCAGGTGTACCTAATCTGTTTGTGTCATTGATTAAGACATTGAGTAGCCCTGGTCCCAGTGGAGGCCAATCCCTGAGGGACACCACTTAATGTCTGCAGAAGCTCTGAGCCATTGACACTGCCCCCTGGATGTAACTATCCCTGTTCAATAAACAGTCTACCTGTTGAATCCATCCCTCTCCAATTTGGAGGGAAGGACATGGGGACTATGTCAAAAACTTTACAGAAGTCCAGGTATGTGGTACCTTTAGCTTTTCTCTTGTTCACCGATGTAGTCACTCCGTTGTAGAAATTACGGAGTACATCAGGTGTTGGCAATGTCTTGGAAGATGGCGAAATGCTGCCAAATTAATACTTTTGATTAATTCATGTGAAAAGTCAGTTCTTAGCTTATATACACAGCAACTGCTATCAAATTCTGTTGTTTTGTAGTGTGGAGAGGCAGATGTGATAAAGGAAGGGTATTTTCTTTAAAATAAATTAGTCCAAAAAGGTATCCTATGGCAATATGTGTGTATGCAGTATGCTATGTGATCAGCTTCTCATTTAAACCTTAAGCAGAATCCTTCATTGTCTTGTATTTTGGACTCCACTGTGAACTCCATTATGTTGTCTTATAATATGTATTGCTTAGTAACATGATTAGACAATACAGGTTGCTTAGAGACAGAGGATAAGCTCAACACTTTGATCTGAATAGCTTCCATTTTGATGTAAAAAGAAAGATGGTAAGGAATATTTTTTGGGAAAGTTGTTTCATTGTAACTTCTATGGGTCGGTACTTTTGAGTGGCTGAACTTGACTGACTGCCAGCTGCTCTCATGTTCCTTTCATAACAGAACGAGGGAAGAAAGTAAACAAAAAAGTCTGTGGCTCATGATGGAGACAGGCAGATCACTTACTAATTAACATCACAGGTAAAAACAGAGTTGGCTTGGGTAGGTTTCCTGCCACTTTGAGTAGCATGGTGAGAAACATAAAAATACCTTTATCCATCTTCCAGATCTTCACAGACTCAGCTTTCACTCCTTCACTCCTACTCTTCTACTTCTCTGCCATGAATGGTGCAGGGGTGATAGGAATGGCAGGTTCCCAGTCAGTTCATCACACTTGTCACTGCTCCTTCCTTTCTGTACTGTTCCCCTGCTCCAGTGTAGGTTCCCTTCCATGGAATGATACAGTTGGAGCTGCTCAAATGATCTGTTTCCAGTGGACTGTAATACTTAGGGAACTTTTGCAGTCTAGGTCCCCTTCATATGGTACAGTCCTTCAGGAACAAACTAATTTGGTGTTGATCCCCTCACAGGGCACAGGTATCTGCCTCTGCAGTTTCCTTCTGGGCATTTGTGCCTGCTCTCAGCATAGCATCCCTCAGTGGGCTACAGTGTAGTGATCTGCTCCAGTGTGGTTCTCTCCATGGGCTGCAGGGAAGTTTCCATTCCAGTGCCTGGAGCACTTTTTTCATCCTTGCTCACTCTTTAACAGTCAGTGCACATTGGGAATGTTTTGCTCTTTTCTTAAATGCTGTCACTGAGATGTCACCAGCTTGGCTGACAGTTTCAGCTTTAGGCAGCCTCCAGCCTCCTCTCACACACCCCAGGAGTCTCTTCAGAAGTTGAATTTGATAGAACCGTGTATATTTATTCTCTGCTTCTGTGGCAAAGTATAAATACACTGTTTTGCACACTTAAAACACATAATATGAAATGAGAATTTGATGTCAAATGCAAGTTTACAAATCCTAAAAATAACTGGGCCAGGAGTGCTTGTTGCAGTGATTTACATTTGGTATATGGTGGTTCAAATGTAACAGAAGTAATTCATGTCGTGATTGTTTATTCAAAGATGTAAAGGGTTGCAACATAGTCAGAATCAAAGATGTAGATGTAGTAGGATGATTTACTGGGCAGACTTCTTGCCCCGGAAGTGGAGACTTCTAGTCCTATTAATAAGGCTCTGATTTTGTAATTCTAATGTTTAGTACATAGGTCACAAGTAGATCAGCATCAACAGCTGTCTACAAGAAGCTGAGATAGTGAGACTGCCTTGGTAAACTGGCATGGCTGAATTCTTTGCCATTTTATGTGTTATTCTTAGGGGTTTTGATAGGGCACAATAAGAATCACAGAATATCTGGAGTTGGATGGGACCGACAAGAATTATTGCCTCCAGCTGGTGATCCTGCACAAGACGGCCTCTGGTCCAAATGGACAGAGGTTAATTAGATCTCTCCCACCCACCCTTTTTGTTTCTGGTCTTCTGTCTTTGCCTCAGGATGCCCTTGATGGTGTAACACTTGTATTTATATCAGATTGAGGGTTGTGATGTTTGATTAAATGGCCTCAAAGTTAACAGTATAGTGCTTAAGATAAAAATGTGTTAATGAAACATGGCCGTTCATGTTAATGTTTTTTTTCTCTTTCTCTTACAGTTTGAGGGTGGCTCTGGTTATGGTAAGTGTTTATATAGAACCTTTGCTTGTAGTTCATTATGTAGTTACTAAAGGGCTTCATGCATACACTTAAATCAGACTATTCTTATGCAGGGGGGCGTGGTTCATATGGAGATCTTGGTGGACCCATCATCACAACACAAGTAACGATTCCCAAAGATGTAAGTAAAGTTAATTTGCTTTCAATTCAGGCTTTCTCTTTAAAAAAAGGTCACAGCCATTTCTCAGACTGTTCAAGAAAATCAGAAATACTTAAAATGCTTGATAAAGTACTTCTAATACAAAACAAGTGTTTCTAAATCGCCAACAGTGTATTGCTTGACTGTTTGGTTTCTGTCTTCAGAGACAGAAAGAATTAAATAATTCTACTTGTGGTTAATACTTAGTAATAGATACTGTCCTTGTAACTCGTGTTTTGCAAATGAGAGCTGGTTCTCCCAGTTTTATCTCACCTGTGTTTATACAATTAATATTTTTAGGCTATAAAGAAATAAGCTCCTATTGCAGCACTTAAAACTGAATTTGTGGAAACTACGCAAATGCTGTTGTAATTTTCTAACCTTTTGGAAAGATAGTTGTATCAGGAAATGAATGTTTTTGCTTTATTCCCTAGTTGGCAGGATCTATTATTGGAAAGGGAGGCCAGAGAATCAAACAAATACGTCATGAGTCAGGAGCTTCAATCAAAATCGATGAACCACTAGAAGGCTCAGAAGATCGGATAATAACTATTACAGGAACACAGGACCAGATACAAAATGCACAGTATTTGCTGCAGAACAGGCAAGTTAAAGTTTAATGTTGTCCCTACTCTCAAATTAGCTTGTATATGATAAAACTGCTCTCCTCTATGAATCAGTTTTTGAAGAAGGCAGGTTTTAAGTAACTATTTGAACCTAACTTCTCTAGTGGTAGTTCTGCCTTGATTCTCTTCTGCTCTCCATTCTAATTAAAATGAAGACACCCTCAAAACTAATCTTGCTGGAAGACAACTTAACCAAGCAGTCCTCTCCTTTCTCTGGTGAAAACTGCTGCAAAAAAAAACTACTTGTAATAAATTACATAGAGCCTGTAGAAAATATAGAAGATTTCAGTGGATGTTGGCCTAGTTCTGTGTGGAAGACTAGTGATTTTGTTGTTTTTAGATAACTAAATTGACAACAAATCACAGTCTGCCATATGGCACAGACCATGCCTCTGCAGGACAAGTTGAAATCGATTTGGGGCTGTTATGCAGCATTTCACACCTTGCTGACAGTACTTTGCCTTTTCTGCCAAATATTAACAGCTACAGATAGCAGTTGCTGTATTAACATTCTGGCTGCTATAGCAGTTTTAATGTCTTAACTGGAGTGTTTAGCTTTAGATTATTAATATTTAACTGTGCCTGAAATACACTAATATAATTGTTAGCCATTGACATTTTTAAATTGTATTTTTAAATGTGTTAGTAATTTGTAATTTAATATGCGTTATGAATGTTGATGCAAGATGTATGGTCCATCACTCTAATACATGCTTTTTTCTTTTTCTTTTATAGTGTGAAGCAGTATGCAGATGTTGAAGGATTCTAATGCAAGATTATTTTTTCTTTTTTATAGTGTGAAGCAGTATTCTGGAAAGTTTTTCTAAGACTAGTGAAGAACTGAAGGAGTCCTGCACCCTTTTTTTTTTTTTTTTTAATCTGCTTCTGTTTAAAAAGCCAACATTCCTCTGCTTCATAGGTGTTCTGCATTTGAGGTGTAGTGGAACCTTTGCTGTACACCAGATGTAATGTTTTAGTTCCTTAAAAATACACGGGGTGGGGGAGGGCTCACGAGACTAACATTGAAATTTTGAAGCGGCAGAGAGAGTGAATTCTATTTTTGTTCATTGTTGGTGGTAAATTGTACTGTTTTTCTGTAATTGTTGTGAACACCCTGCTTTATGTACACTGTATCTTACTTTGAAGGGGGAGAATATGGTAGGCCACATGTACCTGGCATTTGATGAGAGCAGTGTGCAGAATGTATTGAATTTTTGTAAGAAACATCTTAGGATTTTTCAATAAATTTAGTGAACCTATTCGTGGTGGTCATTTTTCTTCAGGTCTTCATAAGGTCATAACTAAAATGGATACACCTGGTTTGGTTTTTTGTTTTTCCTTATAGATTAAAGTTGCTGTTAAGCTTGCTCTTCAATTTCCTTGATATATAAATGGAGTTATGTGGGGGTTTTTTGACAAATTAAAGAGATTGTGTGAAAACAATGACTGCTTTGCTGTTTGGGATGGGGGGGGAAGGTGAAAATACTCATGCAAAGGTGTAAAACTTGACATTTTTGCAAGTGTTTGGCCCTCCTTGCAATACATATATATATTGGTGACGGTATATAAATAAAATACTTAAAAACTTCGTGATGTCACTGAGTAAACTGGTGAAGTACACCTGGTTTTAGACAGCTTGCTTAATGAAGAGTTGCTCTACCATTACTGAATAAATTATACCTGTTTCCTAAGCTTTTTTTTGTATGAGGTAGGAATTGCGAATTGGCAGGATGACAATATAACTATGTAACTTGTTTTTCATTGTATGCAAAACTTCAACTTGTTTCCCAGATGTATGTTGAGTTTCATAATAATTATTTGTGAAAAATTAAAAAAAATATAATGGCTCTGGATATCTCATGTAATACCTTGGCATTTGTATTTATAGTTTAAATTTCACTTCCTGAATAAAAACAGATTAAAAAGTGTAAAAGTGTGTGGCACATAGAGATATGATGGGTCCAGACTAAGTGAAGATTCTTTTTTTTTTTTCGGTTGGTTGGTTTGTTGTGTCCCCTCTTCCCCGTGGTGGTGCATGAACTTGGCCTTTTTAACACAGCTGGTCTTTAAAATAGCATGGTAAAGGCGAGGAGCCTGAAATGTTACACATAAGGTGGAGGATAGTGAATTCTGTAGAAAGAAATGCCATCACTCTGTTTAGTCAGTGGGAAGTGAGCTGCCTTGGTACACAGCTTGGTACCTTAATTCTAGAGAAGTCTGCAATCAAAGCTAAGGTTTTGGGCAAAATGCAAGTGAACTAAACCAGGCTGAATTTCTCTGTGTGCTTCCAACTTGCACATGCATGCAAAAGGGGTTTTGGACTGCCTTTTGTTTGGTTCTTTTATATGTTGATTGGGGGAAAAGAGCTCAACAGGCACATTTTTGTTCGTTCCTCTGTCATTTTTTTTTTTAATCCCTCTTTTTCAATGATGGGAATCTTCTGGAAAATTTCGTTGCTATGAAGCTGAGTCTGCCCGCTGCTCTAGCGTGGCAGGATTTGAGGGGGCGACTCTCAACATGAACGTGCCGCCCCAAGCGCTCCCCGGGCCTGCGGTCTGTGCTCGCCCCCGCCCCGAGCACCGCCCGGGCCCCGCCTCCGCCCGCGCCTGCGCGCAGCCGCAGCACCGCGGGGCGGAGAGGCCAGGGCCGCTCCCCGTGCCCGCCCCGCGAGAAACGCCGCCGAGAGCCTGGTTTCGGCAGCGTGTGTGTTTCCTGCCAAGTATGGAGGTATTCCCGTCCCCCCTGGAGTCCGCCAAGTTCATAGCCGAGCATAGCAAAGATGTCTCCGTGGACGAGGAGGGAGCGCGGCGGGTGGCGGAGAGCCTGTTCGACAAAGTGTCGGCGGCAGAGTTCGGGCTGGCGGGGTGGAAAAGCCTGCACGAGCTGAACCCCCGGGCCGCCGACAAGGAGGCAGTAGACTGGGTGTTCCTGGTGGACACCCTCAACTTCTCCTTCTGGTCCGAGCAGGAGGAGCGCAAGTACCTTGTAAAGTACAAGGAGAAAACCTACAGCGGCTACTGGTCGCTGTGCGCCGCCGTAAACAGGGCCCTGGACGACGGTCAGTGAGCGCCGGGGAAGCGGGGCCGGGCCGGGGCTGCGGGCGAGGGGCATCGGAAGCCGAGCGTCGTGTATTAAATGAAGGCGGCGCCTCGGAACTGGGACACGTTCTTGGGAAGTGCTGCTCGCTGTGTCAGTAGCTCTCTATGTGCAGGCGTCCCACAGAGCTTGGGGAAGGGAACTGGAAGTGTGCTTTCAAAATACCTTTATACTGAAACTACCTAACTGTTGGCTTTAACTGGGTTATCTCTTCCATTCAAAAGACTTTAAGGATTGCCAGTAGTCAGCTGTGCATGACTTGGGTTATTTCACATGTATTCTTAAGTTGAGTTGCATATTTCCATGGCAAATGAAAAAATGAGGCATAAAGCGAGAATCCTCTGGACTAATCAAATATCAGAGTGTCTGAAATAAGTCAGAAAACCCATATGCCCCTCAAACCAATATTTTAAAACCAGTATTTTAAAGTTTCATATTTAAACTCACTTCTTTAGCACTCACACTTTTTGCTGTTCTCAGAAAAACACCAACTGTTAGTAGGTATAGATGAAAGTTTTAATTAATTTTCTGCATAGTTATTTAGTAAATTAAGGGGGTATTAGCATTAAGACACTTTGTGAATGCACAGCATGATTAGGATCCATGGGAAAACAGGCCTATGCTGACTAAATTAGTTGTATGCTGACTATATTTGCCAGTGTGCTATGTAAACATCACACTTAAAATACGAAAACCAAGCAGTTGGGGAAAATTACATACAAAAAGTAACAACAGTTCCTTCTATGGTTGTATGTTGGAAATTTGCTGTAGAAGAAGACATTGTGTGCTCTTACAAATTTAGTTGTGAGCAGCTCTGTGGATGCGGTTGTTGCTGAAAGCAAAGGTGGGTTTAAGCGTTGATGGACTTCTTAGATCCTCCTATAGAAGTGCTTTCCTTTAGCAGACCACTGCACTAGGTCTATATGTTATGTTATGTGATAGCCTAAATATCTTATTTTCACTTTTCTGAAGGAATACCTATCACCAGTGCATCCTATTTTGCCACCATGACACTTGACCAAGTTAGGCACGTATTTCGCTCTGACACAGAAGTGCCTTTGCCTTTGATTGAAGAAAGACACCGAGTGCTGAATGAAAGTGGAATAGTTCTGTTAGAGAAGTTTGGAGGGTCTTTCCTCACCTGTGTTAAAATGAGTGAGAAAAGTGCTCAGAAACTACTACATCTTGTACTGGAAAATTTTCCTTCTTACAGAGATGAAGCTGTATTTGAGGTAAGCTAATTCTAAAGCTCTGGAAAAAAATCCTACTATTTAGTCACAGTAAAAGACACTTGATAGTCCACAACTAGTCAGGACAAGAGTCACTTTCTTTTTCCCACCAGAGTACCTTTTTTCTCATATGCTGTCTCTTTATCAATTTACTGTAATTTATTTTGGTATACTCTTGAGTTCCCAGTTAGATCACATCTCCTTTGTACTCCTTAAAAATGCATAGTATTTGAGATAATTCCTGCCTGAAAAATGGGAATCCTTTTTCCTTTTTTTTTTCACTTCCCTTGAATTGCTGACAACCCTCCTCCCACCATCTTCTTTTTCTTTTACACTAAGGCTCTCTGCAGCTAATGAAGAAAGTGAAACTCTGGTGGAATTAATGCACAGCTACTGGGACTCCACCCTCTAACGGCTGTTGATTCAACAGGCATTGCTTAAATCACTGCAGATTAGAAGTAACTCCCATTTTTACAAATGTTGACAGTATTCTGAAGTGTTTACTGAAAGAAACTGATGGGAATTAAGCAGGGATCATCTGATATTTTTTGTCTCCCTGTTTTCACCTATACAGGCATGACTTTCATTTAGCACCTGTGACTTACATAGCAGCTCATGTGCTCAGTTGCATGTGAAGTAGTACTTAGCTGTTACATCATTAAATCTAGAAGACTTTGTTAGTCACAGTTCAGTGTATACTACTAGTCTGTGCAGTCTTTTCAGCTTCTTGGAATATCAGTCACTGAAGCTTTGAGCCTTTGCATTGGTTCAATATTTTTGCTTTTTCATTTATTTGCTTTGCATTTATTGCCCTTCAGTAGGAAGTGTCATTTTATTTTCCTTTGTCTCCTACTGTGAAGAAAAATATATTTACATAAAAAAATCAGAGGTTCTTTTGAATTAATCTTTGAAGCTACTGGTTTCATTTGTTTGGGTTTATTTGGGTTTTTTTTAACATAAAAAGTAATATTTTGACAATTTTTGCAATCAAAAAGGGAATATATTCTAAGTAAAGTGATATTTTCTTATCTTTATAGTGACTGTATTGATTGATATTATATCTTTCATGAGATGATGATGAGTGCTTTATAAAGGAAGCCTCCTTAAAAGCAGCAGCAGACTACAGAATGAAAAGCTGTTCCAAAAATGATCCCAGACTGTAAGCACTGACTTAGTAATAAAGCCTGTTGCATGATTATGGAAGCTTTTTATCTGCTTTCACTAAGCAAGATGTGTATTTTGAAGGTGGGGACATGGATCACATTATTTTTAGGTCAGCAGGTTGAGCTCTCACAAGTAAGACTTCTAAAGGGTTAGGAGGGAACTGGAAAGATGGTGAAATATCCAACAGCAAACCAGTGCTTTTCAGTAACCCTCCAGAGGAGAAATATATATAAGTTAAGTCCTACATTAGAATCATACTACCACAGACTGCTAAAGCTGACCTTCTAGGGAAGCTTCTAAAATTAGCACAGTTATTTGACTGTACGTTTTTCCAAATACATATACAAAATACTTTTAATAATTACACATGTAATCACAGAAATTGCCAGTGTTAGTTTTTCTGAAAAAGAAAATGCAAACCAAGACCAAAATCTCCAAAACATTTTTTCTCCTTGGTGGATAATTCATATTTAGATGCTGTGCTGCATTTGATTCCCAACAGCAGTTTTAAGTTTTAGACCATACTGTACTCATATATGAGGGTTTTTCTGTTCTGACAGAGACTTAATGGAGTCCTTTTTGATCTTCCCCTATATTGCATGTATTCATCTTTTACTTACCATCCATCACTTGGGACTGAGGACTGACTTGGACTTGTAAAATTCTTGGACTGACTTTACTGACTTGTAAAATTCTTATGATCCTATTCTTTGCTTTTTTTAAATGGCTGTGCTATCACATTTTTCTCTTTGCCAACACAATACTGCTCCTTTCTTTTAATGTCAGTAGGTCATAATTAGATATATTCCTTAATATTAGCACATTGTACTGCAGAGAAGAATGAAATGTTCCTGTAAGTGGTACTATTTCCTGCAAAGGCAACGTGTTGCAGAAAAAAAGATAAAAGAGATATAGTTGTATTGCCATATAGAAAAAAGTTGCATTTTTTGATAAATTGTACTATCTTTACTGTCTTTCACAGACAGAATCAGAGACTGGGTAAGGGTTTAAGGAACCATACCATAAGTGGGTCCAACCTCCCTGCTCAAGCAGGGTCATCCCAGAGCACAAGGCACAGGCTTGTGTCCAGACAGTTCTTGAGTATATTCCATGAGGGAGGCTCCACGATGTTTCTAAACAATCTGTGTCAGTGCAGTCACTTGCAAAATAAAGAAGTTCTTAAGTTCTTCCAATTTGACATTTGGATGTAGTATCATCCACCTAGTGCTTTTCCTGCTTTCTGATAAACAGTGGGAAAATTTACTCTAAATGCTTCATAGTCTTTTTCATGCTGAGATTTTTATATAAATTTCATATGTTCTGTACAACATAAAAGTTAACAATTGAAACAATGAAATTGTAAATTTATCTGCTCAGTGATGAGTCCCAGATTATACTTTTCATCTTAATTAAGCTGCAGCATGAATTGAAAAGTTCCGTTCTAATTCTGCCTTTCTCTGCTCTTGTGAAATGGTGTAGTGCTACAGACAATCAGTACTTTACTACTGGGAGATTCCTAATGCTATGTAAGAATGACACCCTTGCTTTGGGACAGTAGGAGCTATGATAAAATTTGGTCTGTTAATTATTTACTTCTTGTTACCACTTCTTGTGTGATGTTTAAGGTGGTGTTTTGTTATTTAAGGTGCAAAGTCACATATGTTCTCTAGAAGTAAGTTTGTGCATCTATGTCAAGTATAGAATGAGGCACAGGGAACGCAGGAGTTTTGAGGATGTTTTGGAAGTTGTTCTTTGAAATATAGTTGAACTTCTCTGTGTTTTTGGAGAATATAATTCAAGGACAAAAAATGTGATTTGCTGTCAGGAATAGTTACAGCATCTTGGCAGTAAACAAAGAGGAGCATTCATTAAAGTGTACACCAGAATTCTCTTACTTTAACGGTACAGATAAATGGATTAACAAAATGATTTAATTGTCTAGTACAATACATGCCTATTATGCTTCTCTTGTCAAATTAAAAGGTTGGATGTACTGTAGAGTTTCTGAAAATTAATGTTGCTGAATGTTCAACTACAGTGTTTGCCAAGTGGCAGTAAGCACCTATGAATGTATTCTGAGATCTAGGCATATTCTAAACAATTTTTATTTGCTGCAGTAACTTTTATTATGTTATTTTTTTATTTCAGTTTATTTATGAGCATTCCACATAATCCATGTTTGTAGTTTGATATTGTTTAGATTTTAAGATATTTAAGAGTGTTGCAGTTTTATTCTGTTCTAGTTAACTAATGTTTGCTTAACAATATGATATGCTTAATGCTTATTATTTGCTATATTTATTGATCAGGCACTTAAATAATCCATAAATTTCTTTCTTCAGAAGAAGAAGGTGTCTTTCTACAAACGGGCACAAATACTTGTGGCTGACACATGGAGTGTTTTAGAAGGCAAAGGAGATGCTTCTTTTGATGATATTTCCAGTCTGACAATATTTGCTGACTACAGAATTCCACAAGTTCTTGTTCACTTAAAAGCAATGAAGTATTCTGAAAAATTAATGAATAAACTACGTGAAGGTTTGTTCTGTCCTTGCTAATATCAAGTATTCTTACTGCCCGATATTGTAGACTAAGGCTAGTTCTAAAATGAAATATGTTATCCATGTGAGGGGCAACATATTTTTCCTTTTTTTTTCCTCCAGGGATTTCTTAGGTACTGATGAGGTAACAGGAAGGAACTTTTTCTCTAACCATGATCATGAGTGAGATCTCAAGGTTACTTTTTTATAAAGACCTGTTTTGTGAATTAAACATTGATAAGGGAGGGATTAAAAAGACTCAAAGATAATTTGAGTTTTTGAATGAATTTCTGAAAAGCTGCTGTAGTAAAACCATGAGAATAGTTACAATTTTTGAGCTTTACATAAAAGAAACAATGATTTTGTCATTATTCAAATTTGATATAAAAGCATGGGAATTCCTCTTTATTTGTACTGAACTGCTGGTTAATAAGCAAAGTAATATTATAAGCATCCATTAAAAAGATATTGCTTTAAATTAATTGCATATGACTAGGATCTCATTTTTAAGCATGGTTTCATCTTCCCAATACTTACTAACCATGAATTTTGGTGAATAAAAATAAGCCAATCTCTTTTTGCACTGTAAAATGACTGTATTTAGGCATAGAACTGCTGTTACACAATTTCAGAAATACTCATGAAGATAAACTGATTAATGCTGTCTTTTTTGAAGAAGCATCAAAAGAATGGCCATGCATGTGTTTATGTCTTTATGCATATCTATATAACTAAATAGACCTCATAGACATTTTATCCTTCCATGAATCCTAATGAGAACATTCCCATTTAAATAATTCTACTGTTTCTCTTTGCATTCAGTTCTTTTGGGGGGCTGTTTGTTTTTAATTTTAAAATATTAGACTTCAGTCATCCTGGTAGAAAATATACTATGAAGTACAATAATTACATACTAAAAAGTATACTATAATAAAAGACTATCTTTTTTGTCTCTGCAAGCAAAGAAATTATCATATGATTTGCAGTAGACCCTGCTCCTAAAGCAGTTCCTTAGAATACAGGATGTTGCTTGAATTGAATGGGAGGGAAGCTTCTAAGTGCAATATGGTAAAATTAAAGTAACCGTTAGAAAATGTATAGCAACACTATTTAACACTTGCAGGGTAAGTCATGAGAACTGGACTCCTAGAACAGAATAAATGTGAAAGGGGGGGGAAAATTGACAAATTTAGTTAGTCCGTGGCCTTCTGTCTGTTCATATAAATGGATTGCTGTCTCTTGTGTCTGCAGGAACACTTTTCCAGTCTGGAGACAAAGAAGAGGTAGAGATCCGGGGCTGTTCTATTTGGTGTTGTGCATTGATTTGTAAGCACCTTCAGGAACTCTATCAAAAGAAGGGTCAGGACATGCATGAGAAGATCAATGCAGTTTTACTTGATTATTATCTTTGGGATTATGCCAGGGATCACAGGGCAGAGATGAAAGATATCCCGTTCCATCGAGTACGGTGTATATATTACTAAGTCCACTCTGATAGCTCTTGTATTGCTGCCTTATCTTTTGAACTGCAGTTTTGTTTTTTATACGGTGATTTGTCATGCACTAATCTGGAACTGTTAAATCAAATGCTTGTTTTCTAGTGATGTAGTAACAATGTGCCTTTTTCCCCCCATTGTTTTATTGCCTTTCTTTTAGTCTTTTGCTTGCCCTGACTGAAATTAACAGTGTAAACTTTGCAGGCAACCCTTGTCAAGGTGGGGTTTATTACTCCTGCTTTGACCTTTGTATTGGTGTATGTGGCTACCTGTGCGCACAGCCAGATGATTGTGCAGATCCTGTGGTGTACCTTGCTCCTCGGCCTCTCCGTGTTCCTGCCTGTCCCCTCTCATACCTGCACGGAGGTGGCAGGTGCTTGGCAGATGCTTCACTGCTCAGACATGAAAGTGTAATCCGTCCAGTCGTTCAATAAACACTGTGGTGACAGACGTGCCATGGGACTGTATCTATGTTTTTACTGATAAGGGTGAGATGGGGGGGCTCAGTCCATGCAGGGAAGGAGGTAGGAAGGGTTGGGAGGAATCACAGAATCACTTAGGTTGGAAAAGATCTCTCAGATCATCAAGTCCGACCTGTGACTGAGCATGACTTTGTCTACTAGACCAGTGCACTGAGTGAGCGCCACGTCCAGTCTTTCCTTAAACACCGCCAGAGACTGTGATTCCATCACCTGACTAGGCAGCCTGTTCCAGTATTTAATCACCCTTTTTGTGAAGAAATTTTTCCTGATGTCCAACCTGAACCTTCCCTATCACAGTTTGAAACTACTTCCTTTTGTCCTGGCACGTGTTGCCTTTGAGAAGAGGCTGAACACTATCTTGCTATTCCTTCCTTTCAGGCAGTTGTGGAGAGCAGTAAGGTCCCCCTGAGCCTCCAGGCTAAACACCCACAGCTCCCTCAGCCGCTCCTAACACGACTTGTGCTCCAGTCCCTTCTCCAGCTCCCTTGCGCTTCTCTGGACACGCTCCAGCGCCTCGCCGTCCTTTCCGGACGGAGAGGCCGAGACCCGGGCAGGGCGGGAAGCAGGGCCGGGCGCCCGCCAGCCGCGCTCCGCCAGCGCTCGTCCCGCCGCTGGGGGCGCTGTGCGCGCGGCGGGCGGCCGGGCACGGCGGCCGTTGCCTAGCGAGGGGCAGCAAACAGCGCGAGCCGCCCGCCGCCGCCGGCTGCTGCCCTCGCTGCGGCCCGGGCCCGCGGCACCCTGCGGCAGAGCGGCACGGCACGGCACGGCACGGCACGGCGGCTCCAGCGGCTCCCGCCACTCACGCGCGATACGATCCCGGCTGCTCCTCAGGTTTGGAGACGTTGCAAACACGGAAAATCTGCTGGGCCGCCCTCACAACATCCCTGCAAGCGAAAAGGTTGCCTGTCTCTTTGCCTCTGCCTTATGGGAGCCGCAGCCGTCGACACCCAAGTATTTCTCTAGCCTTGACGTATTGAGAATGTGTCATATTCCCACGTTCTTTTATAAAATAGATTCTTAGGAAATACGGTTTCCCTCCCACAGCCGGGACATGGTTTGTTAATTTGTTTGTTTGTTTATTAATATAACTTGAAAAAGAGAGTAGGAAATGTTGGCACTTAGGAGCAGCACTTGCTAGGGGGCAAAAAAGTAACGCAACCAGGTAACTAAACTCAGTTATCAATCAATATGTGGTTTTAATTTGTAGTTAGTATGTTTATGTGTCTGTTTCTGATTGCCATGTCCCTTATTTTACAAGTCATTCTCATGCTTTGCTTATTTGTTCTTGTGCTCAGTCAATGAGGCTTTTCTTTTTTTGAAGTTCAGCCAAGTCCTCAAATTAAAAGGAGTAAAATGAAATGCAAAAGCTCTTTTCTTAGCTGCTGTGAGATAACACTGTTTTAAGCGATTAGTTTTCAACAAACTTGAATTTTGAGAGCTTAGCTGATTTCTGCCAGTTCAATAATACAGCTTTCTTGAAGACAATGTGCGTGAGAGCAGGAAGTTCAGCAAACTTTACCTTGCATGACAAAAAATCTCAGAGTTAGCAACAACAACAGAAAATATGTGTGGGATCCCATGCAGATTTTTGAATTCTAGTGAAAAAAAACTATAAAGAAAGGCAATTCCTTAATATTTACAAGTGTGCTACTGTGCAGTGTCTATGCTGTAAGAATGAATGTGCACCAGGCAGTATAAGCAACCATGTATGCTAAAATTATAATTACTAAATAATTACACATGTGCCTAAAGTTTTAGATCAAAATCAGAGGAATGCTTTACATATAATAAATAGATAGATTTAAAACCACAGTTCTTTGTGCTTGTTGAGTTAGAAATATTTGGTGCTTGGTAAGTGGAAGAGGGTATTGAAACATGTATGTATATTCAGCTTCTGTAGAAAAAGGTTTTGTTTGACTGAATTGTGTTCCCTATGCAATGTAAGTGCAGGAACAGGACAATGAGAGGATCCGTTGTAAGCCTTTGTTAAAACTCTTACGATATTGTTGCTTTGTATGACTGTTATATTGAAATACGAAATCGGGCAACTTTCAGGCTTAAGTCTGCTAACCTGGAAATTAATAGATGCAAAAAAATGTATTAATTTATTATGTAGTTATTAATAGAGCTGCATTTATATTAGGTGCTTGTCAAGATTGTAATGGTGCTTACACGTTCCTTAGGAAATCTCAACTTTTCACTTCAGGAGATTCTTTTTTTTCTATTATGTAACATGGAAAACTTTTTTCTTAGTTGCAGACAACTGTGAATGCAGTGAACAGATCTGTGGTAACAGATTTCTTCTTGGCTATGTCAATACTGAGTGGGAAGTGCAAGGGTGGAGTTTGGCATGGAGGAGATCCCTGTTAAAGTTGCAGTCCGAGTCAGACCTCTGCTTTCCAAAGAAATACTTCATAACCACCAAGTGTGTGTCAGATTAGTCCAAAATGCTAAACAAGTTATCATTGGAAAGGACCATGTCTTCACTTTTGATTATGTATTTGGCAAAAACTCAACCCAAGAAGAAGTTTACGCTGTTTGTATTAAGCCTCTTCTAGTGTCTCTGACTGAAGGATACAATGCTACAGTGTTTGCATATGGACAGACTGGTTCTGGGAAGACTTACACCATCGGTGGTGACCACACTGGTAGGTTGTAGAAAGGTTTTTGGAGTTTTTTTAATCAGTTTGGGGTACATTTTTGCAAGTTAAATATTTATTACATAGCAGATAATGCTGCAGAATTTTAAGGATCAATGCAAAAACCTGTGGTAAAAAAACCCAAAACTTCCAAAGTTTATGTGATAATTAAAGTTCTAAAAACTTCTCCATAAATCAGACTATGCAAAAAAAAATCTAAGAAAAACCCAATTTGTTAAGTGTTCTTTCATGTTCCACATTTTAACATGCAGCTTATATTAGAACTTTTTTTCTGAAATGTAGTGGTTTTGAAAATTTTTGCTACATTTATCTTGCCTTGAAAAAGTCTTCATTAGGCACTTACTTGTTTACTTGGTCATTCTGTGTTGGATTTGTTTGCTTTTTTGGGGCTTTTGAGAGAAATTTCTGTGACATCAGAAATTTATGATTACTTCTTTCAAATGGATATAAATAGAATATTGTAAATATCCTGGCAGAGTCTTCCATTTATTTAGAATCATAGGATCACAGAACCATATATAAACTATACAGTGGAAAAGACCCCTAAGATCTTGAAGTCCAACCATTAACTCTGCATTTCCAGGTCCACAACTAGGCCCATTCCATTGGTTGACCACCAGTGAAGAAATTTTTCCTAATATCCAATCTAAACCTCCCCAGGTGCAACCTGAGGTTATTTCTTCTTGTCCTGTCACTTTTTACCTGGGAGAGGAGACTGACCCCCCTCCCCTGTTACACCCTCCTGTCAGGTGGTAGTAGAGAGCAATACGGTCTATCCTGAGTCTGCTTTTCTCCAGCTTAAGCAACCCCAGCTCCCTCAGCTGCTCCTCACAGGACTTGTGCTCCAGACCTGTTCTGTTCAGTTCTGTTGCCCTTCTCTGGACACACTCCAGCCCCTCAGTGTCCTTACAGTGACAGGCCCAGAACTGAACCCAGCACTCGAGGTGTGGCCTCACCAGTGCCCAGCACAGGGGGACAATCATTGCCCTGGTGCTGCTGGCCACACTCCTGGTGGTACTGGTTAGAGTGCCAGTGACCTTCTTGGCCACCTGGGCACACGCTGGCCCATGATCACCTGCTGTCAGCCAGCACCCACATGTCCTTTCTGCCTGAGCATCTTTCCAGCCACTCTGCCCCAACCCAACCTGTAGTCCTTAAGGAGACTGTTGTGACTCAAGGGCAGGACCCCACACTTAGCTTTGCTGAACCTCATACCATTGGCCTCTTCTGCTTATTGTTGTAACTTCCCTTCTATTCCCTTCATTAGTAGTTATTTAATGTTCCTATAAGTACCATTGCTAGCTAAATTGTTTGGGTAGTGGATGTCACAGTCTAAGGCTGATCTTAGTGCTGCAATTACACCCTTTTAGTTTAATGAATATATTTATTAAATTAATAGTTAGATGTGAACAACCCGTTAGTTTTTTGGTAAAAGAGATTCTTGGTATTGTCTCATAGGCAAACAGCTTCTGTAGTCTTGGATAAAAAACACAGATTATTAATGGAAACTTTTTCCTATGCTGAATATTCTTTAAAAAAATAGTTTGGCACCAGTGTTCCATGTCCATGAAAAAATAGGAAATTACTGTTAATGTTGGTCATAAATCTTGTCTCATTATGTTACTGAGGATTTTTCTTTATATAAGTAGAATTTATAGTTTCTCAAACCCTTGAGATGTCATTGCTAACCATATTGAGTAGGGAAAAAGAGGAATTCTGTAGTCTGAGGAGTATAGTTTTAAAGCAGAATCCATATTTTTAATAACTTTCATCACTATAAAATTATGAAATTTAGAACTTAAATTTGAATCCTAGTACTGGATGCAAACAAAGCTTCTGACACACACAAAAAAAAAATTACAAAAATCCTTATGAACAATAAGCTCTTCAGATTCCTTAGTGTGTTGCATACTAAATATCGTAGGCTTCTTTCAAATTTCAGTCTTTGTAATTTATGTGACAGAATGGCTGCAGTTCTCTGTGACATTTGTGCTTATATTTTAGCATCAGTTGCAGTGGATGAAAGGGGCATAATCCCACGGGCTATTCAGGAATTATTCCATCATATTTCTGAACATCGAAATGTTAACTTCCTTGTGAAGGTATCCTATATAGAGGTTTACAAGGATGAACTTCGAGATTTGTTGGATTTGGAGACTTCTGTGAAAGATCTACATATCCGAGAAGACGAGAAAGGAAATACAGGTAGGATTCCAGCTCTCAAATTTGATGTTTTGAGTTTTAGTTTGTGTCCAAATTATTCTTGCTTTCTCTTGAAAATGCTTATTCTCTACTAATCAATAAAAGGAAAAAAAATTTAAGTTTCAGAATATCAACTCAGTTTAGCTGTTTGGAAGGAGTTTGGGTTTTAGATGCCTGTGAGCAATATAGATGTTCTGTTATATAGACGGAGGTGGCAACAGATGGTAAAGTAAATAAACAATTATTGTTTCTGTAAGTTCTGTCTAGAAACAAAATAGTGTGTGATTATTCACTTGAATAATTATTTTAAGATTAAACCATTGCTTCTTCCTTCAAAATTACAATTGTTAAGTCAATTATTTTGTAAATATCTGCTCCCCTTTTACAATGAAATGAGTGGAAGAGACCACTTCATTAAGAGGAGGGGAAGTAGATATTTTTAGAGGTTTTGAGATTAACACTTGCCCTGTAGGTCTCGTATTCACCCCATGAAAATGCTAGAAGAATCCACATCAGAGGTATTTTATTCTGAAAGTACCTAATCTGTTTTAGGTGTGGATCTTTTTTTTCTTTATATTTTAATTGTTGTGTTTACTCTAGTATTATTATACTGTTATATCAAGCTGTTGTGGGTTTTTTGTCTATAGCTGGGAGAAAGCACTAGTTCAACACAAATCTTGCAAACAATATCATTGCTTCAAAAGGATCCCACAATATATTTTAAATTATTTCCTTTCTTCAGTGCAGTTGTGTCAGCTTCTTGTGCTAGGACATTTTCCATTTCTCATTAAAAGAAAAATATGATAAAAAAGATGATTAGTAATAGTACTTAGTAGAAGTACATTTACACTTTATTAGATTACTAACAGATACCTGTCCCAAAGGCCCAACTATCTGAGCTATTCAGAATAGAAATTCTTTTCTTAGTACAGGCTTTAGTCTTTCTTTTAACTGGCAGAATATCCTTTGAGCTGATTTTGCTCATATTTTTTCTAGGTAGCACTACACTGTGAATTGTAAAGGTAATGTGCAGTGTGCAATGTGTAATTGAGTTGTGTCTTGTGTCTAAGATACTGTTTCAAATGCTATGGCACAATAGACCCATACATTGAATGTGTACAGGTTTCAGATGTGTTGTGCCTCATGCTTTTCGCATATTTTATCTGCTATTTTTAGAGCTACATGCTATGACCTCATTGGTAGGTCATAGCCGTAGCAGGCTTGTATGTTTGTGTTTGTCAAATACGTGATTATAGTTATTGCTGTAAGCTTTTGCTGAAGAGTTTAGATCTAATTAAATTATTCTTACTTTCATCTGATTGGGTGTTTGAAGTGATTGTCGGTGCTAAGGAATTCCAAGTAGAATGTGCAGATGAAGTGATAAGCCTGCTGGAAAGTGGCAATGCAGCTCGTCACACACGCACAACACAGATGAATGAGCACTCTAGTCGATCTCATGCCATTTTTACCATCAGTATTCATCAGAAGCAGTCTGCAGAATATCAGAATGCTGCACAGGATTCGATGGCTTCAAAGTTTCATTTTGTGGATTTGGCTGGATCAGAGAGGGTAGCAAAGACTGGAAATACTGGTGAACGCTTCAAAGAATCAATTCAGATCAATAGTGGTCTCTTGGCCTTGGGAAATGTCATCAGTGCCCTTGGAGACCCAAAAAGGAAAAGTGTACATATTCCATATAGGGATGCTAAAATTACTCGTATTCTGAAAGACTCCCTTGGAGGAAATGCCAAGACTGTTATGATAACATGTATAAGTCCATCCTCACTGGACTTTGATGAATCTTTAAATTCCCTCAAATATGCCAACAGAGCAAAAAACATTAGAAATAAACCAGTAGTAAATTACAACCCAGAAAAAGACCGAATTGATGAAATGGAACTTGAAATCAGATTGCTTCGGGAAGCTTTGCAGAGCCAGCAGGTCAGTAATCAGCATTTACATGACTTAAATGAAGAAAAAGCCCGTATCAGTTCACTTGAGGAGCAGCTCACTCGCCTTCAGGTTCAATATTTCAGTTACAGAAATTGTGTAGATGAAGCCTTACCTTTTGTGGTTGATTTGAATGATGATGTTAGCTTAAGAAGAAGTCAGCGGGACAGGTTGCAGAGCTGGATCACTATGGTACAGAAAGTAAGGAAGGAAGCTCTCATCGTCCAGGAGACTGACACAGGGACTGAGACCAGCCCTGTACCACATCACATTACAATTCTTCAGCTGAAGAGGGAACTAAAGAAATGCCAGGTATTTAATTATAAGCTGTTTATTTAAATGACTAAGTAAAAAAGCAGTCTGCCAAAATTTGTACGCCATTTTGAAAGATGGATAAAATTGTTACTTGTACTTGATTTGACAATTAAATTTAATTTAGAGCATTGTAGAATTTAATTTGGCTAATCTCTGGGACATAGGTATTTTGTAATGGATTTTTGAATACACAGTCAGTGACAACAGAGATAAAAAATGTTATATTTTCTCTAGTCAGTTTCAAGATGATTCTTGAGGCTGAGCTGTTTTATCTGGTAGATTTTTGGTTTTAGCTTTGCTAGTATGCTAGGTCCGGCTGAGATGGAATTAATTTTCTGCATAGCATCTCTGAGGTGCAGAGATCTGTGACCAATACAATGGTAATAAGATAGTAATGTTCTTGCTCTTGCTGAATGGTTTTTTGTACAGGCCTTCTGTTTTTCTGCCTGCGCACCCCAGTAAATAGATTGGAGAATGCATGAATAGTTGGAGACACAAACATGAAACAAAGCAGATGACTTGAACTAATCAGAGAGATTTCATACCACATAACATGATGCTGAGCAATAAAAAGGGAGAGGAGGAGGTTTAGGGAGACTTAGCTGTATTTTGCCCAGAACTGACTGAGCATTAGTCAGCCTTGGGAGCTTGTGGGTGATAGCTTTTGCATGATCTCTTTTGTTTTATTTTCTTTCTCTCTTGCACTTCATCATTGCTTACTGATCAGTTTCTATCTTGACTCACAATTTTCTTGCTTTCACTTTCCCTTTGCTCTTCCTTTGTCCTCCTAGGAGATGGGGGTAGGGAGAAGTGAAAAGATAGCTCTGTGTGCTTAGCTTACTGGGGTAATGTCACCAGAGGACACAAGGAAAAACGATGCACCACAGCTTTGGTCACCATGAAGAGACTTATTTATTTTTTTCTGACTCCAGTCATTTATAGTTCTCAAAAGGTGCCAGTGGATTGGAAGGTGAACGTGGCACCTCTCCAACGACACTGGACAAACTACCAGTCTATCAGATTTCTCCGCCTCTATGAAAGAATGCAAAACAATAGATTGTTTACAGAAAGTTGAGTGAGAAAGTTCTCTACAAGAATTTAAATTCAGAAGGCTTTAGAAAATCCTAAGAAATCAGGGCGACAGGGTAACCCAAAACAAAATTTTGGAACCCAACCTGTGTCTCAAGGCTTTCAAGATAATAACAGATTTGATTGTAGTGTGCTAGAGTAAACTTGTTAATACCTGTTTAGTTAAGATATTTAATGACTGTTGAAGGTCATGAAGCTGCATATTTGCTTTGGGTGCTGATTCGTATGTGTCCTTGAATATTTAGATGCTTGATTCCTTTCTAGCTGTACAACAGCCTCCAAGAATCATTAATGACTATTTTCAGATTTTGCTGTTTTGCTTTTTATCACTTTGTTTTCCTTTGCTTGGGAGAGCTATGACAAAACCACAGGCCATCAGCCTAATCTGGTACTTGGGTCTTACATTGTGGATGTCCCAGTACTCCAAGAACCACCTCATGGATAAAATCAGCAACTACACTTTTCCCCTCTTCTTCTCTGAGAGACATTTTGCAGAGAGAGGGGAAAAAGGGGCATGTATCCCTTCCTCTCCTCCAGCACAGTTTTTTATAGCCTTGATGTGGTGGCTTCTGAGTTCCTTCAGTATCCTAATGTAATCAGACTGTTCATACTGATGTGCTGTGATCCCAACTTTGATTATTTTTCATGAGGTTAAACAGCTATTTGAAGTTTGCCACACAGGAGCATTCTCTAATGTGATTGATTCATGGGGTGTATGTGTGGGAGGAATTGGGCAGGTGCAAAGGGCCATTGCTGCCCCTGACAACTTTTGATTTCATATCTGAACAGGCTCATTAACCCATCAAACTAATACATTATTTGAAGGAGCTAAGGTGAAACACAGTGACTTCTATAGCTGTGTTGGATCTGCCCCATGCCTATAAAGTCAGTGTCCAGTGCACTCAGAAATGCAAGAGGGTGTTGTCTAAAAGCCCACAAACAGGCTTGTGGTGGTCTGAGACTGAGAAGGTGTCTTAATCTGAGACCACAGAGACACTAAACCAGAGACTAAACCCTCAACTGTAATAGCTGATCTTGTAGTAAAGAAACAGTGGAAGCAGAGATCAAGTTAATATGAGAAGAAGCAGCTCCTGCTCAGAGGAGGAGAGAGGAAAAATGAGAACAGGCAGCCTGTTCCACAGCAGGATAGGAAAGGAAAGATACAGAAATCATGAGAGGCAGAAGCTACTTGGTCCCTATCCATGACCTAGTTGCAAGATAATGTGTAAAGATTTTGCCTGACAAGATGAGCTAATTGCTACCAGTTGCTCTGGAGCTGGAATGGTAGGGCTAACAGTCTGGAACTAAAACGTAGGGGAACACAGCAGCTGGGATTCTTTGCTAGGGATTGTGGGACTGACAGAGGGATTGGAAGATGGTCAGCCACCTCCAGGTTCCAGAGGTGACTCCTATTGAGCACAAAGACAGAGTAGAGGGGGGGAAGGGGGAAGGAGAGGGAAGTTCCGGAAAGGGAAGGGGAAGGGGAGAGGGAAAAGGAAAGGGAAAGGGAAATGGAGAGGGAAAAGGAAAGGGAAAGGGAAATGGAGAGGGAGAGGGAGAGGGAGAGGGAGAGGGAGAGGGAGAGGGAGAGGGAGAGGGAGAGGGAGAGGGAGAGGGAGAGGGAGGAAGAATGACAGAGACAGATTAAGTAGAAACATACCATCCCTCCATGGATCTTAATGATGTCTCGTAGATCCTCTCCATCTGGTCTTCTTGGTGGTCAGGGTCCCCTGCCAAAAGCATAGTATCCAGTGGATTAATATACATTTATATACATGAATATACATTTGGACCAGGTAGGAATGCCCAGGTGCCTCCCCTGAGGGGGGTGCATGTTTGACACTGTCTCTTGAAAGACTTTTGAGTCAGTTGCATCATTTTGCATCATGAACAGTCCTCTGGCACAGGGTCTGGGGAACCCTTCAGAGGGCCTTTGATGGATCTTGATGCCCCCTTAGCTTGCCCTCATGTGAATGTCCCATAGATGTGACTTTTCTGGCGTGGAGGGCCCCACAGCTGAGCTAGTCTGCCTGGGGCTATGGCCTCCACCCTGAACCAGCAGGACTTGGCTCTTCTGTGAATGCTTTCCCAGCCTTATCCATTACTTCTCAGGCCTGAGATGCTTTAACCAATAGTGTCACTTTTCTTCTCTTGAATAGTTTTAATCAGTTTACTCACGGAGTTTCAATCAGGAGGCACATTCACCCTGGGCTTTGGTGTGCAGCTTTGTTGCACAGTTTTGCCATGACAGCATAAATCGTTGTGACAATGTTTAAGCCGTGAGTGATAACATTTCAGTCTCTGACACTATGGAAGGACTGTGCTGGTCTGTTGTAGGATCATACAACAATTCTTGTAGCATAGCCTGGGCTCCTGTCCTGAGTGATCACTGTAACCAGACAGAACCCACATCATGGACTTAATAAACTTAGTGGACATTTTACAGGTATTTTACAGAAGTGGTCTATAGACTGTGCGTAAGTCAAAGGATGAGAAGGGAAGAAAGGATGGTTAATAAGGTTGCATTGGATAATATAGGGCTTGAGCATGATATAAATGGTGTGGAATATGAAGTGGGAGTTGTACTGATTGACTATGATGGAGTGAATTTTCTTCATAAATGCTTGCAGGGTGCCATGTTTTACATTTCTGACTGGTACAGTGCTGATAAAACACCAGTGTTTTATCTTGCTGTGGAGTGTTTGCACAGCATCAAGGGACCGACTCTCTCTGTCTGTGACACCAGTGAATAGATAGGCGAGTGTACCCAGGGACAGGAGGAACACAAGCAGGCAGATTACCTAAGTCAACCAAAGAGATATTTCACATCATATGACATAGTCAGAAACTGAAAGGGGGAAGAGGGGGATTTAGTTATGTTAGCTGTCTTTTTGCACAGGAGCTAATGGGCATCAGTTTACCCTTTGGAGGCAGAGAGTGATTGGTTTTGCATTAATTAACTACCTCTGCATTACATGTGTTATTTTCTCTGTTCTTTCACTTCACCTTCACTTATTGAACAATTTCTGTCTTGACCCACAAGTTTTCTTTTACTCTTCCTTGCGACTGGGGGCTTGGAAGTGAGGGAGTGTACTTAGTTAGGTAAGTTAGTTTTCCCCTTAGTTAGGGGGGGAAAGAAGAGAAAGAGCAAAAGAGAACTTTACCTTCTCTTGGAAGTGTGTACTTAGTTGCATACCTGCAGCAGTTGTCCTGTGAACCCAGAAATTGTTTTGAATCCTGGGAAGATATTACTCCATTAGAAGGATTACAGATATAATTACAATATAGATATTTTCAAATACATCAGTGAGTTTACAGATAACCCAGGGACTAAGTTTTGCAATTTTGGTCTAATATTATCTAATATTATGTATGTAATATGCTAGTCTGTCTAATATTACAAAGTTACAGTCTCATCTCTTAGCAATTTCCTAAACTGTATTTCTTCAGCTGTGGTCTCACAAAACCTCCTGTATTTCTTTTTCCAATGCCATGCCTTTCGCTAACTGAGTTTCTAAACTATTTGCAAATTTCTTTGTCTAATCACATTCTAACATTTGCTTTTGTGTTAAACATCACCTTTTGCTTTTTGGTGACATCATACTTCTATATGGTTCTCCAAATAAGGTGAAAATTTCAAAACATCTGGGAGTCTTAGCGTGCAGATATCCCATGAGGATCCTGTCATATTGCTAGTGCAGATTAGCTGTTTCTCTCACAGCACATAATAGTCCTAGAGATTACCTGTGGAGAGCAGAGCTCTCAGCCTTCTAAGAGCATGTCTTCTAACAAAACTGACACATGATCAAATAATTATTTTTAGAAACATCCCCATATACATTTAGGAAGTAGTTATATTGGATGTGCTGAGTTAAAATGTTGACTGTGAACATCAAAAGAAAAGAAATACAGGCTATTGTACAGTGAAAATAATCTCAAATAAAAATAATTTTATTACTTAAAACAGCTGTACACCGGTTGGAATCTGAATGAAGTTCTGATGCCAGATGAATACCTCAGAAAAACTAATTTGAGTTTGTCATGTGTGGAAGGAGGCAGTGGTCCAATAAGTTAGAATTTTGTAACATCAACCCATTTTTAAGTTTTCAGCCAAACTGATAAAGCTATAGATTGTTATCAGGCAATTGCATAAACAAATTTTGTCTTTTCTTTGTTCTCAAGCAATCTAAATCACAGCTTTTTTTTTTCCTTCTTGATTTTCTTCTGTGGCTTATTTTAAAGCTCTTTTTCCCAGGTTCAAAACAGTGTAAAAGCTGAACTTAAACTTAGCTTAAACTCCCTTCCCCAGGTGAGTATGCCATCCACAGCCAGGAAGAGATGGTTAGAGAAAGGCTAAAATAAATGAGACACTACAGAGTCTAGAGCAAGGTTTGCATATGGACAGATTTAACAACTGGTAGAGGATCTGTTCTTGTCTGTACATACACATTTATTTGCTAGCAGCTATTATTGCCTGGATAATGCTGTCTTACATGATATTAAAATACCAGTTTGGCTGTAGCTAATACCCAAACTCATTCCTATGTCCACCACCAGGACTCTTGGAGAAAAAAATAGGAAGAGCAGGAATGAGAAGGTTTGTGGGTTGATGTAATGTTTCAATACTTTGTCTTGGCTTCTGCAGGCTTTCTGGAAGACTAACAACATTTTGAAGTCTCCATCAATCAGTATAAATTCATTCACAAGAACATATGAACAAGCATTCCTGTGTTTTCTTTAATCTTTAAACTGTTATCCAAGTTGCAGATTGAGGACAGCTATTCTTACTGTTTTCATTTGAGAAGTATGTTAATCACAAGATGCTGTGATCTTGTAGCTACAAGTAACTGCATACTAAAGAGAATAATTGAATTTAGTATATACTTCAATAAATTAGGTTTGGTTGTGAGTACATTATCTCCTTGGGAAGAATGAAACTTGTCAGAACATAATCAATAGATGAAACAGAAGTGAAGAAATAGCTGCTAGAAACTGCAGATAACCACTTAGACAATTTGCTTCAAGACTTTCCAGTTCTGGTCATGTCTTTTAACAGCAAATGAGGTTTTATTTTGATTAATATTCCAGTTGTAGGAATAATAATGTCCCTTTTGCCCAGCTGAACTTTTCTTTTATTATCTAGCAGGTACTAGTTATGGATGCAGAACTATTTAGCCAGAAGAATCATGAAGTGCAGATAATGCAGAATCAGATAAAGGCATTACTACAAGAAAAGAAAGAACAACAGGAATTTTTAAAGGAGGCTCAAGAAACACAAAGATTACAGGTATTTTTCCACTGGTACACATTTATCTGCACTGAACCATCCTTCTACCGTGTGAATGCATTCAATAGGTCCCTCAGATTTTTTTTTTTTTTACTTAATTACTGGTCAATATTAGGGACATTTTGTTTTAATTAGAGCTGTTTCACAGAATGAGTTGGGCTCTTCTTAGTGGATGTATCACTGCAATGTATTTCCTGGAGACTGTATATGAACCTATCTGTGCCAGAAGCCTCCTGCATAACTTGAACTGAACCATTCATGCTCTCCATGCTTCCTGAAGCATGACCCACAGCCCTCTCCCCAGATTTGTATCATTGTTAAGGAGTTTCAGGACAATTAATAGATTAGGATTTGAAAGATGTTTTAGAATTTAAAAAAGACTATATGGATCCTATCAAATGCTTTTATTGAAAACTTGTATAGAAAAGTTATTTTGTTATAGCTTTAAGAATCAGAGTATTGTACCCTTTTGACTTTATAAGATAGAATTCCATCCTAACTTTCTGATCATTTACCATCAGAGAAGACTGAGTGACACAGTGGAAAATGAGGTAATGACAAAGTGGCTGCTTGCCTCTTTCCTTCTGTGGATCTTGAGTTTGCTAATGAAATTACAGTGGCTAGTATGTGCATAACATTTCAAGATTGAGAAGACTGCAGATAGAATTGTTAATATTCTGCTGGTGTTGCTGGACATGCAGACTACAGATAATTTATTATATGAATTTTTAAAAGAGAGAAGCATAAACATGGATAGTTAGTGCTCTTCTCCTTATTATACTTTTTCTCCTTTTTCCTTTTCTTTTCTGATGGCTTGGGGAGAGTCAGTGCATTAAAGGTAAGTAAACTAGTCATGATCTTTTTCTTCCTTCTGTCACTTTCTTTCTTTTCTGTCACTTCTGGCTAGATTTTTTTTAGCCTGCACACCATAGTGTCAACTTATACTGTGATAATGCTTATATAAATTTTGGAGGATACAAGGTAGCTGTCACAGTGTGGACAGAAGATTCTTTCAGTATCAGTGGCAGGAGGGAAGCTTGAGAACTTTCAGACACCATTTTGGCATTTAGTTCACTAAACTGCCACTTCTATTTAAAAACATACAATGTAAAGAAAGTGCTTCTGTCAAATATTTTACATTGTATTCACAGGCATATGTAATTTAATGGTACATGATAGAATAAGGACTTTTAGAATAGCAGGTATGAAGTAGGAGGTAGTAAGTGTTTATACACATATGTATTTATGCAATGGGTGTTGCACTGTGGAGTTGTATGTGCAGTTTTATGAGGGACAAAGAGCTTCAGGGTGGATCAGTTGGCTGTTACTTCTTCCAAAATGATAACAAATATTATATTCATACATATATTCTATTTTCTATGACATAGGAGTAATATGTATTGTATTCCAACACAATGTCAACTTGTAAAGCATTGTTTGTGTTTGGAAGAAACTTTCAATCTAAGACAACAACATAAAGATTTAATAAAAATGTGTCACTCGAAGTAGAAGAATGCAGAATGTATCATGAGCTATATTTCAACTTTCCTGTTGTTGCTAGGCCTGATTTTAACCATATTCAAAAAGAATCAAAAATAATAGAGTGAGTAGAAAATGGAAATAACCAGGCCTTATGGATGAATCAGTTTAGATAACTTAAGTACTTTTGAACAATGTTTGGAGAATGCTGTAGGAGAAGCACATAAGGTCTCAAAGCTAGCATTATCAACAAACCTGAGGCTGGGTGGAAGAAAAAGCAGCAAGTGATCCTGGGATTATGTACATGTTTAGTTTATTAATACAAGTAATCTTTAAAGTGAAATTGTACAAAATGGAAGACGAAGCCCATATACATGTTTAATTAATAAGACTCAGACCATATGTTTAATTTGAAAATATTAGTTTAATTCTCATTTTATTTCTCCATAAGCACACATATAAAGCAAGCATGAGCTCCTAATTATGTCATCCACTTCTCACTAGATGCCTGGATAGGCTAATGTAACTAAACTGGGTGTGCTGTGGGACAAATGAAGCCCACACAATTACCTTGAGAAAGATTTCAGGTCAGAGTCACAATTTATTAGGTTAAAATAAATGTAATGCCATTAAAACTGGCTTAGACCCACAAAGTCAGATTACAACCTGCCATCCTGTTGGCCAAGGTGGTAGTCGCAGTCCTATCAAGTGGTGATTGCAGTCCTTTTGAAGTGATGGTTGCAGTCAAAAGTGGTGGTCCTGTGGAAGTTCTGGGCCTCATCTGGATCTGTCCAGGTGTGATGGGGGTTCAAAGTCCCCAGTTATATATGGTCAGGTTCAAGGGAGAGTATTCAGCACATCCCCTAGGGCGGACAGTTGCACAATGGGAATGATGTAATCCTGTGAGTCATAGGATATTTTTGGGAATCCTTGGTGGTCTAAGTTGGTACAGCTATCTGTTATGGTGGTGCCATTGAGTCCACTATGGCCCATCAGCAGACGTCACCCCTTCAGCATCGGTGGGACTGTGCTGGTGTTCCCCCAGAAGGAGCTAGCACTGCAGAGTCATTTGTAAAGAAAAATAAATACTCCCCTCCTCACAGGGTTTGGCTCTTCTCCCTTATCTCATTTAACAACCAGCTTGTAGCCTGAGGTATCAGCTGGGCATCTACTGGGCATCTACTGAAAACGACCAATCATTAACAGTTTGTCAGAAATGGCAAAGAATACTCAATTTGGTTACACCCCATTGGCACCCATTGACACTCTTTCTGTAACCCAGGACACCTGGGTAGGTCTTTCTGAAAAAAATGTATCTAAACTTTACTGGATTGGGGAGTGGGAGGAGGGAGGGGGGCTGACTGAAGATATGTCATAGAATTCTCAGTTTGTTGCAGAATTTACCTGTGCTCTGCACAATAATTTAGGGTCAGTGGGTGATTTACAAGATTAATGACCTTTGTGAGGAACTGGAAGTCGTGAATATGATACAGAGCTCAGTTTTGCTTTTGCTTTATTTTTTTTCCTGTGAGACTGAGAAAATGGTGGAACAGCATATAGTCATTGATCAGCTAAAATTGAAATTAGAGAAGTTTACAGATGTGAAAGCTTTAGATTTCCCAAGTGCTTATGAAGATGGGCCAGCTGTCATGGCATTTGCTAGGAGGCCCTACAGTGTCTCAGTCACAAAAAATCTGCTGCGCCCCCTTCACCTGCCTTCAGGGACAGAGATCCAAAAGGTAAGGTCTACCCAGATCTTCCCCCTTCTACTGTGTAATGATTATAGGCCAATGATTAGACATGACATGATAACATAGGATGTCTTTCTCAAATACTGCTGCTTAACTTCCCACTGAAAAACTAGGTTTGTAACGTTTGTTTATGCCACAATTATCCAAAATATTTAGGCTTAAAATTCCCATCTACAAATGCTATTGCTGTCATGTTTTCACCCCCAGCTGGTTTTCTAGGGGTTTTGAGGGTTCAAGTATGAAATGTTATAAAAAATGAATTATTAGTCTTATCAATATGTTGAGATAACATGGGATAATTAATTGCTACCAGTGCCCTCTTTCATGTTTGGAATGACTCCTCTAGGGTCTTGCAAAACATTTTGTTACAAAGGCATTCAGAGTTATTACAGAAAACCTGTGTAATTCTGCTTACAAGCTCAGGTGGTGAAATATTTTTTAAAATATGAGTAATGAAATGCTAAATTATTGCAAGTATTTTTACCCATCAGTATTTTTGTGTGCTTTTTGACAGGGGTATACCAGCCCCCCCATCTTGTCTCTGGCCCAGATAATGGCAGAATTCCATATTCGCAGACAGATTATACTGAGCAAGTTAGAAGATCAAGATAAAGTCCTTCACTGCCACCTCTCTGATCAGAGTGATGAAGAGGAAGACAATACAGGCTGCGAAGAGAAAACCTCATATAAGTAATTTTTTGTTGTTCTTTAACTTTTGTTACAGAAAAATGTATAGCAAAGGTAGTATAAGTGCCTAATCCTTCCATGATATGAGACCATCTGTACTGATACTTACAGTAAACCTGTGGGACCAACTGGGCATACTGCAAAATAAGTTTAATAGATGTAGGTTTAGCAAAGATTGCGTAATCCTTGCTTGTGGGTCAGAATCTACCTTGAAGACTGGGAGATTGGGTGATGATAAGTGTGGGAGTGGTGTGGATGAGGAAAAAGGTATAAATGCTTTTTTAAGTTTCTTCTCTGTTAAGATCATCTACTTTGCATGATGCTTAAAGAAAAAAAAAATCCCTGTGTATTTGCAGAGTAGCATGTTTATTGTTCTTCCATAGGCATTCCATAAACCGAACGTGGACACAAAATCATACATCTCTGTGCTTTCTTCCTGATGTAAGTGACATGAAATGTCAAGTAGTCAAGTCTGGTTTGTCCAATAAATCTGCGCTACAAACCAACACAATCACAGGTATAATGGAAGTCATTAGAACAAATCTTACTACAGTATCAGAATATGCAATAACATCTTTAGCACATGTAATTAATTTTCCCAGCAAAATATGTGTATTTGTTATTTTTTCATTATAATTCAATGTAGGTAATTCAAAAATATTTTTTTCATTATAATTCAATGTAGGTTTTCCAATTTCTGTTCTTTCCCGTCTGAAACTGATGTTAGTAACCTCTATGTAATACCTACTAGCCAGAAAGCAGTTCACTTACCAAAAAGCTGCTTAGGTATAAATCTTCAGTATTGCTTCAATGAAAGAAAATGGATGCTATTATCTTACCAAAAATACTGAAGTGGTTTCTGGAATAGTTTTTCACACTTAAGGTCTTGAAATGCAAGTGCATCCTTTTTTTTCCTGTTTAGACACATGGCAGGGAAGAATATCCTGCTGTCTTCTCTCCTTTTGATTCTTGTACTTCATATGGAAAAACAGCACACAGTCAATATTGCAGAGCATTACCTTTTGAATACAGCATCTATTGCAGATTTCATAATTCTATTTTGCTTTGTTTTTTTCAAGGTAAAGAGATTGACAGCCTCCAGAAAATCCATGTTTTTAACATGCAGAAGTTAAAGAATTCAGAGTTGAGACTTGCTAAGGCTGAGCAAAAAATAAGAGAACTTGCACTTAATATCAAAAGTAAAGAGGACCTTATTAAGGATTTAGTAAGAACAGGTAACTGGCTACTGTAGGAATACTGGATACTGAAGGGAATGAAGATGTTCTGAAACAAAGGAAAAGGCACTGAAAACCTAAAGTCCTGTATGTCTTAGTTTTTACATAATTATCTTAGATAAGAATACTTTTAACAACCTAAAAATCCAGAGATTTTGCTAATTACTTGCTGTGATCACACTGAAAATTTTGATTACAGCCTACCATGCTATGAAGATTATTTGTTAAATATTTTTTGTGCTTTGTTGATTATTGCTTTTATTCAACAGTAGTGTAATTTTTAATGCTTGGTCAATGCTATCTCTTTGTAGATGTGTATATGTGACATAGTGTCTGGGATTGGAGAAAAGATACATCATTGTATCATCTATATTCTGTAACAGTAGAGAAATGGAAGTCAAAAGTGGATGAAGGAAAAAAATCAGTGTTCCTGGTAGCATACATCCCTTACACATCTGTCCTGATAGAGAGACTAATCTTGTGATGACAGGAAGGATCTCTTTCCTCAGCCCCTTTAATCACTTTCTTCTTTTTTGTTTACCTTCTCTTGAGGTGGTCTGAGAAAGATTCTGTGCCATCTCAGATTGCCTGAACAAGACAGGTCACAGAATAGAAACACAATCCAATTATTAAGCTGAAAGTTGAGTAATAAATAAATGGCATAGTCTTCTGGAAGAACAAACAAACAAACGAAGTTGAGTAATAAATAAATGGCATAGTCTTCTGGAAAAACAAACAAACGAAATTATGAAATACAGGATAGCTATTTTGCCAATAGTATAGTATTACCAGTATCTAGTATGCAGAAGAATTTAACTCTGGCACTCAGATGGCACTTTATTTGGTGGCATGAGGTGACTCATGAAATGTTCAGATTTAGGACTCTCCGTGTCTCCATTTCAGAGTTATAAGCGAACTGCAGGTTCTTTTAGTGTTGGAAGATGTATCAGAAATTACTGACTTAGCCAGAACAATGTAAATAATATTTCAGCTCCAGGAGTGAGTATTACATTTCAACTGATTATTATGTTGGTTTTAAACTATTTGTATATGTTGTCTTTCAGGTAAGGATGCTCAGTCTGTAAGCAGGCAGTATTCTTTGAAGATAAGTAAACTGGAGCAAGAAATTGAGCAGGCCAAAAGAGAACTGGCTGAAACACAAAAGCAGCTTCAGGAGCAGGACAGTAAAGAGCTGAGAGATATTCCTGAGAAAGTCATGTTACAGAAAGAGTGCCAGAAGAAGATGGAGGCAGCTAAGTTGAAAGTGCAGGTATTTCCGATCTGATTATTAAGATTTGCAAATCTCTGTCTCACTGTCTGAACCTTAACACTCTGTTTGTAAAATTTGTACCTGTTTTACACACTGGAAGCTGGTTGGATTGAAGTAACTAGTGGGAAACTTAATACTATTATACTCAAAGTGCTGGTTAACATCTGCTTGGTTAGATATATATAAAATACCTTCTTGGTATGTAAGAGTCTAAGAAAGTATTGCGAGATATGAGATTTCCACACATCATTGTATATAGTCCAATAGAAGGACTTATCCAAGAGCGGGTATTACAAATTCATTACTTGCTGTAAATAAAATTGATGATTTATGGAAATACTATATAAATTGTAGGTCTAAGCAAATCCCTGTGATGCTTTGCAAGATCAGGCCCAACGCAGGCATATTTGTTTGACACTGACCTTCTATTTTTAAGTTCTGCAACATCTAAGTTATATTCTGTATAGGGCCAGCTTAGCTGTTCTGTGCCTCTCAATCCTAGAATGACAGGTCAGAAAAGTTCCATACAGAAAGAGGTAGTTTGCTTATTGACTTAAGCTCAGGACCAGCATTCTGACACCATTGTGTCTCTGCAAATTTTCCAGAACTGTGGTTTCTGCTAGATTTTAGTACTTTTACTGCATTGCCAAGCATGAACTGTACCTTTTAATGTTGTTTAATTCTGCCTGTGCCAACGTCACCAGATAGCTCAGAAACTACAGTAATACATGTGATTGTTTGGGCAGAAGTTAGTAAATCTTGGTGACCCTAAGAATTCAGTGAAATAAAGAATGAAGCTGAATCATATTTTAGTTAAAAGTTTTCCTGCTCTTAAGCTGAAATTTGACGTGAACGTTCAGACCTTACAGAAGAAGCAGCAAGACACCAAGAATTTGGCTTCATTATCTAACCAAAGTGAGAGAGAAGCAAGAGAACTTGAGCAGAAAGTGGCTCATATGAAGCATCAGCAATCCCAGACACAGAAGGGACTGTGTGAGGAGAGTGAAAAGAAGAAGCAACTGGAAGCAGAGCTTCAGCAGGACGAGCAACAAATTAAAGTAGGATTCTTCCTGTTTCCCTATGACAAAGATTAGGATGAATAATTTTTGCCCCTGCTTCTCCACTAAACTACACTACCAGGTTTTCCCTTATTTTCAATAATGCCTTAATGAATTTCTTGATAAATGCACCAAAGAAATTGTCCATCAGCATTTTACATTAATCTCCATTTTGCCTTTTTCTTTCAGCATTTTTTTCCCTTCATTTTATTACCTGGTGTCTAGTTCTGAATTGCAATTTTATAAATAAATTTGGGGTCAGTATTTCAGTTTATGTCTTGGGGAGACTCTCACATGAAATGTGTTTGACTGACTGATGTAGGAAGAACGGTACTTTTTGTTTGTTCACAGGAACTTCAACTTAAGATGCAGCAACAACAGAAGATCCTTAAAGTTAAGGATAAAGAAATTGCTGCTTTTAAAAAGAAGAAAAATAATTCAGTTGGAACTCCACAGAAACTACAGGTAGTTAATCTATTCCAAGTTTGTGTGGCCCCTGAAGTAAAAAAAAAAATCTTTCTTCATCTCTAGTCATCTGTTTTTGTAAACTGTTTGTATGAAGAGTATTCCATCAGTTTTGTCTTTTTATTTTTGCTGTAAAAAAAATAGCAACTCTTGTACTGTGCTCTTTTTGAATGAAAGAAAGGAAGGCCTTTAGTGTCTTCTTTTTTTTCCCCCTATAATTTGTCAAAAATACTGATTCAGAAACCTGTGAATTCAGCAGATTTGGTTGTCCAGTAGGTTTGAGGGTGACCTTGATGTGCTGTATTTTAAGGGTTCTGTGGGTTGTTCAGGTGTTTTATTTTGTTTTGGTTTCTACTCTGATATCAATTACAGTGGTTTCTGGTTTCAGTTGTTGGTAAGAAAAGTTGTTGGTTAGAAAAGTAAGTAACCTATGTAGCAGTGCCACCTACATTACTTCAGATGTGGACACTGAAATATTAATTACCCTGAGTCTTTAAGGGTGAAAAGAAATTTTAAAAGTTAAATAAAGGAAAATTTTTAGCCTTAACAGGAATATATCCTCTGATAAACTGTGGCTTCAGAATACCTTTATAATGGACCATGTTTGCAGGTCCAACAAAGAGCTGATTTTGGGCCGCTAAAATGCAATGAGGATGTGCTAGCTGAATTTTCTTGGTACCATCTAAACTTAATTGCTGTGCTTGGGTAGATGACATCTATTTATGTAAATAGTTTTTAAAAATATATTCTTTAGACAAGATACTGCATCTGATACAAGTTTGTTTATATGGGATATAGCAATGTAATATTGCTGAGGCCCCTTTTAATTCAGCCCAGTTTCTGTATTATTCTGAGTAAGGATTCTGTTGCAGAACTAATACTGGCATTAGAAATGTTAATGTCTTCTACAGTTTTATCAGTAATTCTGATGAAAGGTAAAACATAATCATAACATTCTGACTCAAAATGTCCTGGTTAATGTTCTCTGGATCTCTCTTGAAACTTTAGAAATTAGAAGAGCAGAAGAAGTGGCTGGATGAAGAAATGGAAAGAATTCTTCAACAGCACCAACAATTAGCAGAACTAAAAGATTTAAAGAAAAGAGAAGCCATTGTAGCAAAAAAAGAAGCATTATTGCAAGAGAAATGCTACCTGGAAATCAAGAAACTGAGATCTAGCCAGGTGATTCAAGAAAAAAACCCACAAAACTCACCATAGTTGTAAGGCTAACTGAAAGACTGGTGGTGGGGGAGGGCAGATAAGATAGCAGAGGAGGCTTAAGGGACCTACTGTGTCTATATACTACTGTGAAGCAGATATTATGTAGTTTGGCCAATTGACATTTAAAAAGTAATTAACACAATCATTTTAATTATTTTTCTCCCCAAAATTGCAACAATGAAACAAAAAACAAAACGAAACAATTCTGAACTGTGGAATTGTTATTGCAGAGCATTAAATGATATTATATTTATTATATATAATTTATGAATATGACTAAGTATTTCTGCTATCTAGAGAACACAGCAGGGAAATATCTTGAAATATTTACTTTCTAGTAGAAAGAGTGAATACAAAATATCATTGTTACATATAATGACTAGTGCCTTTAATTTTTATTATGTAGAAAGCTTCATGTTGAGCTTTTTTTTTTTTTAAACGGTCTCTGTCCACTCGGAGTAAATGAGGTCCCATTACAAGAAACAAGCAGTTTTTTCACTTCAGAATGTGATAGTCTGACCTACATTTTTCTGACTAGAAAGGAATAGCTCATTTTTATATCTGTGATTGCCGTGGTGTTTTTTTTTTTGTCTTTGAACAAAGATAGTATGAAATTGTCTACCCGCCTAAGTATGGTGGATCAGAAGCTGTGTGATAAAAGTATGCAGCTTCAGGGCAGCACCACTGACAAGTCAGACATTTTGGAAAAAATTCAGGCTCTCCAAATGAAAAGGGATCAGCTGCTCAGAAGGAGAAATAGTATGGATGAGAAACTGAAAGATGGTAAAGTGTTGTCAACTGAAGTAAGTAAGCACTTCTGAGATAAATACAGGTTTTAGGTATTGTTTGATAATAAAGAATTCCAGTCAGAACCTAAAATGTCTCCAAATAACAGATAAGCTAGAAATAAGGAGCAGAAGTTGGATACTTTTGTAAATAGCTGTTTTAGAGTACTGCTATGATAGCACCAAGTATGTACTGGTGATTGAAGTTTAAGATCAGAGGAACCTAAGTCAGATTGTGTCTTGCCAAACTCTATTGGTCTAAGGGTCATATAATGAGAAGTAAGGGAACCAGAAGTTAATCTGTTTATCACAGGCAGGTATTTTAACGTCAGGATATAGAACAAGCGATGTATTCACATAGTGATGCCCCTTAATTTTTTTCATAGAATCTTGTGAAAAAAGCAAACTTCACCTGAAGGACTACATAGTTCTACAGTGAAAATAAGTCATTTTACATGGACGGCCCATTACTTGGAGTTGATCAGTATCATTATGTTGAAGATAAAATAAATTAATATAAAATGCACAGATTACTTTTAGGTCTTGAGAAGCTATATGAGACTATGGCTGAGGTGATAATGTTCCAGAAAGACCCCCACTTGCCTCACTCATCAAAGTCTACAGTGCTTCAGGCCACGCATTTCTGCCACTTCCCTACACAAGTCATGGTCACGAAACTCATTACTGACTGATTGATTAGTTCATTAATCTAACAGAAAACTAGTACATAAAAAAAATTAAAATAGCAGAAGTCAAACTGTGGTGAGGATGAGGGAAGGATAAAAAGAGAAACACGACTTCTAGTTTTGTGATGAGCCATTTGATCAACCCCTGTATTGTGGCAGGAAAAGACAAATGTTCTAGATTTGCTATCTACCTCTTGTTTTCCACACTCCACTCTCTGTGCTACTAGTTCATCTTACCATTAAGTTTAGGTTCACTCTTGAGAATGAAGTTAAAGATGTCTTGAAAGATTAATTCTGAGCTTTTTTTTGTAAAGATCTCACTCATGTGAGATTCTTTTTCAACTAGAAGAAGGAATTGAAGCCCTTGTAGCTGCAATTGATTACAAGAATGAAAGTATTCATAATCGCCAGCACTTACTTAGGTCATCTTTCTCAGAGTCTTTCACAGAGCCAGCATAATGTAATAGGGAAACTAGTTTCCCTGTCTGCTGCTGAGCTCAGAGCTATCATCATCAGCTATTTCAACAAGGTTTGTTTTGAATACTATTTTATCCCATTTTCTGTTACTATTCTAGATATTGAAATGGTGGCAGGAAATAAAAATAAATTTAAGAAGCTTTTGGCTAATATATCTTCAGGTTACATAGATCTGCTATTAAATTGTTTTTAATTTTTATGTTAACTTAAATAGGATACTTGTGGGTTAACTTTGTATATCTTGTTTTGATAGATTAGCTAGAAATGTGCTACAAATCTGGAAATTACCTTGCCCTTTTCCAGTGCTCTGTGTAAGGAGAAACAATGTGTTTAAACAGTAGTGGTGTAGTCAAATTCTTCCTGACTGCAGAATTTCAGAAAGCTTCATACAGCTCAGGCTGTTATTCCTATTGTGTTTTTCCCAAATCTGGTTTTCTTTGTTTTAACACAGCCTGGCTTTTAGAGGGGGCAGAGGAAGCCATGGAAGCAGCTTCTGAGAGAGAAAGCTGCTCAAAGCTTCTGCTATGTCCAGCAGAGCCAATCTCTGAAGGCTCTGATAATGGACATGTTGCTGGTCCAATTAGAGAAGTTGGTAACGTCTCTGTGATGACATATTTAAGAAGGAAAAAATATGCACGCAGTTCTTTTCCGAAGGCTGGGGGGACGCTGGGGTGGCCATGAGGCTGCTGTGGCCATGTGGCTGCTGCCATCTCAGCATGGCCCACAGTGAACTGTGCCTGCCTGGCCACTTCTAGCCTGCCATGCCACGGACAGAAAGGCAGGGGTGGCAGCATTAGCTGCTGTTTCCTGGCGCAGCTACAGCCATCTTGTAACAGTCCACAGGGAAGTGTGCCTGCTTGGCCGATTTTGGCCAGCTCTGCTGTGGGCAGAAGGGCAGGGACGGCGGTAGTGGTGTCTCCTTGCAGGTGCCCTGCATCAAGAGAGGCGCTGAATGGTGCCAGCACCACAGTGGATGGCACTGCCCAAGCGGCAGTGGCAGGGACCATCTGGTCAACAGTGAGGGGCATGCCGAGCATTTCTCCCATATAAAGCCCAGACAATCTCAGCCTTTTAGCACTGCAGAACCCTATTAGAACTTTTCAATGGATAGAACTTGAGAACAAACAAACCTGCAGACAACAATTTTCTTCTGAGTCAGAAAAAAGGAGGTGAAGACATGTGAGGAGAACAACATGGTGACACTTAGGTCAGTGAAAAGCCTCGTTCAGGAAGATGAGGTGCTCCAAACATCAGAGTTGAGATTCTTCTACAAGCTGTGGTGAGGACTATAATACAACAAACTTTTCCCGTAATTCCACGAAGTGCATAGGGGGATGCAGTGATTCACTCACAGCCCATGAAAAAAGGTGCTCATGCTGGACAAAGTGGGTGCTGCAAAGCTGTAATTTAGTGGGAAACTTGAATAGAGAAAGATAAAGAGAGCCCTTGCTTCCAAACTAGAACAGCTTATCCTTAAAAGACTACACCCCATGAACTAAAATGACCCACTCTATGCAGTTTTAGGAAGACTGCATTAACTGTGGGAGGCTTTCACATTACAGCACGTTGGGTAGGACTGCTACTCATGAAAATTAGAACCACACTAGAAAAGTTCACAGAGAATTGTCTCCCATGGGAAGGACCCCACAGCATAGCAAAAGAAAATCTCTCCCTAAGTGAACTGAAGAAGGATTTCAAGTGAAAAAACTGAGCAAAACTCTCACACCCTGTCTCCCTGTGCTGTCAATGGGAAGGAAGGAAGGACTGGAGGGGGAGAGAAAAAGAGTGTTCTAAAAGTTTTATTTTAGTTCTGATTATAGTCTTTTAATTGTTAATAAATTTTTCATTATACTTTTTAAATTTGAGCCTGTTTTGCCCTTAGAGTGTTTCCTCCCAGTCCTTACCTCAACTCAAGAGCCCTTTAGTTTTTCTTTCCACCATCTCTGCTAAACTACAGCATGGGAAAATGAGTGAATAGTTTTTCATGAGTGCCTGGCTTTTAGCCAGTATCAAACCACAACAGCAGTATAAACTGATACTTTGCAGTGTGTGCAGCTATGTGCTTAGGAATCATACTTGCATCTAGAAACATAAATATTAAATGCATTATGACATGGTGTCTTTGTGATCTTGGGTGGACCTTTGGTAATTTTCTAAAAAAGTTGTCTGTGGGATGCAAGTTGGAAGTTTTTCATAATCTGGAAACCAATGTTCTTTCAGTTTAAATTTTGCACAGGGTATTAAAAAAAATCCACTAGTCCATGTGATCAAAATGTATGCATTTTAGTTCCGAACAGTCAACCTGTAGCAGTGGCAAAGTCTCTTTCCACTAAAAGCTTAATTACTTGTAGAGATCCAGTGCTTTTGTATATTTTAATCTATTAGGCTGAAGGGTAACAGATTTTCTTAAGACCGCTTGATAAATCAAAATAAGTGTGTTTCTTTCTAAGATTGTTGGCCTGCGTGAGTCTGAATGAAAATTACAAGTGCAGATTGAAGAACAGGAAATGAAGTCCATACACCAGAAAAACATGATGTGTGAATTAGAATCTGCACTTAAACAAGTCATGTTGCAGTGTGACAGGCAACTGACTCACCAGTGCCAAGAACATGAGAAAAAAATACAGTTTATATTGAATAATTTCAAAGGTATTTTCTTCTTGGGCGGGGATTATACAAGTCATGTTGCAGTGTGACAGGCAACTGACTCACCAGTGCCAAGAACATGAGAAAAAAATACAGTTTATATTGAATAATTTCAAAGGTATTTTCTTCTTGGGCGGGGATTATACACCAAGTATTTTCTTTGGTCATTAACAGAGAAATACTGTATTCCAACTGAAAAAATGAATAAGGTTCAGAGATATATTTTGGCTGTCACTAATTCTATCACTATGTAAGATGTCAAGGAACAGGCACAGGGTGTCCATATAAATGCAAAACAGTATTTTTTTTAAGCAGTATCAGAATTGTTGTATTTTCATATTGAATTTACTGATGATGAAAAGTTGTAAGACACCAGTTCTGTTGATCTTCTAAATACTATTACAACTATAAGGTAGGATTAGCACAGGCTTTTTGATCTTACTTCATGTTAGTTAAAACATGCACATTGCAAGCAGAATGCCATCAAGATAGTCTGTCTAATCGGGCGTCTTGATTTTTGATAAAGATACTTGGTTCTTAAACTGGTTTTATTTCTCCTGGAACAAAATAGTGAAGGTATTGCAGAAACCCTGAAAGGTTATGAAGTAAAAATCCAGCAACTGGAAAAAGATTTATATTTCTAAAAGAAAACCAGCAGAGAGCTGAAGACGAAATTGAAGGGCCTTCTTGGAGAGTCATCTGAATAAATATTGTATTCTAGTAAATGTAAGCATATTATCTGATAATGTTTATGCAATTGTCAACAGACCATTTGAAGAGTGGTGAGAACACAGAACTATATCAGATAACTGTAAAACATCATATTTTTACTGTGTTAACTGTTCTTTGGGAATATATTCCACCTCTACCCCCGTTTCAAGTGAGAGACATTTGTTTATAGTAGTAGCTCAGGCAGTGGTGTGCCAATGGTTTAAATTCTTTCTGTTTTCTCTGGATTGTAACAATTTCAGCATCTACAACCTCAAACTTACAGTTTGGGCAAAGCAATTTTGCTCTCTGAAAGCATCTGAATGCTATTGTAACTAACAGCTTTGTTATATGCCATGCATTTGATTTCTTAAAAGTTTCTGGGAGATTGTCAATGAAAAGGGCCACACTTCCAGTCAGTAACTTATTTTAGCTACTTACTTACTAAAGCTGAAAGAGCATTTACACTCTTGAAGGGGGAAAAGAAGTGGTCTCTATTGCGACTCTGTGCTTTGACATAAAAAACCCCCAATCAACGGAACAAACAAAACACAATAACCGTTAGTACAAGTTTTTAGTTGTTTCCTGTCCTTCTTGCCAGAATCCAGATGTACAACATAGTTATTCATGTGGAGGAGAAAAGAAGGTTCAGTTTCATCACTGTTTCTGTTGTCTCATACCTCTCAATGCCACCACAATACCTCACATATACAATATAGCCTTCTTGGCCTGTTGTTGTTTCTTTTTAAGGCTCAGCAAGACTGTTTTTTCCTCCCAACGGATGCTTCTGTTTCTTTCCACTCAGTGCCGTGCCTTCCTACAGAGAGATGCTGATCACGCACCTCTGCTCCCAGAGTGAATTAGGCAAGATAATGAGCCTTCATATTCATTACTATAAAGTACACTATCAGACTGTGAACATGAATATTCTAGAGGCTGGATAATGAGTGAGCATGGGAATGACTATTCTGTGTCTAGTATACACAGAAGCATGTGGTTTAGGATATGTATCTTTGTGGGCAAACACTTAGCCTTGGCAAATTGTAGCAGTAGGAAGAAGGGAGAAGACCCCTGTGAATTTCCAACTTTTTCCGATGCATATATTTGCAAGTTTTGTAAGAGATACTCTGCATTGACTTATTTTTCTTTTTAGTACATTATGAAACATATTGCTATACAATGCAATGAAACCATAATTTGTTACTGGGCTTTAAAAAATAATAAAATCCCTGTGTGTATATTGCAGTGAAATTTGCAAATGTCTTTTGTGTGTTGTACTAGTACAGTTGCTGACTGTTTTTCAGTATATGAATAATTTCATATTTGTCATGGTTCTGTTGTTTTTAGACTGCTTACTGGGATACATGACAAGTTAGAATGGTGAGCCTTGTATTAACAGCACCTTCTCTGAATTCTTTGCTGTATCATTTTCATTTTTCATATGCTGTTTATAAGATTTGCTCTCAACTATCTGGTAAGAACCCATATGCGTGTTCTGGGTTTAGGCTATTTTCCATCTGGACCCTTTCAGTTCTGGCAATTAAGATCCCATATTCCTGTTATCAGCACCAAAATTAACATAAAGATAAAAACATTCTTTGTTAAAGTTCTCTCCTTGCTTAGTTAAGAATTTTCCATAACTTCCAAGGTATTTGCTATAATTTTTAGTATCCTGGTTACTTAAAACAAATATACTTCTGTAAATAACACAAATTCCTCTAACTTGTAAATTCTGCTAGCTATCACCAGGTAGAAGTTGTGCTACTCTGGTACAAAGTCTATTCATGTAATGTTACAGTCAGCATGAGCTGTATCCATAAACAGTGAACACCCTGCGATGAGGAATATCTCCTTGCTCTTTCATCTAATTTCTGCTTGAAATCACTTCTTGATTGCAGTGCAGGATTCTACTGTGTGATGTCCGTCACTCTGCCAGACAACAAGATAATGTGGCAGAGGCACAAGTTCTGCTGCAGCAGAAGTCAACACCTTGTAGCATCACAACCAATGGGCAAAAGGAACGTGTGACTTAGTAAAGGCTTAATACTTAAATATGCCTGGAATCATTCTTATCTGCAACAAACAAAAGCTCTAGAACAGGCAAAACCCAGAATTCCCTTCAGCCAATCTGTGGTATTCCTATTTTAAGGTCTCTTAGCAGGTCTTCAATTCCTTTAGTAAAAATGTTAAGAGTTGTGGAGCCTACCATGCTGTATTACAGAGTTTTTTTTAGTACTAGCTGAACCAATCTACAAAGGGTGTTGTGAGGGTTATCTCAAGAGCAGACTGAACCAGCAAATCATCTTGTGATTCAGAATACTGTGGGAAACATCCGTTCTCATCTAAGCAAAAAAGGACTTTTGATTCTACAGTTCAGCCACATACATACTTAACACCAAAACAGGAAAACACATCTTGAATTTCCTGAGAGGCAAGAATATTTTGGGAGAATGCCTAATTTGGTTATGCAATTTTACGTTGTGTTTGAGGTTTTTTTTGTCCAAGTTTGAGGAAGATGTGATTTCCTGCTGTGGAATGCTACCTTAGCAATACCTTTAAAGTAGTAAATGTCTGGGATTTATTCCTCTTTAGCTGGGGCTAAGTAACTTAAAAGCAAAAGATATTGAATAATTTCATTGATGTATGTTTACCAACTATGCCAAGTTAGTTTTCTTACATCTTCCGACACCAAACCCCACCAAATCTCACTACAGGCCTCTGTAACACCTCATGTGTTGTGGATTGGAGCTGCAGCAAACCAGATGCATGCCCAGCACCTGCACTCCCAGACTCTAGTTGGGAAACTGGTGACATTCTGCATGGACCTCTGGAGATCATCATCTAGGCTAAGCCCTCTGCCAAGGCAAGGTCAGCTAGAGCAGGTTACACAGGAACATGTCCAGACAGGTTTTGAATGCCTTAAGAGAGGGAGAATCCATGACCTTCCTGGGCAGCAGTGCTCTGCCACCCTAAGTGTAAAGTTCTTCCCCGTGCTGAAGTGGAATTTCCTGTGTTTGAGTTTATGCCCATAGCTCCTTGTCCTGTCACTTGGCACCACTGAAAAGAGTCTGGCACCATCCTCTTTGTGAAAAATGCCAATCACTTGTTCTAAAATTTTAAAAGTTTAATAGTAATAAAATAGTTATAAAAATAATAGTAAAAATTAGAGCAATAAGAATTTGGACAATCAGAGTTAGGACAATAAAAAGCAAAGAATTATGGATGTCTGGGTGACCTGCACTCTGCCACAAAGCACACCTTGCTAACAAAGGATTACCCCTTAAAAGCAATAGCCTATTGCATATTCATAGATTTCATTATTCAAAAATTCAAAGAAAGGATTTCTTCTGCTTCATTTCTACTCCCCCCCTCATCCTGTAAATCAATCATGTTGGTCCCTCGAAGTCATCTTCCCGATAAGAAGGCAATAATTCTTCTCTTGGAATCTTAGTGTCTTGTTGCTGTTATCTCTATGTGAAGAATTTCTTAATTATCCATTCCTTGAGCTAGTTGCAAAAAGAATCTTACATCACATAGTTTCTATTAATATTATGCTATAGCCTGAAACTATATTTACGACGTTACTTAAAAGAGATTAATACAGCATAACTTTCCAACATAACACATACAGTATTCATTTTAATATTTGCGAAGAGCCAATCATATAATAAGCATTTTTCACACTTTTTGCACCCACTTTCGAAATATTTACATGTATTGAGGAATCCCCTCTCAGTCTTCTCCAGACAAAACAGGCCCAGCTCCTGCAGTCTCTTCTCATAGGAGAGATGTTTCAAACCCCAAATTATCTTTGTGACCCCCCGCTGGAACCCTCTTCAGTAGCTCCTTGTCTCTCTTGTACTGAGGAGCAGAACTAGACATGGCACTCCAGACGTGTGCACACAAAGTGATGGGGGCTGGAAAGGACCACAGGGCAGGGAAGCCACAGCCCGCAGCTATAAAGGCGGCGGGAAGGCTCCGCTCGAGCCTCGCGGCCCGGCCGAGTCCCCTCGGCCACACGCAGCCCCGCGGGGGCGCGCGCGGTACCGGGGGCGCGCGCGGGTGCCGCCCCTTTCCAGTGCCTTTCCCGTTGCGCTGCGTCATCACGGCGCGCGGCGGCCGGCCCGAGCCGTTTCCGGTGTCGCGGGCGCGGCGCGAGCGCTCGGCTGGAGCCGCCGGGAGCCGGCGGCCAGGCCCCCTGCCCTGCCCTGCCCTGCCCCCCCCGGCTCGGCCCGGCCCGGCCCTGCCCGCCCTGCCTCGCACCGCCCGTACACGGCAATGTCGGACAGAGCGGAGGGGCCCGCGGGGGGCCCCCCTGGCTCGCCCATCCGCGACTCCGCCGGTGTCTCCGAGCCGCGGATCATCAAAGTCACGGTTAAGACTCCCAAGGAGAAGGAGGAGTTCGCCGTTTCCGAGACCAGCAGCATCCGGCAGGTGAGGGGCGGCGAAGCAGGCTGAGGGAGCCGGCGGGGCCACGTTGGGGCCGGGGCGGAGCGGAGCGCCGCCCGGCAGGGAAGCGCCGGCCTGCGGCTCTCGCCTCCGGCAGCGCGGGGCGAGGGCCCTGCCCAGTGACAAAGCAGCTTTTGCTCGTCCGGGTCGCGCCGGGCGCTGTTGGGCGAGCACCTGCACCGCCCAGGAGAGTACTGCTGCCATCTGAGGCTAGCGGGGGTAGTGGAGAAATGTGCCGCCTCGTACCCTCCTCTCCGACTTCTCTGTTACACTGCAGAGGGCCGGTTCGGAAGGTGGATGTGGTCATTCGTGAAGTCATCGAGTCGTAGAATCGTTTGGGTTGGAAGGAGACATTAAAAGTCTTCCAGTTCCCCTGTCGTAGGCAGGGACACCTTCAGCTAGACCAGGTTGCTCAAAGCCCCATTCAACCTGGTGTGGAATACTTTCAGGGATGGGCCATCCACAGCTTCTCTGGCCAGCCTGTTCCAGTGCCTCACCACCCCCACAGTAAAGAATTTTTTCATAATTGCTAATCTAAACCTATTCTCTTTTACTTTGAAACTATTGCCCCTTGCCCTGTTAGCACATGTTCTTGCAAACAGTCTTGCCTCATTCTTCCTATAAGTTTCCTTCAGGTCACAATTAGGCCACCCCAAAGCCTTCTCTCTTCTCCAATTTTCTAGCTGTGAGTTGTCCTGTTCATCTGACTGGTTTTGGTGGTAGTTGTCTCACTGGCTGGCTAACATGACTGTAGAAAGCATACACAGTCACTTGTATCTCTGTATTTCCAATGTTTATTTTGATCTAACACTGTCTTTAAAAACAGCAAGTAGGCCTCCAACTTCGGGAAGCCGTAGCCTTGTACTGTGTTTGTAAAATCGTCAGTCTCCTGTGGTAGTTATGGATAAGGTACTTAGCGTGCGTGGTTATGTCAGATAACCAAGATATTAGGGATTTTGTGCCTTCCTGTGAAAGTCTGTGCCCCAGCTGCCTTGGTCTTGAACTAGTGACACCTGCTGATTCATCAACACTGTTTCCTGCAAGTCTTCTAGTTTTGTAGGTTTCCTGTGCAAGTATTGACTAAAACTTCAATTACTTAAATTAGAAAGCAACAAATCATAGCAAAGATGCTATCAAAATGTAAAAATGCAGTCTCCTGCTTATGAAGAATGTAGATGTTGCTAGATTCAGAACTTATTTAATTTTCCATAGGATTTCCCAGTTTTCTCCTTGAAATGGTTCTCACTGTGGCAACTTTGTGCTATTCCACAATTTTTTGTGTGTCATTGGTATTGCAGACCTCATCAAAAAAAAGATTACATGTCTAAAAGCACCACTAATGTCTAGATACAGAACTTGACATTATTCCTTAAGTGTAAGCTGAAGGACACTGATTGGTTAATAAAAGAGGATACAAAAGATGAAGTAAAAGCTCTGAAATTTCAAATGTCGTGCTGGCACTTCAACTAGATTGTCAGACTTTTGTTTCACCTAGTTGCTGTGAATAGAGAAAATGCTAATATTTCTTCCAGGTTTTTTTGTCCTTATGTCTAATCTACATTCAGTTTGGTTTTGTGTTGTTTTTTTTTTTTTTCTTTTGTACATCAGTGTTTGGGCTAGAAATGTCCCAGACCTGAGTTTCATTGAGGTTTTCTCAGCTGCCAATGCATTGAAGTTGCTTTCTTGTCTTCTCTGGTCTTTTGGCAGCTGCAGTGTTGTGTACAGTGAGCTACTCTCTCTCTAAGTTTGATCTAGGCATTTCTCCCAAAAGTAAAAAGACTGTGTTTGCTTTTTAGTGTTTTCCACTGCTTTCCCAGCAATGTCAGTCTGAAAGGAGTGCTTTCCATTCCTCTGTTCTCCATATATTTGTGAGCAGTATCAATGCAGTTTTTGTAAGTCTTTGCAGTTTTGGGGCTTTTGTTTTGTTAGGATGTTTCAAAAGAGAGATTCATAAACTGAATCTAACCTGAGGATTGTGTTTGTTCTGTAAAGCCGTCATCCATTAGCTGGATCCTTTGGAATTAATGAAGAGATTTACTTTAGCTGTGAATTTTGTAATGCATTTGACTTTAACAGGTTTGTTTCAGATTTGAATACTGGTGGAGCTGCCAGGTTTTCAAATAAACAGTTGTCATAAACTGAAATGGTTGTACAACCTATCAAGAGCATGAATTTTTACTGAAAGCAGTCATGCAAGTTTAGGGAATTAACAGAGGACGCTACTTCAGATGTCTCTGTTGTCTACAGATTCCTTAAACTGTGAGTGTTTTCTCTCTTGGAACTGTTAAAATACTAGATCTGCAGTTATGACTTAATTCTTGTGAAGTAAGATTGCCCTGCTGGGTTGACCATTGGATTGAAGTCCCAGGCAGTGTAACAGCACTAAAAAATGCACTGTCCCCATAGTGTGACTAATACTGGCTTTTTCTCTTAAACTGCAAAAATGAGCTGTTGATAATAATAAGCATCAACAGTAGATGCAATGTTTCTAGAACCAGCCTTGAGAATAGGTTAATCTCAAATACCAGGCAAGTTGCACATCTGTTCAAATGCATCTGGGATCAGCAAGTGGTTTGTACAGTTGAGATAGGTGGGCCAGTAACTTGTAAGCTGAAAAAAAAAAAAAACAAAAAAAAAAAAAAAAAACAAAAAAAAAAAAACACCAGCAAAAGTAACTCCCTCAGTATATTTCTATAGCTAGCATTAGAACTTAAAGAATTGAGTTGATTTTCTAGGAAAATATTTTTTGTCATCAGGGCCAAATTTAGGGCTGTCGTGGTTTGACATGGAAGTGAATTCTTTCAGGAAGTTGGGTCAAACCAATTAGTAGTCAAGTTTGGATATTGGCACCTAAAGTGGCCACTAAAGGTATGGATATGCCTCTGAGAACACAGGGGGTTAAAAGCAAGAACTCCCAAGAGCTCGCTCTCTTTGGTTCCGGTCAGGGTGCTGTGCAGACCTCCCCTGCCCAGCCATGGGCCTGGGTGGGGGAGGGGAAGCCATGCGGCCTGGTCGAGGTGAGCCGAGGGGTAGAAGGACTGGAACCAAGCCAGCTCCTGTGGACGGAAGGGTGGAGAGAAGCGGAGATGCCTTTGTCATCCCTCCCCTGCAGAGGGAAGAGACAGAGAGTCCTGATGGCACCTGTAACTTTGCCGGCACGGAGGAGAAAGAGTGGGGGGGGAAGGCGCCCAGCCTTGGCCTTGGGAATCTGCTGCTGGGCAGGGATATCAGCCGTCCAGGGAGTCTGAACTTTTAACCCTTTCCTGAGAAATGAAGGCTTTGTAAAATATTACTCCTCCTTGATTTGAAGTAGAAGAGAGACAGTCTGGGATCCGAGATGATGGAAGAAGAAATTCTTGAGTTGGAAGGAGATGATGGAGTGGCTTGTGGCTGGACTTTTCTTGTTAGCCATAGACTGAACCAAATTCTCCTGTCAGAAGCTGCACTTAGAGGGGTGCATTGGTGAGCCAGGAGACCTGTTTCAGTGATTACCGGCAGAGGAGTAGAGACAAGAGAAGAGAGTTGAAGAAAGTGGGGAGAAGCCCTCTGTCTTCGAGGAAGAAGAAGAGGAGAAGAAGACCTCTGTTCTTGGACCCTCAGCCCCAGGGGAAAATGGGGGGGACTGTAGTCCCGAGATGAGAAACTGAACTGTTGTTTTTCTTGGGTCCTTGGCAAAGCATCCTTAAAGGAGCCCTATGAGCAGTCTGTCCATGTACGGTGGTGAGAGCACTGTGACATGGAAAGGAGAGTGTCACCATGGCAGATTTTCTCCGGGCGGTTGCCATGTGTGACATGGAAACACAAGGGTGGCAATTGTGTTTCCTGGGGGGTCTGTGGCACAGGAGAGACTCCTGTCTCCCTTGAAAGATTGAGTATTTGATTATCTGAAGAGTGGCAACTTGATCAGGATCCCGGGTGGTGTCTCACTGTTGAGTTTGTTTGGAAATTAGGTGGAAGGAGGAGGGGTGTTTTGGAAAGTCTTCATCCAGGATTTAGTGTTTGTAGTTTTTATAGTAGTAGTAGTTTAATAAAGTTCTTTTCTTTGTTATTAAGCTTGGGCCTGCTCTGCTCTGTTCCTGATCACATCTCACAGCAATTATTTAGAAAAGTACATTTTCATGGGGGCGCTGGCATCGCGCCAGTGTCAAACCATGACGAGGGCTAAAAAAATTATATTTTCTGCTGCCCCATTAATGTAAACCCTGTCTGCAACTTTTCTGTCGAGATTTTTTCCTGTATTGGAAGACTTCAGGAGAATAGATTTGTTACTGTGATCCTGTATTGTGCAGCTAGAGCAGTGAGTATGCAGGTTAGTATGGAAGATAAGCTAAGTACAGAGCTACTCTGGGAGATCAGTTGATTGCAACTGTTGTCTATCTGTCTTTTATTCTCTGAAAACCATTTGATTGTGCTTATCACAGTTTGGCTCAGTATTAGGACGAGGACCAAATATCTACATTCTTGACTGGGTATGATATCGGTCTTGCTCAGAGCAGAGACTTAGTGAATACGTAATGGGTAAAAGATAAATACCTATAAAATTGTTGACTTTTTCTGACCCTGGAAGTGCTGATAGTCTGGCTCACTACAGTTGTCTCTTGTCCTGTGTTTTTTTTCCTTCGGTTTATTTTCTGAGTTTGTGGCAGTGTCGTCTTTGCAATTTCTTGCTTAGCAGAGTTGTCTTAATGTTTTTAGTAAAGCTTGTAAACTAAGAAGAAGCATGCTCATTTTAGGAGCAACTCATGCCTTCATGTCTTCGTGAATGACTTGAATTGTTTGAGTATTGAGGTGTTGGAACCGGTTACATGGAAAACCAGTTTTTTTACCTTCATCATTTAGAATGAGGGAGTTTTAGAAGAGTTAAAGCTTGCTGATGCTTCTTGATGTTTTCTTGTTTTAGTGCCCTATGTTGACATTTGCTATATTCATCAGTTTATTATAACTGGTCCAGATTACTGTCTGTGAGTGTGTAGTACACTAAAAGATACTGACTTGTCCATTCTGTGATCATTACAACTCTGAAACAGAGTAACATGCCTAGCTGTGTGTTATTAACTGCTGGGCCAACAAACAGTGGATACAGTAAATCTGTGCTAATAATTTCAGAAACTTAAAGTTCTTACAGCGAATGATTGCCAGTCCTTTGATTATATGAAAATTTCAGAGCAATGCCCATCAGGAAGAGTAAGTGAAACTGAGTTTTAGCTCCACAGAAAACCGATTAGATCTTCTTGCAGGTTTAGGAGTTTTTTCCCCCTTTTTATTTAGCTTCAGCCTTTTAATAGAATATCTCTTCAGTGTGGAATACAGTTTTCAGTAACAACATATTTAACAGCTTCTGTGTTTTTTAAAGTAGGTGATCACAAATGTGCTTTCTGCACTAGACTAAACTACAGATAAAATCCCTGAGTTACTTATTTTTGAGTGTACATGTATCCATTGTTTTGAGACTGATTTTTGTAGAGAGCTTCTAAATTTCTGATTGAAATTTCAGTACTGTTTATGGTTGAAACTTTAAATCCGTAAATCCAGAGTTTCATTTTTTGCCTGGTTTTTGCAATCCCAAATTGGTAGTCTTCTGCTTTATGAAGACAACACAGGTGTAAATGTTAAATTGTTAAATCTTTGGGTAGTTTGGTAGTAAAGCATCTTTCCTGGCTTGCATATGCTTTTAGTATTTTATGTAATTTTTACTTTTTAAGAAACTGTACTTTATAGGAACAATTATTTTAACATGATCCAATTCTGTTTCACTGTTTTTCTGTAATTCAGGGATTACTTACTGAATGCTACAAACAAAATAAGTTGAAACTGTATAATGGAATCTAGTCTGTTCTTTGTTTACAGGATTGTGATTCAGGTTTCTGTTGTTTTTCAGGTGTCTCAAGGCACTTGAATACATGGAGCATTTAGTGTTAGATTTTCCATCGTCTGGTGTCTCAGTGCATTGTAACACATCTGTGTGATTCTTTATGGAGTCTGCCTCGTGATATACTCTGATTATACTTATTTCTTAACCTGGGCTTTTCTCCCCCCTGTCATTTTGTGATATCATAATTGTTTTAGAGCAATGGTAGGTGATTATTTGATAGCAGAACCTTCAGATGTAAAAGTATATTGACTTTTCTGACTATTAGCTTAGTTAGATGTAACTGAAAGGTGTCAGTGGCCATAATACACAACAGTTGTTTTCTGATACCTGACTGGCAGACAGAGTAAAATAAGAAAACTTATTTAAGTAGTAGTGTGAAGTGTCTTTTACGTAGATACTTCTCTGCATAAAAGTAAGACATTAATGTTTATTTTTTAAATTATTTTTTAAATGTTATCTATGTCAGATGCGTTTTTCCTGCGAGTTTGTTTTGCTAAAATCCCTCACCCTCAGTGAGGGGTGTCACACAGTTTTAAAGAATTGCCATATGTTCAAAATTGCCAACAGCATAGAAAAGCTTAATGAATAATTAGCTGTGGTAAAAGTGTAATGTAAAAAAACAGAAAATATTTCAATCTAATGACTATAAACCTTGTCTCTGTAAAAAGGGTCATTGTCTGGGAGTAAAGTTAGGGTAAAATCTTAAAAATTTGGAAGATATGGTGACATGGTGTTCTGGTTTTGACTGGAATAGAGCTAATTTTCTTAGTAGTTGATATGGTGCTGTGTTTTGTATTAAGTGTGAGAATAATGGTAATACACTGATTTTGGCTCTTGCTAAACAGTGTTGTTGTTTTTTAGGAATATTACTCCCTAACTCAGTGACCCCACTGAGACTTTCCAAACCATACTGCTGCTCTCTCTCTCTCTCTCTCTTTCTTCCCCCTACTTTTCCTCTCCCTCTCCCCGCTAAGTCTGAGTGCTTTATTTGTTTGTTAAATAACACTGAATGTTGTATAAATTAGTTGAGTTGTATAATACAGTTGGGAGTTTTCAAGATGAAAATAACAATGAAAGAGAGGAGTTGAAGCATTTTCTACTTTTATGCAGCACAAAAACCTCAATGGCATAAGTTGAATCTTAGTGTCCTGTAACTTGCAAAGCTTTTTCTCTTTTCACTTTTCTTAAGTTGTCTGTCAACCCAAGGCATGCTGGAGAGGAGAGTTGGAAGCACAAAAGGTCAAGATCACAGGTCGAGATAAAAGCAATTTACTGGAAACAGCAATGAGATAAGAAAACAAATATTAACTGCAACAATACAAATGACAGAGGGTGCAAGAAAATCAATGATTGACACGAAAAACCTTCCTTGATAACAGACAATACTGGACATCTCCCTCCACCGTGTTTTCTTGACCAGAAGGAACCCCTTCTCCCTGGAAGAGATTCCATTTTCCCAGCTGCTGTGAATGACAGGTGGTATAGAACAACCTCTGGGTTCAGGCTATTGCCCCTCCTGACTACTGCAAAAATTAACCCTTTCCTGGCCTGAGCCAGGAGAGTGCTTATTCTAAATGGAGTTTTTGGTTTGTGTTGCTTTGCCAGTGATCAGGTACATAACTAACAGGGAGAGGGTAGATTGGCAAGTACTTTTATGGGAGAAGCATTGCTTCTTCAGACAAAGGCTTGGAGAAGTGCAGTGGCTTACTGAAGAATCCCTGAAGGGAATAGAAATGGCTAGAACTTGAGTTGTGAGTCCTTTACACTACCATGTGCTGCTGCAGTTCACCCTTTATGGACTACTAGCCTTTTAGACTCATCAAGAATCTTGACTTTGAATTTTGAAATGTGGGGTTTTTTGTGAGTTTGATTTGACTGCAGACATTTGAGGAAGTAATTTTATTATGAAACTAGCATGGGTCATTGGCAAAGCCATCATAAGATAGTAACTCCATTAAGACATGAAAGACAGTACTCTTACATAGAAGCCTTATTTTGTGTGTTATTTCTAGTTATGCTTTATCTGTTGTGGGGCAAGAGTGCTTGTATTTCTGTTTGAAATGACAAATTCTTATCTTCCTTCCTGTATAGTGTCCTAGAGTTGTGCAATGAAACACTGTTTTTACTGACTTACTTTAAGTCAGTTGTAAGATTTCCAGGTCATGATTCATCCCAAAAGGAAACCACAGCTATCAGCTGTGGCCAGGAGTGTGTTTGGTTCCTTACTTCCTGGGTCAAGACAACCTGTAACCATTAATTCTGTTGTATAAAAGAAAGCTGGAGCTCATCAAAGTTTGCTTCTGATGCTGCTCAGTGTGAGTGTAAAACAGACTGGAGTTCAGTCAATATGCTTAACTGTGTATGTTGTTAGGAAAGACGGTTGAAAGTTTAAATATTATGGGTGTGTTTTGAAACAGCAGTGCCAAACAAGGTAATACTGTTTCAAAATCTTTCTTTGTAGTAGAACTATTTGAGAGACTGGTAGGAATGAAAACTGCAGTTCAGCCTTCTGTGTACAAACATTTGCTTCCATGTCATCCTCTGTTGTGTTCAAAACAGAGTTTCATGTGGGTAGAGTCAGAAATCTTAATTTTTTTTACAGTCATGTGGATAAAATTGTAGCTTAACATTTTCAAAGTAGTTGAAGTTTCTAGGACCTGTTTTCTGTTACTTTCAATGGACTTAGATGTTAATTGCCCAAGACCTCTTCCAGGTTGTTACTGTAGTTTAATTTTTAAATATGACTTACTAAGCTGAGGTTGAGAGAATTTTTCTCAATTCTCAAAAAAGAGAAAATATTTTTAATTTATTTGTTTTCTTCTTTTTATTACTTTATCACAAGACTTTGTTTTTTGAATGGATAGTAAGATTATTACAGTTGCTGATTTTGATGTCATAAAATGAGTCAACAGAAGCTTTGTAAATATTATATGATTGTAATATATCAAAGGAGAGTTTGAGTGTTAATACTTTCATTTTACCTTGATATAACACTTTACCAGGTTCTTCCAAGGCCAGGTTGTCAGATGTTAATAGGTTAATGTTTAAATTATGGATCTGCTCTGCAAAGTGACAGTGCAAAACAATATCTGGTTTAGTCAGATGTTCTACTTCATGTGTATTCAGATATTTTCTTTGGTGACAAAGAATTTACTTTGACTAATTCAGATACCATTATGCATTTGTTCAGCACTAGACATCAACATTTTATGGTGTCCATCTGTACCTTGCAAAAACCTTGAGAGGCAGTCAAGTTGAGCAGGTGTAGTAAAAGTACCAGCTTGCTTCAGAGAGTTGGGGTTTTTTCCATGTGTCTTAACATTGAACCAAAAAAGGCAGCTTTTTAATGGTGATTATTTTAAAGTTGCTATGAAGATAAGGGTATTTGGCATGGAATTGAGAGTATAAACAAGAAGTGCTGGTGTGCTGCTAAAAAGCCAATGAGTGTTCTCAATATGAAAACCTATTCTGCTTTTGTATTTCAAAGCAAAAAAAGTTTATGCAAACAAGTTAACTTGAGGTAAAATGGCATTTTGGGCAAAGTCCTTCAACAAGACAAGCTTTGGATTTGTTCTAATTCATTTCAAATCTACAAGTTGCCACACTTTGAGGAGAATGTAACCCTGAATCAATTCACTCTGGTTAAGAATGCTTTTTACGTTTTTCTCTAGGAAAACCTGGCCTCTGTCTAGACATTAGTCCAGTGTTTTAGTCTGATTCCCACTGTGTTTCTCTCCACATATTTTTCTAATAATCATGTAAAAATTGACACGATCTTACATTATTTTACTGTATTCAAGTACTAGAGTACAGTGAACTAGCTTCCATAAATACACTAGGTTTCAAGTATGTTGAAACATTATTTTCACAACTTTGAGTCCTTTTTTGTGCCCAGATATGACTGAACACTTTTGTAGTACCACAAGGCATAGTATTATTACAATGAAGTAAAACTTGCATTTAGAACAATAAAGCGAATGAACTGACATTGTTGGTTGAATTATTACATGATAATTAAAAGGATGAGTCACTGCATTAGAAGAATTGGACAGAAATGCTCATCGTTTCCAGCCAGTGATGCTGAACTTCTGCTTTGGGTTTTCTTGGTGGATGAAGTGTTTAAACTGTAATTACTGATACTGTTATTTAGTTATGCTGTACAAACTGAAGACCTCAACAACACCAAAATTAATTTTTTAGAACTGCCTGAATTTCCGTCATCATAATCTGTCATGGTTTAAACCCAGCCAGCAATTATCATGCAACTGCTTACTTGCTTCCCTCCTGCCTAGTGAAATGGGGAAGAGAATCAGAAAAAAAATGAGTAAAACTCATGGATTTTTATAAGAACAGTTTAATATTTAAAACAACAACAGTAATAATAATAACAACAACAATCATAGTAATGAATGAGAGGGAGCGAGGAGTAAAACCCAAGAGAAACAAATGATGCTCAGTACAGTGGCTCAGCACCCACTGCCTGATGGCCAAGCCTGTTCCCTTCACTGGCAAATGCTCCAGCCCCATTCCAAGTTTGTGAAAGCAGGGGTTGGGAGAATGAAGAACCATCCTCTGTAGAAGATCAGGTTCAGGACCCATGGGATCTGATGAGATAAATCCATAGGCCCTGAGGGAACTGGACAAGAAAGTAGTTAAGCCACTAGCTATTGTACTTGCAAAGTTGTAGCAGTTCTCTGTGGAAATTACCACAGACTGGAAAAGGCAAGAGAGCATCCATATATTTTTGGGAAAGGAAATTGGGAAGACTCAGGGAACTACAGACTGGTCAGTCTTACCTCAGTGCCTGGCAGGATCATGGAACAGAACCTTCTGAAAATTATGCTAAGGACCATGGAAGGTAAGGAGAGGATTGGTGACAGTCAGAACAGATTCCCTAAGGACAAATTTGATTGTTGCCTGTGATGGGGTTGCAGTGGTGGCAGATGAGGAAAAAGTGAACAACATAATCTTCCTGCACGTATGTAGAGTGTTTGACACTGTGCCACATCATTTGTCTCTAAAATGGAGACACATGGTTTTGACAAATGGACTACTCAGTGAATAACAAATTTAAAGGGTTGTGGTGAATGGCTCATTGTCCAAGTGGTGACCAGTGATGAGTGGTGTCCTCAGGGATCGGTACAGGGGCAAGCACTGTTTAACATCTTTGTCAGTAACATAGACAGTGGGATTGAGTGCACCCCAACATTGTGTGCCAGTCAGTGTGGTGTGAATGAGGCACTGGAGGAAAGGGATGCCATCCTTGCTAGGCTTGAGAGGTTGGCTCATGTGAACCTCATGAAGTTCAACAAGGCCAAGTGCAAGGTCCTACACTTGGATTGGGGCAATCCCAAATACAAATACAGGCAGGGTGGATAGGGAGCAGCCCTGAGGAGAAAGACTTGGCGGTGCTTGTGGATGAGAGGCTGGACATGACCCAGCAATGTGTTCTCACAGCCCAGAAAGTTGATTGTATCTCGGGGTGCATCCAAAAGCAGCATGGCCGGCAGGGTAAGCGAGGAAGATTCTGCTCTGTTCTGGTGGGACTCCACCTGGAGTGCTGCATCCAGCTCTGAGGACCCCAACAGAGGAGGACATGGACCTGTTGGAGTGAGCTAGGAGGAGGCCACCAAGATGATCAGAGGACTGGAGCCCATGTCATGTCAAGACAGGCTGAGAGACTTTTGTTCATCATGGAGAAGAGAAGCTCCAGGGAGACCTTAGAGCAGCCTTTCAGTGGCCAAAAGAGACCTACATGAAAGATGATGAGGGACTTTTTACAAGGGCATAGAGTGATGATACAAGGGTAATGACTTTGCCCTCTTTAATATTAGGAAGAAATTCTGTACTGTGGGGACATTGGTACAGGTTGCCCAGAGAAGCTGTGGATGCTCCATCGCAGGAAGTGTTCAAAGCCAGACTGGACTTTGAGTAACCTGGTCTAGGGGAAGGTATCTTTGCCCTCGGCAGAGGAGCTGGAACTAGATGATCTTTACATTCCTTTTCAACAATGTTTTCAGGATTATATTTTCCATATGTGTAGATTATTTTTTTCCTCTGCCTCAGAAAAAGAAAAAAAGGTGTATGAAGCTAATCTGTTATTTTAGGTGTTTTGGACAGTTAACAAGCAGTAAGTTAGAAAGCAGTCTCTTTTGTAAAAGATCTTGTATGATAATGATTTCTCAGTGAAATGAAAAATGTGTTTATTCACTGTGCTCTGGGCTGTAACTGCATTTCATGTAGCTGTGTCCTGCATTGAATAAGAAAGCAGAGCCACCTAAGGTATAGGTGTGGTATATATGGTTTTGTCTGTGTGGAAAGGAATGCTAGTTTTGACAAATGGAAGGAAGGCAGCAAAAATACATCTAAGGAGAGAGTATACTCAGTTCAAGCAAAAGTCTAGACATATTTATCCTCTTTGTGGCATTGTGTCATCAGTCCTTCAGCAATGGATGGTTTCAGTGGTGTGCACATTTTTATGTGTGTACTTGCTAGTATATAATTATATGCATACTTTACCATGTACGTACATATGGGTGTGTTTAAGTACTGTATATACTAGTATGTATTTATATCCTGGATGCATGCCTGATTGAAGTCACAGTAGTCTTCAACAGAAATCAGATTTTCATTGTCACAACTTATGTAACTAATGATCTAGATGTGAAATATTTCAGATTTCCTTTTCTGAATGACAAAATAAATATTTCCCATCTTCCCATGGACAGAAAGAAATTTAGGAAACAAAAGTATTTCTAATTTGTGAAATACAGAATATGCAGTATAAGTGAGGTGATATAGCATATGTGAAAAACAGGTTGTTCTTAAATATTTTTTTTAAATTGCAGTTCAGTATTTAATTATATAAATGTATAATATTAATTTTCTTGTTCAGTTCAAGGAAGAAATCTCTAAGCGTTTCAAGTCCCACATTGATCAGCTTGTGTTGATATTTGCTGGAAAAATTTTAAAAGATCAAGATACTTTGACTCAGCATGGAATTCATGATGGACTCACTGTTCACCTGGTTATCAAAACACAAAACAGGTAACCTTAGTAACAAGTGGTCTTCTGTTTACCTCTAGAGAAGTTAAAATACTCTGTGTTATTAATAGCTTTCTCTTGGGCAAAACTAGATTTAACTAAATCACCTTAATCAGCTCATTAGTTACAGCTGCTGCAGGACAACACTGAAATTGCAGTGTTTGTTTTTTTTTAATTTCTCTTGTATTTTAAGCTGGTTTGTGCTTTTAAATACTTTATTTTTACTTTTTCTTTTGGTTGTTTTTGGGAGTTTTTTGGTTGGTTTGTTGGTTGTTGTTATATAGCTTTTTTATTTTTCATTCCAGCTGTGTTTTGGCTTCACAGTTGTTAGATATTATCTCTTACTATCCATTAATACATTAATGTATGTTTTGCAGATTTTATTTTCACACATGAAAACTTGCAGTGAATCTTTTCTTTCTTTTTTTTTCTCTGCAGTGAATTTTCTTTTCTTGTTTTACCAACACAGTGAATAAAGACTCTGTTTTGGTAAAACAAGGAAAGAAAATTTTTGTGAATTGCTTTAGTGTAATGAATTTATCTGTCTAAATAGACTTTCAATTTTAAGGAGTTTTGGGATTTTTTTTGAGGTTTTTTTTTTTTTGTCTGTTTTGGGTTTGGTGTTTTGTTTTGTTTGTTTTTTGTTTTTTTCCTTTGGTGAAGAAGCATTAGAATGATGGTAAAAAAGCTGTATCAGTTAGCTATGGTGTGTGCACTTCCTGTGAAGTGCCCAAAAATCATTCCAACAAGAAGAGCAATAGATCCCTCAAAAGCAGTTTGACATTAGTCAATAACATGTTCATTCTTTTAGAGTGAAAGTGGTTTTGCTCCTGTTCTACTTAGATCTTTCCTGTTTATGGTAAGGATCCCCTCTGGTGTGAAAATGTCATATGTTGAAGGAAAGAGCATGGAGTATAGGAGAGAACAGAAACAGGCTTTCCCTTTCAAGGCCCTACCAAGACACATAGGCTGGCTAGTAGCATTAAATACAAATTCTTGTTGAAATTAGTATCATTATCATTAAATGCAGGTACCTTTTGAAAATTATACCTTCAGTTCTATATTCATGCCCTGGAAGGATTATGTTCTCTGTCCTGGAGTCAAAAAAGATATTTGTTCTGTTGGAAGTCTCCCTTTCCTGCCCTGTGCCTTCTCCACATGAAATTTAGGCTGATAAAAGCCATGCCAGTCTTGAATATGGTGTTAGATAATACTGCAGTTCTGGTCCTTTTGCATCTGAATGAGTATTCTGCTGTTGCTATTTTTTTTTTGTTTTTTTTTTTTTTTTTTTGTTTTGTTTTTTTTTTTTGCCTGCAGTCTTATGTGCGGCAGATAGGCACCATGAGTACTACGAGGAGGATGTGTTTGACTTGCACTGTCTTCAGAGGGTTTATAGTTTGGACCTACTATAGCTATACATACTGAAATACCACTGCCAACCTCTTGGACCTTCTTGCACTTTGCCTCTGAGCAGAGGAACCCTCAGGAACACAAATGTCAAATGTGTGTCTGGGGAATTTTTTGTGTTCCTGCATCTGTCTTACCAGCATTGCGCTCCATGTCTTCATTTTTACCTGCTATTTTTTGAATCATTTTAGAAGACTGTATTTCTACTATCTGCAGAATGTTTTAATCATGTCTGGGAAAATGAAGTATGAACTAAGAACTATAGATCCTTTACATGTACCTGTGCAGTGCTCAAATGGTGCATCGAAGTTTTCACCTTCTAGCTTTGCTTGAATAAAGTAAAAACATGCTAAAAGCTGTTGGAGAGAATGAAGATCACTTCTGAGAAAGTATAGCATTGTCCTGAAATATCTCAGTTGTATTCTTGCTAAAATATCTCTATTTAATGCTTGTCTTGAAAGACAAGATTTAGACTCTGCCAGTGTGGTCTGGAACATACTGATTTTTGGCTATCAGTATCAAGATTGATTTGTTCCCACCTACTTTATGCTATGCCATTTACTTTTCTTTGACTGTTACTGTTGTTGCTGTGTATCTGAAAAAGTTATTTTCCAAAACTGGATCTGAAAGTGATCTTTCCCTTCTAAGCTATGCTAGATGTGTAATTTCAAAACAGGAATCCTCATATATCCCAGCCAAATGCTTGTTTAAAAAAAAAAAAAAGGTTACTTTTTTTACTGTGCTACATTTTCCAGACTGCTACAGACTTCTAGTGCAATCTTGTAACCTATCTTCTACAGTGTCAGAGTAGCAACGAGGGATTATCAATGGGCAGTGAAGATAACATGGAATTTCGAATAGTGTTCTAGGTCAACAGGTATCATTTGTTCACAAGTACTGGGAGGAAACATAATGGCAAAATGGATATAAAAGGCGATGTGCGCTTGACAGGAATATCGCTGGAAGACTGGAGGCTCACAGGCTTGACAATTACATGAACCATTATCTTCATAGAATATGCCCCAATTTGCATGGGAACACTATTGAACTTCCAAGTTTCAGTGTCATCTACTTTTCTTGTCAGACTTTTGAGAACCTTTCATGTCTATTATGTGAAGCAGCGTAGTTACTTCTAAAAATAGTTTCTTAGTTGAAAATAAAAATAGGATTTGATGCTTATTATTTTGCTTTTGGAGGAAAGATGTTTGTGTTCACTAGATTAAAGAAGACTAAATATCTCTAGCAGGAGAATCACGATCAGTATACAGTCTATAATCTTTCTCATTCAAGTTACAGCTGCTTGGCTGATTATAGTCATCTTGAGTGCAAAGTTTGCAGTTGCTGATAATGAAGTTAAAGAACTCTTAGAAACCTCAGGAGAATATCTGCATTTAAGGCATCTTTCTGATGTTTTTTTTTGGTTTTTTTTTTTTTTTTTTTTGGTATAGTTGAGTTTTGGTATAGTTCTGATGTTTGCTTGAGTGGAGCAAATATAGAGTTATGTTATAGGAGAAAGGTCCTCCAAGGTGAACTGAAGTATGGAGTCTAGGGTACTTTCAAATTCTCAGATCTTTTTGTGACATCTGAATTCATAGTTTTAAGAAGTATTTTATTCTTTAGTACTGCAAATATAGGCATTTATTGATTGTTGAACCACAGTGGAGAATTGATTTGGATTTCAAAGTAATCTCTTTTCCTTAGAACAGAGAGGTCAAGTTAGCTTTATTCAAGCTCAGTTCCTTAATCTCTTTTACTTCATGGCAGCATTTGTCTTTCTGCTTGCAGTAGAAGTGTGTGGTGAGTACACAGCCTAGGCAGCCTTTAGTGCCTGGGCTAAATTATACTGGCTTTAGCTTCATGTGATTTGATTATCAGCCTTTTCTTGAAATCTTAAAGGTTATTGAGAGTTTGAGATTTGTCTTCTAATAAAATGTGACATTAACTGAATTTCACATTTAATAAAGCATCCTGTTAGAGATGTGGCATGAAATAAATTCTGCATTAAATTTGTCAGGCTTTATTTCTTGAAGGTTTGGGCATGTTATCAGTAGTATGTGAATATAGTGAAATAAGACATGGATCCTTAAAGCAAGATAAAGACGGAGAAAACAATTCATTGGCAAGTATCATGGGGTAGGATAAGAAGGTGGTAATGGCTGCAGTGATACCTATCTGTTTTTTTACTATTTGAAACTACTGTTCTGAAAAACTGATGGCATGACAGGTGTCTGAGAAAGATTTATTACAAGAAGCCATCTGGGGATAACTGGGTTTTGACCAAGAATCAAAATGTAATTTAAGATTCTGAAGTATAATACTATAGCTATATTTAATGAATGTAAAATAACTTGTTGCACTCTATAAAGTTTTAATATTGCTTTTTTAGATCACAAGACCACCCAACTCAACAGGCAAACACCACTGGGAGTACTGCTACCACATCAACATCGAGCAGTAGCACCTCAACACCAGCATCAACAAATAGTAATCCCTTTGGCTTGGGTAAGAATATTTGTTAGGTAGTATTGTGGGTATCTTCTCTTGGATTCCGATAATTGTCCCCAGAGCTTTACTACAATGTAGACAGAACTTGACAAACAAAACCCAAACAAATACATCAGTCAAAAAACTGATTAGAGATATACATTGAATTGGCTGTAGAAGGTTTCTGATCAGTCAGTTACCAGAGGAGAGTTGTTTCATTAGTTTTATATAGAATCATGAAATAGATTGGGTTGGAAGGAGTACCTTTTAAGGTGATCTAGTCCATCCTCTCTGCAATTAGCTGGGACATCTTTAACTAGATTAAGTTGCTCAGAGCCCCATCCAACCTGACCTTGAATGTTTCCAGAGATGGAGTGCCCCAGAGATGGGGCATCCGTCACCTCCCTGGATAAACTATGCCAGTGTTTTACCACATTTCACTACGAGATTTGTACTGTTTCACCTTCAGTGGTAAGGTGCTACTGATGCTATATTTTGGCACTATGGGTAATGAAATGCCTTCCAGTGTCCTTGTACTACTTAAAAGTGCATCTGAATTCCTGTTATCTGAATAGAGATGAATCATAGAAGTTGGGACCTGTAACATGAAGCCAAGATCTGCAATAAAAGCAACAAAATTGCTGTTAATCTTACAATTAAGTATTTCTCAGGTTTCAGGTTTCAAGTCTGATAGTGTTACAAGTCTTCACTTCTGTGAATGAAGAGGCTGCAGTCTGTTGACTTTAAAATTATAACCTATTTCCATAGTTGCGGTGGGGTTTTTTAAATTCTTTTTTTTTTTTTTTTTTTTTTTTTTTTGCATTTGGGAGTGGGGAAGAGGTAGAATTGGAGAAGCCAATTACAGTAAGCAGATGATTTCTTAGGTTTTAATACTTTATTGGTCTGTCTAGTACCTTGTGAAACTTTTTATCTGGATTCAGCAAAACACAAAAATTCAAAACATAATTAGCTCTTGGTGTATTATTACCAAGAGGAATGCAGGTTCTACATTTAATTAGAATAGGGAATATTACTCATATTGGGAGTTCACTCTTAGTTATAGTCTAACCAAGAGGAGACAGATAAATGATTATTACAAATGCAATTGTTAAGTGTTGCTGGAGGGAGCAGGACATGGAGCTAAAGCCCCCAAACTCAAACATTTCTTGTATCTTGGCTTTGGAAAATGAGAAGAAAAGTTGTTAGAATTATAACAAATTTTATTTAAGATTAAAGTTTGTGGAATTTTTAGTTATGTGTCTTGTTATTTAAGGAAGCATATCCTTGGTGAGAACTCCTGAACATCCTTGCAAAAGATGGGGCTTTCCATTTATTTTTGTTATTTTGAAGAATGAGATATGTTCAAGTATTTTGTATTTAGAAAGAATCTGGATGTGATTGGAAGTATAGTCAGTCACATCCTTTTTTTCATCCTCTTAAAGGTGGCCTTGGAGGTTTGGCAGGCCTGAGTAGCCTGGGCTTAAATACTTCAAACTTCTCGGAGTTGCAAAGTCAGATGCAACGACAACTTATGTCCAACCCAGAAATGATGGTTCAGATAATGGAGAATCCATTTGTTCAGAGCATGCTTTCAAATCCCGACCTGATGAGGCAGTTAATTATGGCTAACCCTCAAATGCAGCAACTGATGCAGAGAAATCCAGAAATCAGTCACATGCTGAATAATCCAGATATAATGAGACAGGTATGTAGAAAGATCTGTTAGTTCATGACTTGTGTTTCTGCTGTTATGTAAACAACAGAGTAGGAATTGGACATGCTTAGTGGAGTGTGTAAACATTCTTAAAGTATTTAGTCTTACTCAAAATCCATAAAAGGTTGCCATAGACAACCAGTGTCTACATTTCTTGTTGTCAATGTCCAAAATAGACTGATATTTCAGAAATTCGGCAGCATAGTTTTTTAAAGTCATTGAATACATGTCTTCTGAGGCTAGAACTGGATGTGGTTGTCGACCCTTGAAGCCTGTTGTTTAGCCAGCAATTTTACCATAAGTAGTAATTCTCCAAAATACTGCATATTTTCATTGTGTCTTACTGTGGGTACTTCTAAATACTTTTTAAATTAAAAGATAAATAAGATATGTTATGTGCCAAAATGTACTAAAACCCGAAGAGATTAATAGATGCTTTTGAAATTGTATGTATTTATTTTAAATTTCATACTACAGGCTGCCTGCTGTAGTGATGTTAGAAATAGTAAGAATTATGGTAGAATGCTGGTTAAATACCCAATTATGTTGATTCACACTGAGCTGACAGGTTGATTCAGTTCTAATCATAATTTTAAACTAGGTTAGACAGGGATAACTGAGATATTGCCAAATGCTGACGTTTTCACTTTAGAATGGATTTCTTATTAATACAGATTAAACGTTCCACTTCTCTAGACACTAGAACTTGCTAGAAACCCTGCAATGATGCAGGAAATGATGCGAAACCAGGATCGAGCATTGAGCAACCTTGAAAGTATACCAGGGGGATACAATGCCTTGCGGCGTATGTACACAGACATTCAGGAGCCAATACTGAATGCAGCACAGGAACAGGTGAGAAAAGATTACAAATGGTACAGAAAGGAAATACTTATTTTTTTACATAAAAGAATTTAAGTAATTCAAATTTCCAGATGCTTACTTGTCAAAACAATTCTTGAAACTTGAAGTTATTATGTAGCCTTTTACTCTTGAAAGAACTTTAAAAATCCTGTGTTCTTCTGAGCCTGAAGAAGTACAGCTATCATTTTGTATGATTGAGATGCTATTTTAAAGTTAATAGATTAGTTTGTTACTTAATTTTTAATTCCTTTAATTCACTGCCTTAAGATGTGGAGGTCCAGTAAAATCCTTTTAAGGTTGTGTTTAAAAACTTTGAAGTGAAGGTGAGAAGAATAAAAGACTTTAAATCATAAGCCAGTATGCAAGACACAATTTTACTGTGATCAAAATACAATGCAGTAGCAACACTACTTTCAAAAAGAAATATGATTTAATTTTTAGGGGGGTCCTAATATCTCTCAGTGTTAGTGTCTTTTCACAATATTTACATTTAATTACTGTAGACTGGTGAGTATAACTTGATTAGAAGCCATAAAAGTTTATTTTCATGTATGATTTAGAAATCTGTAGATGATAAGTGTTTGCTTTCCTTTGTAGTTTGGAGGTAACCCATTTGCTTCTTTAGTAAGCAATGCATCAGCAGGAGGGAACAGTCAGCCATCTCGTACAGAAAATAGAGATCCTCTGCCAAATCCGTGGGCTCCTCAGCCCAACTCACAGACTTCCACAACAAATACCAGCGCTAGTGGAGAGAGCAGTGGCAGCAGTAATGCTGAAAATAGCACTTCAGGCGCAACAGGACAGAGCTCAACTGGACCGAATTTGGGACCTGGGCTTGGAGGTGTGTTTATTATTGCAACTGTATATATTTGTACATATTGCAAACTTACTGAAATTATTCTTTCATTAGGAAGAGAGTTTTTGATTCAGTTTTTATTGCTATTTGCTTTTGTAGAATGTTTTATTATTATCAAAGTCCTCTGAAGAAAAATAGGAAAAATAAAAAAATATGAAATAAAATCTAAGTGATAATGATACTTGTACACTGCCTTAAAATAACAAAGGTAGTGAATCTGTAGATGAATTGTAGTATTTTTTCTGTTCTAAGGCAAGCGGGAAAACAGCTAATAATGTGGATATTTGATTTGGAGTGTGTTTTGGGTACAACATCTGTCTTAACTTCTAAGGTAGATATATGTCTCTGTAAGCAGAACTGCACTGAGTTAAGTTTCAGGGTCTTAAACTCATGAAAACCAAGTGGTTATATTCTGGGTTTAGATAGTCTACTTTCTCTGATGATAATCATAATGCTTACTAATGTGCTCTTTACCTTTTCTTTAAGCTGGTATGTTCAACACACCAGGAATGCAGAGCTTATTACAGCAGATAACAGAAAACCCACAACTTATGCAGAATATGTTGTCTGCACCCTACATGAGAAGCATGATGCAGTCATTAAGCCAGAATCCTGATCTTGCAGTACAGGTAAATTGCATTTGGTATAGTAATATATTGTGTGTATTAAAGTAAAAAAAGACAACACCCAAAAGCTCAACAATTGCCTGTGGCAAATGGGCCAGTTTTTATGGTTAATTCCTAAGTCACTGAAATTATTACCTACTTACTATGAACAATTTGTTGCCTTGAGTTTCTTCAATTTGTAGTTGGATATAATGCCTGACATGCTTCAGAAATAACTTGTGGGGTTGTGTATGTTTTGCACAGCCCTAAACTTTTGATCCAGCATTAGAAACAGACAAAACAAGTGCTTTGGTTATGAATTTAGGTAGAGCTAACAGTAAATAAATACCCCCTCCACTCTGGGAGAAGTGAAGGGCGGGGGGGGGAACTTGGTGCCCTGTCTGGATTTTACTCTGGTTTTAACATCTCATTTCTGACCTGTGCTCACTGTAAAAGTGGAGATGCTGTTTCATGAATGGTGTTGTAGAAGTGCTTTGTATTTTTATTTAAAGTGGTAATATTGAAAGTCAAATTCTGAACTGACATTGAAAAAATATTACTTTTTCTCTGTTAAATACTTGGAAATAACCTTGACTTCAGATGATATTTATAACAAAACTATTACTTAGATTTGTATTGGAGGCTGAACAGAAAAGGATTTTCTTGTAATACTTGGCAAAACTGCCGTGTTTGTATCTGGAAATCCATTCACTTACAAGGAAAAAAAACCCCAATGATGCAAAAGTGAAACAAAAAAAAAAAAAGACAAACACCCCCAGAAAATTTTGGCCAAAGGAGTAGATAATTATTATTCTATGAGGTAATTTTCATAGACTATTACTGTATTATCCGTAGTTGTTTTAAAACCTCTAGTGGTTTTTGCTGCTTGATCTTTGACGTTAAGTATTTTTGTCCTATAGATGATGTTGAACAATCCTTTATTTGTTGGAAATCCTCAACTTCAGGAACAAATGAGACAACAACTTCCAACTTTCCTTCAGCAAGTAAGATGAGATACTAGCTCTTAATAAAGGTCTTCAATTCAAAGAGTAATATTTTTAGTAACTGGTGCCTGTCTTTGATTTGGCTAATAGCTAGATTCTGTAATATATTCTCATTAGTTTTAGATACTAAGTTAGATTGTCCCTTGATAATATTCTTGCTTATGTCTCCATCTCTTTGAAAAGTTATACCTAACTGTTGTCTATGACTAGCACAAACACTAAGATTTGTTCTTGCTTCTTTGCTTAGAAGGAATAAATGCTCTTAATGCACACCAGCCAGAAAACACCTATTAGTGACAAGATTTGTTTCAGAAATTAAAAAGAGTAGTACTTTTCACACTACTAGTTAAAGTTTCTGTATGCTTTTCTCATACCTCTTCAAATCTGCATTAAATATTTGGAAAAGAGGTCCTAGAGCATGTCCTGAAAGACCCAAGTCATTAGCTAATTTAAAAGAAGTGAGTTCTGAAGTCTTACCCAGAAAGATTGCTCCACTGTTGTCTTCTGCTCATACCAACATTGTGTTTGCAGCCCAGGTATCTATTTGGTGTTAGTTGTCACAGTGTATAGTAGTACTATGTTTCCTAAATAGAAGCAAACAAGATTTTTGTAGGTATTGAAAACCTAATCCGCTGCATGAGTTGGGCAGTCCTTGCAAATCAGTGTAAATATGCGTTACCAAGATCTGACTGCACACGGGAAGTTTTGTGAGTAAAATAATGAGCACATACATGAATTACAGCAGCATGTTCAGCATTCAGAAGATACTGTTTATATTGTTTGAAGCACAAGAATGGCTGTGGTGTTTCGTATCGCCACTGCTTTGTAATGACTCAGTAGTATCTGAGGATACTAGCGTACATTCATCTTTTGAAATCTGTTAGTAATTGGTAATTAATGAAGGCACACTAGGAATCATATCTGTTTGCTTTGTGTAGCTCCTTCTGTTATTATCACCTTGGAATTTATCTGCACAAATACTTCTCTGTTGTATTCACTGTCTGAAGTTAACTGATCATTAGCAGGTGAGATGTGGAGAATTACTTGCATATTCTCAGAATGTTGGCAATATTTCAACTTCTGTTTTCTTGCTTATCTGCCTGTGTTTATATTATGGGATTGGGAGATAGAAACCATGGAATCTGCATAACGGAAGGCACCTTTTGCAATTAAGGGCAATTGCCCAGCAGAACTAGGGAAGATAGGCTGCTACTGGAATTAATAACATAAATAGAGATGAGATTCAGGTCACCTAAGTGCTCTAAGAATTGTTGGGCCAGCATTTATGTAAGACAGGTTCAAATAGCAGACAGTAAGTCAAGATTTAAATATTTTCATAAAGTAGTTGCAGCAGCTTTCTTTGGAGACCCCAAAATATTTATCTCTTTAAATTTGAGTAATCTTTTCCATCTACTATACATTTATTCATTGACTTTTAGCTGTCATGAAGATAAAAGTCCAAGGGATGAATGGAGAATATTAATTGCTCTTCTGAAGTCTCTTTAGGCACTCAGATCAGAGTTCTTCATGTCCTGTTCTGCAATTCTGCTCTGCAGTAGAGGAAGTTTCACCTTAATCTGTGATTTCTACATTAATCAAATGTGGTTTTTCAGCAAAAGTAACCTGGTGTAGTTGCCAGGGGGAAGCTGCTAAGATTAGTAAGCCTATCTGGTCTTTGGTCTGATTAACAAAACCATGTTATTTGTAACTGACACATTGCTTTTCACTTACCTGTTGCATCTCTATGCAAAGCTGAGCATAAGCCACGAGTTTTGTGTTTGTGTCTAAAATAATGAGGTTTTTAGATGTTTCATTTCAGAAATGAAAAGGATCTGCTTTGTAAATAATTTGACTATGTGAAAGCCAATTTGTAACTGAAGTCGTAGTAGACTGAGAATCCTTGAATATTACACATTTGCTTGCTGGTATATTTCCCAGTATGTTTGTTTACATTTCAGGCTGTAAGAGCACTACAGATAAGAAGATTTGTGCAAATAGTCACTATCAAATTGCTGTGATCTGAAATCACCTAGGAAAAAGGAACATAGTACTTTTTAATTAGGTATTTTTTGGTCAGGTTTCATCATGTTCAGCATTGTTGCTTACCAGTAGTATGATATAGGAGACTAATTCTAAAATAATGTACTAACAAAAGTCTTGTGGCCTTTGAAAGATTGAGATCTGTAATGAAAAATACTTCTTCTTGTATAATTCTTGTTCAAAGAATTATTAATTTTTCTACATCTAGAGAGTTCATTGCTCACCTTCTATGGAAGTTTTCTCACAGAATAAAAAATAACTGAAGGATTTCCTGTAATATTCAACTACAAAATCAAAAGCCAAGTACTGAAATTATGCCAGAATCTATGAGACATCTACCAATAAAACTACCTTGGAACATCTACATATAATGAAGAGTTTGTCTCCTTCTCTTAGATGCAGAATCCTGACACGTTATCAGCTATGTCAAACCCCAGAGCAATGCAGGCTCTGCTACAGATTCAACAGGGCTTGCAGACATTAGCAACAGAAGCACCGGGGCTTATACCAGGGTAAGAATTGATCTTACAAATTTGGACAGGAAGTCTTCCCTTGTGTTGGTTATTCTTTTTAGATTTAGAGATTTATACAGTCTTTATTAAAGATTCATCCTCTTGCCTTTTTTAGTTTAACCAAATTTGTTTTAGAATCTGCCACATTTGTCTGCTGTACAATCCTAAACAGTGATCACTCTGGTCTTTTTCTCAGCACTTTACTCAAACTGTTATTCTCTCTTTGACAGAATTTGTACCCACTAATTAATAAGAAGAGACAAACTTTTCTTTATTATTCAAGTGGTGTTTTTCTTTTTCTGTAACTTATACAGGTTTAATCCTGGTTTGGGTGGACTGGGAAGCAGTGGAGCTCCTACAGCATCCACTGTACCTAGTTCTGTTTCCACTGAAAATACAAGTCCAGCTTCAGGAACTGCTGAACCTGGTCACCAACAGTTTGTCCACCAGATGTTGCAGGCACTTGCTGGTGCAAATGCTCAGGTAATGGACATCATTATATTCTAGATATTTTTACTTTTATTCTTAATTGTAAAATACTGGAAAGAAGATAGATAGTTGAGGAGAGAGCCCACTGGATGCTTCTGGTCAAAGGTCAGTAGAGGAGGCTTAAAAGTGCTATTGCAGCTGTGCAAGTAAATACTGGAAAAAACATCCTCTGTCCTGATTAAAAACATGCCTCTGAAGGTCATACCATTAAGACAATGCAGAATTTTGCCATGAGTTTGTGTAAACAGGATATTTCTATAAAGCACAGCTAACAGTTTGCCTTAGACTAACAATCAGGATTTTGGTAATTTTAGTCAACAGATACTTGGGAGTGTTACAGAAGAAGTGATCTTTATGTCAAGGAAAAATAAATCCTGTGATATTCAAGATTGCTGACAACAATATAATCTTTGCTGTTCCACATTGCTAGGTTGAACTCTATTTTGTTTTAAAAACAGCTATATGGATAACTTTGACAAACTCTTCATGGGACATACATGTATCCAATTTAATTTGAATCCTCCTCTGTTGGTCAGTTTTTCCTGGAGTTCAGGAATGGTATGTAAGTGTAGATAATTTGATGTTGCTTGTTATAAAAAAAATTTCTTTAGTTGCTAATTGAATGTATTTGAATATATTTTTGTAACTTGAAAAAGGTGCAGTCAAAAATTAGAAAAGACAGAGTGGTGCGGAACCCACCTACGTTTAAATTGTGTATTTTGCTAAATATGTATTATGCTTTTATAGCTTGAAATTTTGTTCTTAGCAGTTACAAAATCCAGAAGTTCGATTTCAGCAACAACTGGAACAGCTGAGCGCAATGGGCTTTCTGAACCGTGAAGCAAATTTACAAGCACTAATAGCAACAGGAGGAGACATCAATGCAGCTATTGAAAGGCTGCTTGGCTCTCAGCCTTCATAGCAGTGTTTCTTTTAACTTGAAAAAATGTAATTTATTTTTGATAACAGCTCTTTAATCTTTCAAATTGCTTTATTTCATTCTGATTTTTGGGATTGTCTTGTTATAACTAAAACCAGTCTGATGCATTTGAAGGTGGAGTGCAGTAGTTTTCTTCAGACATTGGGAATCAATGCATTTTCACTTTTGAGTGCATCAGTTCTTCTGTTCTGCATTATTTGTGATTTTTTGGAAACAAAGCTTTCACAGTTGGATGAACAAGTTTTGTCTGACCTACAAATGGCCAATTTATTTACTGCTTAAACAGTATCATTCAGTAGTAATTTATGTAGATTACACATTAAAAAGGAAACAAATTAATTGAAGCTGTGGGTACCAATACTGCTTATTGTGATTTTTGACATGGTTTTTTTTCTTGACTAGCAAAATGCTAGAAGATTTATACCACTTGAGTAATCTACCATATTTTATTTTATTTGTCTAAGGATATAAACACAATATATACAACAGAGACAGCTCATTTCTAGAGATTTACACAATAAAATAGAGTGAAATTGTAAGCAATGAAAAAGTAAAGAACCCCACAAAAAAAAAACAAAATATAAAACTCAAAAAAAAAAACCCCACAAAAAACCAAAAAAACCACAAAAAAATAAAAACAAAAAAAACCCCACAAAAAACACAAAAAACCCCAAAAAAAACCACAAAAAAAACCCAAAAAAAAAACCCAGGAAAAAAAGTCATAGGCCTTGAATTTGGCGTAGACCTGCCCAGGCCCTTTGGTAACTATCTGAGAAAAAATGCTTAAGCAACTTCAGTTAAAATATACTGGAATTACAGTTCTGATTGTCTCTTTACATTTAACTGTACAGAAACTTCCATTATAACATCATTTCAATATTCACAAATTATTGTAAATTACTTTTGTCATTGTCCAAATTAAAGAGCCACAGCCTTGTGCTCTGAAGTTGCTTCTATGGTTATTTGGCTTGTTCCACTGAGATTTTGTCATATATTTTGATTTGTAATTGAAGAAATTACTTCTGTTAATGGTCATGTGATACTCTAATTACCTTTAAGCACCAAATAAAAAAATACTGTACAGCTTTTGAGTTTCTATTGGTAGTTACTTCTCTTGTGCACAGGTAATAAATGAATTTTAAAAATCTTTAAGCATCTTGTTTCAGTGCATTTGCAGTTGATCATTACCTAAAAATCAAGATGACAGTCCATCTTAAGAGCATTTGAGAGAACTCAAGCTCTGGCAATACTTAACAGTTCTGCACTAAGACTGGTTAACAACTCCTGCAGTGTGAGCTGGACGGAGGAGAATAAGAGATGGATGATGTTGAAGACTTCTAGCTTAGATGAAGTGGGGATTGCAGAACAAAAGTTGAAATTAATCTGCTTTTTATTGCTCTTTTGTGTCAGTTTAATGGACTTGTGCATGTTCAGGTTCCTTCAATGTTCTTGAACCTGATCTTCTCCAGAGTGCAATTCTTAATTTTTCCAATCCCTGTTCTCACCTTCTGTGACTTGGGCAGTGTGGCTGGAGCACTTGCTGGTGAAGACTGAGACAAAAAAATTGAGTACCTCAGCCTTCTCCATGTCCTATGTAACCAGGTCTTCCAAATCCCTCCTGAAAGGAGCCACACTTACCCTAGTCTTTTACTGCTAATGTACCTAAAGAAGATTTTTGTTACCCTTGATATTCTTGGCCAGATTTACTTCGGTCAATGCTTTAGCTTTCCTGACCATCTCCCTACTTTTACCTTCTGCAACTAAGGCTGTGTGGCTGGAACACTTGCCAGTGAAGGGAACAGGCTGGGCATCGGACAGTGGGTGCTGAGCCACTGTACTGCATCATTTGATTCTTTTGGGTTTTACTCCTCTCTCTCTCTCTCTAATACTAATAACAGCAATAATTTCATCTCCCTGGCTGTTTGGACAATTTATCTGAATTACTCTCAAGCTACCTTTTTCTCTTTCCATGCTCTGTAAGCTGTTTGTGTTTTAAATTTGTCCAGGGGCTCCTTGTTCATCTATACAGGCCTCCTGACATTATTTTTTAATTTCCTCTTTGGTGGGATGCATTAGTCTTAAGCCTTGAGGAAACAATCCTTGAATGTCATCCAGCCCTCTACGCTTCAGGCTCTGTCCCATGGTATTCTGCCAGAGAGATCCTCCAAGAGGCCAAATTCACCTTTCCTGAAGTCCAGCGCAGTTACCTTGCTTCTCACTCTCCTTGTTGCCCCAAGGATCTCAGTTTCCACTGTTTCATGGTCACTGCAGCCCAACCTGCTTTTGGGCTCCACAGTCCCCATCAGCTCCTTGTTGCTGAGAACAAGATTCAGCCTAGCACCTCTCCTCTTTGGTGCCTTTATCAGTTGGAGAGGGCAGTTGTCATCAGTGAACCTCCTGGAATACACGTGCTCTACTGTCCTAAGCCTCCAATAGGCTGTCACAACCCAGAAGTGTGTGTGAGGTTTCTTGTAAATTCTCATCTATCTCAACAAGGTTCACATGTCTATACATGGGTACATTAGTCAACTGTTTGTAAAATGGTGTATTGGAAAAGATGAAGACCTCATTAACAGCAGAGGTGCCACAAGAGGGTGCTGTATCCATGATTTTCATAGCTACAAAATTTGTACAGGTCTGACAAGTCACTTAGTCTGAAGAGGTCTCTGAAATTTGAGGGTATTAAGCATACAAACATCCATGTCTCTTGCACTTTACTTTGCCTCTGTGTCTTCAACTTGCACCCTGGCTCTTGGAACAAACAGGCTCTGAGGTGAGAGCACCCTGCAGTAGATTGAAACTGGTAACTGCTTGGTATTCTCCCTTCAGGTCACAAATAAACAGGAAAACACCTTGTCTGGGGAGGTTAATGCCTAAAATCCCAACTCAGTGTCTAAAGATTGCTGCTTTCAGTAAGATAATGACCATTTATTGCACTAATTTAAGCACAGTAGTTTGTCTAGTAAACCACAAAGACCTTACTATTTTCATACGTAGTGACAACCATGACTAATGTTTTTCAACTACTTACCCAGGTAAAAATTGCACTAAAGATGCTTTCAAACATGAAAACATAAGGCATTAGTTTACAAGAGGTCATCTATATCCCAAGAATAAAAAAAGCATGACACACTAAAAATAATCCATGTGTGACAGCATATGGAGATGTCTCCATTTGGACAAGACTCAAATCTTTCTTACAGAAACTATATGAAGTTTTTATAATATTAAGCTGAAAAGCCACTTCTTGTATAACATGACATGTAGTACTTTTTGAAAAACATCTTGGTGGTAAAAAAGGATTTTAACCTTAAATTCTGTGAGGTAAGTGACACATTGGGTATTTGGAATTTTCTTCTAATCTTCATCAAAAAAGATGAGAAAAATACATATTAGGAATAGTTTGATCAAAAGCTTTAAAGCAATTCCACTGACATGCACTGAGGTGCCCACCAGCACTGGTAAGTGAAAGAGAAGGTCCAACTGCAAAAGAGTAAGTTTTCAAAAATAAGATGTCTATCAACATTGCATTCAGTACCTTAAATCACTGGTTGACTCACACTTGACTGCAATTTGTACGCTTTGTACATGAAAGCTCTAAGTTCAGAGTCAGTATGATGCCACTTAAGCTTTATTTCTAAAGCTTTTCATTCAATTAAATGTTGTATATTGCATCGCCACCACTGCCTTTTTCTTTTCTCACATTTTTAAGCTTGGTGGCCAATGTATACAGTAAGAGATCAGAAAAGTTCTTGTGAAGTCATCAGTGCTCTGGTGAGGTCAACAAGGATAGAAACACAGAACCTACAACTCAGTGAAAATCCAGCAGTGAGAGAGGGGTAGTGTCATGTATGGAACTTCATCATGCATGTTCCTGCCTCCTCTAGGAAAATGATGTTATTTTTAACAAAGCTGTAAATTATTTAATCTTGTAATAGCAGGTGTGCCCATCTCAGAGTCTGACAGAGTAAATATTAAAATTTAGAAAATAAATTATTCTGTGTGACCCTTGCCAGGATTTTCAAAAGCAGGCTCTTACTAAAAGGAAAATTTTGACTTCATAGAGTGAAGGGCTTAAAAAGTTAACAGTTTTTGCAAATTACATCTTGTATGTCTTTTACAGAGCCATGATTAAAAAAATGAGTAGTAAACCAGCTCTTAAAAGCAATTTAATAATTAAAATCCTGTCTCATAGCCTTGCTATCCTTCAGGGAATTTCTGTATATGTCATTCAGAAAATTACTCTGGCAAAGCCTCACCCTGAAGAATGGCACTCTCAATCTGTAGCAGTATTTCTGGGAGAGATTTTTCTAGACTGACAGTAATGAAGTTTTCTGGTGCACTGGGTGGCTCTAGAGTATCAAACTGCGACTGGAGAAGTTCAAGTGGCATAAAATGACCTCTCCGCTTCTGCAGGCGGTCAGCAATGATGTCCTTAGGTCCATCCAAATGAACAAAGAGGATCTTCAGTGCTGGGTTTTCTCCTGGTTGCTCTGGCTGGTTGCTTTCAATTACAGATGCTCCACCAATTAACACACGCCTGTACATCTTCTTCAGTGCAGAACAGGCCAGAATTGTATCTTGTCTAGATGTGTCTTCTCTGTCAAAAATTAAAAAAAAAACAAAACAAAAAAAACACCAAAAAACCTTTACATATCTACATGTAGTATAACAAAAATGGCTTGTTAGTTCTTCTGAACAATGTAGACATGCCCTAGCTCCTCAAGAAGGCCAGCCATGGGAGTAGTGGCATTTTGACAGTGGTATTTGAGTGATTTTGACAGGATTTTGAAACCAAATTTCCAGTCCAGGTAAAGATGTGATTTGAAAGTGAGGCCAAGCTAGCCAACCTTTTGGTAAAATCTCAGTCTTAGGGACCTTTTCTATCAGCCAACATTCTTTCCTAAATTAAATTCAGTTCTAGCACAAGGAAGTGTCAAGCTCATTTCTTTAATTGCTGAGAACAGGAACTAAATATCCATAGAAACACCTATCCCTTCTCTATAAAATTACTATACTATTCTCTCTAAGGATAAGTGGCTGATAAGCAATACAGACCACTGTTCTTAAATACACAATATTTTCAACACCTGCTGTCATTGTCTCAGATTTAACTGTAATTTGTTTCCTGCAACTCATTGGTAGTATTGCATCTATATTCATTTCAGCTTAAACAAGGGATTGCAGTTCAGTGAATGCATTGCATATGTATTTTCTGCTGACAAGGTTTCTTCAAATAAAGCATTTAACTCTGGATGTGTCTGTTCCTCCAAAAAGCAAATCCAGAATTAGTTGTCTCTATGAAAAGTGAATAAAATTCCTGCCTAAGAAAATATATTTTGTAATAAAATTAAAATCAGGTATACACCTATTTAAAAATCATCCTATGGTCATCAGATTTTGGTTCAAAGGGATGTAAGAATTTCTAATACCTACCATTATCACCTAGGTAGAGTCAGTGACAGCCTCAGATATTAATCATTAAACAATGGCATTAGGCTCTTTTAAAATATAGTTGATTTTGTAAAGTTTCCAGAGCTGGGCAGTGGCATTGAGCTATCATATAACCAGAAGCAATGGATCCAGCAAATGAATCCAGACAAATTTCTCAGTGAGAAATGAGGTATGCTCACCTAATGTGCACAAGCAAGTGTAAAGCCTGGCTTAACAGTCCCTGCCCTCCCAACCTTTTCCTTTTTTAGGACACACTCCAGTCCCTTCATCGTTGCCGGATGCTCTCCAGTATGTCCATGCCTCTCTCATAATGAGGAGCCCAGAACTGACACAGCAGTTCAGGTGTGGCCTCACCAGTGCAAAAGGGGAGGGGAAGGATCACCTCCTTTGACCTGCTGGCAATACTTGGTCTAATATAGTCCAGGATTCAGGATTTTGCTGGCCTGCCTTGCCAGAAGAGCACATTGCTGCCATATATCCAACTGGGGCTGTCCACCACAGCTCCCTCAAGCCCTTTTCTGCTGAGTGCCCCTCAGTGTCTGTACCAGTGCTTGGGGTTGTTCCTTCCCAGGGGCAGGATTTGCAGTTTTAAAAGGTTCCTACCAAACAGTTTCTACAGCTTTTCAAGGTCCCTCTTGCATCAGTTACTCCTCCCATTTTGGTGTCATCTGCAAATTAGCAGAGTAAACTCAAGCAAGCAAACAGTGTCAAACAAACTTGACAAAGTATCTTATTCAAAATAACAGTATTTTATCCTATTCTTGTTATTGGTGTATTTTGTGGTTATGTTCTTTGTAAGTAGCTAATGTCAGGCTTATTAATTAACTGGATCCTTGAAATTATTTTTACACAGATAGAAGAAAAACAACCATCATTGGCAACAATTTCCCACTTTATTTCTCAGGGATTAGCTCACCACCAGCAATTACCATGACAGTTTAGATTAGTAAAAATAGAATGATTTTACTACCTGCAGGATTTCTTTACAATACCACTTAGATTTCTGCTTTACAATGCAGTAGGGAAAAACACTTCTGGTACTTCTGTCTTTAGCTAAAACATTTAAAAACTAGATATTCTCTTACCTCCTTAGTATATCATGCAATGCACAAAGCCAAGGAATCCTGTCCTAGAAAGAAAACAAGTTAATTAAAAATTCTTCAGAAATTAATTTGAAACAATTTCTTCTAGCATCTCAGATATTTGACTAGAGAAAATATTAGCATTAAACTGTACAGCAAGTTCAGTTTTGAATCTCTCTCTTCCTACATAGATATGCTCCCACTGCCTGAAGGCTAATAAGAAGTGCTAGGCATATTATGAATAAGATGCTTTTAGTGGAATAATATTTTTTATATTATGGTCCCTACAAGTATATGATGGAAGTAATATGCATGCGAATGCAGCATGCACCTTGTAAACCTCTGAAGGACAGTCAACTTATTTCTTGCTTCTACTATACTATTCAAATGTACAGCTAGAGTTGTTATTTCTTTTCCCTGATATAGTTCATACACACACCCCATCCCCGTTTTGGATCCAAGTTGAAGCTTTCAGTAACAGACAGATCTAAATTTAGTTATCTGTAATAATTATATTTATGTCAGTAGCACTCACAAACAAATGTAACCACAGCTACAATTTCTCAAAACTTTTGCCTATTACTTAGGCAAACACGAGTGATCGATCAAATGCTTACTTAATATGAAATTTTAAAATGTTGCAAACTTCAGTCATGCCTAATGAGCACTAAAGAGCTGCTCCCAAATAATGTTTCAATGCTGTTACTGCTGGGTGAGCACAACAAATGATAACATGGGCAAATAAATGCAACAATTTTTTGCTGCTATCATTACAGTCACTTCCCCTAGGCATTCAAGAAGGCCCTCACAATTTTGCACCTCTCATTTTTCAAAAGAGATGCTTTCCTCTTGCTGAGCACCATGCACCAGTGGTTTAGTCATTCAAGTGTATAATGCTGCTACAGACAACATACACGCTTCCAACCACTAGTGAAAGATTCAAGTTTTTAACCAGAATGTAGAATTTTTTTTTCAGTTTAAATTGGCTAAGGACATCTCCCAAAAGATGTGAAGGACTAAAAGAAAAAAAAAAGTGGAAGCCTTGCCAAAAAAAAAAAAAAAAACAGGAAAAAGGGTAGGAGCTTTGCAAAATTTTTCTATTACAGCTAGATTATTAAAGTCTTTTTCAAAATATCCTATTACTGCATCTTGCCCTGTTTCTAGGCTCCATATGCTTTTAGATTGATTTCATATGTTCACCAGGATTGTTTAGTTTATATTCTTTGTTTAAAAGTCTTTGTCTACAGTCATAAGTGTATTTTTCTCTAGAAGTAGTGGACATTAACTTTTTAAATTCTTCCTGATTCTGTACAGGAAAAGTGGCTTTAACTGCAAAACTACTGTCCTAATTGATGGCAAGTGGAAAAATCCTTTTTTTCAAGCTGTACCATTATGCTATTAGTACTTTAAGCATTGTCAGCCCATCAAGGGATGGGATTGTCCTGCTCTGCTCTGCACTGGGCCCAGCCTCACCTTGAGTCCTGTGTGCAGTTTTGGGCACCACAATATAATAAGAATATAAATATATTAGAGAGCATCCAACATCCATCCAAAGGAGGGCCTTGAGGATGCTGAGGGGCCTTAGGGGAACCTGTATGAGGAGTGGCTGAGGCCACTTGATTTTGTTCCACCTGCAGAAGATCTCATTGCAGTTACAACTTCCTTGTGAGAGGAAGAGGAGGGGCAGGCACTGATCTCTTCTCTGTGACGATCCACTGATTGTCAGGGAATGGTCTGAAGTTGTGTCAGGGGAGCTTAACATTAGATATCAGAAAAAGGCCCCAACCCAGAGGGTGGTTGGGCACTGGTACAGGCTTCCCAAGGAAGTGGTCACAGCACCAGCCTGACAGAGTTCCAAAGCATTTGGTCAGCATTCTCAGGCACATGCTGCAATTCAGAATCATGGAAACATTAGGCTTGGTGAAGACCTTCAGGATCATCAAGTCCAACCTTTGACTCAATACCACCATGCTAATTAAACCATAGCTCATAACCAAGTGTCTACTTGTTTTTTTTAAACACTTCTAGGGATGGTGACTACACCACTTTTCTGAGCAGCCAATTCCAATGCTTAGCCACACTTTCAGTGATGACATTTTTCCCAATACTCAACTTGAACCTCCCCTAGCACAGCCTGAGACCATTTTCCCTTGTCCTATTCCTTCTTACCTGGGAGAAAAAGCTGACTCCCATCTCACCACCTTTCTAGTAATTGTAGAGACTGATAAGATGTCCCCTGAGCCTCCTTTTCTCTGGGGTAAAAACACCCCTACCTCCCTCATCTGCTCTTCACAGGACTTATGTTCCAGACCCTTCACCAGATCCTTTGCCCTTCTCTGGACTGACTCCATCACCTCAATGTCCTTCCTGAATTAAGAGGCCCAGAACTGGACACAGCACTCAAGGTGTAGCCTCACCAATATGAGATACAGGTACAGGAGGGACAATTGCTGCCCTGATTTTGCTCGCCACATAGAAGCAAGGATGCCACTGGCCTTCTTGACCACAGTCAGCGTGTGCTGACTCATATTCACCTGCTGCCGACTAGCACTCCCAGGCCCTTTTCTGCTGGACAGCTTTCTAGCCTCTCTCCCCCAAGCCTGTAGTCCTGCCTAGAGCTGTTGTGACTCAAGGGCAGGACCTGGCACTTCACCTTATTGAAACTTATATGGTTGACCTCAGCCCATTGATCCAGCCTGTCTGGACCCCAATGCAGAGCCTTCCTGCCCTCCAGCAGATCAACACTTCCATCCAAATTGGTGTCACCTGCAGACTTACTGAATGCAGTCAATCCCCTCCATATCATTAATGAAGATGTTAACCAGGATTGGCCGTGATGCTGATACCTGTAACTCCATTCACCAACAACTTCTGGGCCTGACAATCCAGCCACTTCTTAACCAGTGAACAATGCACTCATCCTAGACATGAGAAGCCCGTTTCTCTAGGAGGATGCTTTGGGAAATGGCATCAAAGGCTTCACTAAAGTTCAGGCAGACTATATCCACAGCATTTCCCTCATCCACTAGTTCATCTGGATATAGAAGGACATAAAGTTACTTTTCCCAAACCCCTGCTGGCTGAGCCTGATGCAGTGGTTGTCCTGCACATGCTGTGTGATGTACTCAATCTGTTCCATAACCTTCCCTGACACTGAGGCCAGACTTACAGGCTCCCTGGATCCTCCTTCCAACCCTTTCTGTAGATGGGCCACATTGGCCAATCTCTAGTCATCTGGGACCTCCCAAGTTAACCACAAATGGTGATAAACTATGAAAAGTGATTTGAGAGAAGGGTAAAAAAATTTTGGAGCTGTTTTGTGCAGGACCATGCGATAGATTCTGTGGTTCTTGTGGGTCCCTTCCAACTCAGGATATGCTAAGATTCTGATTCAAATCCAAAACTGCAATTCTGCGTGTGAACTGTAGAGGTGGAGATTTCTCACAAATCCTGAAGCAGCAGCATACCTACCACTTGCGAGCTGACAAGCATTTGATAAACTACTTTTTTATGCAGAATCTTTTTTGACACAAGAAGCCTCCCTCACCTTAGCGAATGAAGACGTGTGTTTACAGTCAGATTAGTCTATGTAGTAAGCTACAATCTACTTCAACAAGATGTGCATGAAGTTACAGAGATAAATGTACAACAGTTTTTTCAGGGCTTATTCAAGGTACCTCATCATTTAGTGGTATCCCTTCTTCCATTTTCTTCTTATTCTCTAGAGGATGATAATCGTCTGCATCGTAGAATTTCCATCCCAACTAAGAAAAAAAAAATTAATTATGTATCGTTCAGTTAGGTCAGGTGAGGCAACAATGACTTCAGAATTTACAAAGACAACAGTTAAGAAATTACAGGCTTCTTGCACCACAGTATGAATCACCGTTTACACTGTTTATAGCATGATGATTAGCAAAAAAAACCCGACCAATCGACCTAAAAAAAAAAAAAAACAACGAAAAAAACCCCAAAAAAAACCAACCAACCAAAAAAAAAAAAACCACCCACAAACAACAAAAACCACTAAGGCAGCTTGGTAGCAGCAACAGCTGTTGCATCACGGCACTGAGCCGAAGTCCGTGCAGCCAACACTGCACCAGCCAAACCCGGCTCGAGGGACCAGCAGCCCGAGGGAAGGCCGTCGGCCCAGCGCAGGGAGGTGCCTGCCCGCCCCGGCACGCCTCCGAGGCGGCAGCTTCCACACGCTCCTACCTTCTCTGCCAGCCGCGATCCGACCGTGGTCCTGCAGGGAAGCACAAAGGGCCGATTAAGCACCCGCACCCGCCCCGCGGGGCTCCGGCAGCGCCGAGCCCCCGGCGCTGCTGCAGCGCCGTCGCTGCTCCGCCCCCCGCCTGCCCCCCGGTACCTACTTCCCTGAGCCGCTGACGCCCATCACCACCACCAGCACCATGGCGGCTCGGTGCGCTCTGCCGCTGCCCCTTTGCCCTCCCGCGCCGCCGCCCGGGCCCGCCCTCGGCCTCCGCCGCGGGAGGCGGGTGCGGGTCCGCCCGCGGCCCCGGGCGTGGGGCGGCCCCAGCGCGGCCGTGGGGAAGCGGCCGAAGCGCCTCCTCCTGCCCCGCCGCCGCCGCCCCGCGGCTGCCCGGGACCGTCCGCTCCCCTTCTATGGGAACTCGAGACACCCGTGTCGTGTCTCCCGCTCTCTTTCCCCCTAGTCGCTCCTTGTGCTGAAGTTACCTGATCTTCTCCCAAGCCTTTTTTGTCTCAGGCTTTTCAGTCTGGTCGGGCGTTTCTCTTCCAGCGGTTCTTAGCACGGTATTCACTGTTTGCAGCCTCAGCAACACAGGCGAATTTAATAGAAACAATAATTTCTGCAGTGCTTGTTGGAGTGTGCATTGATGCCCGTTGAATTCTGTATTACCCTTTGGTGATAAAGGTCTGCCTTTAAAATTTAATTAAGGCATCAGCCATGCCCTGACTAACTCCATTTTAGTATTTCTTAAAGCATTGATCCAGTCGTACTTTTAAATCGCTGAATTACTTGGTGGGAAGGTTGGGAAGGACCACTGATAGGGTCGTCTAGTTCAACACCCTGGCTCAGGCAGGACCCCGTAAAGCACATTAGGATTCTGTTCAGGTGGCTTTTGACTATATCCAGTGAGGGAGATTCCACAATCTCTCTGGGCCTCCTGTTGCAGTGCTCGGTCACCTTTGCAGTGACTAATTGCTTCCTGATGTTCGAGTAGAACTTCCTGTGTTTCAGTCTGTGCCCACTGCCGCATATCCTATTGCTTAGCACCACTGAGCAGAGCCTGGATCCATCCTCTTGCTACCCTCCCTTCAGATACTGATAAACATTGATGACATCCCCTCTCAGTTGTCTTTTTTCGAGGCTGAACAGGCCCAGGTCCCTCAGCCTTTCTCCATAAGAATGATCTAGTCCCTCAGTCATCTTTGTAGCCCTTTGCTGGATGTGCTCCAGGAGCTCCATGATTCTCTTGTTCTGTGAAGCCTAGAACTGAACATGGCACTCCAGATGTGGCCTCACCAGAGCTGAGAAGAGGGGCAAGATTGTGGAAAATTGTGGAAATTCTCTTAGTAAGTATTCTTGCTATTATCATGTGTATATATCTGACCTAGCAACATTTTTAAAGCTCTGCAAAGATCAAATGCAGTGATGCTACTGACCAGCATTAAAGTTTTCCTGTGCAACGGAGAAGCATCTGATGCACTTGTAAAAGCTGCTCCACCCGGTGAGGGTGGCTTCAGGAGGGCACGATGTGTGCCTCCTTCATATTTTTTACATCACTCAAACCTTGGAATAAATTCTCAGAACATTAAGTCTCCCAGTCTGCATGAAATTTTAGTTCCTTTGCATGGCACTTCAAATAACATTATGAATGATACATGTATCTTTTTTTTTAATTGTGGCCTGTCTCTGACCATTTAATTGAGATGTGGGATTTCATATACCTATTTGACATACCTATTAAGAAATTCTAATGAAGACCGGAACCTTCAATGTTATTAAGCTATTACTGAATCAGGCCAGTTCTCAAATTACTAACAGACTACAATGATATTTAAGGCACCGTGTGACTGGATACGTATTTTACTGTAATAGTTTATGATTGTGCCAAAGTAATTGAATTTGCATGTATCTTTTCCATTTGTTGGCTTATTAATTGTGAGACAGGGAAAAATGTTCAGTTTGGATGAGAGTTCCAGGGAGATCCAAATGAACAAGCTCAAGAGTACCAGCGGTCACTTTGACCCTGGAAGCATCACAATTGCTATTCCCATTCCTAGAATTAGAACTTTTAATTGCTCTGTCACAACAATTCCCCAGATTTTGCTAACATGAAGAGCAACTGACTAGCCTGCCTACAGTGCACAGTCAATAGCTTTTGTTGTAACCAGCTTTAACAAACTTCTCTATTCGATACCTTTTCTTTTCACCATTCATATCCTTGCATTTTGCAAGAAGAGCCATGTTTGACTGGTGTGATGTTATCTAATAGCTATTTTATATCCTTTCTCATGCAGAAAGTTGTGCCAGGGGTTCTCTTTTACTCAATCCCAGGATAACGTAACATGAGCATGCACTGGCAGAGTTTACATGCACTGTACAGGCAGCAGTGTGCTCTGCAGATGCTGCTGCAGGAAGAAGAAAAAGATCTGGAGAAAGCTGATTGAATTGTGCAAACACAAGAGCCTATAGGCAATGTGAAGAAGGCAATATCATTCAGACTTTCTGCTTGTGTGGCTGATCTGATTTGTGGAGATATAATTCAAGTTAGTAGCCAACTGGAGAGATGACTGCATAAAAATCAGCCAAATGGCTGACTTAACAGCATCAGATTGTATATGCTTTAGTTAAGCATTTAAGATGTGCTTAATTAAGTGGTAGATCCAAAAAAATATGTGGATCCTTTTCATAAGGGGGAGGATTTCCCTTTCACTCTGTTGTAGTCACAGGACTATTAAATATTTTTACACTTACTATTTCTTTAATAACATGGAGGAGTTTTGTATTAGTCTTCATCATTTAGTGATATATATACATCCTAGGAAATTTATCCTGATGCTTATTCTTTGAAGATCTTTTGCTGGAGGTGGCATGGGTGCCTTCTCCCTATCATTTAAATCTATTTTTATTTCTGATGTTGTCAGAATTTAGAACTTGATTCTGAATCTCTGATGTAGCTATATAAAAAATCTTGTATGGTTTCATGAGTTCCAGAGTACATTCACATAGCTGAAATAGGAGACAATTGAATGTAAATGTCTTTGGATGTTTTATTTATTATATTTAGTAATAGTTGAAGTTACAATATAATGATGACTGATGAACATTCTAGAATTAAAAGCTGAAAACCTCAAGAATACCTACCAGAAAACACATCAAGTACTTCTCAGCCGCAAAAGAATTTTCCAGACACTGTATTTTTACATTTTAAAATGCCATTTGGTATATTTTATGGCTATTAGAGTATTTTCAATGTCTTTCTGAGCCTTTCTGGTTTGACTAATTGACTAATATTGAATTTATGAAATTCAGTAAAGCTTCATCTTTATTAAATTAGCTGCCTAATTTTAGAGAAGGGTAATATGAAATATGAATGAGAGAATTTCATTTTTCTGGAGTTATTTCTGTTTGCCCTCACTGTATCTATCTCCTTCCCACGGATACTAGGAGATGTCTCTTGTATTCAGAATATTGCCAAATTCAAAGTAGAAAAAAAACATTCCCATGATAATTCCTAATGGAAACTTGTCACAGTATAAAGGTGAACTACTGTAAAAGTGCACAGGCCTCTTAAAGCTTGCCAGGAGCATCCATTGTCATGGACGTCTGCTTCTTATAAAAGTGAGGGCTCAGATACATTGAATAATCTGAGCTTCCTGAATCTTAAAGAGAGTAAGACTGTTTTTCAAGCAGCTAAGACCCAAATTTATGAGTCATTTAGGGGTTCAAATCAAATCCTGAATATGCATTGATAGTAAATACAAGGCAGAGAGTGTTAATACAGTATGTTTACTCTGAGGAGAGTAGCTGAAAGAAGCTATTCTGTGGTGTTCTGTTGGTCACAGTTAATCCTCATTGTGTAGTAAATAATCATCAAATTACAGCTATGTTGATTGGAACATTACCAACAATTTTCAGAATTTGTTTTATGCTATGCAAAGTCAGTCATACTTGTATGGAGTCCTTTCTGAGTAGAATTTAGTGCATAATGGCTTTCTGCACCCAACAGGATTTGCCAGTACTGAGAAAAAAAATCATCAATTTGATAAATGAGTCAAACTTTCAGACATTTGGGATCAGTGAATCAAACTAAAACTGTTAAATGTTTTTAAAATCACATTAAATATTTGTATATATTGCCTCATCCCTTTTTTTATGCTGAAATTCAGAGCTGATGTTCACAAAATAAAGAAGGAGCATTGTAAATAACTCTTCTTATTTCTCCAATTTGCAGTACCAACACAAACAAACAAACAAAAATATAGGTAAGAGGAAATGGGAGCAGCTTTTTTTGTTGCTTGTGACACAAGTATGTTCTCAGTTTGATTCCAAAGTTGAATGACAAAATCATCTGAGCCTAGTTATAGGTAAAAGAGGAAAGCAGTACTTCATACCACACTACAACCTGAACATGTCCTAGCTCACTAATTTCTGTACAGGGAAGCCTATGGAAACATTTATCTAAAATTTAAATACACATATCTCTAAACAGAGAAGCTGTTGTTAAATGATTTAAATTTTCCTAACAACAGCAAAGGAAATACTATGATTGCTTATAATGGCTAGCTGATTGACTTTCAATGAAATTAATGTAGATAAGAAATAGAAAATTAGTTGAGTTTTTATATGGTTTTGAAAACTTCTTCATTTCATGGACTTGATTTTATTAGTGTAATCCTAGTTAAATCTTTCAATAACAACTCCAGGTTTGCACAAATGTCCTACCAAATGTAATTTTGTACAAGAAATCACAGTATTTTACCACATAAAAATTTCTTAATGTGATGTGACCAAAATCAGTGAATTAGCATAAGTACTCCAGAGACGTGCTCAAAAAAGAAAAATTATTTGAAACACTTAGTTTATAAAATAACGTTTTATTTAACTGCCATGTTGAGAGTATAAAAAATGTGAACATTACAGTAGTTTCAGTCCAGAATAACAACTAGAGCTGCAGCAGTGTGATCCAAAAGTGATGGTGAGAGGCAAGGGGTTATGTCTGACACTAGGAACACAGTCAGGAAAATACATGGATTTTTCTGCCTGGGTGTGGAAGGCTGCTAGCAGAGGTAATACACAGCTATTGCTTGCAGGCCACAGTCACATGCAGTCTGTAGTAATTTCAGTGTTACTGTAGAGACAGACTGGAAATAAAGAAGACGACAGAGTTACAGAAAGACTTTTCTTTAGTCTCCTCAAAAAGAGATCAGACAGAGCTGAAAAGAGCATCTAAGAGGGCTTTTACTATTTCTATTCCAGTCCATGTGAGAATAACTGCTGCTTCTACAGGAGTATTTTGTTGCTTTAAAAGATTCTGACATCCACTGGAAGTACAGGTTTTGCAACAGATTAATTCTTTTATCTTCTCATCTTGTATTTGTCTCATAAGACCCAGGATGAAAAGTTATGCAGTCTATATTTCAACATCATTTACAATACCAACAGTATGCACTGATGTAGAACCATTAATTTTGGAAGCACTCAAAGTATTAGTAAGATGGAGCCACCCGCTGGCTCTGGAAAGTGTCAGGAAGAATATGTATCTTAAAATGCTGCTTCTGCAAGTAGGTAATAAGATTACTATTTCTCAGCAGTTTCTACTGAGGGCTTTTGAAGTATGCCATCTTAGTGTCTCTGAAGAATTTTTTCCATGTAGTTAGTCCACATCTCTTCCCTGGTTAGCCAAGCCTCCATTTTGCAATCACTTACAAGCACAGTTAGCTCTTACGCCATAGAGCCTCTCATGTGCAAGGAGGTTCAACAACAAGGTTTATTGCAACTTCAAATCCTCTCCATATTAGCTTTTACATAATTAAAAGAGCCAGACCAATTAAAAGTCCATAGACTAATTTGAAAAGGAATTAATGACAGAACCCAGAAGCTATAAAGAGAGATGTATCAGAAACTGAATATTGTTGCATATTATTATTTAAAAATCATTGTGCTAATTATTTTAATAGCAGATTCTGGATACAGATTAGATGCTGACAAGATGAACAAACTTGAAATGCATGTTGTATATCATACACACTTTTCCTGTAATACTTACTTTCTTCACAAAATGCACTAGGAACCTGACATAATTTTGCAAAGCAGAAGTTTTATTTTGCTGGACTTTACCTTGATTTATGCAAATTAGACATGGTGTAAAATATGATTCTTCATATTGACCTCAAATTTGAGGATCATTCCTGGGTGGAAAAGTGCCATAAACACTTCTGAAGTTAGACAACTGCCACTACAGATAAATGATGTAAAATTCAAATCATATAATGGGAGTATTAAAAGTCAGAATAACCCCAAAAGAAGAAAAGGAACTAAAAAAACACCTGAAACTGGTCTACACATTTGGAGCTCTTTCAAAGTGCACGTGCAGCAGCCTCGGAAACAGGATGTTACTGTAAAAGAATTCTGTCCATGAGCATCTAAATTCCACCCAGTAACAAGAACAGTATAAAAGGATACACGGAAAAGTGTGTGATGGGGACTATTTCTCTGTGTGCTCCTTAAGCAGGGTTTCTGGGATGCTGAGAGCTCTTCAAAGCCTGGCTCTGAATATTTTACTGGACTGGCCACCAGGTAACTGATGCTAATGTAGTTTTTTATGTATTTTATGATGTCTCTTATTGTTACAGGAAGGATCAAATTTAATCCTACCTGCAATAATAATGTTGAAAAAATATTGTCATTTGTTGTAACATTAGATTGCATTTGAACTGGAGTCTTACTAAACATATAATTAGACAAATTCTATAAAAGGAATAATTATATATCATAAATTCTATAAAAGGAATAATATAATAAACTTTTCAAGCTACAGATAGGCAATATCTCTTTTCTCCAATTATCAATACTGCTTGCAAATATATCTCTACCTACTTAAAAAAAATTCTTTTCTTGATCAGATTGCTGTATTCTTTGTCTATGCATAAATACGAGAACAGAGGAGAGATTTGCGGCTTGATCAAGAGGTAGAGAGTGACTTTTTTCTGGATTACCAAATTACTAGTATGGTAATTTTTTTAAAATTCATCATAGACTAAGGAGATATATGGATGTGGCAGCCACTCTGCATTCAGAATGAGACAACCAGGTTCTTCTAGGTACTGAATTAACTCTAGACCTCTGAAACCCCTGGTTGTGTCATGTGCAAAACCTGTAAATCTTTCAGCAGTAGTAGCTGCAGGGTTTCTCTGGGGCTGTTAACAAGCCTGTAAAGTACTGCATGGATTGTGTGAAAGCAGCTAGAGAAAACCTGTAGTGAATGAAGTTTTTGGGAACAAACTTGGTCCTCAGAGCACTTCTTGGAGATGCAGCATAGGAAACAGAGAGTACACTGCCTGCTGTAGTTTTCCAGAGAAGGATATTAGACTCACTGGATTAGAATTAGATTAGAATAACTGGTTATATATTCCCTGAAAAGAGAAGAGCTTACCAAAGAAACATTTTGATCCTACTGATAAGAAAAGGTTGGCAAGTCCCAGGACCCAGTGAATCACAAGAATCATCTCACTGACTTTGTACACTTCAAACCAAAGACTAAAAGCTGACATTTGCCTTTTTGGTAGTTGTACTATATAGATTAAAATCAATGTAAAGTTTGCTCCCATCAGCAAATTTCAAGTGTGGTATTGTGCAATCCAGTTTAACTCAGACAAATGTTGACTGGAATTTGAGCTTCCAGATGACATCTGCAGGAAATTTGCTGAGAAGTTTGTACAGTAAATTCAAACCGTCATTCTCTACTGAAAGTGAGTTCTGTAATGTTCTTCCTGTACTGTGTTCTGAATCTTTGTAGAGATTGCTAAACTTAAGCAGTGGAAGAAAATACCTACTTCTGACTCACCACTTCTCCCCTTAAAGCCATGGTTGGGGTGCACAAGTGCATCCAAGGAATGTGGGGGCTGACAGGACCATCAGTGCCGTGCAGGTTGCGATACAGCCCTGCAGATTTCAATAACACTCCAGGTCTTTTTCACTGGAGCAGTTGTGGGCAAATATATCACTGATAGCCCTGCATTTTTTAGTGGACATTAGGGATTGACAGCTCCCTTTAGAGTACAAGCATGAAAATCCTGAGTCTTTTTATACTGCTGTCAAATAATGTAGGATTTTATGTATCTTGTTGCTTTCTAATTCATGCAACAAATATGTGATGATTTTGTACTGATTTTGTAATGCAAAAGAAAGTAGAAACCCTATGTGAATTCAAGTTTCACCTTCTGACTCAACTCTGCCACCTCTGAACAGTAGAACTTTTGCTATTTAAATATATCTTTCTTTGTAATTTATGTATATTTTAATACTTTTAGGGATTTTTAGATATATATATTAATATTTTATAAACAGTTTTCAAGTTACTGGTATATTATTTACATGTAAGAAACCTTTTATTTCAAGATGCAAACCCCCTGCTTTTTTTTTCAAATTTTTTTGATCCAAAGTGATATTTTTAGACAGATAGCTAAGACTGAAACAAAAGAGATCCCACATGTGTGGAATCTCTTACTTGTTTTCATATTTTGCATGCTGCCTGGTATGCCCAACCCTTCAATTACCTCACTGCTATTTTCAGCTTACTTACTAGATATATTTTACAATTTTATAGTGTGTGCTTTTGTGCCTTTGACAGCAAAACTCACACTTTCCTCACTACAGTAACCTACTCCCTGAACTATTAATTAATTGCTAGCTCAACTCTCACCTCCCATTCTTTAGGATATGATTTGGAGAAGCCTAATGCCCTGACCATCTGTCTTCATCTGAAATATTTTAGTGTTGGAATTCCTAATACTATTGTAGAAGGGAACTGAGTAAAATATAAACTGTCACAGACTTCACAAATACGTCACTCTTTACTTATGGCACCATGAGCTCTGAGCAATGGCTAATTGCTAGGTCTGCTAATGACTGTGAGAGCCCTGTGAGGGATTCATGGTTGAGTCAATGGGGAGATGTGGGCCTTGGGGAAGAACCCCTCTGGGGACAGTGATTTGTGTATTTGGCCTACCCATGCTGGAACTCAAGGTCTGACCTATGGCAGGCAGTGTTTACAGCCGTAGCAGTTGTATTTATGGATTAATCTTTGAGTATCTGGAAAAACCCAAACAAATCCAAATCAAATGTCTTTCTATTTGGTGAAATTATAAACATTATTTGAAAGACCTAAAGTTGCTGTTATTATCAGCCACTGAAGAGAAAATCCTTGACAATTATATTCTGTAATTTGACTCTGTGCAGAATCATCCAGATATCAAAGTGCTACTCAAGCTCATTACTGCTCCCTGCTGTCCCTAAATACAACTTCGTTTCTGGCAGCAATTCCTAGGTACGTAGGCTACTGTCCTTTAGGCCATCCACATGCACTCATCCCAAAGCAAAGTCATTCAGTGACCGGTTAGATGAAGAAAGAATGGGAATGTGGCTATTGCATGGAGTGGTTCTGAGACTGATGAATCTAAAATGGATTTCAAGCATGTTTCTGCCCACCACCAATCAGTTCTTGTAGTTGGCATTACCTGGTATTGAGATCTCCCATCAGAACTTTCAGCATCTGCAGTACAAAGCCAGGTGAGTGCTTCAATAAACCCCTCAATAACATGACATGGTCTTGGCAGCAACAGCAGTAGCTGATAACCTTCCCCTGAGTCAGAAGCGTATTCTGCAAGTTCAAGCAGCATATTTTTTTAATATACTCCATCAGCTCAGCATTTTCTGGTAACTGAATTAAATTTATCTATGTGTTGCTTTGTGTTTTCCTATATTTGCCATCCTATTTTAAATGTCAGTTCCTCAAGTACTTGACTTTTCAGGTGGTATTTCCAAATGCTAGCTAGCTACATAAGGACTGATTGGCCTCCAAGATCCAGTAAAAAAAGGTGCACTGTAGTATGTGTTGAGGCAAGTTTGTGGGATTTTTCTGCATAATTTATGATACTAAGAGAACTTTAAGAGCCTTCTATTTGGAAGGGGGAAAAATAAGCCTAGAATTCGTTTTGAATAAGGAAGAGGTGGTAGTACTAATCTGTGATGCAAAAGTCATCTGATGGATTTACTTTGTGGAGTTGCAACTGGGCAGAGTGTTTGGTTTTCAACCAAAAAATCCTTTCATTGCTTGGTTGGGTTTTTTTGGTTGTCCTTTGTTTTTTTCTCTTTGGGTGGATTATTTGGTTTCGATTGTTTTATTTATCTGGTGTCTTCCTGTTAGATTGCTGCCACATTCTGTGCATTAAAAACTATTGCTGAGTTAGCTGAAACACAGAAATGGGTTACGTGTCTCACAGAGTTCTCAGGCACCTCAGGTCAATATGGTATGAGGTATTAAAGAGGCAAATAAAGTGACCAAAAAGAGAAGAGTGACCTGTTTTTACAACAGGCAAGTAAAATTCTGCTGAGCTCTGTGCTCAGACAACTGTGCTGCTGTTAGTACGCACTAGTTCACACTTGCTGTGCTCACACTTGTTTGGGGATGCAGATTTTATGTTGTAGTCATCGCTGTTGCTGTAAATCTGAGAACTCCTGGAAAGCTCATCCCTCTCCACGTAGTCCTGAAGGTAAGGCAAAATCCCCCTTCAAACAGTGGTAGACTATGACCTGCTCACTAAATCTTCATCATTGGCTTAGCTCCCTCTTGTAATTCCCCTTTTGGGTGGAGAAAAATGTGCTGGAGAGACTGAAGGAAAGCTAAAATACTTGACTTAGAAAGAGAAGATTCCTTCTCTATTAGAAGCAGGAAAATCTGTGTCACCTGAGAGTCAATCTGCATGTGGGCTTAAATCCTGCTATTGAGTTCCCGTGTTGCAGTTCTGTAAGACATAAAGTGTTATTTTATTATTAATGAGTGGGTGTCCACATCTGGTGTCTCAGCTGATAGGGACCTTCTTCCATAACTTGTGGGCTGACTGTGGCTGCTGAGGTGAATAATCTATTTTAAATACTCACTGGTTTGCTTCACTATTCACTATGCAATTGAAAGCATTTATCATTTCTGAGAAACATATATTTATAGCTTTTCTTTTATGTTCCACCTTAAAGGGCTCTGCATACTTACTAGCAGATGGTAGTGAGCATTATATATTTCACATTTGTTTGTGGTTGCCTGTATTTCCTGCTGTTAGCAGTCCAGCAGAAAGCTAAAGGAGTAGCAGCAGGAGTACAGGAGTACAGGAGTAGCAGCACTTAGGGTTTTACTCAGGGTTTTCTAAAGAGCAACAAATTCACTCAGAGCTCTTTTCAAAATATGGACATTTAGAGGTAATCACAGACAACTAGGCAATAATAACTGAAATGCATCTTCTGTGTGACTGTCAGTGCTTCTTTTATATTTGTAAACTTCCAGTCATGTCACATTTTGCCCTGGCTGTTTTTCATTTCATATTTCAAAGTGCTAATTTTTTAACACAGTGCTGATCCCTGTTTCAAGGCTGGTTAAGTTTGGTGTTTGCTTCCTGCCAGCAAGGTTTTACACAAATGTGTACACCCTTTTGTGATGGAGAACATAATAATGAAACCACTGGATGTTTTATTTTCTTTCCCACTTAGACAACAAATGGGGTATGACTGCTGCTCCTTAATGGGTCATTTTTTTTACCCTGAGGAAACAAGTTTCCAAGGCTTGCACTCTTACAGTAAATTGCATTCTGTTTTCTCCTGTTTCATTAGGGTACACTCATCTTTGGTGACGTTTCTTTATATGACTCTGTACATGTATCCCACAGGCTTCTCCTCCTGCCTCGGGCTATGTTGGGATAAGCCGGAGACATGGGCGGCCACCCAGCGTGCGGACTCCACTCCCCGCCGGCAGTCCCCCGTTTGCAGGGCATCGGGCATTCCCAGGCGAGTATCAGTGGCTCAGGTGCACTCAAAACCAGGCGAGGCACGCCTGGAGCGACGAAGAAAAACAATCGCGCTGACCATTTCCCTCTGGGCGCTACCAGCCCGACAAAACGGAGCCGCGCAGGGAGCCCAGCCGGGACCGGTGGGGCGGAGAAGCGGGAGGAGCAGGTGAGGGCGGAGAGGTGCCCTCGCGGGCCGGGCCGTGCCGTGCCGTGCCATGCCGGGGGCGGGCGCAGAGGATGCTGAGGCCGGCCAGCGGAGCGCATCCTGACGCAGCGGCGGCCCGAGCCGCGGCGGGCGGGCGGATGGCTGGCGGCGGCGGGGCGCCGCGGGGCTGAGGGGTGGCGCTGCCGCCGCGCCTCTCCGCGCTGTGTCGCGCCGTGCTGCGCCGTGCAGTGCTGTGCCACGCCGTGCCGTGCCGTGGTCGGCCGGGCGCCTCTGCAGGCTGGCCCCCTGCGGCTGCCTGAGGGGCGGCAGCGGCGGGCGGGCTGCCGGGATGATCCGGTTCCGGAGCTCCAGCATCAGGTCGCTGAGCGCGGAAATGAAATGCACCGTACGGCTGCTGGACGACTCCGAGATTTCCTGCCACATCCAGGTGCCGGCACGGAAAGGGGCGGCGGCGGCGGGGCGGCTCGGCGGCTCGGGGGGCGGCGGCTCTGGGGGCCGTGTGCGGGCGGCGGCTCGCAGGTCTCAGGGCCCGGGCGGCGGCGCGGCTCGGCTCGGCTCGGCGCGGCTGCGGCGGAAGCTCCGCTCCCTGTTCTCGGCGGGCTCCGCGCACCTTCGGCGCGGCAGCCGCGGCTGCTTCGCCGCCTCCCGGTGCTGCGCCACGGCGTTGCACTGCACGGCGTGGAGCCCGCCCGGCCGCTGCCGGAGCCGCGGGATCCGTCAGGCTCCGGCACGCCCGACACAGCGTCCCTGTGTGCGAGAGGAGCGCTCTGGGCTACGATGGCTCGGGCGAGGAGGGAAATCCCGGCGGCGACTTCCCCGTCCCGCGAGGCGGTAACGGGGCGCCCCGGACGGCACCGCAGGCTGCGGAACCGATGTGCGGGAGGGCTCGCTCTCCGATACCGGGAAAGCCCTGCCTTGGAAGCAAGGCCCGCGGCGTGCGGTGTCGGGAACCGCCGTTACCGAGATAGCGGCCGGAGTTCAAAATTAATTTCTGCCCCTCTTCCTCTTCATCTAAGACAAAAGATAACTTAGAGCAGGCTTTTCAGTGATTGTAGTTGCTGTGCGGTTGGGAAAAAAGTACCCAAAAAAACCAACTTCGCCGTAGTCCCTCTTCCTAATTACTTTGTGCCTCTTTTTATTCCTTCAAGTAATAAGGATAAAGATGCGAACGCTGAGCAGTCTTGTGATTTTGTGGTGGAGCAGCAATGTTTGTAGTGTGTGAAAGCAGGGGTGTTTCAGGTGTTCCAACAGGAACTGCAACTCTGCTTACACTATGGAAGACTTACAGATTCTTACAGATTTAACTGCAGGCATTAAAATCAAGTTACCCTCTGAAATTTCCATAGTGTTCACAGAATAACAAAGATGAACTTGGCATCCAGATCAGAAGATGTGAGTGGTCTTTTAGGAAGTTGTTTGTCACTCACAGTTGATATTTCTGTCTCTCTGACAGAACTACAGCTTTAAATTGAGTTGGTAATCTTATACTAAGACCATTATGGCCAAAAATCTCCAAGTGCCATGAAATGCAAGTTCCATTTTTGCTGGGATTAAAAGATGTTTTTTGTTAGTTCCAACAGCGCTATTTAACACCAGAACAGAGAAAGATAGTTCCAGTTTAAAAGGACCTAAAACAATCACCTAGTCCAAACTGCCTGACTGCTCCAGGGCTGACCAGAACATAAAGCCTGTTACTGAGAGCATTGCCCAAGTATCTCTTTTTAAGGCACTGGCAGGTTTGAGGCATCAATTCCATGAAGCCTGCTCTAGAGTTTGACCATCCTCTTGGTAAAGAAATGTTTCCTGATGTCCACTCTGAACCTTCCCTGATGCAGCTTTGAGCCATTCCTATTCAATGTTACTGGATGCCAGGAGCAGACCAGCACTCCCTCTCCAGGTCCCCTCCCCAGGGAGCTGTACAGAGCAGTGAGGTCACCCCTGAGCCTCCTTCTCTCCAAACCAGACAAACCCAGAGCCCTCAGCCTCTCCTCAGAGGATGTGCCTTCCAGCCCTTCCACCAGCTCTGTTGTCCTCCTCTGGACCATTCCAGGACCTTCCCACCCTTCTCAGGCTGTGGGGCCCGGCACTGCACACAGGACTCAGGGTGAGGCCACCCCAGGGCTGAATCCAGCAGGATGATCCCAATCACAGCTGGTGATGCTGTGTCTGATGCACGGCGGGATGGGGTTTGCCCTCCTGGCTGCCCGGGCACACACTGCTGGCTCAGCCTGAGCTGCTGCCGACCAGCACCCCCAGATCCCTTTTGCAGGGCTGTTCTACACACACTCCTCTCCCAGTCCATGGTTATGTACTAGTTACTCTCGAATGACATGTAACCTGGAAGTAACAGGAAATTACTGAAAACATTTTGTACATGTATCATACTAGTGCTCTTATCAATGAAGAGCATGGTTAGAAGATTTATTAAGAAGCAGCATGGCCTTCAGAGTCTTTTCTTGAAGTTTAATGCAAGCTTTGTATAACTTATTTGGCACTTCTAAAATTAGTTTCTTTAAACAATCATAAATTTAAGGTCAGATTCTGAGATGGTGTTATGACAGCTCTTTGGGTTTGAAGTATTCAACAGACTTACATGTGCTGAGAGTATTCCCTTCAATGCACACAGGGTAGGAAAAAAGAGTTACTTTAGCACTTTAGGTGTTATATTAGGCAAGGTGAATCAATGAGCTCAGAACCAGTTGTATTGTGGCTCATTCTGCAGACAGGAGAAAAATCACTGTTGAAAATATTTTAACTGTTAGAGTTCTAAGGATAATTCTGAAGATTGAATTCTGTAATAATCTCATTTAGAACTTGTTTTCCTGAGTCTGCACTCTGACAAAAACATTTAAAATGTGTGATTAGCTCAGGTTATTTCTTTATCCTCCTGTGTGTGCATAGCCTTGTAGACATTAGAATGAATTAATGAATCCCAAACTACTCAACTTTTTGTCTTTCTTCTCTTTGTCAGACTGTATTTGAACTTCATAATGTGGACAAAACTTGCTCAGAGTATTTAGCAATACTATTTTTTTTTTTAATAAAAGAAACTCCCACTTTCCTGTTATAAATATATGTGCATATTGATGCATGTTCACTTGGACAAAATAGCCCAGATGATGTGCTGCTGGGTTAACAGTAGAGATGCCAGGGTTGTGCTGGCTGGAACATGTTGGACAGCTGTGTTTTAGTTATTAAGAGGATAAGAAATCCTAATTCTACAACACTGAGAAATGCCATCAGAGTCTCCTAGGGACACAGGATGCAGTAAGGAATTCAACAACTGAAATTCTTGCTGTGCATTTTCAGGGAAAAGAGAAGGGAGATGTGTAGCTGGTCGGGACAGTGAGGTGTGTAGATATGATTTGATACAGTTTAGCACACCAAGTTTTACCAAGCACTACTTTTTCAAGTATATCTTTCCAACAGTTGGCTTGTATACATAGCTTAGTGTCACAGGAACCTGGTACCACTTCTGGGCAGAGTTGTATTATAATTTTCAGATGTACTGTAGATCTTTGGCCCTACAAAATATGCAATCAGAATTGTGTTACTCATCTAAAACAGTGGGAGTTAGTTTCAGGAAAAATAAGTAGCAGCAGATATACTTAAAAGCTGCATGTGCACATGTGTGTATTTTTTTCTTTCTTCTGTAAATTTCTGTGTATAGGTAGGAAAAGAAAATACATGTTTCTTTTTATTATTGAAGTTCTTTCAAAGTAGTGTTTCATCAAGTCACCAAGCTAATAAATTCTGCTTTTGGAAATTACATTTATTACATTTTTTTAGCAATTAGTCTAGTGACAGCATAGGGTGCAGTGTAGGGAGAATCAGAAGTGAATCATGCATTTTTAGACTCCAGCCAACTAGTTATCGACTTGTGCAGCTGCCATGTAGGTCACCAAGTTGCTCAAGGCTAGGTTTGCAGCTCAAAGGTCAAGATTCAGTCTCATCTGATAGACTTTGTGACTGCAAAATAGTTGAAGTGGTGACAGACACAAGATTGGGCTGAGACCTGAGGGACACCTAACTAATTCTTATGGTGATGTTTGTTTTCCCATGATTTTTGTTTGTGAAGGCTCTCTGTGATCTGTAGTCAGACAGTTTTATAGCAGCAGCAGTTTTATAGTAGGGTGAAGCTGCTGCAGCAGAGCTGAAATGGAGAGGTTATGAAAAACAGCCTGAAGGGCCAGTGGCCACTGTCTGTTTCCATTTGCAAGAGAAAGAGGTGACCTGCTTGTGCAGCCTGCCTGATAAAGGAAAGAACCAAGGTTTGAAAGAGGGCAGTGGTGGAAGTAGGTCTTCAAAACTATTGGAAATGAGTCTGGAGCAGCAAGAAGACCTCCTTTCTGGAGGTATTAATGAGATACTTCTCTTCTGACTCAGTGACATGATGGGTAAAAACTTCCAGTTTTGCAGACTTCAAGCACTAACTTAATGCAGCAATTTAGTCTTTTAGTAACAATAGCCTAGACCAAGCCTTGGTTTAAACTATGCCACTTGCTCGCTCCTTAATTCAAGTTTTGCTTTACTCTTTGAGATGCTCAGGTCCAGCTGTGTACAACTGGAAATAAGTCTGAAATAAGCATGACTGAAGCTTTTCCTCTCATTTGGAGCTTGTTATTGAAAATGGTATGAACTTTGCTGTGTGTGTTGGTTTGTAGAAATACTGCATGACTAGGTCTTCTCGTGCCTCAGCCCATGTGTAAAATTCTGTTGTAATGGGGCCTTTTTAATGACACAGGTTTTGCTTTGAATGAGCTTTCCTGAACAAAAATCTGTTAAATATGTTTTGATATTCCCAAAAATATCATTTGGTTACAATGCTGGTTTTTATTTTTTAATTTTATTTAAATAGTTATTTGATTGTTGCTTAAAAAAATTGAGTTTCTATGTGTCCAGATTTTGAACAAGGAGATGTTATTTTTAAAAACTGGTTTAGGAATCAGGGAGAAAATACAGCAGAATAAAGCTTTGATTTAGTCATGGTCTGTTATTAGACCTTTTAACTTTTTTTTGCAGAATTTAAAATGAAGGTGATAAAATCTGAGAAAGCTCACTTCTTTCTGCTGCTGATAGTTTAATAGTGTAGAATGGTCTTGTGCTTTGCTAATCCAATTTTGGGAGCAGCTTCTGTGCAGTTTGAATACAGCTGCCAGTACTTTGGCTAATAATTTATTTCCTTGATTTTTTTTTTCTAATTTTCTTTTAAATGTGACATACACTGTTCTGTCTAGTTCTTCTTGTAGCTCATTGATCACTGAAAAGTTGTCTACTTGATTAATACTATCTGCTTGGTCTGTGTCTTACAGGCAAATGCTAAATTTAATAGAAATCTGCTAACCAGAGAACACTATTTAAAATTCCCATCCCTCAATAAAATGTAAAAACCAAAACAACATACTGAAGCAGGCTGTGAAGTAAAAGAGCAGTGACCACAAGTCTCACTGTGAAGGTATGCTGAATGTCAATGACTTAAAAAAAAAAAAAAGTGGGAAAGGGAAGGCAGCATGAAAAGGGAAGGCAGAGTGAAAATAGTGGAGAGGCCAGATATGAAAAAAAGGCAGCGAATCGTAGCTGCGGAAAGGGAGAGGTTAAGGGATTATGTAGACAGAAGGCAGGAGATTTAGTGAATTTATATTTATCCTGGAAGCGATGTCAGAAGTGTAACCAGCAAGCGCCTTGAGCTGCTGGATTGATACTACAGCGGTTCAAAATAGTAAGATGAGATAAGGAAGGAGATGCAGGTTAGGAAGAATTATTCTCTATGTTCTGTTGACACATTTTAGAAAATGCTCAGTAGGGCTTGCATTCCTGACTTCATGCTTGAGCCTCTAATTGTACAGTTACAGGGGGTACTTTTGGTGAGAGTTGTACATGAGAATACTCTCTAATTAAGCTAAGCCTATGGGTTAAAGCTATCTCTGTTGTAATTGCATGTGTTTGATTAAAGTTGATGTAATGTATTTATATTCTGTTTGTTTCTTGGGATTTGTTTTTTGTTTTTGTTTTTATACATTAATAATTCTTGAAGATGTGCTCTTAGCTTCTTCCAAGGCTGAAAAGGAAGCAGGTATAGAGCACGGTGCTAGAAGATTACTAGGGTGTTGGCAGTTTTCATTAAAAATTAAGAAATTAATTCTCTTGATGGATTTTGATATGTGTTCCTGAAACTTGGTACTTGCTTAACATTAGTTTCTTTGTCTCTGATAAAGAACAGGTGCATACCTAGGTGTAATACTGCCATATGGCTAACAATTCATAAACTCTGTTGTTCTCTCTTGCTATTTTTTAAGTGAAAATACTCACAAAGCTGGTGTATACAGAATTTTATCCGACATATACTAAATTGCAGCTGAACAGCTTTACTGTTTGCTAAAGCTTATTAATGATGAATTAGTTTTTTTCCACACTCTCATGCTGTCTGATTAATGATCAAAATCTAAAAATTCTCTGTCCTAAAGACCATAATCTTGCCTTTAATTTTTAACTGCCTGTTTGCTTTGTGTTGTGATTGTCATTGCAATTCATATTTTGGTTGCTAGTAAAAAAAGCATGTGTGCTTAAATATCTACCCAATCAATGGCTGAAGATGAAGGTGTGTTTCAGTAAAAAGAAACAATGTAAATGACAAATAACTTAATATATTGGTGGGTTTGCTGCTGAAGCCTAGAAACAAAAAGTTATTAAAAATACAGGTATCCTTACACACGGTTGTCTATATAAAAGAAACAAGCTAAAAGGAGAGTTGCCGGTTAAAAATGTAAGTATAATCTTTTCACTTTTCCACTCTTTTCAGCTTTGCATAAAAATTTTTACATTCGTTATGGTCAGGCATGTCTGGACACTAGCTGAAAGGTAGAAGTGGATCTGAAGTAATAATAAAAGGCAACTGGAAAATCTATAGCATGATGCAGCACTGCTTATATCTGCAACTGCAAATCATAATTTTGATCCTGTGCTGTAGGAAAGTGGCTCCTGAGAGATACAGAATGTTTTGCAAGAACTTCATGCACTTTTTGTCTTGAAAGGGCTTTTTGCACCTCACCACAAGGTTTTCTTTTACCTTGAGGCCCCCTTGTCTATATTAGCATTTTCAATGTACTGAGACAGATTGAATAGCAGAGGCAGCCAAGAAGAAATAATATGGCAGAATTAACCAGCCAAAATAATTAATTTGTAAGGAAGGAATATATTGTCATGTTTTGGTTGTATTTTCCTAGACTGAATCTCCTGTAGAGGTTAGAAGTTATTTAATAGTGTGTAGCACTGCTCCTGAACATTGAGCTTTAAAGAAAAGGAGAGATTAATGCCTTTCCTATGGGAAGGTGAAACAGAGAGTCTGAATGGTTTTTGCTGGTCCCCTGTAACAGATATTGTATTAAAAACTCAAGTTCTAAATACTTAGGTTAAAGAATGGGAAAATTGGCAGCTGATTTTTCTCTTCCTCCTCAAAAAAGCAGGTGGGTTGGAAGACTGGAAAGTAATTATCTCTGTGATAAAATACTTGTTTTCCGTAGAACAGGTTCTTGTTCTTCTGGGTATTTTGGCTTATTAAATCAAACATCCTGAAATGGTTTTCTTCATCTTCTTGTTGTTCTGTCTCTCTTTTTGCACTTCTCCATTCCCTAGTGTGGATAATGTCAGCCTGTTGGCAATGTTCATAACGTCCAGATAATCCTTCTCTCCTTTTCCTGTTAAAGTCAAGCTGTCAGCATATGTCTTTGGCTGTGCCTTTCTCTGCTGCATATGGAATGTATCTCCTTATAGTTCTTCCTTTAGCTGAGGCTTCTTGTCTGTTCCTTCATTTTTGATTGCTTAAATGCTGCTCATTTTTCTCCCTAGCCTTGTTTTCTCACAGACCCATTCTAGACCTTACAAGTCACATTTTTGTTCTTTCTTTTCACTGTGTTTTTAATTCCTTGTCTGAGAGTGAAAACACAGTTTTAATAATTCAGCATTAAATAAATCAATATTAAATCTTCTTTCTGGCATGAAAAAATGATAATGATAACAACAACAACAATAATAATAGCAACATCACACTATTCTTTCTTCACTCCTCTGCTGTAGGTTTATGTTATCTTTTCCAGCTATAGGCATTAAATTCCTAAAAGTGTTTCTGTTTTTCTCTTTTCAGGGTCTAACATGTTTTTGGTGGAGTTGTATTGATAATCAGCTCTTGTCATTTCAGTGTGCTTGCCATTTCAAGATAGGTGCTGTTTTATGGCAGTTGTAAGCCAAATGTGAACAGTAATCATCATATTTGTGGTTGCTGCTTATAGGAGTTACTGAAGAATAAACACTGATGATCTAGTACTGTTATATTTAGAGTAAAAGTTTCCCCTCTGGAAACTTGATAGGAAATATAACAATTTGTATATGGTTAGAAAACATATAAAATTTCTCAAGGCTGTTCACGGTCAGAAATGAAAAGGAAATGAGCAGTAAGGTATTAAGCTCTTTTTCAGCATCAGTGTTCACAAATGGAAATAACTCCTGCAGTAGTTGGAAGTCTGGTGATTCAAAATAATTGCAGTAAGATACATAAGTATTAAGTGGCTGCAAAATCATTGCTCTTTAAATGCTCCTTTAGGAAAACATGTTAAATGAGTTAACACCTTCATTAAAAATACTGTTATTTTTCCCTTGTTTGCTTGAGCCCCAGGAAGAACTAAACAATTTGTATTCAATATGAATTTTGCTCCTTTCAAATTTATTATATCACCATGATGTTTTCCCCATAGCAACTCCCTTTGGATTAGAACTGTACTTTAAAAAACACAAACCAAGATGATTTCCATCTGACCATTTTTTCCCTGATGTTATAATATTTAAACTTGCTATGAAAGGGCAATGTTGCAAAGATAACTTTGGAACTTCTGACAACACCATGTAAAATCTTTTTCATGCCATCAGTCTGTATGTCCACTTTTCACAGTTTTTCACATAATAGAAAGCTAAAAAAAATGGGATTACAAAATGAAAACAAACACACAATACCCTCATCTTCCAAACCCAAACAGTGTCAGAAGAATTTACAACAGCACATAATAATTTATTAAATATAAATAAGGTGAAATTGTGAGGATATTGATGCATGAAGTTCAAACTGCAATGGTGTGTATTTCTTTTGTTTCCAGATGCAGAGACTAGTCAAACGCTTTTGTCTCCAAAAGAGAGTGTCTATGTGTGAACTGCCTTTTGGGAATGGCCCCTGGACTCTCTATCTACCTGTCATTACCTGGGAACTAGTCAGCAAGAATACTAATTAGGAGAAGCAGTAATGTTGTGTCCTAGCAATGTGCCTGGCATGGGTGGTGGATTTCTACACTCCAAAATGCTTGGAGGGTTTTAGTAGTCTAAGTATAGATGCAATCTCAATTTTTTAAAAGGAAGAAAAAGAAAGAAAAAAGGAGATTTTTTTAATGACTGAAGATGTATTTTATAGTTTGATACTAAAACACGTGCAATGGTATCTGCGTTTATGGCGCTTTCATTTTAAGTGGAAAAAACTGAAGAATTTTGAGGAGGTTCTTAAACGGTTGTTGGTCACTAAACCAGGAGTCACGCTGGTTTTAGTTGGTGCTTACAAAACATCTGCATTTAGAATATGTGACTGTAATCTTGGATTTGTACCTGTAATCTGTTCTGTCATGACAGTCTTGATTTTTTTGGGGGAGTGTAGGGGGTATGTGTGTGCTGTTTCACTTGAGTGCTCTTAGCAACAGAGTCTAATACAAAAGTACTCTGCACAACTTCAGTTAATGCTGTTCTGTTTTCATTTTTGTGGACACAAGCTCCAAGCCCTATAGAAGAGTGATATATGAGATGTGGCTGTTTCTTTATTTGAAGATATTTGCAAAAATACTTGCAGATACTTGCAGATGAGAGTGGAGTGGAATGCTGTGCATGCTACAGAAATGCTACAGAACATGCTTCTAATCCTATTTATTTGGGCTTTTCAGAACAAAAGGCAGCAGATCTTTCACATTCACCCTATTAATTTAAAATTGAGAAACAAAGATAAATACTGCGCAGTCAGAGGATGGTACCTGCTCTTGTGTTAGATGGGACAGTTAGTTGTGGTATGAGTTAAACTCTGAAGCTGTGCTGTGCCAGCCTGAACTTCAGTGACTTCAAGAATTTATCTTGAGGCATTCAGTCTGCCAGTTGGTGGATGCACACCGCATTGACCCTGCTTGCTCCTGCTCTGTGTGAGTTTTCTTTAGCTCCATCCTTGGAAAGGGAAGGAAACAGCAGAAGCTTTTACAGACAGTGCTGTGAGTGATTCAGTGTGCAGATTCAGCCATTCAGATAAAATCACTCCAGCAGCTCAAAGTGCCCCTGCCATTTGCTAGGTGCATATCCAGAGAGGTTCTCTGTTTTGACTGGAGAGTTCACTTACATTTCCAGGATTTCTGGAGTTTTCTCATATGGTTTCTCAATTGGTACTTAACAGCCACCAGAATAGAGAAGAGTTGAGCAGTTGTCAGTCCCCAAACCAAACCATGCTGCTGGCTCATGGGATTAAAGCAAAAAGAGTGACACATCAAAATGGAAAATTACCAATCCACACAGTTTCAGGACAGTTCTGGTTATTTTTTGTGTGTGCACTGTATGCACCAAAGAAGTAGCAATTTTCATCCTCTTATCTTCTTGAGAATCAGAGGCTTGTATCTTGCTCAGAAGAATTTATGGTGTAATTTCAGTGAAAACACAAGGGGGGAATGCTTCATTCATATTGTGATGATGAGACCTCACAAAGTAATTAATGCAGGTGGCCTGAGTTTTAACTTAAGTGTGAAAAAATGTTGCTGTAGAAGAGAAATTCCAGTAGTGGGATGCTGGTATATGTGGGCATGTGGAAAATCGCGCTGTTGAAGGCCAGTGTCCACAGAGGAGACAGAGGCAGAAATAAACTTTATTTGAATAAATGGAGAGACCCTTGTGTCTCCTTTGTGCTCATGAGGAAAAGAACAAGACTTCAGTTGTGTAGAGATTTTGGTCATTATGTGCTAAAATGCAAAGATAGCAGTATTGGTTACATCTTACAAACTTTTGCACCTGTACTTTTGTTTCATTCAGTTATGTAGAAATTCTTTCCAGTGTAAGAACATATAGTTTTTAAATCGACAATCACAACCACTGAAGTAATTTTTACTAATCTAATATGTTCCCCTCCTTGTTTTATATTCACATTTGCTTTCCGGTGTCAAGGGGTGAGTTCTGTTTCAGCTAGGTTTGTGTGAATAACTGCTCTCTCCTGACTCTGTTAGACGCTCATTCATCTTGTGAGTGTAGGAAGAACTACAGAAGGCTGGGTTGGACTGGGGAGGAAGGGGAAGCAGGAATTACGGTTCTTCTCTCTGGCCACAGTGGTTTTGATTGCTACTCCTGCCTTTCAGCAACTCCCAGCTTACTGCCTTCTTTGTAAAGATATCAAATCTGTGCCTAGACACAGACTCCCTTCTGAGTCTGTGTCTAGGCACAGATTTGATATCTTTACCCTTCAACCCAAACTACTTTTTCAGATCATTGTTTTGATGAAAATGATCTGGAGTTAGTCTTTGGACAGGGATGGCTAGAAGTTCCATGCAATATTTTGGACAGAGATTGTTTTTCTGTTTTTTTTCTTGGGATGTTCTTGCTTTGGTTTTTTTTTTTTTTTTTTTTTTTTCGGGGGGGGGAGGTTTTTTTGTTTTGTTTTTTTTTTTTTTCCTTGGCTTGGCTTGTTTGTTTGGGTAATCTTTTGGAATTTATTTACTCTGTGAATTATCTGACTCGTTATATTTTGTTGCTCTTGTAACATACTCTCTGCATAGGGTAACATGTATATCTGTGTGTGTGGGCACACCCTATAATTTTCCTATATAGTCTGTACAGTTGTAAGGCTTTTATAATATCCTGTCTCTATGGGGATTTTTTGCAATTCTTTTATATTAATCAGGTTTTGCAATAACTACATTGTACCTTAAAAACTTAAATTTCTACACCTTCTTGCAGGTGTAATTTATTTTAATTGATTTGAAATTTATTTTAATTGATTTTAAAATTTATTTAAATTGATTTCAAAATTTAAAAAAATCTTACTTCTCATGGTCTGCTTGGCTGATCCCTCTCAACTCAAATCACATTCTTAAAATATCTTTTCCAAAGCTTTAATGGTATTTATGCATTTTTAAATGGAGATTTAAAAAACCTTACTGTTAAAAACTTACAGTATTTATAGTACAGATTTTTGCCCATTCTTTTTATTTGCACTATCATGTGAAATCCTGAATAATACTGGGGTGGTTCAAAAATAGTGGAAATGTTTCTAGGTCCTGCAGATGCTTTTACAAAGCATGAGGAAACAAATAACTTTTGACAACTAAACCTCCCATTCTTCCTGTTAAAACTCAGCACTGCTAATATATTATTTGATATGAATATTAATATATTTTAATGTTTCTTTTGTGTATGTGTATGTGTGTTCACTCTACAATTTATTTATACACCATGTCCAAGAAATGGTACATAGTTTTCTTTCATGAGTCATAAGTAGTTCAGTGGATAGCTCTGTTCGAAAAATAGGCACAAACTGAAAGTCCTGAAAAGCTCCAACATCTACTTTTTCACTGTTCTTTTTTTCTCTGTGAATGCTCTTGTTTCTTTGTGGTCAGAACTATCACTATAATCTGAAACCTGTAAGAAAGTTGTATTTTCTTTTTAGATTTTCCATAAATAGTCTACATTCTGATGATGGAAGAATGTAAGCATTGCATTTGATGTCTTCCATTAACCTGCTTTAAAAAGTTTTATTGTTTATTGTTTGGAAAACTACAGGGAAGATGCAGATGTGGATTTAGTTGCCTTTGGCTTCTTTCTTCTTCTCCCCACCCTTTGCAGGAGAAGATTTTGGTTAATTTTGAGGGCATCAATTTCTAAAAATTATTTTGATGTCTTTCTTCTGCTTAGCCAAGCTGTACTTTGGTGGTATTGCAAGAACAATTAGAATTCTACCAGGTGTTGACAGGTGTGGCCCAAGAAGCAGTGTATTATTCTTGATTCCCAAGCAGGTTATTGGTTTTGCTGGTGATGTCCTCACTCCTCTCCTGCGTCAGAGACAGCTCTGTGGTTCCCCTGCTGCCTGTCTCAGTATCTCGAATGTAATTTTTATTAACCTCTTTCCCTTGAAGCAAAACTCTATGTTTTCACATTTGGTCACAAAGGTAATCTGTTGAGAAAATAACTTCTTTGTTCTGATCACTGCATCAAAGTGGGTTTTAAACTGCTCTCCTAGTTTCTGTTTTTTAAAGAACAAGAAGGTAGGCACAGTGACATACATGACAATTCTTCCTGAAATTCTCAATTCACTGACTTTGCAGTACTCAAAGAAGACAAAAAGAGCTGTGATTGTGGAGAACATGCAGAGCTGGTTTATGCCCTACGTAATGTTTTGCACTTCTCTGAGAGATGCAGAAGAAATTGCATTTTCTAACCTCCCTCTGCCTTCTCTGTCTCCAGAGGATTTCCTGCTTACGCAGTAACCAAAACGTTTGCTGGAGGAGGATTCTGAGCATTTTATCCTGCAGACTGGATGGTGCAGGAAGATTATGAATCCATGGGGAAGCCAGTTTAACAAATTCTGTTTTCCTACTGTGTCTGTACAAATTTGATATTGCTTTGTAATTAAAGTTGAACCTGCTTCTACAGGATATTGTTTTTCTCATTTTGAACTGTGAAGATTTGCCCATGCATTCCTGAAATAGATCAGCTAAATATATGCTTAAGAAAGAAGGGAAATAAAAGGGAAAGTACTCTCCTCCCAAAGGTTCAGTAGGATTCTTGTAGCAGTATTTCTTTGAAGAAATACCATGAGTTGAGTTGTCTTGCTGAGAGAGGGGTTTCTGCTTTATGAACAAGATAATTGTATATTTCTGTTCAAAGTAAACATCATTCTGACACGATTAATGAATGTTAGATATTTTATGCACTCACTGGAATAAACAAAACAATGCCATCTCAAGCACTTAGTCTGTGGTTAATGTTGTGCCTGCTTTTGCACATTTTTCAGCTGCATCAGAGATCAAAATGAACTCCAGCACTTGAGGGCATGTGGGGAGGATTCTAGACACTGGAGGAAAGTGTGTCTGTAAAGCCTTAATGATTGCTCCTTCAAATACGCAGATTTGCTTTAACCAGTGCCAGATCTGCTGTAATATTGATGACATCCTTCACCTTATTAGTGGCCCAAATGTAAAAGAGCATATGCTAGTAGTCAAATTTTGTTCATTGCATAGGGACAACAAAAATGTTGAAGGCTACAAAAAGGATGTGGGCTACAGCTACAGATTTGGTGTGGAACATGCTTTCTCTTAAGTAAATGAAAAATGTTTACAGCTCTGACTTTTGTGTACGGGGCACATCCCCTGGCTTAGCTGGTGTGAGAATTTGATTAAGCAAATTCTGGAAGAGTTCTCCAACAGTGAGGCAATTAGTAAAATGTTGCAAGATATAATGGTAAAGTTGTATGGTGAGTGACTGCCTTTATCCCTGAAAGAGTATGAGAGTGTGTGGAGTACAAAAAGCCTGTTGCCTTCCATCTGCCTCGATCTTAGTCTGGAGATTTGATGAATCATTTGGCATTTAGGATACAGCAGTAGTAGTTGGTGAAAAATTAGACATGAACAATAGGAATGTTTAGCCAGACTGAGCAGTATTAGAGTTCAGTTTTATGGGCTTACAATATGAGATTGCAGAATGCCTGAAGTGGGGCTGCATTTAGCCAGGGTCATTGCCAGGACTGTGCTTCAGAAATGGGTTGATTGAGGTAGTCCAGTCCCTCATATCCAAATAAAGGATACTTTCCATGAATTGTGTGGTTTTAGTGGGACTATTCATCCCCTGATATCTATTTATAATGCTCCTATGGGGCATGCTGAGAGGTGTAGATTTTAAGGATTAAAGGAGATTTTAAAGATAAAATCTGATGTTGGGAGAGAGGCTGTAATGGCTGTTTAATTTGGAACACTTTCTCAGTTCTGCAAGAATGACTATAAAATTCAAAAATCTGAGATAGAATGATCTCCCTTCTATATATGTGGATACATTCATGTGGGAATATGCTCTATGATATTTGTATTTCAAAAGAAACATTTAGTTCCTCAGGTGGCTGTGTGGGATAGAGTGTTTTGCACTGCACTGGCACTTGTCTTCTGCAGAGCTCATGAATGAGAATGTGCTTTGCTATGAGTAGTGTAGAAAAATGAGTTACCATTCTTATTCATGGTCTGCCTTCTGAGCTTCTCCCATTTTTCAGAGAGAGGGGATGAAGCTTGCATTGATCATAGTGTATCTGTAATACTCACCCCAGGTGCAAGGTCACTATGTCCCCCTGAAGTGCTCAGGAGAGAAGTAGACATACAGGCTGCTTCTACACTGTCACTGTTCCAGAGTTGGTGGGTTTAATTGAAAAATTTGCTTTAGTGCTGTGCAGGGTAGATATTGTGTCTCTGAGGAATGTTAAGCATTAAGCTTTCCTGTATCTATACCATTCTCACAAGCTATGACCTTGTGTACAGCAGTGTTACTGCCAGACCTCAGGTGCACCAGATCATCTGAAGCACTCTATTTTTTGATATAGTTTACAAGACAACCATTTGGGAATAAAAATGGAGAGCACAGCACAGGTAACATTAAGAATTTCCAGAAATCACACCATATGCCTCTCAGGGGCTTATAATTTGGTGAAAGCAGAATCGTGTTCTTTCAGAGCCCATTGTTCCTCAGTGCCAGAATTGTCACAGATTATCAGTCTACCCTTTTATTCTTTTTTTTGCAAAAGGACCTGATAATAATTTTCCTCCATACTATTAATTTGTTTTCTCTAAGATGTTGCAATTTCATTTTTGCAGGATTTGCCATTTTTAAACTAAAAATGTATGTTGTGAAAGTTTGAACAACTTTCATTAAGAATATGTGTTATTTAATTTCTGTATTTTAAAAAAGCCACACCGGACAACTGACACTCAGATGCTTCAGTTGTCTCTGTATATCTAATAAATGCAAGCAGCTGAGAGCCAGCATGCAAATGACAGCTTGAAACAGAATGAAACTTGTGGAGTGCATTTCCATGGGCAGTGGCAGCAGTGTTTACTGCATTATCACATTATCACAATAGTGCCACAGAGCCTAAGGCATGGATAAGGACCCCATTTTGCACAAAGCAACACAAAGTAAGATGCAGTTCTTTGTCATGTCTAAGGACACAGACAGAGTGGAATAGTATATTATATATATAAATAAAATAGCTTGCTGCCATTTAGATGAGAAGTTGTACTTGAATCTGTGTGTGCTCTTGGTTCATAACAAATGGGAGGGAAAACATAGCAGTTTGTATGCATGTATTAACATATATTTTGCCAATACAGTTAATAAGTTTGATTGGACAATGTTCACAAAGGCAGGCAATAATTATTGAATCATCAGATGCAACTAAGTTATTTTCTGAGCCAGGGTTCTGAGCCCAAGTCCTTAAATTGAGACTGTTACCTACATGGGCACCAGTAGATGAAGAAATGACACAGGGCAGTGTGGTATGGTGGTCTCTGCATATTGCCATCTTTGCCAAGAAAAGAGGGGATTGGAACATTATAATGAAACGTGTTTTGCATTCAGTTTTTTTCTGCAAAGGGTCTGACCTGGAAGGAAATGCAGCTCCTTGTTTTGGAAGTTTAAAAAATGTACTGTGGGAGCTAAGAAGAACAGGTGATTGTTATCCTCTCTCACTCATGAGGAAGGAGACAAAGAGGCTTAAAGTAAGAGGGTCCTAATGGGCACCTGATAGGCTGAGCTACAACAGGGAACAGGTGGGTGAAAGTTATCTGTAGATAATCATGTTTGTGGCCCTCCACTGAACTTGCTCCAGGACCTCCATGTCTCTCTGGCACTGAGGAGCCCAGAACTGGGCACAGCACTCCAGATGTGCCTCAGCAGGGCTGAGCAGAGGGCCAGGATCACCTCCCTCAACCTGCTGGCACTGCTCTTCTTAATGGCCCCCAGGAGACCATTGAACTTCTTGACCACCAGGACACACTGCTGGCTCATGGACAGCTTGCTGTCCACCAGGATCCCCAGGTCCTTCTCCTCAGAGCTGCTTTCCAGCTGGTGTCTGGGGTTATTCTTCCCCAGTACAGGACCCTGCATTTGCTCTTGTCAAATTTCAGACAGTTCTTTGCACATCTCTCCATTCTGTCAAGGCTGCACTCTGGGTTACTGGCCACTGCTCCCAGCTTTGTGCTGTCAGTGACCAGCGGAGGAGACATCTGTCTCTTTGTCTAAATCACTGGGCTCAGTATTGAACCTTGGGGGCACCACTTGTGACAGGCCTCCAGTCAGACTCTGCGTCACTAACTGGTCACTGAGTCACCTTCTGGGATCTGCCATTCAGCCGGTTCTCAATCCACCCCCACATCCACTCATTAAGATGGTATTCCTGACTTTGCCTTTTATGTTATCATGGTACCTAAAGCTTTGCTGAAGTTCAGGGAGACAACATCCCCCACTCTCCCCTCATCCATTCAGCCAACAGTCCCATTATAGAAGGTAATCAGTTCAGTAAAGCATGACTTCCTTTTGGTGAATCCATGCTCAGTACTCCTTATCACCTTCTTGTCTTTCACATGCCCAGAGATGGTATCCAGGATGAACCATTCCATCACCTTTCCAGGGACCGAGGTGAAGCTGACTGGCCAGTAGTTCCCTGGATTCCCCTTTTTGCCCATTTTGAAGAACAAAGTGAGATTTGCTTTCTTCCAGTCCTCAGGCACCTCTCCTGATCACCACAGTTTTTCAAAGATGATTATCAATAGCCCAGCTACAGTGTTTGCCAGCTCCCTCGAGCATTTGTGGGACTCCCATCACTCCCATTGGGGCCCATGGATTTATGGATATCAGGTTTACCTAAGCAATCTCTAAGCCAATCTTCTTCAACCAAGGGAAAGTCTTTCTTCCTCCAGACCTTGTTCCTGGGTCGGGGATTCCTGAGGGCCGGTCTTGTCAGTGAAGACTGAAGCCAAGGTGGCATTCAGTATCTCTGCTTTCTCTGCTGCCTCTGTTGCAATGGTTCCTGTTTCACACAGAAATGGGTTCACACTTTCCTTTTTGCTCTTGATGTATTGGAAAAAGCCCTTCTTGTTATCCTGGAGGTTCTTGGCTGGATTAATTCCAAATGGGCCTTGGGCTTCCTTGTTGCATTTTTACATACTCTGACAACATCACAGTAATTGGCCCAGGTGACTTGTCCCTGTTTTCACCTCCTTTATATCTCCTGGCTATGTTTGAGTTTTGACAGGAATTCCTTGCTCATCATGCACTGGTCTTGAGCCTGGATGAAGTGATTGTTGACTGCTCTAGGATCCTTCTCCCTGTAGAGCATGTTCACATGAAATTCTTCAGAGAAGGCCCCTGAAGAGACTGAAGTTAACTCTCCTGAAGCCCAGGGCTGTTTCCTCCTCAAGCAGTACAGAATTCCATGATCTTATGGTTACTGTAATGAAGGTTGCCACAGCCTTCACATCTGCAACCAGACCTTCCTTATTATTTAGTTTAAGGTCCAGCAGCCCAGCTTTTCTGGTTGGCCCTTCCATCACCAGTAGCAGAAAGTTGTGATCCATGCTTTCCAATTACCACTTGGATTGTTTGTGCTTTGCTGTGTTGCTCCTACAACAGACATTAGAGTGGCTGAAGTCCCCCATGAGAACCAGAGACTTTGACTACATAAAGGAATATGCTGAAGCAGGAGACCATGGAAAAAATCTTTGCATGATTTTTTGGAAAGATACCAGTGGATCAGAATGGCATCTAGCAGTCTAGAGGATATGATATTTGGATAATGTAGTCACATAATAACAATAATGAAATAATATCTTCATTTATTATACTTTAGTTTGCTTAGGAGTTAGGATGAATAATGATTATTTGTAGTAAGAATATGATTTTAGGAAACAAAGTAGATGTGTGTTATGAGAGCATGAGCTTTGTCATACTTCACAATTAACTGAACAGGAAAGAGGTTTTTAAAAGTGTTCTTTGACAGGCCAAGGATGCATGGGCTGTGAAGCTGGCTGTGTATTAGGTGTGCTTACAAGAAGGTAATAAATCTCTGGATGCTTAGCAGTGGAATGCCATTTGCAGTTAATAAATGTTATTTTAATACTTCTTTGCTTTGAATTTGGCATGGAAAATTCTGACTGATTGCTACTGCCCTGCTGTATGCTGGCAGGGTCACAGTTTTCTGGATGATATAATCTAGATTTATATTTGCCGTGTTTCAGGGTTGTCTCTAATATTATCTACAGCTTTGAAAGGTGAGATTCAAATCTATTGAGCACTTCAATTACTAAAAATTGCTATAGTTTTATACAGCAAATCTCGGACCTTGAAAGACGTATGATTTTCAGTTCTTAAAAAAAAATTTTGACAATAAAAAATGGCTGGCATCTCTAATGTGAAAATTTTAATGTGAAAAACTCAGGTTTAGCAAAGTGTTAGGGAACAATGGATAAGGTGCAAGTGCATGTGAGCTGCTTATTGATTTTCAATGTAGCTTGCTGTTTTGGAGAAAAAAGTTGAGGGATTAGGGAAAATGAATCTCCATTTAGGGAAAAAAAGCAAATGTTTCTGTTGATTTTTTATAAGGTATTTGACTAGCTTAGGTTGAATTAGACTAGATTAGTTTACTAACCTAGAATAGTTAAAATTAGACTAGGTAACAAGCTTTCAGCCTGAGACAATCAGCTTATATGTTAGTGCTCAAAGACAGCAATACAAGGAATGTCTGCTAGAAAATTACAAACTTAACTTTAATATTTTTAAATGAACATTTCACAGTTATCTTTAAATGGTTGTTTAGCGTGATTTGAAATTGTGGGGTGAAGAATGCCAACTCACTGTGTGAGTTTTCTATTCCTGAAAAAATATGTGAAGGAAAACCATTTTTATGCTTGCTTCATTATTCATTATTCATTTGCTACTCAGAGATATTATGTGTAAAGTTCAATGTGGTAGACCTGATTTATGAAAGTGGTTTACTTATTTTGCAGCAGACTTCTCCTTAACTTCATTGGCTAATCAGAAGTGAATATAGGTATACACAGTGCTCTCCTTACTGCTGTACCAGAGATGTAGGAGAGGGATATTCAAATACATGCACCTTTCATTGCATCTAAATTTTAGTGTACTTAAAATGTTTTTTTCCATCAGTTATAAGTAAGCTGTATGACAGATTACATGTTCATTAACTAGAGACAATGAACTGGGGCAATGTCTTTGAATATGAAGGCACATAAGTTTAGGTACCTTAAAATGCATTGATGCCAGTTTAATAAACATGTAACTTATTGGGTGGATCCATGCTTGTACAACTCTTAGCAGAGTGGATTTGGAGGGAAATTAGAAGTTATTTGTAGTGCTTTACAGCTAATCTTTATTACTGTGGGAATAGGGTTATGATTTGCATCAGCTTTAGGCAAAACCATACCATGAATAATACACAGAGCTTGCATAATTTTTAAAATTTTAGATTAAGGCGTGTACAACTTCTGTTTGTTTAACCAGTTTGCAACATCCCCTTGAAGCAGATCTATGCAAAACATCATAGGAAAGGATGCAGGAAATAGATCAGTTTTCAGGTGCAAACCACTTCAAAAGCTCAGGGTGAGAAACAGAAATTTATATCTAGCAGTTCTAGAGAAATGGAGAAATGGTAAGCTCTTTTTGAAAAAACACTCCAATGAGCATTAAGGTGAGTGAAACCAACTGAGTGGTTTCAATGCAGTTAGTGAAAGCAACACGGTGGAGGATATGTTGAATTGTATGAATTGTATGTATTATATGTTGTACATGGATTATACATGAGTCACCTTTATTTCCTGAATTATGCTTGGAATCTGGACTCTACACATGAACAGCAGATAAGAGCAGTTGCTCTGAAATATATATGCACTACTACAGTTATCTTAGCTTACACTGAGGAGGGTCATTTTTTCAGAGGCATGACTTCATTTTGGTAGTGGTCTTCATTTTTTTAAACATACTGTAAGTGGTTTCTTAGCTTGCTGTGTTGAAGTTAACAGAGGTTTGGAATATTGTATCCAGCTCTGCTGGTACAGACCTACTGTCAGTCTTGGACTTCCAGCAAGAGTAATAGCTAATTTAAATGTTACACCTACCACTTCAGTAATGTTTCTTCAAGAAACTGAGGATTCACTATCTAAATCACATAAGCATCACATGAACTTTGAAAGTTAATTTTATGCAACAATTCTGAACTGCTGTCAGGCAAAATTAATAATTTGTGTAAGGCTACGTAGTTCTCACAAAGACAGTCTTATTCAAGCACTCTGAATGCTGAGGTTGTTTGTTTTATGTACTATAATAAAGCTGATTTTATGCCTGATGCAAACAGATAATAAGCTGGATTTTCCTGTGATGATGTTAGTCCAGTCTGTGATTCTGAGTTGTAGTCAAGGAAAAAGAGAAAGTTACAAACCATCCTATTGTCATAATAGAGTGTTATCAATAGTTTTGCTTCATTTTCAAATGTTTTGCTTCATTTCAGATGCTTTCATTTCATTTCAAATGTTTCAAATGTTGTATTTCATTTCAAATGTTTTGCTTCATTTTCTCTGCACAATATTAAGGATTAAATAATAAAATACCTAGTGGAATCTGAAATTTGAATTGTTTAATAGCACCAAATTAAAAAAAAGCACAACCCTTTCCAAAATGGCAAACCTTAGAAAACATGTCTACTTTTTAATAATATTTTTACATACAATATTTACAGCAATAGCTTTTCCTTGAACAGTTACACAGATTGTTCACCTAAATGTCTTGTACAAATTTCAGAAACTGATAAGAACTGAAGAAATTATAAGAAAAAGATATAAGACCAGGAACATACATGAAAGTAGTACTGTAGACAATCCACACTTACAACTCACTTCCAAGCCATCGTTGAATTTTCATTAGTAGACATTTATTTTGTTTACTTTTCAGTTGAAGTCTAGTGCCCATCCCCCCATTAAAACAGAACACAAATGGAAATGATGTCTAGCTTTAGGAAGTCTTCCAAATGGAAATGGAAGTATTGAACCCAGGCTTGGTGATATTTAATTACTTAAATAATTAGGTATGTATATTTAACATAATGACATGGTTAAATTGGACAATGTTTTTGAAGATTAGCAGCTACAGACAACTAATCTAAAGGAAAATGTACAAATATTAAACTGGATTTTTTTTTATTTTGTGTCAGTAGTTTCCTGGTTGCTATTTTAAATCAAGTGCACTTGCCCAGTGGTTTTCATTATGTATTATGGCTGAAGTGCCAGTTTGGCTTCCAGTTTTACTGACAAAAATTAGCAAGCAGAAATCCTGACTAGTTTGGAACTGAAAATCATTCCTTACTACTTTAAATTATGCCTGATGAGGGATTTTTGTAAACATTTCCACCTTTGCAGTTCATCTGGTGGGCTAAATTCTGCCTTCAAATGCAAATGTCTATGATTGCAGGCAGTGTTTGCACGGTGCAGAGTAGGTCAGGGCTGAGAATGCTGGCGTGCGTATTGACTGTGCTGCTGTGCTGCTGTACTGCTTTATGTTACTGGGCACTTCTGCCACTGGCCTGTAAAACAGTGAATTATCAATTTAAAGAGAATTTGCAAGGCTGTGTTGTCTGTGTTTTTCTTAATTAATTGTTGTGCTTAGGAGGAGACAAATATAAATGTCCCAGGTATTCACATTTTCTGAAATAAATCTTTCAATGTAGGTAATATTCGTTAAAGAAAGGTCACAAAAGTATATCAGTCCTATTTTTGTATTATTTTCTTTTTATCATAACAAAATGATGTTTGAAAGCACTTTGAAGGGGAGAGACAGTGTAAGATTGGAAATTAATTTAATAATAAATAATTTTCTGAGAATAGAACGTCAGTGTTTTTGAAGATATAAGTTTTACTCAGCTTTTGAAATTAAAAGTAATCAAGCCTATTAATAATATAATTTTTGTAAGTAATTTAAGAGCAAATTTTTAGCTTCTTCCATTTACATAAACCTAATTTAGGCCATATGAAAGACCTGTAAAATGAATTGAAGCATAAGTCTCTAAACACACCTATTTCAGTTAAAGACATCTTGGGGCATGCAGTTTCTCATGAAACATAATTTATAGAAAGGATTATTATGAGCATATCTCTGATTCCTGCTCAGTACTTCACTGAATTCTATATACTATTACTAAAGGTTGAATTACTGATCACAAAGATGTCCTTGTATCAGCAAAGGTTTTTTGGTAAATGGGAATCAATACATTTTATTACTTGGTTGTAAAAACATTTACTTATTTATTTGTGGTTTTCTATGCAGAAAGGACGTGTTCTAATGTATTTATCTGTTTTCTATTTTTAAGATGCCTTTTTTTTTTAGGGGAAGTTTTTTTTTTTTAATTTAGGGGAGTGGATTAAAATTATTCTGAAAATACTTGATGGCTGGAAGCTGCTATCATTATCTGAAATTTTCAGCTCAGTTATTCAGCTCTTGAACCACTTGATAGTTTCAAACAGAAACCTTTCTGGCCCATTATCTTTTGGTGTGCAACTAAAGTCTCTGTCATTTAACATCTCTGGTCTTGAATCAATTCTATCTATCTGTGATGTGATTGAGCAGAGAGTGTTTTCATTTCCTCATCCACACCTGCACACCCACTCTTTATAAGGCTGTCTTGTCTCTTGGGATGGAGGCAGGACCCAGGCTTCGCTCTTGCTGAAGTTTTTAGCAATGTAGTGTTAAGAACAGGAACCATAGCATTGCTACATTTACTTCACACATCCCTTTGTGCCTCAACATCTGATGGAGGGGTGACAATGGTGGCCTGTGGCTGTGCCACCAGGGCTACTGACCACACCCTGGTGTCCTCTGCTGCCTTGGCTGGTAGCAGGTATGGCTGCTTCCTTGCCTTGAGACAGAGGACAGCACTTCATCAATATCTTGGAGAAGGATGGAGTTAATTGGGAATGGTGAGGGGCTGCACAGGATAGGGGCTGTACAGGATAGGAATAATTTGCCATGCCACCTGTATTAGGCAGTGGATTTGTCTTTGGGGCAAAATCTGTGTGTAGCTGGGGGGCTCCTGAATCTTTCTGTGTATAGGTCATGAGGTGGTCAGCTGGGACCCAAGGACTTGCTTTATTGCTTTTGCAACAAGGACAAGAAGTTCTACAAGTTTGTGTAGAAACATTAGAGCTTTCTCTGACTTCATCCTCTTTATGTGGTTCCTTATCAGCTTCACTGGGCAGGTGCTCTTTTTTTAGGTCTATAGAATGCTTGCAAAACAATTTTAATCCTGTTTATGCCATATCCAACATCTGAAGCTGGCAGCAGTCCAGTTACAAGATACAAATTTGGTCTATTTCCATTCTCGTCACCATAGGATGCCTCAAGGTATAGTTGTAGCTTGAATATTAAGATGTGCTTACAATTTTATTGTAGAGTAGTGGGCAAGTACTGCCAAAAAATATCCGGGGAACATTTCTTTTTCAGTGTGCAATTCATATTATTCATCTTATTGCAGTTAAACTGTATATCTTCAAAGTTTTTTCATGGTAGTATCTATATTATGGTTGGGAATATACTTAGGGTACAAAGACTCCTCAGGAATGGGACAAACTCATTGGTTTAAGTCATACTGAATACTCAAAATGGTACTGGAGAAATTCAGCAAATCTGAATTGGGCCTTTACCTCTTTGCTTTATGAATAATTCTTGGCCAGGTTGTAAGCAATCTTGTTATATTATTTTAAGGTCTCTAATTTATTCCTAACTTGTAGTAATCCAGAGGCATTTGCTTCAATTTTTCTAAATATTCTCAAATGTTGTCCCATAAAAAAAAAAAAAAAAAGTATGTTGAATATATCTTCACAAAAGGCAAAGTATTCATATTCTTATGTAATATGGCAAGGTCTGTATTTTCTGCTCTAGTCAATCTGTAGATGAAGAATCAAATCTTCCAGAATCCTTTCTGGAATTCTTTGGTTTGTGCCTGTTCAGGTTTTGATTTTTTGTTTTGGTGCTCACTAACTGAGAAGGTCTCACTTATGAAGTTGTCATTTGTGCTTGGCCAGAGTGACCATGAAGCAACTGAGTTTAAATTTTCTGTTGTCAGGAGGAAATGTGACAGCAAAACTTCAACCCTGGGCATGGGGAGAGCAGACTTCAGGCTTCTCAGGGAACTAGTTAGTGAGGTCCTGTAGGAAATGCTTTTGAAGGTGCTGGGATACATCAGTGCTGGTCACTTTTTAAGCATCTCCTCTGAAGGGCACAGGAGCAGCAGATCCCAAATGTCACCTGTTAAGCAGGCAAAGTGAAAGTCTGGCTTGGCTGAACAAGGATCTTCTTTTGGTGATAAAGCAAAAAAGGAAGACGTAAGCCCAGTGGAAGCAAGGTCTGGTGACATGGAAAGTATATAGAGATGCTGCTCATCACTGTAGGGAGAAAATTGGTGTGGCCAAAGCTCGACTGGAGTTGAAGCTGGCCAGAACTCCGGGGAACCAAAAAAAGGAGTTTTTTAAAAAATACATTAATAGCCAAAGGCAGTGCAGAAATTACATTGGCCAGTTGCAGAATGAAGATGATAACCTCATGAACAGGGACACAGACAAGCCAGAGTTGTTAAATGCTTTATTTGCCTCTGTCTTCAGCACTGATGATAGGCTCTGGGAGTCCCAGTGTCCTGAGATGGCAGGCTGTGGGTGCGACACTCATAACCCTCAGCTGACCCTGAAGTTGTGTGGAATCTGCTGCTCCAGTTGGATCCCTACAAATCTATGGGGCCTGATGGGATTAATCTGAGAATACTAAAATACACAATACTTTTGCTGTCATTGTGAGGTCTCTGTCAATGATTTTTGAGTGATCTTGCAAATCTGAAGAGTTCCTAGTTGACTGAAATGTGTCAAATGTCTCAGTTTTCAAGAAGGATGAAAAGGAGGACCCTGGAGGCTGCAGGCCTATCAGTCTCACTTCAGTGACTGGTAAAATTATGGAGAAGATTATTCTGGGAATTACTGAAAAACACTACAGGGTTATGCAGTCACCAGTCGTAGCCAACACGGCTTTGAAAGCAAAGCCTAATCGTCTGTTGAACCTGGTTCCCTTTCATGACTAGGTTACCCGCCCAGCTGACCAAGGGAAGCCAGTAAAGTTTTTGATACTGTCTCTCACAGGATCCTTCTGGACCTAATGTGCAGCCCACATCTGGATAAACACATAATGGGATGGGTGAGCAGCTGGGTCATGGGTCAGGCACGAAGGGTTACAGTGAATGGAGTGACATCAGACTGGGAACCTGTCACTGGAGGGGCTCCCCAGGGCCCCATCCTCAGCCCTCTGCTCTTCAACATCTTCATAAATGACCTGGACACAGAACTGGAAGGGATACTGAGCAAGTTCACAGATGGCACAAAACTGGGAGGAGCCGTTGACTCCCTCGAGGGCTGGGAGAGGCCCTGCAGAGAGACCTCCACAAATCAGGGGTCTGGGCAATCACCAGCCACATGAAGTTGCACACATGATGTAATACCTGCTTCAGTGGAGGAAATTAATGACTTGTATGGCCCAGATTCAGAGCCTGGACTGGTTCTGAATTTGCAATTACAAGTATGTCTTTTCAGTAGCGGTTGTGTCATTCAGCACGGTATTGTGACTTACCAACTTCAAGCCAGTATTGTACAATCTGTCACTAGTTGAGCTCTCTTGCTCTTCCTTCCCATCTCTCCTTCTCCCTGCATACAAACTCATTTTGAAGCTGAGATGTACTTTCCTAACACACTAAAGAAAAATAGTTAATTTTGATGCAAGCTCTCATAAGTGGTGATTTGTAGAGAGATTATAAAAATTTTTTTTTTCTAAAGGGCTGGTTGCAGCACCTTGGAATGGCTCACAAGAATGAACTTTCCAAAGCTCCATTCACAGGTTTTGGATGAAGATCTCGTATCCTGATGATGATCTGTAATTATTTTATGAATCACATTGACTTGGTCATTGAGATATTTACTCTGTGAATATTACAGTTAACAAAGGACTACGTAATTAATTTGAGTCTACTGAAAGTAGAGGTTGATTAATTCACTATCCACAAGGACAGGCATCAGGGAGTAGTTGCTGTGTGCTGATTCCATCTCTTCAATGCCAAAAGGCACTGCATGTTTTCTAAGCAACTGGGAACTGAAAGAGCAAGTTGCAGCTACTTCCCAAAGCTCTGAGAGAGAGGGGGAAGAATTTCCTGCCAGAATGTAAAAGGCATTGCATATCTGGGCCATTGGTGGAGCCTTGACAAAGTACAAGCTGGCTGTGGACCAGAATCTGCCATTTAAAATAATTTAATGCCTGGTTTAACATGTTGGAAACCCATAAGCAGTAGCAACCAGTAAGCAAATAAAATTGTTCAGCATCAGCTACTGCTTTCAAAACACTGAAGAATTAATTTGGAAAAAACCTCAAAAAAAAAAAAAAAGTAGGATTTTTTGCATGTAGTAGGTTTACTTTTGTGTTTGCACTGCTGGGCAGATACTGCTGTCATTTTACAACACATTACAGTACTATAGTCAAAATATAAAACTTCAGCCTACTCTTACTGGCAGTCACCTTCACTTTTGCTTTCTTACTCCTATATATTTTGTGCTTCCTTTATAAAGTCTCTTTTTACTAATTTGTAATGATTCTTACTTATAAATCTTACTTGGAGAAAATGGAAAGAAGGAAAGAGGACAATGACTGAATTAGAGCAAGAAAAGTAAGAAATGAAACTTTCCAGAAACTGGATTAAAAAAAAGAAGCATAATAGATGGTAGGTTGCAACTTTTTATTGTTTTCTTGTTTAACTTCTGCCAGTTAATTCAGGATCTTTTCAAAGGTCATAATTATTTTTTTAATAGCTGGACTGATGAGTCAAAGTTTTCTGTTCCCTTGTTGGATAGTAAGTGCTTCGTACAATTAAGAATTTTATCATACTTACAGTATGAGACAATTGCATTAGTGGCATTTTCTGCATTTAATTATAAAATCATTTAAGTTGAAAAAGGCCTCTAACATCATCAAGTCCAGCCATAAAACTAACACTGCCAAGTTCACCACTAAATCATGTCCCTAAGTGGCATGTCTATTGGTCTTTTAAAATACCTAAAAGACTGGTGTTGTCAACCACGTACCTGGGGAGCCTGTTTAATGGTGAATAATTTTTTCTAATATCCAATATGAAATAGCCTTTTAATGTTGATTAGTAGTACATGAATAAAAGTTGCACCTGCAAGCTGTGAAAATGTCTGGCTAAAATTCAACTCATATCTTTAGGCCATTTTTCAGAAGTCCACTTTCCCAGAGTCAACTTAACTCCTTGCTCTTGTGTGAATGGCATCTCCCTTTGTTGCAGAGGGGTGATAGAAAGAGCCATTTCTACCCTGGACAAATCTACTGCCATGCAGGTCAAGTCTCTGTATTAGTCGCCTTCTCTCTTCAATAGAAACATAAAATAAAATACAGCATATGGGAAACCACAGACATGACGAGTTGAACTATGGCCAAGTTGCATTGCTAGCAAAAGACAGCATCTGCTGTGTAATTCTTGTCAAAAAACAATACTAATTTCATTGGATCAGTATTTCACATTAGCTAATTTTCTCCTTTTGCCTAGCTCAATAGGCATGGTTAATACTGTTTGCTAGGCAAAATATGTACTACTAAGATTAAGTGAAAGGCCTTGGTATGGTGACCAAATCTGTGGAGAAGATGGTACATGGCAACTCTGGAGTTGTAACACAGTGGTGCATAAAACCAGTATTCAGGGCATTTCAATATTGTAGTGAAACTACAGTACTGAAATTCAGTACTGTACAATTAAGTACTGTAGCCAGCTGCAAGTAATTTGAATCAAGTGATTTATTTCAAAATGTGATAAGAAGAAGAAAATAATTTGAATGTGGAATGTCAGTGTTGTGGTTTTGGCTGAGGTAGAGTTAATTACTTCTCAGCTGGTACAGTGCTGTTAGGGACTCAGTAAGTGAATAATGTTGATAATTAATGCTACTACACTGGAAGGAGCTGTTGACACCCTCCAAGGCAGAAAGTCCCTGCAGTGAGACCTCAGCAAACCAGAGATTGGTAGTCACCAAGTGTATGAATTATAACAAAGATGTGCCAGATCCTGCACCTGGGATGGGGCAACCCTGGATGTATGGACAGACTGGGAAATGAGATGCTGTAAGCAGTGCCATGGAAAGGAATCTGGGGTCCTGGCAGGTTGAACATGGGTCAGCAGTGCCCTGGCAGCCAGGAGGGACAACCCTGTCCTGGGGTGCATCAGGCACAGCATCACCAGCTGGGCAAGGGAGGGGATTGTCCTGCTCTGCTCTGAGCTGGGGCTGCCTCACCTCGAGTGCTGGGGGCTGGTTCGGGCAACAGAATATGAGACAGACATTAAATTGTTAGAGAGCATCCAAGGTAGACCTGTGAAGATGGTGAATGACCTTGAGGGGAAGATGTATGAGAAGTAGCTGAGATCACTTAAGTCTGTTCAACCTGGAAAAGGGGAGACTGATGGGAGAGCTCATTGCAGTCTACCTCTTCCTCATGAGGGGAAGAAGAGGGACAGACACTGTGCTCCTGTGCTTAACTACCCTCTGAGTAAAGATTTTCTTTCTAACATCAAAGACAAAACTACACTATCAGCTTAAAAACATTGCCCATTGTCCTGTCACTACATGCCCTCTCCCTTCATTTTATAAGCCCCCTTAAGGTACTGACAGGCCTCAATGAGGTCTTCCGGAAGCCTTCTCTTCTCCAGGATAAACAATCCCAATTATCTCAGTTTATCTTTGCAGGAGAGGTGCTCCAGCCCTCTGATCATCTTCACTGCCCTTTGGACTTGCTCCACTGGTCTATGTCCTTCCTGTGCTGGGACCCCAGAGCTGGATGCAGGGTTCCAGGTGGGGTCTCACCAGAGGAGAGCAGATGGACAGAATTCCCTCCCTCCCGTGCTGCCCACACTGCTTTGGATGCAGCCCAGGACACGTTTGGCTTTCTAGGCTGGGGATGCCCATGTCTGGGTCTTGTCCAGGCTCTCACCCACCAGCACCCCCAAGTCCTTCTGGGCAGGGCTGCTCTCCATCTGGTCATCCGCCAGCCTGTGCTGGAACTGGGGTTGCCCTGACCCAGGTGCAGAACCTTGTACTTGATCTTGTTAAACCTCATGGGATTTCCATGAGCCCAATTCTTGAGCTTGTTCAGGTCCTTCTGGATGGCATCCTGTCCTGTGGGTGTGTAAGCTGCATCAGTCAGCTTGGTGTCATCTGCAGACTTGCTGAGGCTGCACTCAATCTCACTGTCTGCGTCATTGACAAAAACATTAAAGAGCAGCAGTCAGATCCCTGATGGACACCACTCGTCACTGACCTACAACTGGGTGTTGAGCCATTGACCACAACTCTCTGCCAGTGTCTATCCAGTCAGTTCTTTATTAACTGAATAGTTCATCCATCAAATCCATGTCTCTCCATTTTGGAGATAAGGATGTCATGTGGGACTACGCTGAAGGCCTTACAGAGCTCTAGGCAGATGATATTTGTCAGTCTTCTTGTGTTGATTGTTGCTGCTATGTCATAGAATGCCCCTTACTGGTCAGGCACAATTTGCCCTCAGTAAAACCATATGGCAGCTTTGGATCACCTCTGTGCCTTTTATGTGCCTTAGCAAATCTTCAGGGAGGATCTGCTCCGTGGTCTTCCCAGGAACAGAGATGAGGCTCCTGGGCTGTTCTTCCCTAGATCTTCCTTTTAAAAATGGGGGTCATGTTTCCCTTCCCCTCTTATGAAAACAAAACATAATTTTTTCAGATGAACTACATATAAAGGCTTAAGGGACAAAGAAACAATGAAGTATCAGTTCTATATTTTGATGAGTCCTTGATTAATATAACTCATTTTAATTCACAAGTTTAACATTCTTGAACCTACTGCTGTGCAGCAGCAGCAGCTCACTGCAAGCAATGGTTCAACTTCTGAGCCAGCTGGTGAAATATCTTTGAAGACATATACTGCATCAAAACCACTAATCTACATCAACCAATAACAGGATTAAAAATACATCAAAACAGAAACTCAAAATATAATTAGGCTAAAGATATAATGAGGCTCCTCCTCCATGCTCCCAATTATAGTCTCAGGAGCTATCACAAATGACTTATATGCAAAAAAGCTCTCTGTACGTATGGATACAGGAAATATTTCTCCCTCGCAAACACGTTCTGAAGCCCACATGTATGCAAACCCTAAGGCATAAACAAATCATCTGAGAAGAATGGTCACATCAGAGTTCCCCTGACTTGCACATTTAAGAACTGACAGAGGCAAGAGGATGCATGATTGTAGAATATTCCTCCCACAAACACTAAAAATAGTTTTCAAAACACAGGATGGAGTCTAGCCAAGTAAAGGAGAAAATCTGTTTTAAGATAGAAGAACTTTGTTTCTGGCAATGGTGATTTTGAGAACAATATTTACATGAAGCAGAACACCTCTTAAATTTTGAGGTACTGTAGTTAGTTAATACAAGATACATCCAAAACATGTAGTAATTTTGATTACAGGAAAAATAATAGCTACCATATTAAAAGAGTTTTGTATGTAGCACCTTCAGCAACTTTTATTAAATATCACCACAACAGGATTATAGAAAAATAGAATTTTCAGTACACCAAACATTCCTCTTGTATTACACTTCCAAGGGCTAGCAATATATGGTGATACCACTACAATAGTTCTCACTATCAACCTCAATGACATTGTTTTTTTCCTCTTACCCTCCTCCTTTTTCTTTCTAATGGAAGCAATTAGAAGTTAGCTTTCCTAGGAACAGCAGCTAGGGGATACACAACAGAGCTAAAAAAAAAAATTCACAAATTCCACTCATAATCACCATTGTATTGGTATTAACAGATATCACAGTAACCTCATATCTTAAAATATTAAGTACTTCAAAGGTCAACAGTCCAATGATGTTCCAACAAGACAAGGGTAAAAATGCAGACACATTTCCATATTATATTGTGAACTTCTGAATTTTAGAGATCTGATCCTAACATCTAATTCTTATTATTGGAAATTTAATATACTGGATAGATAGAAGTCCAACTTTAGAATAATTTAGAATATCTATAATTAGGAACATGCTGATATCATAAAATATTATCATTTGGTCTGGACTGACCTTACTTCTCCCTTCTCTTTTTGCCTCATCCTAGCATCAAGCACTACAGAAAAACCTTTTTGCAAGTTTTTAAAATGTTAATTCTTCTTAGATGCTAATTCTTACTACAGAATATTTTTATAATGGGCTAAGAATAGGCAGAAGTCTTGTTACCAGTCAGCCCTTCCAGCAGACGGTCTTAATGGGATTCCTCAAACTATGATGTCCTACTGCAGCTGTTCATGGAGATGATCACTGCATATGTTCACTGTTCACTGCAAGTCCATGGAGAATTTGCTCCTTGTGCATGGTCTGCTTGCCAGCTTGTCATCTGGCTATGCAAGCAATGTAATTGCCCCCAGAAATGGGGAGTGTGCCTGCTTGCAGTTGCAGCTCCTCAGCAGGAATGCTTTCACTGTGACACCAATGCTGTCAGCACACATACTGAATATTGCTGAACAGGATTCCTAGATGAGCTTTAAATGCCATGGCCTGACATCCTCTTTCCTTAGGACAGCTTCTTCTCATTGGGCTGAACCATTAGCTCAATCCAGATGCTGTGGTCTAGATTTTGGTTTAGTAGAGAATAAGCCTTCTCACAAGGTTCAGTTCTTGGCATTGCTTTGTTAAATAGCTTTCTTTGATGTTAACAGAGGTTCCTCTGTCTGGAAGAAATTTCCAGATTTAAAATTGTGTCTGCTCCTCCTCCCTACACATATGCCCACATGCACACACACACACACACACACACACACACACTTGCTCTCTCTGAACCTCCCCTTTATCTTTGGCATGTATTAAATACAACAAAGAAATCAAAGAAAATGGAAAACAGTTTGAAATATGAGACTAACAGTGTAATGTACATTTTACTGTAATACTTAGAGTTATAAAGATGAAAAACATTAAAACTGTAAGGCTTTATACCCAGGATTGTTCTAAAAGGTGCTGGACTGTTTGGTGTCAGCATTTTTATCTCCAGCATGTCTGGACTTTGAGATTTTAAGTCCAGAAACCAGTTTGGAACACCTACAATCCCTAAAGATTTTTATATAATCCTGGAATTTTAGGTTGACAATTATTCTTAGCAATATCCACTAGGCAATAGAGTTTGCAACATAAGATTTCTTATTTTCAGTTCTACTTTCTTTTCCTCCTACCCTCACATTATTTCCTATGTGTGTTCATGCAGAATTAATGGAACTAAAGCAAATGTGCATTCCAACTGGAAATTTATAATCACAGCTTTCAAATGACATGCTGTGTTAATCTCCACTCATTCTCGCTTAGGATCCTAATATCAGCTAGAAGTATATTGAAATTACAAAGATGAGACATGAAGTAGTAGTACTTCAGTACTATTTCAGTAGTCAGTAGTACTACTGACCAGTTTTGAAATAAGAGCATTTTCCAGTGTGTTTATAAGTGATTTTCTGATGTTTTGATTATTGAACTCTTCTCCCAGATCTTCTCAGGAACAGTGGAAGTCCCGGTGCAATGCCATTTCTCAGAAAATATGCAATAGCCACTTGAGACCATGATAATTTAGCAGCAATGTTTCCTGATTTTCCAGTTAAGAGGATGGTGTAATGGGAAAATACTCAAGCTAAGAAGGGTGATAATGAAGCTGGTTTTTGCTAACATTTCCTGTTAGCAGTTGCCCCTTCTCCTTCTCTTAGGAGCAAAAGCTACACCAGCAGTAGCAACAAGGGTTCTACATTTGGCATACATTAATGTAGCACAATGTAGTGCCCAGTAAAGAAACATCAGCAACTTGGAACGGGACTTTTCTGGCAGAAATCAAATGATTGCTTGAATGAAATTCAAGTTTCTACTACTGGCTTAAAATTGGCTATACTGCTCATCTATCTAAGAAAATTCAAGTACCAGCAAATACTGAATTAAACAAGGTACTGTTTTCTCAGTATAAACATTTGAAGTGTGAGGTGGAGTTTGCAAGCAGAAAAGCTAAACACACTTTATCTTTTACCACTTACCTCTTCCTCACTTTTTATCACTTTATGTTTTTAATTTTAAAGTCATTTTAGTCTTGATCAAATTTCTATATCTTTATATCACTGGCTTAACTGACTGTCATCATAAGCCCAGATGACAACTAAGCACACACACTTGTTCCCACCCCCCACTGCACCCCCACCCTGGTGGAATGGGAAGGAGAATGAAAGGGGAAACTTGTGGTTTGAGATTAGAACAGTTAAGCAGCAGAAACAGAGTAAAATATATAACATTAATAGGGTTTTTTTGGTCAGAAAAAGGATAAAATTCAAGGAAAAACAAGTTATGTACAATACAATTGCTCAGCACTCACTGACAGACGCCAGACCATTCCCAGTCACTTATAAGACCCATTTCCAGGTAACTCCCTAACTTTGGGATACTATGGATTGCATACTATGCAAGATGTTCTATGTTGTGGAATATTTTTTTGGCCAGTGTGTATAACCTGTCCTGGCTCTGTTCCCTCCCAGCTTTTGTTGTTTACCAACTCACTGGCAAAGCATGAGAGACTGAGTAAGTGCTTGACTTAGCCCAGAGAAGCTGCGCATGCCCCGTCCCTGAAAGTATTCAAGGCCAGGTTGGATGGGGCCCTGAGCGACCTGATCTAGTGAAGGGCATCCCTGCCCATGTGATGATCTTTAAGGTCCCTTTCAGCCCAAACTATTCTATGATTCTTTGATTCTATGTACTGTGCATTTTTGAAATTGCAGTTTCCTTCCAGTAGAAGACTGTAATCACTGACCTTCTGTAGAGTATGTTTAGGAGGATCAAGACGTAGTGCACCTTTTTAATAGGTAGTTATTGATGTGATCCATTGCAGAACTGCTGACTGAAAGAGATTAGTGTTAACACTGTGTATTTCACTCCCATGTGCATTTCTGTCTTTCACTTGGGCGTGATGTACTTTTAACTGTATTCAGAATTTGGTGTTAAAGGCAGAAAAATAAGTATGAAGAAAACGTTGGGTCTCTAGCTAAAGAAGTTACCTGAGTAATATTTATTACTTCTAATAAATATTTAAGCATACCAATGCCCTTCTTAGAATTTAGTTATGTGTAGGTGAATATCTTTGCTCCTCCAGTTCTGCATGAAAATATAAATTGTGTGCATTTTCTTGAGCAGTTGACCTAAAGGAAAACACTCAAGCAGCAAAAGCCAAAGTCATGGTTGTGCCACCTTGTCTTTGCTTCCATTTTACATGTGTTTTTACCCATCTCTCGCAAAATTTAATCTGGTTGGTTCTCTGTAGCAACAGTTTTACAGATTTGAAAGTGCTGTTCAAGTCCCTTTAGAAACTTGTGCTTATTGATGTGGAACTGCACACCCTTATTGTACTCCATGCTTCACATTGATTCCCTCTGGGATAATTTATAAGTGTGCACTTTTGCAAAATGTACAGTAATCCTACTTTTGAAAATTGTCTTTAAATTCCATACTCGTATTCTTTTTAAAAGGACAAATTGTGTGGAGTGAAATAAGCTATGTATTTTAAAACCTGTAAATAGCTCTCTGAGTTCTGATGTCACAGTTATATCAGTGAACTTATCCTTGTTAGGCACCAATATCTGTTATTGAAAGTTTATTTAAGTAAATTTTAGGAGCACAGTTTGCTTATAAATATCAACTTTTATAGGTTTTCTTTGTGCTAGGGTCCTGTGTAACAATATGTAAAATATTCTGTTATAGTAATTAGGCTTTTATTTTAAAGGAACCTGTAAAATTTTAAGCAATTGTAAAGTTTGCATTTATCTAAAACAGAGCTGTTTCCTCTATTAATTGAATGACATCACTGTAGTACAGGGTCACACTTGTTAATTTCTCATGCTTACACCTGAAAATTGGCATGCAAGTGGGAAGCTGAATGAGTGGTGGGAAGCTTTTCTTGCTTGTCCCTGAAACAGTTTGGTGGAGCTTGTATGAGAGCAATGTATGAGACCAATGGGACACACGCCTCTATCATCCTTAAAGAAGAGTGGGCTTCTGATTTATTCCTGTTTAATGTAAACTCTTTGGTATTTTTTACGGGGATTAGATTCTTAATTTATGCTTATTTCTGAAGAAAAATTACTTACAGATTAATAATAGTCGTTGGCTGATGCCACATAGTATTTCTGGTACGAGATTGGTGTTGAAACATGCAGGATTGTCATATGGGGGCACAAAATGGCATTTTGGCAAAATATTAGTCTGTTGGAACTTGTTTTAAATAGTATTAACAACTTTGTGGCACTGAGCTGGTCAGATCCAAAACTGGTATACAGAAGGATGAGACAGAGGAAGTGAACAGCAAATATAGGCCTATGCTGCCAAGCAAGGTACTTGTCTCTGTTGTCATCCTCTTGGAAATGTTTGAGTAGTTCCTTGGGAACTGGTTTGTAGTGGAGACAGAAGAGGTGAAGGAAGGATTTATGTGTAGAGAGAGTATCTCTGAAAATTCACTTACATTAAGTTTAGGAAAGCCCCTCAGAGAGGAAAAATCCCCAAATTTAAAAGTACTCAGGATAAATATTTATGTGGGCTAAGTATTGAACTTGTCTTCATCAGGAGCCATTAAAATTCTCAGTCTCAGGCTCCCAAACTCAGTTTTTCCAACTGTCTCAAAATACCTTAGTTTCCTGGCTGAAATAGGAGGCATTATACTAGTTACCTTCACAAAACTGTTCCAAGAACTGTTCCAAGAGGATTGTGTTTATTAATATTTATCAGAAGTGTTATGTGACAAAGATGGGGGCATGTATTAGGCTCTAAAATGAAGGACTATAGAATTTTTCATACGTTTTTGCAATGTTATGATATACGACCAATTTGGTAAGGTAGTGTGGAGATGTTGTTTTACCTGGCTTCTGCAGAAAGGTGCATACAGATCCCTCAACTGGATGCTGTCATACAGATTGCTCTTACGTTGGATGCTCATGTTTCACAGTCCGCTGAAGCTGGAGGCAAATGCTGAACACTTCATCTCTGAGGAAACCACTTTTATAGAAGTTTAAGGGGTGAACTTTCAGTGGTGTACCTAAAGACTGTTTCCACTCTTTACTCTTTGCACCTTCAATTTTTTAGTAGTTGTCCATTCATTTTATATCTCCATTAAGAAATATTTTTTAAAAAGAGGTCAGCCTTTTTTCCACATTTTTTTAAATTTATGTTTTTATTAAAACCAGTTTCTGTCAACAGCAATGACTTCACCTCCTTACTTTGTAAATCTGTGAACTGTAGGACAGATCAATGGGAATCTAGTGCACAACCTGTAAGTAGGAGGATTATAAATCACTTAATTTTTTTTTTCTTTTTCTGTTGCAGTAAATACTAAACAATCTTTCTGTAGAGACAAGCTTAGAATGGTGAATACACAAATAGGTAGGAGAAGAGAACATGAAAACGGAGAAATATTCCTGCCCAAAAAATATTTGAGTTTCTCTGATGAATCATAAAGGTGTTTAATTTTTTTCTCTCTTGTTCATCTTACCACCCTGAGGGAGCATAAACTAAGAATTCCTCTCCACTTTTTCTTTCTGTTGTTTTAGGCTTTATAGAATCCCCAGTAAGGCATTTTGCTTTTTATGTTAACCTGCAATATGTATTGAATACAAGGTCTTAAAAAAATTGAGAAATCTCTCTGATTGATTTTACTTACATATTTTAAAATCACCCTTAACCCTTATTTACAGAATTTGCATTTTTAGCTTCCCCTCAGTGTTGATGTGATCTATAAAAATGTTTGGAACTGTAAGTAACTATGAAAGGAACAAGTATTTCTGATCTGCACTTGTAAATACATCTTGTAATTAGGTTTCCCTGTGTTTTTGTAAGTATAAGCACTGTCAAGTCATCACTGATCAGTGCCAGTGTTCAGTAATAATAGAGCATGAAAATATGGAAGGAGGCCATGCTGGCAGCAATGCTGTCTGTAACAAATTTTGCCTAAAAGAGCAGAGAAGAAAATCCTTCTGTTGCAGGTTAGTGAAATAGGGAAGAATGTGCTTGATTTTAATAGACAGCTCAATTCTTTTACCTGTCCATGATGATCACTTCTGCAATAAGCAGAGATCCTTAACAAAGATCATCATTACAGCATGATAGAATCATAGAATAATTTGGGTTGTAAGAGACCTTTAAAGGCCCTGTAACCCAACCACCCTGCAATGAGTGGGTACAAGTAATGAGCAGAGAAAAACATGATCCAAGTAGAATTCTAATATCTGCTTATACTAATGTGACTTTGCATTTGCTGTTTTCTTTATTTTGACTTGTTCTAGTTTTCAGATTTCTGGCTTTTTCTTTTCATATGGGTTTCTTTGATTGTTTTTGCTTGTTGGTTTGTTGTTCTGTGTGTATGCTTTAGTCCTGTTTTTCTTGAAGGTATTTACAGCCATCAAGTCTTCACTGAAATATATGGAGACCTGCTCTTGAGATCAGAGCAAGGTATTTAATTGCCATGAGCTGTAGAGCATGTGCTGTTATTCCCTGTTAGCTCTTTCTGCAATGACATGCAAAGGAGAATTGAGGAAGAAGTTGTAAGATCATCACTGAGCTGTGTGATGCTGTGAGGCAATTCCTGTTAGTGGCAGTGCACTGGAGGCATGGCTGCAGTAGTGGTCAGAATGTTTCTTTGAGCTGGGAAAGCATTTCATTTTCTGTTTTTACTGTATAGATCATACATGCAAAACCCATTTACTTAATGGTTTTTTTTACCAGAGGAAAATTGATTCTAAATGCTAGATTTTCATTTAGATGATTCAAAATGGTGGATTTTCTGTTCCTTTTATTTTATTAAAATGGCTTTATTTTTTTACTTTAAGCAATGATTGTTCAATAAATATTCAGTGATGGATTATCTAAATTCATCAAAGAAATAAATACAAAGCACTTTTTTACCTTCTTTTTTTTTTAATAAAGAAAATCAATATGAAGTTCCTGTAGGCTGATTTTTTAGAATGTGCACTCTCTTACTTGAAGTGTCTTTGGTAGCATTAGGTGTGCTAAAACAAAAGAGGAACTGGAATTTCCTGGAAAGAAAGATCAAAGAGTGTAAGGATTGTGCAAAATACAGATTCATTGTGTTACTCAGTTTCATAAAGAATTTCAAATAAAATTTCAAGCCCTGCTACTTTTAAAATATTTAAGATTTATGAAACTTATTGGTCAGCTTACTTTTGAACTAATGAACATAAAAGGAGCAGTAATTAATTAGCTTTTTCATCTCTAGAAAAATTTAAAATTAAACTTAATAATAATGAAATTAATACACAGATGTCTTTGGTAGACATGAAAGCAGAGTAAAGAAATGAGGCTTAATCATTCTGTTTCATTGCATAATTTACTCAATCCTTTTGCCTTGAAGATGTCGTTCCTCTTGTTCTACTGGTTCCAGTTCATACCTTTCCTGAACAGTTCTCTGATGTAATTTCCCATGACTGCACAGTTGATACTGAGAACAAACCTACTTTTTCTGGCTTGCCTTTGGGAATATGGTAAATTTTTCAAAGGCTCCTGCTGCAAGTATATTAAAGGGATACAGCAATCTGTACTCAGTAGCTGTTTATCCTTGGTAGATCCATGTGTATCTTGGGATGCTACACATCCATGTGTAACTTGAGTGCTGAACCTTCACACCTGTCCTAGCTGCTGGTTAGGTGCTGGTAAAAAGCTTTTTAGCTTTGCTCTGCCTCTTTCAAGTGTACTTTCACTGCGCTACTACTGAGTCTTGTGACTGCTGACAGTTTTTCTGGTTTTTACTGCCCTGCACAGGGAATATGCTAGTGAGCAGTGTAATCTAGGCACACATCTTCCCTTTGCAAATCTGTCTCTCTCATACCTTCTCCTGAGAACGCTTGATGTATGCATGTGGCATTATCAAGATACAGGCATGTGTTTCAGGCCTTTGGAGGTCTGTGTGATGGGCAGTGCTGCCATTTTACAATGTTTAACACACTGAAACAAAAAAAAATAGAGGTTAACAGAAATATGTAAGCATGTGTAAAGGGAAATACAAGAATGGGTGAACCTGGCTTACTCATGCTACATATACATTGAAATTTATTGAGACTAAAACAAGATAATTTGTGCACTGATTTCTATATTTGACCTTCAGATTTGTGCATGAATGGGAGCTCCACAGATTAGCAGGAAGAGCCTTTTTGTGATGTGTGAATAGCAGCTTGCATTGTAGGCTGAGATGCTAGCCTGAGACTGCAAAGTGCTGTGTGGTTCTTTTTCTTTTTTCCTCCTCCTAGCTGTTAACTCATTCAGAGTCCATCAAATGTAAAGTTACTTCAGCAATGGACCCTTGCAGAATTAAGCTGTGACTTTTTTATTTAAAAAGCCAGTGAGACTTTCAGAGTGGGATCCAAGGTTTCTAATAAATAACTTTAAAATAAAACCTTTTGCAGGAGGGATCCCCTAGAATAATCTTTTCAGCTAATATTTTAAAAGTTAAATCTGAACGTGTATTTAGCTACACTACTTACTGATTTAGAAGGGCTGAATGAACTTCTTCATCAACATTCTTCTCACACATGCATTTCTGGAAACCATGAAAAATTTGTTATGTTAACTTTAATGTCTGTATTGCTAGCCCAGAAGCTGGTGTTACTGAGGTGATAGTAGTATGTTGTTTTATGCTGATTCTGCTGTCACTCTCGCTGTTACATGCGTTAGTCACAGCACACCCTGAAGTGAGTTAGTATTGAATGTTTGAATGTTATTTTTGCATTCCACCATGTCACCAGTAAAGCTGGTGTAGAGCCTGCCACAATAGATTCTACCAAGACAAAGCTGAGTCAGTTGCTGGAGGCGTCCCGTAGTAATCTTTTCCTCCTTTGTTTTCTGTAATGATTCTGTTTTCCCTTACCCTGTACAATAGTGTCTCACCACTGGAATCATCTGCCTGTCCAGGGTTGTAACAAAATTACTGTCAGGGGGATAAAAATGTTGCCCATATTTTGTTTATGTGATCTTTAGGATATATTGGATCATGATTAATAGTCTGAATAAGACCTTGAACTACCTGTGAGCTTCTCTGAGAAGCCAGTATAGGCAAGAAAGTTTCCAGTTTGCCATTTATTTGCCCTGTGATGCTTTTGGCAGGTGCAAGAGTAGGGTTTTATTAACTTAGGATGTATCTAGAAAAGAGCTAGTGTATTTCCTTAGTCATGTTTCTGAGGGCAGACATGCTCTGGCATTCACTGATACTGCTCTTTACTTTTTCATTCAGAGTAAATAAATCCAGTCTTAAAAAGAAAACAAATATATACCTTTATTACTCAGATGTTTTTTGTTAAGGTGCTAGCAACTGAGATGCTGCTATTACCAGACAAATTTCTTCCTACATCCTTAATGCAGCTCCTTTCCGGAGGAATTATGTTATGCTTATGTTTTTGTACATTGCCAGGAAACAGTGCTCCTATTAAGATGAAATGTTAATAAGAAATTGCCCTCTGCAGAGGGGAGCTAATTGTTCAGGCTGGTCTGGAGCAAGACTGTCTTCCTGACTGAAATACTGTTTTTAAGTGGATGGAATGGATGTATGATTAGATTATCAAGCTAAATAATGCAGATGGTTTTCTTGCTGTATTTTGGGTGTTCAATGCTAGAAGAATACAATAAAATAGGGTTTGACAGTACCTAATCCCTCACTGTAGCAAAATAGGCATCAAAATGTGAGGAGTGTAATACAGGTATTTTTGTACATTATAGGAAAACAAGTGGTAAGGCAGAAAACTGTCAAAATATAATTCATTAAATTGAGGCAATTTGTCATTAAACCTTGGATTACCAAGCACAAAAAATTATTAAATGGAAAAGATTGTCAGATGCTTGTCATAGGTTATCAGAATAAAGACTATTTATACATTTCGTGTAGAATTCAGACAGCAGATATTCTTCTGTGTTGTCTTGCAGCTGCAGTTAAACACAATGTTCATCTTCACAGTAAAACAAACAGTATTTTGCAGTTTATGTTTTATTGTCTGGATTCAATAAGCCATTTCAGTAGAATGTGTTGTACTGATTTGTAGATCAGATATAATTCTGTAATAAAGGGATTAATTTTGCAATTTAAAATTTGAAACCTGTGATTTAGTTGACCTTTAGATGTTTGCTTTTCCACATTGTTGGCAGAAGAGTATTGCACTAGGACAGCTGAAACTTTGTCCTTGACATAGATTAATATCTCTATATTCAGGAGAAAAGCTGAGTTGAATTCTCATTTATGTAGTCCTGGCAAGATGCTATTGAAGTCTAATAGTTTATTGATAACTGTTCTGATTGCAGTATTTCATTTGCTGCATATCACACAGCACATTTGCTATTCTTTTCCAAGGATATACAAATCACTCCCCAAATGGGAAGATTGTCTTTTAAGAAAAGAAAACTGTATTTACACAATGTGTCTCCTTCTTTTCTCACTTTCTGGTGTTTTTAGGGGATGTGTGCACGTCTCTTAGCTTGGGGCCCATGTTTTCCATGTAAAATTTTGTTTTTAAGTTTAACCAGAGATTGTTGCCCAGGTTTATGGCAAATGATTCCTTCAGGAGTAGATAAAATTTCACAACAATTTTAGTGCAATAATGGGAGCCGTCATTGTCATCCCGTGGTATTACCCATAGCAGAGAGTGCTGTGAAACAAGAGAAGGGTATGACAATTGTGACCTGATTGTACATTTGAGAGGTTGAGACCTGCCTCTGTTGTACAACTAGTTTTGGAATATTGTAATTTTTCTTTTGGTGATTTGAGAAAGAAGCTGAAAAAAATATGTGAATTTCTATATTAATCTGTCAGAGATTTTTTTTTTTTTAAAATAATTTTTTTTTTCATGTGCACAATGTAGTTAACAAATAATAATTTTGCAGTAGAAGAATCTTCATGTTTTAGCTTTCTGGTAATTTCAAAGGTCTCTGCCAGAGCCCATAGTTCCAAGTGGTAGATGAGGGAGGGTGAAGTCAGCTGGGGAATGTTCTAATAACAACAGTGGAGAGTTTGAAATGGCCACAAGGTGTCTAAAGTGGACGGAATTACAACCTGCTGTAAGCAGGATCTGTTTTCTGTGTTTCCATAGCTGAGATTTTTTTGAGAACCTTGACAAATATAAAATTCCGTTTAAGCATTCAGTGCATGTCTCTGAGGATTTTCCTTGATTCTGCCAGGAGGGAGGAGCCATGCCTGTTTTTTGTCCTGATGTAGGATAACATTGAAAATTTGAGTGAGACAGTGAGACAGGAATCATGACAGTCACAGAGCCAGGGCTGACATGTAGTTTCCTGTGTTTTCATGGGAGGGAATGCACAATTCCATCCGAGGGCAAGCTGCCCACCTGGCTTCTGTTTCATTAGTCTATCATGAAATGACTGGGTGTTTCCAATGCTGATATAAAAAGGATAAAAATTATATCCATTCCCTTTACTCTTTCCTTGGTGCTAGCTCAGCATCAGTTGTTGGAAGGCAGAGGAGATTTTCCCAGTTTTCAAATGCTTTTTTATTCCTTTCATACTTTTATGGGGAAAGGATGCCTATAATCTCTACAGCTGCTGAGTATATGAGGAGCTTTTGGGATTGTGAAGTTTTGCATAAATTTGAAGGGTGATGTTGAAGAACAAGGTAGATATTTGACATAGACTGTAGTGAAGGTATATTTTAAGACTTCATTTGAATGATCTGTAAAACATTTCACCCAGTATGATCCTTCAGGTTGACTGGTCATAAGTGTTTTATGGACTCAATGAAACAGGGCTGAAACTGCACCTTAAAACTTTTTGAGGAAAGCTGTGCTTAAAACTTTGTAATATGTTCTGGCTTGTGATAAAGTGAGTATTATTAAATATGACAGCATATATACATTTTAAAATAACAGGTTTTGAATGCTGTCAAATAGATCATAGTGCTTCATTAAATCCATTTGATGAAAAGAGATTGTTCTAGATAGGTAGGTCTCTTTTTTAGTATTTTTATTTTGGTAACAATGTTTGTGGGAAATCATGGTGCTCTGTGGTGCTATGTTGTCAGTACAATTGAAGCATGTTTTTTCCAGGTTTGTTTTGTAAAGCTTGTATTGCAGTAGAATTAAGCAGCATCAGAATCTGCATCTTTTCAATCTCTCTTCTTAAAAGCTTTAAATCAAGATTGACTGCCTTGCCTGAAAACATGCTGTAGAAAAAAATGCAATTATTTCATTTTACAAAAGATAAGGCTGGCAAGTATGAGACGTTAATTGGATAAAATTGTATTTGTTCCAAATTATGCAGATAGCCAAATTATTCAATGGCCTTCTCTAATGTTAGAATCCCTTAGTCCTTTTTCTTGGCATCTTTTTATATTTATGTACGAAGTGCGTTCACATATGTATATGTATAGACACATGCATAAAAAATACAGGGTGTGTATATGTGTGATGTAGCAAAGATGCAGTATAAGCTAGAAAAGGAAATGCCTTTGATGAGCTAAATGCATTATGATGGTCAGCATTTTTAATCTATTGGCCATTGCTATGAGAGATTCTTTATTAAATATTTCAAGACTAATGTCTTCAGCCGTGTGTGAGTATGCACTGCAGAGGTTCAACTGAGTCAGTTTTAAATAGGTGGTAATGTCTGGAATTACTGGACCACCTTTCAGCCATCCTGTGGAACTGTGTCCTTCAGTAGGTTGGTCCTTCTGACAGCTGTGCACTATTGTGCACTTGTGCTCCTCTCCTGCCATGCCTATAATCCAATGTACAGACTCAATGCTCAGAGCATGCAAGCAGATAATCATTTATATTTCTGTTTCTGTTTGCTGTTGAGAGAAGGTGACAAAGACAAAGCTTCAGAAGATTGGCTGCTGGGTACCTCAATGTGTGATACCTACCTGCATGGACTGAGGCTGGCCATCCATTGCATGGTGAAGAGGAAGATGGGCAGAACTGGGAAGGATTAGAGAAGACTAGGTGGTGAGACTGGGCAACATAAGAGCAGAGCGTCATTCCTGCACTAAACTAAAGTTTAAATGCCTTGCAAGAAAGGGAATCTTTCATCTTTTCTAGAAAAAAATATTCTGGTTTACTGGGTCTCGTGTCTCTGATATGGTTTTGCTTAACTCTGGTGCATTCTCAGTTGAGTTTTCAGTGCAGTCTGTTTCTCAAGGCTTTTCAGAGAACACTGAACATGGGTGGGTTTGGGTTAATGGCAGCAGAGCACTTGATGGTGAAATCTTCAGAGAATTGCAGAATCATAGGATATTCGGATTTGGAAGGCACCCACAAGGATCATCAAGTCCAGCTCTTAAGTGAATGGCTCATATGAGGATGAACCCACAACCTTGATATTACCAGGCTCTAACCAACTGAGCTAACCCCAGTGGTCTTCCCCTGCTCTCTGCTTTCCTTCTGCTTGCTGCTTGTCTTGTACTTAAAGCACATGGCTAAGGATGATTGCTGCATCCCACAAGGAAGGGTGCCAGGCCACTGAAGTGTCTGATTGCTCTCTCACCAATTTCCAGGGTGGCTTGTTTCTTGCTTTATTTTTCCAAAAGTTCTTTTTGCATCGATGTGTCAGGCAGAAAGAGAAATCTGAAAAGTTGTCCTGTGCTGCAAAATAGATACCTTTTATTCTTTGATGTCATCTGCTCATTTGTGTAACTTATCCAGTTTTGAAAAAGAGGTTCAATATACAATAATTTCATTCTGAGGTTTTGCAGTCAGTTTTGGCAGAGCAGTTACAAAGCTGACAGTTTTGCTTCTTAGAATCTGCATGTCAGCTTTGCACTGCATCTAGCTCTTTCTTAAGACATTTTAAAGATGCTTTTTTCTTTCACATAAGCCTGTAGTACCTGTAGATGATCTGGGTGAGGAGAATGAATGTAGCCTTAGTTTGCTCCCAGATTACAAGAGGCTAAGCACACATTTTCTACTCTCAGCGGACAACAAGAAATCTTACTTTACTTTTTATTTTGCAATAATATTCAAAGGTATTCACTCCTTTTTCAAGTTGCTTAGTTGTCTTCCTGATATTTGCTAATGCTCTTCTTCAATTCTAAATGTGACAGGAATTTAAAGAGAGACCTTTCTGGTGCAACAATGACCTAGCGACCAGCTGTACTATTGGTTTATGAAAGTTACTGTATGCTATATTTTTTGCCAGGTCTCCTTCCACTCCATAATTACCTGTGTGAGAACAGGACTTTATTTACCAAATTGTGGTTTGGTGTTTAAATATCTGTTAACAAGTCACATTCTCTAAATAATTTTTCTTAGGAGAACTGTGCTCATTTGCATACAGGAAGTAATTTCCACTGTATGGTTTTTTATCTGCCACTACATATAGTAAAATGAATACAGGCAGTCCTATTAAGCATCATCTTATGGTTTTTTTCTTCTTTTAATGAGTTTTATGTTCAGTTGTAACAGGCAACGTGGGTGGTTAAGGGAAATTGATCAGTGTGCCTAAACATCCTCTGCATCCACTGATTTTTCAATGCTTTCCTCAAATGCCAGCCACTGGGGAGAAAACTTCCAATATATAAACACATCTTGTGCAGTCCTTTTTTTCTCGCCCCTCTTTTTTTTCATTCAGTTTCACCCAAGAGCTAAAATTTTATAAATATCAAAGACAGCAAATTTTGCCCTGAATAGATAGAAAAGAATAGACAGAATAGTATTGTTGTAAGGTCAGGAAAAGTGAGTTACATACATTTGGTATGTGATTCAGGGCTTTGCTTTCCATTTATTAGATGGGAAGTCAGATTTGCAGCATCCTAGGATTTATGTTGGGGGAGGATATCTTAAAAGGGATACAAGAGTAACTACTGCTAAGAAGAAAAAAAGTGTGATGAGTTCCCAACTTAGTGAAAAAGGATGCATTTTAATACTGTGTCAGTATGTTCCTCAACTAAAAAATGTGGAAAATAGACCAATTACTGAAACAGTAAAAAGTGAGGTCAGCTTGCCTTTGATCTCTGCTGAGTGTGTGGGAAGTCTGAGCACATGATAGAAAGATGAAGATGAATCTGACACAGTAAGGGAGAAAGTGAAGTCTAGTAAAGGTGAAACAATTATGGGGTCTGTAAAATACATTGCTTTATTATCTTCTTTTTTGCAGCTGTGGTTAATGGAATAAGTCTGTAGAGTCCTCTATTTGAATTTCTATTGTGTGTTGGCTTTTTATGATGATAGTTAAAAGAAATTCAGAAAGACATGTTGTTTTCAATCTGTATTCTTATAAATAGTTTTTTAAAGAGTGGGGAAAAAAAAGAACATAATTGTAATTTTGTGATGTGATGATTACAAATGCAGGGGTAGTTCTGGCTATGCTTTCAAATGGAGGTTTTATTTTAGGTAGTGCTAATGAGGCAGTTTGTATGTCTTTCAAGGACTGAATGACCTCCAGAAAGAAAGAAAGAAAGAAAAAAAATCAATCAATCCAGCTTTCCCTACTACCAAAAAATGTGAGCTGGGGATTTTTTCTTTGGCAAGGAGACAGAAACTTGTATGACACAGAGAATGAGTTTTCCCCCTGATGCCAATAGCTGGCTTTTATTAAATACCATTGGGGTGCATTGGTGTAGCCACCATGTCCAAGGGATGCTTCTGGAGGACTTCTCCAGTGTTTTCAATCTACCAATAATTTGCTCTTTTGAAGATCGAATGTCAAATATTAAAATTTAATGTTTGCTTTCCTTCAAAACAAGCATTTAACAACTGGGATTATTATGAGGGGGGAAAGTACTGATGAAAGATTCTTTGCTGTGTAATTATTTCTGACAGAAAAATATATTTAACCATATGTGTCTATAAAGCACTAGTTGAGCAGCTTGGAAATAGTTTTTTGTGGTAAAATTATTCCTACAGTCTGCTGAAAAAAGTACAGGAATGCAGCACTCTGCTGAGTGGGAAATGAGCCAACATGATCCTTGAAGTTACAAAATTTCTGCAGTCAAAGCACATGGGAAAAGTGATTAAGCATACTGTAATATTACCAAAGATGGATGGAAAAGAGTTACTTACCTAAGGCAGGTAAGTGGGATGAGTAGTTGAAAAAATGTGTGTTGGTGGATTCTAAATTAGTAGAAAGTGGGAGATCTTTGTGTTTATCTCCACCATCTTCCATAAAAACTTTTTTTTAATGTGCATTTTGTGAAGATGCACAGTAGGTATTATGACAAGTGTCCTCTGAGGCATAATGATATTAATTATATCGTATGTCTATCTCACAGTTCAAATGCATAGCATGGTGAGGATTCATCAGTTAACCAAAAGTTTTTATCTGGGCCTTTATCACATGAGATTAGTGTATGAGTTGCACTTTCAGCTGGTTCACCAAGAGCTAGTGACTTCATCGCTGTGATTGAGGGTCTTGTCTGTCAGGAGACATTATGTGTGAGCTGTAGCACTTGTTGTGATTGGGTGTGCTCCAGAGACGATACTGCCAGATCTGCACAGCTGGGTTTGTGATTCTGGAATAATCCACAGAGTGATGGATCAAATTTCTGTGATCTCTAGTTGTATATTCTGTTCATTATGTAAACTCTTAGCCTTTCACATCACTCTAATAGCCTTTCAAACGGGCATTACTTCATCCCCTCTAGGGATTATGTTCCATGGTCTTACATTTCTTCCTCCATTCCTCCCACCAGTGCATGCACATTCCATGTCATGCTTGCAGGCATTCAAGATGTGTTTCCTCATGTGAGGCAATGAATATGCAGGGATAACCCCAAGCTGTGAGGGGCGCGAGGGGGACCAGCTGAGGTGCCACTCTCAGTGCTTGTAGGGGTTCCCCAGCTCTACTTACACTCCCACTTGGTATGGAAGCAAAGGTGTGTTTGTTCCCACACGATCCTTACCATGTCTGGGGTTCAATACATTCAGCTGAGTCCTGAAATGTGCTCCTGCAGGGGCATTCTTGCAACTACCCCGGCTGACTGTTTTTATGTGGGCAGCATAAGTGAGCTGTGTCATACACTGCTGTGTCTCCCTTTTTCCTGTGCTCAGGGAGGTGTCTTGTTTGGCTACAAGAATTTTTGGTTGCTTTTCTTTTTTAAAAACACTAGTAAAATAAGGGCAGACTGCAATGCATCTGTTGGGAGAGGCTTATTTAAAGAATGGTACTTGGAGTTGTACTTGAATATGTACTGATTTTTCTGTGTATTTTGAAACTACTGAGAAGATTCAAGCCAAGGGAGCATTGTTGACCATCACCTGTACTGGGGGACATGAGGTATTTTTATTAAAATCCTGGTTTGGCTTTTATGTTGTTTTGTAGGTGGGGACTGAAAAGTCATTCTTGAAATCTCTAATCCACTTTCCTAAATGAGGTATGATGTCAAGAATGAAAGAGGGAAAGCAGATAGGTTTTCTTAACAATATTGGATATTGAATAAAATTATAGATTAGTTGACAGAAGGACTAAATTCCTTTTAAGAAATCAATAGTGTCTCAGATGGCATCACAAATGCTGCACTAATGGAAGCTGTTATCAGAAGTAAGCAGTTAATGCTGCAAGCCTTCTGTGAGGCTGACACTTCAGGGACACAAAGCCTAAATGGCTAAGTGATGCCCATGTGCTCAGCAGCAAATGAGCATGAGCCCTCTAAATGAATATTGCATTTCCTCAGTGCTTGCTGGCCAGACTGGTGAAGACTTTTGAGAGCTGCAGTACGTGAACTATAAATATTTCTTTTTATTATTTATAGCTTACCCATGGGTCAGAGTAATTTACTTACAGACTATCACTGAGGTCAAGAACTGATTGTGTAAAAGCTGTTACCTGTCTTCACTGCTGCTGTTCAGGTTACACTGTGTAGTAGGCTGTACTTTTCATTTTCTATAGTATTTTGCTTTTACAATAGTTTTCATGGCATGGGACTGTCATTGTGAGATTTTTTTCTGTCATCTAATTTTCTCCTTTTCCTCTTCACCTGTTACTATTTGATCACTATCCTCATACAATAACCTCCAATTTAAGAGAGCATAAAAATATGCTGTCATATGGACAAATCTGTCCATCTGTTGCAAATGAATAGTGTAAATTAAAGAAAAATAAATAACCTCAAATGATCTTCATTTTCCAAACAAGATAGCACATAAGAAGAATTTGACAAGTATGTTTCTGACCTCACTGCAACAGTTATTTCTGGGTAAACTTTCAGTGCTGTGTACATACAGCCATGCACTTTCATTGAAGATTAATAGAACTTCCTCAGCTACATTCACATATACAGACTTGAAATTGCTGTTCCCTTATTTTCTTTTTCCCAACATAGAAATTATTATTTTTTCTTTGCTTTCTCTTTTATTTTTTAAGATATATTTGTATATTCCTTCCCCAAAAGAAACCGCAAATCAAGGCTTGTTTATGGGGTTCGTTTCCCTTTAGTTCTCTTTATTAGTATCTATAGCTTAGGGCTCAACTGATAATTAAGAGCTTAGAAATCTGAGTTTAAAGACTGATATATTTGTAAAAATGATGTTCTTTAAAACCCATTCCAGGTTACCAAATGAATTCTAAAACCAGAGGAGTAGTTTGTGTTTGTGTCTCAGACATGAAGCATTCTTTTTCACTACTGACTGCTAAATTCCCTAATAAATAAAATGGGCATTAGTACTCTAATGTTTTCTATCATCCATTTGCATACTTTTATACATAATAAAATGTATTAAATGACAGATTTAAAAAATGTTCCTTTACTGAGTTCTAGAATTGGATGATGTTGATATAAATTATTTTAAATTAATATATAAATAGTAACTAGTATATAGAACAAAATATATACTTTGCAAGAGATAACAAAAATAAAATAATGTGGAAGAGGACTGTTATAATTAAGTAAATGCCAGCTATTTTATAGCAGTTTTGTCCTTTTCATTAAAAATCATTGGTCCTTTTTTTCGCTTCATTTTAGGCTTGTAGAAATATAATGAATTCTTCATTGTTAGCAGAAGAAAAATCTGTGATAAATACTTGGTTTCTAAAATAAAATCTTCCACTTCCAATTTGTTTTCTTTCAGCAAAAGTTGCCTTTTATATTTTGGGACTTAAACTACAATAAAAGAAATAAATTATAACTGGCTTCACTTACAAATGAGAAAATTTTCTCATTAAATGTTATATTCTAGACTAGACTAGACTTCCAGTGTATTTTCAAATAGTATAAAATACTGTACAATACTGAGTATGGAAGGAATTCCTTTTAAAGAGTTATACCACTTTAGCTGAGGATTTAAACAGGCATGCTTTTATTCTATATATTTCGAAGGCATTATTCAATATTGAGTTCTTGTGAAACATTTTCATGTATTCCTGTTGTTGTTTCCAAAGAAGGAACAAAAAATGGCAAAGGACTTGTCTGTGTATCTATCTTGTGAGTACTTGCTGTCATCAGTAGTCTCAGTGAATCCATAATTCCAAAGAGCCATAAGAAATTTGCAGAGGGCATTGGATATTGTCAGGGGTAGGGCCCAGTTTTTCCATTCAGAGTGGAGTCTGTTCCACCTCACTGACTTTGGTTGCTGCAGAATGAAGGTTCTGTTCCAGATTATGTTATTCAGGCAAGACTTAAAAATTGATATATAAGATACTGAGAAATTCGGGCATGCCTAGCTGTCTTCCTTCTCTGTGCCCTCAGTTCTCCTCCCTATTCAGCTTCAAAGGGTGGATATTAAGTAAGTCCCATTCCAGGGCACATCCCAGTCCAGTGATGCTTAGTGAACTCTTTTGCTGTGCCACTGGAGACAAATGAAAATGTGATGATAGCTGTATCAAAATGGGCACAAGCAGAGAATTGCTCCCAGATGTCCTTTCACCACCATACTGTAGTGTTGGAGAGCTGGCCCCATGCTGAACTATGGAATAATTGTTGATGAAATAGAAGACAGGTGCCTTTTGGCGTTGAAGTAATTTCTCTCATGAAAAGCCTAGAAGAAATATGGTCTTATCACTGGTAGAGGATGTCCAAAGAAAAGTCAAAAATGTGAGACATGGTAGTCAAAGATGTAGTTTAGCTCTGTTGCTTTTTATCATTATTGTTACATATTTTCAACAGAACTATCTTTTTCAGTTTTCAGTGGATAAAGATGCTTAAGATGCTTTTTTTTTTTTTTTTTTTGCTTTAAAGGCACAATGGTTTTGTCCATTTTTCTGACTGGATGACTGGATTAGTTTTCATTCTATGGTTCTATCATGACTATTCTTCAATACATGTATTTAATTCTTTTATATCCGTAGAACTTTAAAATATGTTGCACACCAAAGAAAGTGAGCATACAAAATCAAACAGTATGCTTGCCTTCCCTGAGAGCCTGACTTTCCATTAATTTAGGCAGAATGTTGGTTTCTTTATTCTTTCTTTGCTGTGTTGATGGTTTTTTGGTTGGTTTGTTGTATTTGTTTTATTTTTTTTTTTTTGTATGTGGCTTTACACTTAAGTAAGCACTTAAGTATGTGACCAGCTTTACACACAGGGTCACTGTTGGGAGCTGTTCAACAAGTAAAGACACTTATGGGATAAGGATTGAAATCTCCGGGACAAATAAATACTGTGTTTATGACTCTGCACACTCCTTAGTAATGTCAGTGCCTTCCTGACAGAGATAAGGACTCTGGCAGGACATCAGTGGTTAGATAACATAGCAGAAACATTGTGTTTAATCTGCTTGTGATTCTTGCTCTTCTTTGTGATGACATTCAGATAAATAGACACACAACTCCATGGTGAAGCAAATTCAAATAGGCAAAACATTTCACTGAATGTAAGATCTTAAGCTGTCATAAGTAATTTTCTTCCCATTTTCAGATTTGTGAAGCAGTCAGAAAGGTTTTGTGGTCTCATTTTACGTCATTGGAGAATTGTTAAAATTCGTAGAAGAAGTTACACTCTGCCTTGCTTTTTAAGTTGCATCAAGATAGTTGAAATAAAAAAGAAATCCCCAAAGCAAACATGAGATGAGTATAATGTTTTAAACTGCGCAAGAGTGACAAAGATTGTTGTCTGGGTTAGTTTCTGTATTCTAGAGAAATTACCAAGGAATTAGGTTACTCAGTCATAAATTTGCAGAGTTGCAGAAATGGAAGAGTGTAATGTAATGAGAGTGTCTGGTAGGGAAAATGAAGCATTTCTCCAGGTTATTACTCAGTTCCTAGAGCTGAGGAACAAACTCAGGTTGCCCTGTGAGTCTATCAATGGAAGACTCTGTGTGATCATGTTTTCATATGTTGTTGCAGTAGAGAACATCCCCTGTTTTGCTTAATTCTTTTGTCACAACTGCAACTTTAGTTTGATACATGTAAGTTTCAATAGAAATGAAAACTTTTGATCCTGCTTAAAAAGCAGTGTTGAACTGTTATTTGCAAACTGACCTTGTGCTTTCAGGGATTTTGTCATTTACATGGCATTATATCTGTCACATATGTGTTGGGGTTTGTTGTGGGATTTTAGTGGTATTAAGGTCAGATATTCAAATACAGCCTTAGGAAAAACATACTCATCTTGTCCGTGCCTATTTATCTAAATAAATTGAACAGTCATTCCTCAAATTATTTACAGAAATCTCCAAATTTTTGAGTGTGTGGAATATGTGCATTATAGGACTTTGTTTAAAGCCATTGCATGGGTTACAAAAATATGAAAGAAAATACTTCTTATTTGAGATAGACAGACATATTTGAATTAATAGACTTAGAAAAAAGTGACTTATGTAATGGTATTCTTTTGTTGAAAACAATGTATTGATTACAATTCAGGACATTTTGTATCTCTCACAGACTTTTCTGATCTTGTTTCTGGCTGCATATATCTTTTTCAGTGGACAATAGTTGATGACTTCTGAGTGAACTGTGGTATAATTCTAAAATATTTGACCTGTGAAAATTTTAAATGTATGACTTGATTTTTACTTTCAGACTCCTGTTGTTTGTGGCTGAAATTCTTCAGTGGTATTTGAAATAATGGCTTTCTTTATTATGCAGTTTTTTCATGTTCTGACAAACATTCTAAAATGTAATATAAAATTATTTTTCTGAATTGATGTCAAGTGTTTTTTGTATAGAAGAAGGGTTGAAGGGCTTAAGGGTTGTTTTTGTTTGTTTGTTTGTTTTGGTTTGTTTTCTTTTTTTTTAAGGATCACTTAATTTGAAAGCAATCATCTGAAATTTCAGGCAATGTTTTATATTCATTATTCTCTGACCCAAATCCATGCCTCTGCTCTGTTGTGGATGACTAGCTGTTCTTAATTTGCGTTATCCAGATTCTTTCACAAATCAGAAAGAAACTTGGTTGTAATATATTCTTTTGTAGCATGGTAATATGTAGTAATATGTAATAAATAGAAAAAGATCATTAGATTCTAAAGCTCAGAAGAATTTGAAGCATTTTTAGAGAAATGAAAATGTTTATGCTGTTTGCAGAAAATAAAATTAACCACCGTTGCCCATCCTTCTTGCCATACAATCTATTATGAATTAGGACTTGATGTGCAATGTGCCACATCAAGTATTTTCCTCTGTGTATCAATTAAGATCTCTTTTCTTTTCCCCAAATTTTCAGGTGTCTAGAAGGCTTTAATAGTGGAACATTTACAATTTCATATGAGGACTCCCACCACATTATGCATGTGCTGAATTAGCCCACTTTTGCGCGTCTTGTATATTTTTTAAAATGTAATGAGCTGAAGGGGATATATTAACCAAGGGTGAAGTTATTAACTATTTCCTTCTATTTATTGATGGAAGGCTTAAAGATTGCTAGAGCATGAATCTAGCTTGGAGGCTTTTTGATCTTTTTGTTTGTTTCCATCATTTATTTTCCAAGGAAGAAAACTAGGGCATCAATTCCTTTTAGAAACAGAACGTTGTTACTGGATTTATAAACATGATGTGTGCTGTACACTTTTATCGGTTTCTTCAGGAACTCAGGAATCTGTGATTATTTAGGTGACTAAAGCAAAGGGCTTTTAAAATTCATAGATTAGAATATGAACCCCTAGTAGTTTGTTGTAGAAGATTGTATTATTGACTGTTCTTCCAGTTCTTCTGATGCTGTCACATGAAAATATGGATTGTCTTGTTTCCCCATTTCCAGTGTTTTAAAATATGGGTTTAATTTGTACACTGTTGCTGGTAAAATCTGTTTTTATGTTTGATTGTACCTGAGTCATCTAACAGCTGTTATTTCCCAGTCCTGTTTAATTTGTTGTAGATTAGTTTAAAACTGTATGCAACTTAAATGTCACATCTGTGTTTATAATTTTTCCTACTACCTTTGTAATGAAATGTCCCCATGCAATTGTGTCAATATTTTGATGGTCTCTCATAGTCACAAAACTTTCCAGACACAAGATTTTAAGTTAGAAAGCAGTAAATTGAAATATGACTGCATACATGTAGACCTTCTTTTTTTGGTCAGTCACAGGGAGAGTGACAGTTTTCCTTTTGTATTTTTCAGACTTTGATAGGACTGTTCCTTTTGAGGAAAGTGTTCTCTATGTTGTCTCCAGGATGCCCATACTTGTAACTGAGTACATCACAAAAAATGTCAGTGAATACAACCACTCTTAACAGTAAAATGTTGATTTTTAAATGTCTTGAGGCCGGAAGGAAACCTGTTGCATTTAGGTTACATGGGAAAAGTTAACAATGTAGGGTGCAAAGCATAAGGTTTCATGAGCACAAACTGAACAGAAAAATTGTGTTAACATCCTTTGAGAAAGGCTGTTTAAAAATAGGAAAACAAATTATGGAAGCACCATGTGCAAGCAAGGCAGAGATATCTCCAGGCAAGTAGGAGAATATGGAAGAGTACAGGACTAAAATTTATAGAAGATAGAATGTGAGGAGTAGGGGAAGCAGGTGGCTTACATAGTAGCATTTGAAACAGAGGTGCCCATATCTAGGAAAAGGAACTCTGTAGAGAAATTAGCCATTCCATTGTGGCTGGAAGTTAATTTGGGAGGAGAGGAGGTCTCTATGGCAGGCAAGATTACATCGCAGGAGCCTCAGCATTCGGAAGGGTAATGCATCTCTCTGTCAGAGTGACAGAGAGACTGAGGGTGTTTTTTATTTAGTTTTCTGTTTGTTGAGTGATAGAGACCAAAAACCAAGCAACTGTATCTATGTGAGAATTCCTTATTAATTGTAAAGATAAGAGAACAAAAATTTAGTTCATGGATTGTATTATTTTCTAACTCTCCAATCTCAAAGCATGTCTCATTTTTCCTGTGGGAAGCAGTAGATCTACGAGACAGTGGTTGTGCCTGGGCCATTGCTTCCTCTGCTCTTTAGAGTATGACCTCCGACAGGTCATGGTGCTGATTTTGGCTCAGATACTTCTGTGCAAAATGAAGATGCTAGCAATACCCAGCTTTGTAAAGTACCATGAGATATATAGATGCTGTCCCTTCAATTTTGCTTGCCATGCTCTTTACAGTTTAAATTGCCTCTTAAATTCTTTAAAAAAAAGTTTGAAAAAGGTATTAAAATTTTCAGGGAGTGAAACTACTGAAACTACTCAGGAAGTAGTTTGGAGAAAAACAATTAAGTATTATTTTTATATGAAGTGATTTAATGTCCTGTGTAGTTTCTATTCAGTAGACATTAAAGAGCTAAATTCAAATTGTTTCATGTCAGCAAAGGGTAGAGACTCCTGGTCTGCAGCAGAGACGTCTCAGTGCAGGACCAGGGTGGACACATAGAGGGGAAAAAAATGCAGAGACCTGACACCACTGTGTAGTGAAACACCTTTGTCTGTTTAGAGTGGACTGTTTTAGGAAAACAGCTTTAGTCCCATGCTAATATTGACATAAATCACATTTCAGAAAAAAACTAACATGAACTTTCACATTAGCTGGATCAGAAGAAATGTGGAAACTCATGCAGGATCATATTAGGCATCAGATAAAGGAGAATAGACATACGCTCTGAGATTGAAGAAAACAGAAAGAAAGAAGATTTGATAAAGCCATAGTTACCCAGTAACAACACAAATATAAAAACATCTCTTTCAGTCGTTTGGGCATTTGTTCTTTGTACTGTAGCTCTGACTTAATGGAGGGAATTAGGGATCAGATCTCTCTTGCTGTTGGACACTGTGTAAAGTTCTAGTAGAATGCTCACATTCAGATCTTTCAAATTTGGGGGATAAAAACCACAGAGTGTTTTGAAATTCTATATGTAAATGAGTATCTGTTATGCCATTATAGCATCCATGGAAATATGATTGCTAGTAGTATATTAAGTCTCATAAATTTGTAGCCATTAGAGCAGCATGAGTTTTCCTGAGGTAAGAGTAGTAATGATATTTTCTTAACCAGTCTGTGAATGTGCAGGGAGTGTATTGATCATTACTCTCTTGAGTCTTAGAGTAGATAAGAAGTTAAATCCTTGTCCTTGTCTGAATAGCAACAAATTTAATGTGTCGTTTTCCTTGACATTTTACATAGATTTGTAGACAGAAAATTCACAATACTCAATATTATTTATAATTTCTTTATCTTTTTACAGAGGGAAACCAAAGGTCAGTTTCTCATAGATCACATCTGCAACTATTACAGCTTGCTGGAAAAAGACTATTTTGGCATTCGATACGTTGACCCTGAGAAGCAGAGGGTATGTATTTAATCTCTGACTAAATTTGCTTTAAAGTTAATTGTTTTTTTTAAAAATAAGCATGTATGTTCTGATGCAAAGTTGTGTATCTCTGAGGATTTGTACTCAGGCTGTAATCTGTAGAGGTTCCTAAAGTGGCATTATTAAATTAATTTTCCCCTCACTTAATGCATTTATTATCATATTATTATTATTATATTATTAAATTATTATATTATTATATATTCTGATTTGTGTAGTTCTGGGCACTTAAACTGGAAAAGAATCTACAGGCATGACTCAGAGTCAGCACAGAGCAGCTCTAGGCTCTGACAGTGCACTGGAATTTGGGACTTATAGTTTTCTCTTAGCGAATGATTTTTGGGAGTTGTAAGAAGAAATCCTGTTATGTTTGTCAGGTAAAAACAGTCATTCTGTTTCACCCATCACAGGGTGCTTGGTCTTAAAATCTGTAATACAGAAAACAGATGTGATTTGTCAAGCTTTAGGGGATTCTTCAGGCTGGTCCTCCCTATAAGCATCTTTGCATTTCTGCAATAAAATTCTCAGGCCTGTGCTGTACACATTTTTGTGTACAGTAATTAGTCATCTTTACTAGGTGTTAGGTGGTTCTTCAGGTTGTACTTTATAGGTGATTTGTCTGCTGCTACCCCCACATGGTTTTTATTGTATGAGAGTAGGAGCAAATGGTGAACACAGAAAGCAGAAGTCCTCAGACACTGAAATTCACAACTGCTTCTTCACCATGTTGTCCTGCTGGTCTCAGTAATAAGACATAGATATGTGACTTTAAATATCTTGGGTACATATAATGGCATTTAATCTCTGGAAACAATCACCAGTTTGCAGCTGCTGTGATTGAAGAGGAAAAAATAATTTGGCTGGATACCTCTTGCTACACCTCAATTAGTTTTGTCAAAAATCACAGGAATTGGGGTATCACCATCAGCTCAACCTTATAGAGTTGCAAAAGCTTTGCAAAGCTACACCATATAGCTTCCACTGCATCCTCATTTTAAAGTGAAAATAATCAGCAGTTAGTCTCACCAGTGTTCTTAATTTTTCACAATCATAAAAGTTATAGAGATGTTCACCTGTTTGGAATAGATAGGAAGATTAGGTTGGGCTAATAATTGGGCTATAATTAAATAAGACTTAATAAACAATTCTGTTGGATGTTTCTCTGACAGTCACTCAAAAAAGCTGCAGAAAAGTTATTTTACTTAATGGAAGTAAAGAGGGTCTTTTAAATAAACCCCAAATTTTTGTCAGAATACTTTAAAATAGTGAAATTTCAGAAAAAAAGTCCAAAACCTGAAACTGATTGATGCCCATTATATCACACCATATGAGGTTCCCATGTTTCAAAGAGCTGTTAGCTATATTGTTAGCTAAATTTGCTGCATTGTCTTATCCATCTTGGCTATACAGTTGTTGTTTTACATTTCGTAGCTAATTTAGTGCTAAGTTTATGGAAGATTATATAGAAGCTAAAACTTTCTATTGCTTAGCAGCACAAGACAAATTGAGAAAAAAAATATATTCTTACCTAAAAGATCTCATGTTTTCATTTCCCTTTGTATCCCAAAACTAGAGAATACTGTTGCCATTCTGTGTAGTATGGAGGCTTGTATCAACTGGTCCAGTCTTCAGGTGGATTTTGCTAAACAGACTTATGAAACTTGAATTTCCATACATGTGTTTTTAAGTGCTGATTTACAATGCTCTCATATTTTCAAGCATATTGATAACGCCTCTAACTGGGTGTTATTTCTGCATTTTAATTCTGTCATGAGTTAGGACATGATTTATAATGGACCCTTTGTACAGACTTAAATGCTTTGTTGATGAGTTGAAAGGAATGTACATTCTTCTCTTATGTTACAATTCATAAAAATAAGCTATTTTTATATTCAGTATCTTATATTGTCACAAACATTTTCCTGGAAGCCCAAGAATTACTTACTTCTGCACCCCAGCAATGATGTGACTATAAAATAACCCAGACACTCCCACACAGCTCCAGGCTTTGCCATGTCACAGTTACTGCAAAAAGTTAACTCTGTCCATGCCAAAACTAGGACAGCTCAGCAAAAAACTAAGGAAATTACAGTTTTGAATTTATGAGGTATGTGACAGTTTTCCTCACTGTTTTATTTTAGCAACTGTGAGTTTAGGTGCCTGGAATTCATCTAATAAAAAACCATCAGTAGTTGCCTAGGTATGTGGTTAAAGAGATAATCTGTTGCAGGTATAAGATGTGGTGGGGTCACAGGAGAAATGTCATTTGATTGTAGCCACTGTACAGGTAAGAGTACTTATAGTTCTGTAGAAGAAGTCTTCAAAGCTCCATGAAATAAGTGTATTTGTAATTTGGTAGAAGAAATTTCCAAAACTTAGTGGAATTCTTACAGGTCCAAATAAAGAGAAAGGGACACATATTTTCCCCAGTACCTTATTAGGGCTTGGTGAGGTGTGTCACAAAATACAAACAATAGCCCAGTAAAGATCAGTAGATGGGTTTCAGCAACAGCTGCTTTCCGAATTTAAACCTTGTGGTTTGACCAAGCACAATTGCTTTGAAGGAAAGCGATAGTTCATGCTATACTGCTTGATAATGTGTGTGACAATGTGCTTCAGTGACCCAGAGACAAATAAAGGGATGTGGGAAAATGAATAAAATGACTATCGACTAGTCTGGTTTTAGTACATGACGTGGCTATGGTAACAGATAACACTTTGCCTCTTAGGACTGTATTTGCGGGAAGGTATTAATATCATTAGTGTCTAATGAGACCTCAGCTGCTCTGATCTAGATATCTGTATTCAAGAAACATCAATTTAAGATGGAAAGAGAGAAGAAGGAGTATTAGAAACATATAGAGAGTGGAGAGCTTGTTTACAAGATGATTCTAAGAAGGACACACCCTTTTAGTGTAGGGATCAAAGGCTAGGAAGATAATGTTATACATGCATCAGAGTGTAAAATAGAAAGAAAAAAAAAGTTTAATCAAGAGAGGTGGTTCTTACAGTAGTGAGAGCTGCACTGTCTAAGACAGTCCTAATGGGGGCAGCGGGGAAAAAAATCTTTCACCAGGTTGGTAAATAATTTTGGGAGAATTCTCTATAATTTTATGGAAGGAGTTTATATTAAATATTGGCAAAGATAGAGACTAGGCACCATCTTCTGACTGTTCTTTCAAAGAGCATGTAATAGTAGCTGAAACAAGAAAGCATAACTCTTTTTAGGAGAGTTATTATTGATTCTGATGTGCATAGCACACAATGGATGTTGCTTTGCTGAATTTCTTGGAAATGCTAAATGCCTTTGTTGTAGCATTTTATATGTTGTAGAATTTTATATTTAACTGCATAGTCTCTGGGTTTGCACAGAATGGGGTATATCAATGGTTCCAAATGAAACTGCCATAATCATGCATTTAATTCTGGCTTTTAGTGAATTATTCATGATTGATTCTTTGAATAGTTAAACCATATGAAATATTAGTATATTATTATATGGTGTACACACTCACACAGAGGCGTGCGCGCACACACACACACACACACATGCATATATATATAATATTATGCAGATTTATGCCTGCTGGCATTTAGTCTAGCAGTGATGCTTGCCTCCATTTTATTAAGATCCATTTTTTTTGTGCAAAGGTTCCATAGTTACTCTGAAAGCTAATTTGCAATCCTTTTGTTTTGTAATGAGGGAGCTCAAGCAGGCAAAAATACCAGCTTTAATTAATCGAAAATGTTTTCTAAATGTAAAGTATGCTACTAAAATGTAGCATTTTGACTTAGGAGTATCAAAATGTTTGACTGAGTTTGGGAATTTAAAAAAATTAATTGTTTCAATATTTCAGATGTTTAAAATTAAATGTTTCAAGATTTCTGTTTAGAACATTCAAAATTTCTGACTGTGTAAAAAATATAGAAAATTGAGCTAATTGTCTTATGTTAAAAAAAAAAAGTGAAATGTGGGAAAACAACTGGTGTTTTTATAGGTTATTTTTCAAGTAGGTAATAATACATATTTCTTTCTCTCCCCAACTCCACTTTTAGAATAATCCTTTCTTCCTACATAAATAAATATGTGTGTATATTTTGGGCATAATTAAACTTTTTGGGCATGCTTAAACTTTTAAAAAATTTCTATAATTTTCCATATTCTACTCCAGACAAAAAAAAAAAAAAAAACCCAAACTCTGGATGACATTCTTAACAGAAGGCAGCATTGTATTTTCTTTTATGTCTTTGAGTCTGTGGGAGAGTAACAGTGACAATAAAATCAAATTGAACTAGCAGTTAAAAGCCCTAGGTTCTCCATCATGTTGTATCTTTTAGCATCATATTTGGATGTTCTTTTGGGGAAACTTTGCCTTAGTGTAGATTAAAAAATGTCAGTGGTGCACTAATAGTATGCAGTAAATTGCAGTACGCCATTTTATGTCTAATGATACTGAGAACAAAGGAGTTCCTAGTGTTCAAATATTAACTATTAACCTTTTCATATATATTTCTGAGACAATTATGTAGGATCACATTGCCTTTCTCCCTGACTCTAAACTGTAGCAACATTTGAAGCTACTTTTGGTCAAATTTGACTAGGGCAGAGGTCATCCCTCTACACTCAGCACTGGTTCTGTGTTCAGTTCTGGGGCCCTCACTTTAAAAAGGACATTGAGGTGCTGGAGAGTGTCCAGAGAAGGGCAATAAGGCTCCTGAAAGGACTAGAATACATGTCTTATAAGGAATGGCTGAGGGATCTGGGTTTGTTTAGTCTGGAGAAGAGGAGGCTCAGGGGGGTCCTCGTTGCTCTCCACAACTCCCTGAAAGGAGGGTGTAGTGAGGTGGGGGCCAGTCTCCTCTACTGTGCCAGCAGTGAGAGGACCAGAGGAAATGGCCTGAAGATGAGGTAGGGGAGATTCAGATTAGTTACTATAGGAACACAATAAAAATTATTACATTTTTTTCACTGTTAGGGTGATGAGGAAATAGGTTTCCCTGGGAGGTGGTGGAGTCACCATCTCTGGAGGTGCTTAAGAGGAGTCTGGATCTGTTGCTGAGGGGTGTGGTTTAGTGATTTAGGGGTTACAGTGGTAGTGTTGGGTGAAGGATGGGACTGGATGATATTAAAGATGTCTTCCAACTTTGATGGTTTTATTATTCTATGTAGTTCTCAAGTGTTAAGTTCCTCTATGGGCTCATGAAGATAAGCTGCCATATTGGTGGATAGAAGCCTGTTATTTTTCTTACTGAGGTAAACAGTGAAGGCCAAACCCAGCCCAGGAAATCTCAAGAGAATAAAGGTATATTGATCCACTGTAAGATACATCGTAAGAACCCAGAAACCATCATTTTGATCTTGTACTTTTTAACAGTTTCAAATAGGAACCATGCCTGGAGGAGCTGTTAATAATTCTCCTACTCAAAGAACTATTCTTGACACCTTTTCATATACTAGATACCATATTGAGGACAATTGTCACACTCTCAGACTTGTGGAAATGCAGAATGGTTAATTCTGTGCCAGATACCCTGGGTTTATTGAGCAGCATCTTTTTATTTTTGGACTGGTACAAGATGAGAATAGAATACTGCTGTTCAGCATCTTCTCTAGAGTGTTCAGCATCATCTCTAGAGTGGATTTCTTGTTGAAAGAAGCTGTAGTTCTTGAGTGCAAGGGGAGATTCAACAGAAGAATGTTAGTGTGATAAAGTATAGTCTTTAAGTCCCTTCAGAAGAGCACCTGAGCAATGATTTAAACTTGGAAAGACTTCTTTCCTTCTTTTTTTCACTCCCAGTGGATCAATCTGAGCACATGCTTATGATTTTGTTTTTGAATGTGGGAGTATGTGGTGGTAGTTAGACAGAAATACCTTGGAGCTACCCATGGGGTAGGTTGGAAGTGTCATGAAAAGGCTTTGTAGGACCCTGATGCAACTGTGAAGTCTCACCTGTCACTGTGGAGATATTTGAAATCATAATCACCCTTAAATATTAAGATGCTGCAGGGCTGTCTGGGAGTAGCTGAGCAGTGCAGTGGTTTTAGCTCTATGTTTGTATGAAAATAAAGATTACAAATTAATCAAACTACTCTATGAGTAGGAGAGGGAATGCCCTTTATGTACCTGATCCTGAATGGTAGCTTTGAGTACACTAGAATTTTCTGACTTTCCCAGAGTACAGAGCCTGGTTTGCTGTTTTTGATAGGAGCATGACACTGGATGCTATGTTTTTGTTGGCATACCTGCGAAAGAACTATTGCAGATAAAATTCTTACTTTACTTTCAAGCTTAAATATGGTGAAAATTGGGAGACAATTCTACACAGATACAGTTCTTTGGGTTTTTTTGTGGGTTTTTTTTTTTTTTTTTTGGTTACAATTTGTGTCATTTATTTCACTAGTAATGGTGGTGGGGAGACCCATTTATATACCAAAGTGTATCACTTAAAACTGACCTGGGCAGAATATTTGTTTAATCTTACAACCTAAGTAGTTCAGCATTGTGCCAGTATTTACTAAGGAAGGAAATTAGAGTTTCTGGTTTATTGATAATTAATTTCTTTGTCATGAAGTAATGGCTCTGTTTTTAATGGGAGCTATAGACAAAATGTACAGCAGTTCCTTATCAGAGAGACATTTGGAAAGGTGTTGGGGAAGATGAAATAGGAAAACCTTATAAATATGATTGCCTGGCAAAAGATTTGGAAAATACAGACATTGAGATGAGAACTAGATTTGAAATAACAAACCTTGACTACTGAATAACTAGAAAACAATAATATAGCCAGGCTGAAAGCAATCCCCCTTTCTGATTAAACAATGCCCTTTACCTGCAGATAGGTCCAAAGGTCAAATGGAATGCTCTGTCTCACCCCCAATGCATGGTTCATCCCACACCTGTGACCCTCCCCTGAAGTATCAGGTATCTGTGACCCCATTGGCCCAAGTCCTGTTCCAGCCCACCTTGAAGCCCTCTGATAAGGTGTGTCCGAGGGACCCGACGCTCTCTTGGACCTTCCCCTGGGACCCTCACCTGGAACCCTCGCTCTCTCTCTCTCCCTCTCCCCCTGGGCCTGCCACGAGTTGCGCCTGGCAACTCCAAGCTGGGCCTTTCCCCCTTTTAATAAACCACATTTTCTAAGACCTGACTTCAGAGATCTCTCATCCATCCAAACCGTCCTGGAGACCCGCGCTCGCTACAGACAGGGTCATCAAATCTTGGGTGCAGTTGATCTCTGCTTTAACAAGAGCAGCTATTTAATACATGTTTCTAAAAATATGTACCTAGTCCCACATGAGAGTGGTGGAGGTTGGCAGAAAGACACATCAGACAACTTGCAAGCTTAGTTTAATGAAGTGATATTTTTGTGTAATACTCCATACAGTTAGGAGTAGAGATCAGTCTGGGAGATCTCCAGTCTCTGTGAAGGGGCAGAACAGAAGTATTATGGGCAGAACCCTAGAGTGACTGACCTAAAAGTTAATAAAAATCTTAATCCTTATCCATGCATATGAACCTCTGCTCCAGGGCAGAGTTATCACAAAAGTTATTGCATTTGCATGAACTCTTGCTGCAACACTGCTTGCTGTGTGCCATTCAGGTCATGTTAGTTCAAAATAACAGAACTGGAAAAGGAGCAAAGAAAGTTGTGAGAATTATATCTAATAGAAATGGATCTCATCCAAAGCTGGATTAGACAAGAATAATACGGCTAGTAAAAGAGTTGAGTGAGAGAGAATGAATAAGAGAGAGTCAGAGAGTAAGCAAAAGTGAATAAGAGAGAAAGATATGATGTAAAATAGCTTGGAAAAGTTGCCGTGCAATTCCTAGAACTGAAACACTCTAAAGTAACTAAGAATAAAGTCACTGGTATTAAGAAATAGTTTTTAGAAAACCATAGGCAGTAATAAAATTCATTGTAGCTGTCATGAATTTGAAAGAAGTATTAAAAATTGGAGTTTGGACAAATTGGTAAAAGCCTACAAAGATTTACAAACAAATTTTAATGGAGGCTTGTGGAAAAAGCCCATTGAGCACAGTGGGAGCTACTGCTTCTGTTCTTTTTCTAAGTGCTTGCTTCAGACTGTTTCCAGAGACTAAGTGCTGAGTTAAATGGCATCATGCTTTTTCTAGTAGAGCTGCATTTATGCACTAAAGAAAAAATTGACAGAAATGAATAATAGTGTGGAGAGTATGTATACATATATATAGTCTTAATTCAGCAGAAATATTACTAAATATCTTGTGTGAAAATTAGTAAACTTGTAAGCTAAATAATTTTATATTATCATATATTGATAAAAACAAAGATTTTTTTCCCCATTTGTTGTGAACCTGTTGTCTGTGAGAATGTGGTGGCTCATGTATCCAACAATATATGCAGATTTTATGGCCAGATGTTCAACTGATGTAGAGACTACGGATAAGTTCAGCTACTCCAACATACAGCAGATAATTTGGAAATATGTTTAATAAATGCCAATTCAGAATCATATGAATGGTGATTCTGCTCCAGTGTATGTGACTACCTTTTCTGGACCAGATAAATGTTTGTGATAGTGATGTACCTTGTTTCTTCCTCATTAACATGCCACTAAATAGCATCAGTGCTTTGATTTTGGAAAAAATACAGAAGATCACCTCTTTTGCTACAGCAGAACAATGTCAATATTCTTGATATAAAAGTTTTTGAAATAATGAAAAAACAGTATTGGCCTCAGTGCATGAAGAAGTAGACACACATTATGCCCTAGGCCCTTTGGCATCTCTTGTGCCTGTATAGAGTTGCCTGACAATTAATTCCCCTGTCTGAACTTCTGTGAGCTTTGGATATGTATTTGTTTGTTTGTTTGGTTTTGGATTTTTGTTTGTTTGTTTTATGATTTTGGGGTTTTTTTGGCAGGTGGTAACCCTACACAAGTCACTTAGTTGAAGCTAAAGCAAATTTACCTTGATTTTGCTCTTCATTCAAGGAAAATATTAGATATTCCTTTTCAAGATTAATATAGGGTGGAGTTTTCAATAAAATTAATTATTATTTTAATTTGCTAGTAGTGTTTCATATCTCCATTCTCCTGCTCTCTTCTGTCGATTAAACGAAGTTTTCCAATCCAGCCCTCGCCTGGAGTATTTTTGTAAAACCTGCAGGTTCTTTTGATTCTGTTTTACTGTATGCAAATCCTGACACTTGGATAAGTATTGCTTGCCAAGAGAAATTTAAGTATTCATAGTATTTGGCCACTTTCAGTTGCCCCTTCCTAACTGCTCCTCTTCCAAACACAGACACTTAATCAAAAGCCTCTTGTCTTGGAAGAGACTTTGCTTTGCTTCCAGTGCTTTGAGACACTGGAATAGGTTGGCCAGAGAACCTGTGGATGGCCCATCCCTGGGAATGTTCAAGGCCAGGATGGATGAAACTCTGAGCAATGTGGTCTAATGACACATATCTCTGTCAATGAAATGGGAGGTGGAACGAAATAGTCTTTAAAGTCCCTTTACAACCAGGCCATTCTTTGATTCTCTTACTGTTTCCTCTTTCCTCACAGCTTCTTATCTTAAAACCCTTAACCCTGTGCTGAATCAAGACCAAGCTCAGTCCTCTCAGACCTTCTCAGTGAATGGCTTAATTTGAAACAGGTTGAAACAAGCTGAAGTGTTTTTTACTAAAAGCATATCAGTGTTTGCAGAGTTAAATTGACTTTCCAGAATGGTGCTTTTACCCTTGCAGGGTGTCCTTGTTCACTCTGAGCTTTTGCTGTGAAAGCTGATAGCACATCAGCTGCTCAGCATTTTGTGGGTAAGCAAGAACACACCTGGCCTCGCTAATGACTACTCAGCGCCACTTAAGGGCTGATCAGAGGTGAAGGCTCTACTTACAAAGTAAAAATTGCACTAGTCTGAAACATAGCATATACTTCCAATGAAATCTTAGTCAGAAGGCAATGCTCAGTATATTTTAGGATCCCAGCACCAAAAGTGATATCTGTGATAGTTTGCTTACGCACCACTGGCACTTGAAGCACCAAGACTCATTAGCTATCCCATGACTGACCTTCAAGATTTCTATGTATCTTTCTCTCATCCTTCTGTTTTCTGTGATGGCACCTGTCTGATCTCTGAGATACACAGCAGCTACTGAAAACTCTTTTGGCAAAGAGATTAGAAATTAGTAGTGGTGAACATGAATCTCCTCTCAGAATGCTTGGCAATCTGTTAGCAGGATTAGCATCAAAGTATTTTCTTCCCCATTGGGCAGCAACCATGTTGCTAACATGCTTCCAATAAAACAAGACGTTCAGCCCCTGCAGGAATGATTTCTGGTGATCATTAAGTACTATCACACATAAAGCCAAGCTGGGTTGAGGGTGTAGGCCATCCTTCAATTAAAGCAGCCTTTGTGGACTAAAATGTCAAATACATAAGACAGAGATGAAACTGCTTAAAATTGCTGGAGTTTTGTTTTTTTTTTTTTCTCCATGATTTCCAAAATTTAGTGTTAGTAAGGAAATAAAAGATTATTGTCTCTAGTTACAGTTTTATATCTGACTAATTTTGTTTGGGTTTTTTCTTAGTTTTATCAAGTACAATAAAGGCTACAATAACTCCTTGCAAAGAACAGTTGAGAACATCTGTGGCCTGTTCCTGTTCTTGCAAGTTGTAGCAATGTGGCAGATGTGGCAGATGTATTAATAACCTTTTTTTTGCAGCTGAACATTTAAAATTTATCTTGACAAGCTAACTTGAAGTGTTATCTTTTCATTCACTTAAATTTTTTTTTCAGAAAAATTGTTAAAAAAATATTGCTACGTGAAAAAGCATTTTGGAAAACCAAATACTTTTCAATTTAAAGTTTCAGTAGAAAGAGTTTGATTAATTTATAGGAACCTTAATCTCCTCCTAACTATAACAGCCAATTAACCTTGGAATAAATATAGCTTGGATACTGTATAGTAGAGATGAGGCACAGGTATTAATTTTTAATAGTCGATGCTGTAAGGCTGAAAGATAAGTACTCAGGGGAAAATCTTTCCTAAAACTCAAATTGAAATATGCAAACAAATATAGGGGTAGCTATTTCCAGAAGTATTAGCAATGACTAGGTGTTTATCTTCCCCTGACAGTCAGAGAGCATTAAGTACCTAATTGCTGTGTCTTTGAAAGTCTCCACAAATTATAAAGTAACTCCTCCGTTTTCTGGAAGATTCAGCTGAATTGTGTATACGTTTGCAATCTTCCACCAACAGAAGGTCACAGCAGAAATCTGAGCTTGTAGAAACTGCCTGTCACTTCCATGACCTCCATGTGAAAGCCTAGATTGCTTAATTGCTTGGTGTCTTTTCAATCTGTTGTTAACCTGTGATGGTCAGGTCTTAGTGAAACATGTTTGATTTCAGACGTGTTAGGTAAATCTGCATTCCTGGGGGTTTTAGGAATTTCATCCATGTTTCCCCTCTTTCATTATTCACGTGGTTGATATCAGGGTTTCATATTTGCAAATTTGCCTTTTTTTATCTCTGACTGCTTTGTTATAATAGGTAATTAACTTTTCCAAACAGTTCTAAATGCTGATCTGGTCTGTGCTGATATTCCAGCTTGTTATTTCAAAAATAAATATCAAGAAAACTGTGCTGTGTTTCTTCTAGATGAAAATCGTGAATACTCTTAACTTTCAGTTTCCTGGGAGCAGTACAGCATGGCTCACTGTCCAAGTCCGCCTTTGCTGTCTGAATCTTCATCTAGGGCTGGCCTGATCCTGGTGGATGTGGAGTGGGTCTGTGGAAAGTGGACTTGCATATCTGTTTGTCTAGTTTCCTATTTGTGAATTCATTCTGGATTATGTATCTATAAACCATTGTGGACTGTATAAGAATTCTTAAATCAGATTGTCTTTATCTTTTTATGAGCAACTCTCAGCCCCCATTCTACAGACTGAAACACATAAACAAGTTATATGTATGATCTGAAAAAAGAATGAAATGAGCTAGATATTTCTGGTAACTCAGTGAAACTGTCATTGCTGATTCAATTCTTTTTCTTTCATCTTTTCCTCTAAAAAGAACGGTACTGGGAAAACAGATTAGGTAAAGAAATGTTGGAGAGTTGCTGTTGTGTTGTGGCTGTTGTTTGAAGTTTGAGGTTGCTGGCTTTTTGTTTTCTTTGTATCAGGGTTCCATATCAGTCTCTCAGTGATAAGTGAACTTCAAATAGAAATATGCTGCACAGCTTATCTCCACTACTACTGTGACACCACATGTGTGTGAGTTTCTGAGCAACCATAGCACATAAACCAGAGATACTTGAAAATGCTCTTTCAAACATATTTGTTTTTTCAGAAGTTCTCTTTCAGAAAACTAATTCACAGTTATCCTGACTTCATCTGTATTATTGAGATGTCATAATTTTTAAAGTAATAAGTTTCTGTCAGTTATTAACAACTCCTACAAAATACCCACTCCTGGCCTTACTCTGTAGTAGAATTACTAAAGGTTATGAGGAGAAATGGTGGCCCATGTAGTATATTTTAAGTATTGGATATGGTTTAATAAATGCCAGGTTTTCTTTTTGCAATTGACCAAAGGGTTTTAGAGCTAGAGTGAAAGGGTTAAAAATGAAACCCCTTAGTGCAAGGCCTTCCAGTGATGAGTATCCTTATTAAAACTGAATGCTGTGCTTTTTGACCAGCTGCTTCCTCAGCACAAATCTCATTTTACTGTGGAGATTTTTGCTTAAATGAAAAATACTAATACAAAAACTGCTGGCTGGAAGTGGCACTTGAATATCAGCATGTTCTTTTGTCTGACAAAACATCCTCCTGAGCAGGTCAGCTAGTGCCAGCAGGGGATATGCTAAGGCTCTTAACTAAAATGTGAGCCTAAATTTTGGTTACAGAAGCGCCTGAGTTTATTTTCTAAGAGAATAATAATAAAAAAAAAAAAAAAGAAAAATTTTCATGTAAATTTATGCACCTACTGATAAGCATCCATACCTCTCTGCTATTCATTAGCTATGATTAGCATACTGTGAACATTTCATGGAAAAGTGCAGTTTTTTTCCTTGAGATTTTTAATTATTGCTAGAAGAGAACAATAGCTTGTGTCCTATGTGTTTTGATTAAGGACATAGTACTTAGGCATTCTTCAGTTTTAAGAAATGTAGAAAACAACACTAATGAAGAGACAGTGCTAAAGTTTCTGAATATTCTTTTCTGCTGTCTGATATGATCATTCTTCTGGAAAAAAACGGCTAAAAGTATGAGACTAACATGTCTACTGCAAGCTGAGGACTACAGTCTGTCCCTTTTAAATGTGTCTTTGAAGTATCTGTCTTATTTCTTTCTCAACTACATCTATTTTACAGGCACTGGTGATATCAAGTATGCTTATACAGTACAATTCCAGTATGGAGGTGCTTTTCTCATTTATGTATGTCTCAGTGAAACAAAATTCCTACTTCTCATGTTTGGTACCATATACATTTACAAGGCTATTTTTGTCTATTGTGGTACATATTAACCTCTGCTCTCTGCTTTGTCTTTCCAGCACTGGCTTGAGCCCAACAAGTCCATCTTCAAGCAAATGAAATGTAAGTTGTGAAAGCTCATGTTTTTAAATGATTTTTAAATAACTGAAGGTTTTCTTGTGCTTCCATGAAGTAATTTAGAATAAGCTTCATTTGTTTCTGAGTGTAAACAGGTCCTTCATGTTAGCACATGAAGGAGTCCTAAAAACTCCATGCTACCCTGATCTTACCATCTTACAGTGTTCTGCACATCAAAAGCTTTTCCTTACTGCTTATGGCTACAGCCAGGTGCCAGCAGACTTGGGATGGCAGATCTGGTTGGAAGACCTGTATATTCCAGCTCTCATTTTCAGTCAGATGCCATCAGCCACTGGGAGATGGCAATAAAAATGGAATGTGGCAATTGCTTCTGGGTCTTTTCTGGTTGTCCTTCTTTCTGCTGCCCCTTGCTTCCTGAAAATGCAGAGCATTGGCTTGAGATCATTGTTACTGTCCAGCAAATTCAGGTACTGTGGGCTAAGTGGTGAGCTTTCTGCCACAGGTGGGGGGAACTTAAGTTCAGTATTTCAAAAAGAATCTTTAAAACAGGAATGTATTATTTTAGTTATCTTTTTGAAATGTTACTGTCTGGCCTAGGGTTTTCATTAAATAGTCCAACTATGAAGACCTCTTCAGGAAAAAGAACTGCTTTGTACTCAGAAGCTTATATCCAGCAGCAGAAACAGTTTACTTGACAATTCCGGAGAATTGACATGGTGCATTAGAAGTTGTGTCTTAGCTGTTATCTATCTATCTATCTATCTATCTTATGAAATGCAGGAGAATTTTATCCTCATATTGCTTGTATACAGTTTTCTTTTTTAAGCATAAGTACAAAGAGCCTTTTGTGTGGGAGATAATGTATTTGCTTGAAAATATGGTGAGGCCCAAGAGATTGTCTAATATGCAAAAACAGTTGATACTGGATGTTGACTGCACTATATGGAATACTTCAAGGAATTCTTCCATTAATGCAATATGTATGCATGTATGCCATGTATGCATACATGCGTACATATGCCAACACACATGTATCTGGCATATTCAATATGAACTTGTATATCTAGTGTTTAGCTAGCTGGAGTACTATCCAGTAATAATTAAGTTCAAAAATGTCAAATTAGAACAAAGTTGTGCTCCTCAGCAATGCTAGTAAAGAAAGAAAAGTGGGAAGAACAGAGTAATTGTAATGATTGTAAATTATCTTAATCTCTTGCTTCCTTCCAATGTGTTATCAAAAGTAGAACAGCTTCCTGAGCATGTCCTCTGGCCTGCATTTCTGTTACTGCTTTCATCCAACAAAGTATAGACTCATTCATCTTGTGCACTTTGCATAGCAACACATGCAAGGGCTCTGCCAACAGATGTACTGAGAATGTGTTAATGTATTCAAAACCTTTCCTGCATATAGATGCTGCCTAGATGTGATAGATGATAGTCCATGAATTCCATAGATGCAGTGATTTGACGGCGTCGTCAGAGGATTTCTGTGGCTTTTGTGATAGAATTCTAATCAAAACTCAAAAAGCAAATGAATACAGAGAAAAAAGCAAAATAAAATGCATCTAGCATGAGGTTGTTAACATGGTGAAAAAGTCTTAAGAACAACAGCCAAAGAGAATGAGATGCTAACAAAGGATTTTTGTTACCAGCCTTAGATTTAGGACATAGAAGTTGAATTAACTGTAGGATTGGCAACTTACTTTTAAAAATACTAGTGTAAGTTAACTTTCTCTTATGTCACAGAAGAAAGATTTCAGTTGCTACAATAACCCTTTAAGGAAAAAATATTTTGTACGTGTGTAGAATCCATGAAGATTATGCTCCCACAGGTTTCAAGGACATTTTGGTATGAATTTGACATCAAGAACCTTTTGATTTATTCTTCTAAAAGTAGGCTATGTTAATGTAGAAAATGAAACAATTTCTAAAGGAACAAGGCTAATTTGTATTTGATCTAAAAATATTCAGTTTACTATGAAAAGGTTTAAGCTCAGAAGAAGAAATTATTGATACTCACTTGCAAACTTCCCAGTGTCAGGTGGCAAAAGTGAGAACTGAAATTAGCAGAAGGTAGAAAGTCTAAAATCTAAAGGAATGAAGTGACTGGTTAATAGAACATACATAATGTATACGTGAGTTCTGGTAGAAATTGTGCCAGAAAGCTATTCACAGTGACTGTACTAAATTGATGTTTTCTTTTATTTCTTTGCATTGAGGAATTCAGGAAATGAATAATTTTCTCTGATAATCTCTAATGACTCAAAAAGTTCTAAATTCAGTCAAATGCTTAGATTTACATAGAATTGTGAAGCACTTGCAAAAGTGCAGAAGAAATTTCAAAAATGCTGTGTTCTTGAGCTCAGCTACCACTTGTGGGAACCTTCCTTATCTTCCATCAGAGCATCAAGTTTTTCACTCTGTTTATTCATCCAGCGCAATATTGACAAAAAGTTTGACTAGTAGAAGTATTCTAGTATACATATTAGTAGCTTTCATGGGCCTCAGTAGTACATGAATCATTCAGGCATACTCCCTTTATAGTCAGATTGTACAGAACTCATAGTATAGCAGCAATGAATTTCTGTTTGTGGACTAGAATGTTGTATCTTTGAGGCTCTGAAGTGTTCATAGGATCTTGTGTGATGTGCTACAAATTTAATTTCTTTGGCTTTTGAAAAATTGCTTTAAGTTCATATTTAGTAACATTGGTATATGACAGGAAGAATCTTCTAAAATTTTCTGTTTTGTCTTATCACATATGAAACTATATGTATATGTGTTCTGGTGCCACATAAACAGAATGAAGGCATAGTATCTTTTTTGTCTCACCATCTACCTTTGCATTTTCCATTGTCATTGTAACGTTTGTATTTTAACATGATGTGTAAATTCTAGATCTGTGCCTCAGTCATTTTTACCACTGATTTTGCCTGAAGAGGGAAAAATTCAGTTTCTGAGAAATGTCCTGAACCACTGCTAGTCTTGTTTGTACAGATTGAAGCCAATTGGTGACCAATGATCAGCAACTGCAAGCAGTGTGTTTCCAGTAGTGTGATGGAAAACTCTCTGAAAGGCTGCTGAAGAAAGCTGTATCTTTGTGGTTCGGGATACAGAACTTCTAAAAGAAATTTTTCTGTTCTTTTGCATGTTCTTGTGTATAGTGTTATTCTCTCCCAGATGCTGACAGTAGAGTTCTCTGTTTGGCAGTCTTACTTTTTTTTATTGCTTATTTTCTCTCTGGGAATTTTATGGTGTAAAACCTGAGTCACATCAACACTAATGTTTAAGTAAAGAAGAGTTTCCCCATGCACTTTTTCTCCTGCTGGTTTTTTTGATTATTTTTAAAGATTATTCTGTCTAGTAATATGCATCTCTCTTGTAACCTGCTTGGTGGGAAATATCCCAATATATGGGCTTTTTCCTTGATGACAGTGGGACAGAATAATTTCTGTTGCTCTGATGTGCAGGAGTTCTGAATGTGCATGTTTTTCTTGTTGCCTTGCATAACTGAAAGAGAGTAGGTTTAGATTACATATTAGGGGAAAATTCTTTACTGTGAGGGTGGTGAGGCACTGGAACATGTTGCCCAGAAAGGTAATAGGTGTCCTGTCCTTGGAGGTGCTCAAAGCCAGGCTGGAACCTGGTCTAGTGCAAGCTGTTCCTGCCCATGGCAGCAGGGGTTGGAACTAGATGATCTTTATGATCTGTTCAAACCCAAACCACTCTATGATTCTGTGATCCAGAAGAGTAATGCTACAAGGATGTTCTCCTGTGTCAGGTCACTGGAATTTTTCAGTTAATTTCCATGATTTCTAATGCTGTCCTAAAACCTGAAAGGAGGTGGAATGAACCAGGGAATCTTAGTACAAATGTAAAAAAAAGTTTAATCAAATATAAGATTCATAAATACATATAAAATGAAAATGTGAGTTTTGTGTGATCTGTCAGGCACTAATCTGAATGCTGTGTATTCTATGATCCTCATGAAGATTTAATAACAGCATTTTAAGCTTTATTAAAAACACCTGGCAAAAATCCACCTTGACCTGTGTTGTTCTGTAACTAATGAGTGCAATGTGAAAGAGCCCTAATTTGAGATTTATGATAGCTCAAGTATCCCTTGTGCATAAAAGCAGTGAGTAATGTTCTGCCTGTCTTAAAAATGCTCATCAAGGAGTATGGATTAACAGCTGATTAATCTGGAAAGGAAACAGGTATATGGAAAGAACTATGTATGTCTTAATGGTTTCCCAGAGATGCTTCTACAGAAATAGTGAACATGAAGACTATCTGAGTGTAATATTTTTTTATTGCTTGTTTGTTTGGTTCTTAAATTTCACTAACTTTGTGTAGGAATCTGTAGTTCAGAGAATATGTAACATCAAGGAGAGGTAAAGGAAGTATCCGGCAATGTTGCATTCTCAGGACTATGAAGATAATTTTAAGATCTGCTTTTGCCTTTCAGTATCCATCTGTAATTAATGTTTATTATAAAAAACCCTAACAGTGCCAGTGCAGTGCATTATAGAATACCTTCTATAAGCAAGCATTTGTGCTTGGTGAAAAGGAGATTGTGAAAATATTCCATATTTCTATATTTGGTTGACACTTGTAAAATTTCAATCAAGTTTTTCAACAGCTTTTAAAAACTATTTTCATCTTTCATGGTGTTGTGGTTTTATCCCAGCCAGCAACTGGCCCTGCAGAGCCACTTGCTCAGTCCCCCACCATCAGGATCAGGGAGAGAAGGGTAAAAGCTGGGTTAAAACAAAGACAATTTAATAGGAAAAGGAAAGGCACACACAAGCAAAGCAAAACAAGGGATTTGTTCAGCCCTTCCCATGGGCAGGCAGGTGTTCAGCCGTCTCCAGGACAGTAGGGCCCCACCACATGTAACAGTGACTTGAGAAGACAATTTTTCCTTCCTCTTTCTTCCTTCTACTTTATATACTGAACCATGATGCCATGTCATCTGGCATATTTATTTGGTCAGTTGGGGTCATCTGTCCTGTGTCTCCTTCCAAATTACCATGCACTCATAGTCTCCTCACCAGGGTGTCAATTAAAAAAATTTCTCTGTATTATCAACCCTGTGTTCAACACAAATCCAAAACACAGCCCCATGACAGCCACTGCAAAGAAAATTAACTCTACCCCAGCCAAAACCAGCACACATAAATATTTTATTCTTTTTTCAGATTCTTTTTCTATGAAGAAAATGGTAATACAATTGTGTGGGCTTTTTTATAGAGTGCTTAAAAATAGTTAATGCAAGACTCAGTCCCTTACTTACTGATTTCTGTACCAAGGGAGGCATCTCCCATATCCCTCTTTGTTCTTGTCATGGTTTTGTAGGTTTGGGCCTACTTTAGGGAGATCTTTCCTCTTTGATGTACATAGAATACTGTATCTTTGTTAAATGTAAGTGAAATAAACTTTAAAAACGTACAACCCATTGCCTTGAAAACCATGCTCTGTGTGTACCTCCTTCATGAGGGCTTAGATCATGACTTGTTTCAGCATTTAACATAACTTAAATGATTTTATTTGTACTTTTTCTTTCACCTCTTACATACTGTAAGCATATAAACTGGCAAATTAATGATTCTGCTTCAATGGAGTTTGCTGCCAATACTGTTCTCCACACTATAGTCCTTTGACATTATTGTAATTGTGAATTGTTTTTAGTGAGAAGGTGAGGGTAAAAAGGGTAAAAGATTCTGACAGAGCCTCAGGCATTTTGCAATGCCAGCTGCTTCTTATCTGAGAGGTAAAGGACCCTCTGAAAGAAAAGGCTTATAAGATATAGCTACTAAAAAACTTATTATGTGACTTGATAGTTTTGTGTTGATGAAATGTGCTTCTTGAAATTCTTCTCTATTTTGGGAAGGTTTGATGTTAATGTTTCCACTTTAATATGCAAGTGGTCAAAAGTAATTTTACTTTCAATGAATTGAGAAATTAGCTGGCTTGACAATCACATCTCTTGAGCTGATAAAATGTAATGCCTGTCTTGGTTTCTACTATGAGAGACCAAAGAGAGAACATGAAGTCCTCATGCATGTTTCTCCAGTGTGCTAAAATCTATGAGAAAAAGGCCTTGCTAAAAGATTACGTATCATCAAATGTCTCTTTGGAAGAACATTAGGCTTATGATCTACCTTAAAATTAAGATGGAGCGTAAAGTGGCTATCTTTGGGAGTTCCCTCCTTCCCCATTCAAATGTTCATTGTGGCTGGTTTTCCAACTGAGAATAAGAAACAGAAAAAGAGTATCTCCTGTAATTGCAGGGAACATTCTTATCTCCAGAGATGAATTGGATGGATAGGTTGATATTCTTTTTACCATTTCAAAATCCAAGTTGTTTTTGTTCCATTCTTGCACAGCAATAAAGAAGGGATCTTGGCTTAGCAGGCTGCAGCAGACTTGTATAGTATTGCTGCACTGATGAGGAGGAATATTGTTACAGGAGCTTAAGTCTAGGAAAAGATTTGAGAAATGGGTTTTAAGCTGCCTTGAAAAATCTCCTGCGTGTCCTGTGCATTTGCATGTACTTCTGTCAGTACTGTTCTTCTGCTCAAGTAAAGCATTTCCTACTTTAACCTTTGCTTTGAATGTGGGCTATTTTTATGCTGCAGTGTATCCCATAATTTCCTCACTGTGATACTCTTTCCATATAGGGCAGGTGATACTTTTTTGTGTTTACCACATACTGCCAGAATGGGACTCTTCTAATATAACTTTTATTTGCTGTTTTCTTTTCCTGTATTTTTCATATTTCCAGTCCCATCCCTTCTGAAATTCCTCGTTGTGTCTTAAAGGAATAATCATTTAAACAAAGGAAAAAAGTGAAACCAGCCATTTTTTGTTGAGACTGACTGTACTTAAAATAAGTACAATATGAGATTTTGAAAGAGGAAAATACTCCTTTATCCTCAAGAAGAGTTGAGCCTTCCAAAAGATACCAAACATAACAAAAGACTTAACTAATTTTTATTTTCTATTGCTGTTGTACATCACATAGAACTGTGTGATATCTAGAGATGTGTTTCTGGAACATTGCAGTATGCATGTAAGTACTGTGGTCAAAGTAGCTTGAAGAGTATCATTATTGTTGAACTAATCACCATAAGAAGTTTATACAAGCCTATGAACTGGTAAGCTTAAGAAGATGGTACAGTAAAATGTCCTCGTAGCTTACTAATTGCTGTTATAATTTGCAATTAAAAAAGAAGTTATTGATTTCACTTGGTATTGTCTTCCATTTTTTTCTGTATTTTTTTCTTGCCCTTTTCTTCTGCTTTCCCCTTTTCCTGCTGTAAAAGCACAAACTCTTCAAGGTTTTGGAAATTTAAAATTGTCTGTGTACATTGAGAATATATCAAGACCAAAATATAATAGAACTAACTAGAATATTGTAGATCTGCACTTTACTCTGAATCAAACTGCCTGAGAGGCATTGATTGCAAAATTGAAATATTTCATGTTGTTGTGATCCTTTCCTCTTTCCCCTTTCCCCTTTCTTTTTCCCCTCCTTCTTTTCTATTGAAAAGATTGTACATCAGGGCTGGTATTGGTACCATTGCTCAGAGTTAGGTACTATAAACTTATTAAATACTAGGAACAGAAATATTTCCACTGTCTTTAGTTTCATTAACTAAATTGTTTCTTCAGTTTTGTAGTATTATCATTGCTTACCACTTATCATTAGCCAAAAAAAGGCCACCCCAAAATAAAGCATATATAATAATGCTCTTGTTTGAATTTCTGCCTAAATGAATCATTAGTAAGTGACTTTAAGGTCACTCCTTCAGAGTGGCTTAAGCAATGTTTGTTTCCCACGGTTCTCATGCTTTTTCTTTATAATGTTTCAGCTCATCCACCATATACCATGTGCTTTAGAGTGAAATTCTACCCACACGAACCCTTGAAGATTAAAGAAGAGCTCACCAGGTACTTTTTGGTTTGTGGTTTTTTTTTTGGTTCTTTTTTATTCTGTACATTTAATGTGCTTTGCTAATGTGGTAGTTTTAGTTTACAGCTGGGTGGAAACACTAATTTTGTGCAGTGGTTTTGGTTTGTTAATTTAAATTTTTTTAAATTTTGACATTTTTTGGTTAATGTATTAAAGAATGTGGTGGGTTTGGTGTTGGTCAATTATTAATATACTTTTTTGTTATGAGATAGAATTATGAGAAAGGTAAAGCAGGTTTAAAATTTTTAAAGGGTATGAAAAAAATTTATTAGAAGTAATCAGAAGGAAAAAAAAGTAGAAAGAATTAAAATAAATTTTTTAAAACACTTTTTTATCTCACAAGTTTTTTATCTTATTGATAATGTAAAGGAACTGAACTTAAGATTTTTAGTTAGTTTACTATTTTTAAAATACTTTTAGTTTACTTGGGGGGAGAAATTTTTTTAAGGTTATGGAGATTTTTTTATAAGAGGAAAAAATAGGTTATGTTTTTTAATTTTGTTATGAATAGTAGCTGTTTGGGGAACTTTGTTATTGTGAATTTTTTTTTTTTATTTTTGTAAGTTTTTTTATAGTTTGTTGTTAGGTTATGTTGACTTATGGGGTATTGTTTTAAAGATGAGTTTTTTAAAGGTAAAAGTTTTTATTATTTATTTTTAAAATTGGTTTTGAGAACAATTTTTTTTGGAAGTATAGGAATTTTTTTCTTGTTTAAATTTCTTATGAGATTATAGTTATTTTAATATTTATTTTAATATGGGTGCTTTTATTTTATATTAATTTGAATATTTTTTATATTTTTATAGTTTATGTGTTATAAGAAAAGAGACCCTTTTTGTAGTTTATAAGAGGATTTTAGTTTTAAAAATAAGTTATCTCTTCCTCCCTCCCATCTGGGACTTAATTTTTTTAAATTGACTTTGCTGTTTTCATACTGGTTTTTTATGTGTTTGTGTATTTTTTTTTCACTTGAAGGAGTATTGAAGTACTGAAAGGGGTAATATTATGGTTGAGGTTTACTTGACTTGTTGGTAACTTGCGGTGGGGAGCTGCGTCTGGGCTGTGTCAGGATCAGCCTCATGGTTGGTTTTTGGTTTTTTGGGCGGACTGCAGGAGTCTCTGGTCTCAGCCGCGCTGGAGGGAGGGGACCTGACGGAAGATCTTTACAGCCCTGGCTAGCCCTGCTCCGGCCAGGCCTCTGCAGCCTCCCTCACCTTCCTGCCCAGCAGCTGCTGGGGCCCGGCCTGGCCAGAGCCGAGCCGACTTGGGGGACCGGCGGACGGCCCAGGGAGGGGGGAAGGGGCCCGGCCCATGGCAGGACTGCCCAGCCCAGCTGGGGCCGAGACGGGTGCCCACCACTTCCTCACCAACCTTCCCTTCCCTTCCCTTCCCTTCCCTTCCCTTCCCTTCCCTTCCCTTCCCTTCCCTTCCCTTCCCTTCCCTTCCCTTCCCTTCCCTTCCCTTCCCTTCCCTTCCCTTCCCTTCCCTTCCCTTCCCTTCCCTTCCCTTCCCTTCCCTTCCCTTCCCTTCCCTTCCCTTCCCTTCCCTTCCCTTCCCTTCCCTTCCCTTCCCTTCCCTTCCCTTCCCTTCCCTTCCCTTCCCTTCCCTTCCCTTCCCTTCCCTTCCCTTCCCTTCCCTTCCCTTCCCTTCCCTTCCCTTCCCTTCCCTTCCCTTCCCTTCCCTTCCCTTCCCTTCCCGGAACTTCCCTTCCCTTCCCGGAACTTCCCTTCCCTTCCCGGAACTTCCCTTCCCTTCCCGGAACTTCCCTTCCCTTCCCTTCCCGGAACTTCCCTTCCCGGAACTTCCCTTCCCGGAACTTCCCTTCCCTTCCCGGAACTTCCCTTCCCGGAACTTCCCTTCCCGGAACTTCCCTTCCCGGAACTTCCCTTCCCTTCCCGGAACTTCCCTTCCCGGAACTTCCCTTCCCGGAACTTCCCTTCCCTTCCTGGAACTTCCCTTCCCGGAACTTCCCTTCCCTTCCCGGAACTTCCTTTTGCTTTCTTTTTTCTTTCTTTCCTTCCTTTTGCTTTCTTTTTTCTTTCTTTCCTTCCTTTTTTTTTTTAATTCCGCTGAAATAATCTGGAAAGTTTAATTCAGCCCTAACGATTTCAAGACATTTATGTATAATCTTACTTAATTTTTTCTTGGGTGTGTCTTTGGGATCACAAATAAGATAATATTTTCAAAGTAGTGGCAAACCTTAAACAAACTGATACAGAGGTGCAATATATTCATATTTTTCAGTACAGCTGCTTTGGAGGGTAAGAATTCTTGCTGCTTATGTTGGAATTTTGAAATTTTTGCTGTGAAAACAGAGTTGTACAACAGCTCAGTTGTGCTTAATGAATGGGAGCTTTGTCCTTTCTACTGGCCATTGTGAATATTCTGTTGCTCTGGGTATTTTTCCAAGAAGTGTAAATGGGGGGTAATGTAGGAAAGTAGCTCTTTTGAGCTCTTTGCCAGCTGTGCAGGACTGTGTGTATGCTTTACCACCTTGTTAGTGAGCAGACCATGCTGCTGACTGCTGGCTGCGTGCCTCAGCACTTGTTGCCTTGGGTTCTTGGTTGATTATTTCCTCAAGCACTGCATGTGCTTGTGCTCACAAGCCACTTCAAGAATGTAGGGGATCCCACTGTCACTGGCCTCATACTGAAAGTTTCAGAAACAGCTTGTGTTCTGCTGAATGGTACATTTGTAGTTTGTATAGAACAGTTGGAGCATGCTGTTATTTTATAGGTATTTATCTTGGATGAGATATTAAAACTGTACAGCTGAGTGAACAGGTTGTAAACCAGGAAGTCAATGGATTTCCATTATTTGCTACTGTTTGTCCTTGGATGAACATTTTACCTTTTATGATCCAGAGTATGATAGTATAGACCTTTCTCATTCAAGAGTCTAAATTAATTGACTTTTTAAAAACTTGGATATCCTCCCAGGATAAGTTTCTGAAATACAAAGCACCAAGAATTGGTTCACTGATGTTTATTATGCTGTGAGTATGTTTTAGTCTTTGCTGGGATATTTTAAATAAATTTTAAAGTCAAATTTGTTGTATGAAAAATGGGTTACAGTATTTTATAAAAATTAATACCAATAAGAACTTAAAAAGAAGAAATAATTTGAGACATCATTAATTCAACATGTTTTTGTATCTGATCATTTTAATAGTTTCCCAATGTTGTTATTTGGGAAGCTTTGCTTCATCTCTGCCATATATCTTACATAATAACAAAATACAGAAAATGCTCCTGAAATGAGCAAGTGAATTGCCATCATGTTACACATCTCTGAGAATTTGCTTCATGACCAAAGCAGAGGGTCAGATTCTAGGTGATGCTCTAGATTGGCTGGAGTTATTTTTTTTCCCTTGAATTGCAGTGATTGGTGAAATTCAAGCAGAAAATGTTCGTTAGCATTTTACAGAGGACAGCCATGAAACCTTGAGGACTAGTTGGCTCCTTGGTAGACTTTTGCTTTGCCTTTTTTTTTAGTGCTGCTGTGTTCACTTGACAGTCATATTTTTTGCTGAGTGTTCTTAAGATGTTTTGAAAATAAATTAATAATATTGTCACTCTTTGACTTAAAAACCATCTGTACTTTGCAGCTGTATGTACAGTCAACTGAGTGAAAGTAATAGTGTTTTGCATTTCTGTTACTCTCCGTGCCTATGGATGTCATACCTGCTCTCCCACTTCTTCAGCTGGTGGAAATCTGATGGATGTCTGTGGTCCCCATTTAAATAATGAAATTAAGTTACAGTAGCACATTCTATCACATTGCTTACCACTCTGTTTCAGAACATTAATTAACCCTGTGGTTAATCCCTCATATGGATTATTGTTGATGCATTCTTTTTAAAAGCTTTATAGGAATAAATCTTTAATGAAGCATCTTAGAGACATCAGAGAGACTTACAAGTCTTAAAAAGAACTGGTTTTCCTACTCTTCCATAGAAAAAGCTGATGTGAAAAAATTACCTGCTCAATACATGAAGCTTTGTGTCTACAGAGTAAAGGTTTGATTTCTGTGAAAGCAGTATAACATGGGTATAGACACTATTCAGAATTTAGACATCACTTGCAGGAAGAAAATTTAAGAGCCCAACCTATAGGTTGGGCTTGACTGTAATAATTGACTTGCTCTGTGGTTTAACATGTGAAACTATTTTCAGAAAATGAAGGTGGAGAATGACCTATCTGAAGTCATCACTACATCTATGATATCACAGAAAAAAGCCCCTGCAGTAGTCTGAAAACATGTGTACACTGTGTGTTCAGAGGTCAGGAGTGCCTTGAGCAACAGATGATGCTGCATTCTTTCCTGTCACTGCATTTTATTACACTACTAAGGACAACTAAGAAAATTGCCAGTCATATTGTACCTTTCCAGCCACTTACTTTCATCTTCTCTTGTTTTAATTAACAACCATTTTCATAGCTATACTTTTGAAATAAATTCAGTGTCTGCCTTTGGATGTCAAGGCACTCTGAATTACTATTGCTAAAGGAGAAATTCTGTGGAAAATATTTCTGCCTCTTACTATGGAAGAGAGGGTCTGTGTGGTCCTTAGTCACTGTTTTCTCTAGAGTGAGCTGGTGTTAGGATCGTAATTCACAAGTTATCTTCAAAGGCCATGAGAATTGTTGCTTTGATCTCTCTTGCTTATGTAGTAATAGACCACCTGAAACCCAACTTGTTGCTGAAGTCCAAATCTTAATGCACATCAGCTCATCATCTTAGTGGATGTCAAGATGGATTTAGAAGATCTGTCCTTATTTTTAGAAATAGCTTCCACAGCAGAGCACTGAGGCTGCACATTTGAAACATGTTTGAGAAAGACTAAGGATACACTTTTTAATTAGGCAGTTTTCCCAATGCCTTTTAAAAAATTGAAATGAGAAAGTGGCAAGGATTTAACTTATTTTTCTCAAATTATTTGGCCTTTGCATGTGCACTGGAGGCTCAGCAGACTGCCACACAAGCAGTGTGTATATATACTTTAGAATGGTTTGTATAATCTTTTAAATGGATAAATATGCTCAGCTTTAGTAGAAGAGTGATGCTCCTTGTAGTGTGCTCTTCTTGCACCTGCTAAAAGAAGATGCTCCTTGTAGCTTCTGACTGGATGCCTGGCATCAGCCAAAGCCTTTCTCTCACATTTCTACACAGCTAGACCTCTCACATGGGAGAGAAAATGTAATGAAGGGTCCATGAATTGAAATAAGGAGCAGGAGAGATCACTCACCAAATACCATCATGGGGAAAATAGGGTGCAATTTGAGACAGTAATTGAATATTTTACTAAAAAATCAGAGCAGGATAATGAGAAGTAAAATAAGACCTTAAAAATGCCTTCCCCCCCCACCCCTCTGTCCTTCCCAACTCTACCTGCTCCTTCAGTGGCACCAAGAAATGGGAAAAGGGTTATGGGTTATTCATCACAAGTTGTTTCTTCCACTGCTCAGGGAGAGGGGACCTTCCCCTCCTGCACTGTAGGAGACAGTTCTCCATTAACTTCTCTGATGTGAGCCCATCTCATGAGCAGCAGCTCTCAGTGACCTGCTTCAATGTGAGTCCCTCCCAAAACTGCTGCAGCATAGGTCACTCTTCCACAGGGTGCAGTCCTCCAAGGACAGGCTGCTCCAGTGGGGGCTTCTCTCTCCACGGGCCTCCCATGAGTTCACAGCCTCCTCAGGCATCACAGAATTAACTAGGTTGGAAAAAACATCTGAGATCGTAGAGTCTAACCTATGACCTAACACAACCTACAGTCAACTAGACCATAGCACCAAGTGCCACATCCAGTCTTTCCCTAAACACCTTCAGGGATGGTAACTCTACCACTTCCCTGGGCAGCCTATTCCAGTGCCCAGTCACCCCTTCTGTGAAGAACTTCTTCCAAATGTCCAACCTAAACCTCCCCTGGTGCAGTTTAAGACTGTTTGCTCTTGAACTGTCGCTGGTTGCCTGGGAGAAGAGACCAAGCCCCACCTGGCTGCATCCTCCTTTCAAATAATTTTAGAGAACAATAAGGTTTCCCCGAGCCTCCTTTCTCCAGGCAAAACAACTCCAGCTCCCTCAGCTGCCTCCTTGTAGCACTTGTGCTCCAGTTCCTTCCCCTTTTTGTCCTTCTCTGGACTAGCTCCAGCACCTCATTGTCCTTCTTGAAGTGAGGGCCCCAAAACTTGACAAAAGACTATAGGTATGGCCTCACCTGTGCTGAGTACAGAAGAAGAATGACTTCCCTAGTTCCTCTGGACACTGTTTTTGATAAAGGCTGGGATGCCATTGGTCTTCTTGGCCACCTGGACATGCTGCTGGCCCATGTTCAGCCCCTTTCTTTTCATGGCTCTGTAAAGCATAGAAAATGTGTTCTCTTATTTGTGATATTACATACTTCTACGTTGTAGTTAGTGTTTAGTGGAGATTCATGCTTTGGCAGGAAACCGGTGCTCCTGTAGTGTATTTGATGATATCTACTGTGGAAGATAAAATGCAAAGTTGGTATTCAGAATAATATGCATAAAGAACTCAAAAATTCTCCTGGGTAGAAGGACACCCAATCCAGGAATATTGTAAACACATTCATTTGCCTTCTGCCACTCTGTATCTAAGTACACACCGTACCATGGAAAAGAGTAGTGAGTCAAAGTCAGACACCATGCTGAGGTAGCAATTTTTGAAGAATTGGTAGATCTCTGGAGGTGACCATATCTGTCAGCTGGAAAGACTGAACAGCACTGGGAGATACATTGCTATGGGAATAAACTGTATGAAGTGACTTGAACAAAATAGAAAATCATTATGTGGCTAAATCACAATGTTTGGCTGTGGGAAAGCTTTCTTGCCTCGCTGAACATCTTAAAATAGATAAATCGTCTGTTAAGCAGCTAGCCACATGGTCTCTGGGGCTCATGATGCCTGCTTAAAAACAAGAATAGATATTGCTGACCCTTAGTCTGCATGGCAGGAAAGGTTTGGCTGACCTGAAGTTGAGTCATCTGTACTGCAAACAGATAATAGATGGAAATGAGGTTATTCCAATGAGAGACATTTGTGAATGTAAGCATAAGTTTACTAGCTTCTTATTAAGCTTGAATACTTAGAGCTGTAAATCAGGTTATAAGGATATGCCAGGGCTTGGAAAAAACAGCTATGGTGGAGGGACACGTGAAGAAGCAAAATCAGATCTGATTTTGCAAGTTATTTTTGTAAGTGTATACAGTTTTAAGTATATACATACACCTTAGTGAATTTAGGAGTCAGGTATACATTCATAAGTTTTTGCTAACCTGGGTCATAAATTACTATATCAGGATTACAGGAAGTATCTGAAGTTTAGTTAGCCTTCGGCAAAATGTACAAACATTCCTTTCAGTTGAAAATACATTTATCTTCTTCATTTGAAAGAGCTCAAAAGTTTTAGTCCTATTCCAGGCTGCCCTTCTTGCTTTGGAGATCTCAGCCTGTCTTCATAGGACAGGTGCTCTGTCCCTCTGATCAATTTGGTGGCTCTTTAGATTTGTTCCAACAAGTCCACCTATTTCTTGTATTGCAGACCCCAGATCTGGATGCAGTCTCCAGGTGGGGTCTCACCAGAGCAGAGTAGAGGGGCAGAATCCCCTCCGTTGACCTGCTGCTCACACCTCTTCTGATGCAGCCCAATATATGATTGTCCTTCTGGGCAGTCATTACATCCTCTTGGGTTATGTTGAACTTTTCATCCACCAACATCCCCAAGTCCTTCTTTTCAGGGGTGCTCTCAAGTCATTCTCCATCTGGCCTGTATATGTGCTTTGTATTGCTCTGACCCATGTGCAGGACTATACAGCTGGCCTTGTTGAACTTAATGAGGTTTCCACAGATGTGTGTGGAAACAGGCTTGTTTCTCAATACTGTTAAGGTCCCCCTGGATGGCATCACTTCCCTCCAGCTATGTTGACAGACCCCCACACGGCTTGGTTTTGTTGGCAAATGACACTGAGGATCTTTGATTGTGGTCAGCAACAAAATATTTGCTTAGAAATTACATATGTTGATCTGTTGACCTCACAGCTTGGATAACAATCCATGTTCTGAAATCTTGGGTGGGTTTTTTGGGCACTGCTTAAAAGTACTGTGTTCACACAGTTTGGCCTCAAGCTAATAGTCATTCTGGAGAATGGCATCCCATTTTTTCACCCTGGAAATCTTACCAAAATTTTTGTGTAGGGACTGCTCAGTTGCCCAAGTTATATATGGTATTTACATCAATATACTGAACCTTTTCTGGTGCACTTTCATTGCAAATTAAGAATTTTTACTTCATCGCAGTGAGTCCTCTGGTGCACTCTGTTACAGGTAGTTCCTCGGGATCTACCTGTAGAATAGCAGTGACCAACATACAGAAGTGAATTTGTGAGCTGTTACTGGACATTGATTACAGGGGGGAAAAAAGGTGCTGAAAAGAAAAAAAAACCAAAACCAAAACCAAAAACAACCCTTGAAGTGTAAAGATCCTGTAGATTTTGCAATGCAGTGAAGGGATGTGTTTACAATGAGAGAAGATTGCTTTTCTCATTGATAACTGTATCCCATTTATTGTATTCAGTAAAAATTCAAGGAAAGGAGAAAAGTTTCTCTTGCCCTTCAGATAGTATTTCCAGGCTTGCTTTTGATGCAGAAGCTCATGATATGACCAGGTAACAGAAACAGGCAACTTGGACGAAATATATCTGACATTACTGTTAAACTTCATAAACTACATTTTTATTGGCTATGCTGTATGTTGCTCAAGGTTGGAGATGACTGGCAGTATCAAGAAATGTCCTGACAGTCTGCAGAAGCCACTGAGTCTTGATATAGCCCTCTAGATGGTAGATTTTGTCTAGATGAAGCATGTTTGAATGGATTATTTTCCCAGAGGGGTGAAGTGGCTGAATGGTGTGGCTGTAACCTGTTAGGTGCTGGGAAAGAATCTGTGAGTGATAGAAGCTCTCTGTGGTAGAAGGCAGAGGACAGGTAGAAAGAACCTTTTGTTTTCTTCTCCCCATTTCTTTAGAGAAAGAGATGAGTGGGAGAGGTGACCCCCTCATGCTAGGCAGGTGCCCCACGCCTATGGCACTTTAGGCCTCATGAAGTTACTGCTCACTTCAAACATCATCTGGGATTCCTTACAGTTTAAAAAGGAAAAACCAAAAAAATCAAAACCAAACCAAACTAAATCAAACTGAAAGAAACCCTGTTATAGGTAAAAATTGACCCAGCCAAATTAAAAAAGGAAAAAAAATTATTATAGAAATCAAATTCTTTCAGCCAGCCACAAAGAAGAGGACAGTGCCGAGCCCGGGATCGGCACTGGGTGACACACAGGTCCGACTGCTCTAGCGGAGGGTCTCCTATGCTTCACCCCATCCGTCCTGCGCCAGCAGTTTTTATACAGTTTATTTTGCTTGAGGATGGGATTTCGGCGATCAGCCTTTTCTTTCCATTCAAAGTCCCACATATTCATAAAGTCACTTTTCTCTGTGCCGGGTTGAACAATCCGAGGTCCGAGAAGTGATACACATCAATGATGGAGTTACAGGAACCCGGCATTGAGATGCATCCTCCAGAGGTTCCAGCGATCCCATAGTTGTCGGGACAATCATCACCTGGGAGTTCCTGGATTATCTCAAGAAACAGCCCATCTCCAAGCGAGCCATGTATATTAACTTGTAAATGAAGCCTTGTCTACCATAGTTTCGACATACATGAGGCAGCCCCCCTTGCCCTGGTCCACTTGCTTTGTGTCTATATTTTAATCATATAAAAACTCCTACCCATATATCACTTTATAGGTGTGAATTATGCCTATTACACATAACAATCCCTCCCCTTCTATATTAACACCTTAATTTGTGCTTTTCTAAAAACTCTACATTTCGTGATCCCTTGTTTGATCCATTTTGGTCATCTTCTAATACTCAAACTTCCCTAGTTCCTTGTGATGCCATCGCCTCATTCCTTCCTGGGAATTTCTTGGTAAAGTTTGTAAGTGTCTCCCCCCCTCCCCTTTATTTGTCCTTCAAACCTGGCCAAGGCCTCAGCTGCTCTGCTGTGTGGGTTTTCTTCTTCTAATTTCATGATTTTTGATACCTGATTGAATTTTCCTGTAGCACATTCTGGATCCGTGGGCAGGCCGCCACCTGTACCACCGAGTGGATTAGTCTGATAAACAGGGTATTAGGCAGGGCAGGAATATGATTCCAGCCACAGAACATACAATAAAAAATATTATTTTTTTCCACCTGGCCCCATTAAACAAGTGGTCCCACCAGGATGCTTGGAGTATTGAATTCCATTTCTGTACAGGAACATGTGCTACACGTTTGATCTCAGTTGCTAGGTCTCTAATAGTTTCCCCGTAATCATCAATTTCTATGCAACATTCCGACTCATTAAATTTCCCACAAACTCCTCCTTCCTCGGCCAGCAAATAGTCGAGAGCTATTCTATTTCAATATACAAAAGCTCTCGTTTGGGAATGCTGCTTAGATAGCAGTTCAAGGGCATCCGAGGTGTGGTTGGATACAATTTCTACCACAGCCTGTAGTCTTATTAGGCGGTTTAATAAGTAGATTGGGGTCCTGTACCCCCTGGTCCCATCCTGGGCCCACATAGCAGGACCATAGTATTCTATTATCCTTTCTGCGGGCCACTATTCCTCACTCCAGGTCTGACCCCCACCAAAGATAGGGAACTTCTTTTTCCAGCTCCTCTTTTCCCTGCTTAAGGTCTCGTATAAGGGAGCCCCTAATGAACTGCGCTCAGAGCAAGGTAGGGTAAAGAAAACAGGTCTTAATAATCCTACCGTACATGATCCCTTTCATCGCTGAGGTAGCTCACTATATGCCTTCTCTCCACAAATCCAATACAAACCATTCGGGGCTTTCCACTTAACTTTTGTGCTTTCAGGCTCTTTCCAGGGTTGACTTAACTCATTTAAGAACTGGTAAGGGTTAGCTCCAGGGCTTTTGTTCCAACAGAGTCCGATCTTATCACTCCATTCACACTGACCCCCTTTTTCTCGACTCCAGTACCCTGTCAGGCTTTCTGGCTGCCAGATCCGGCTTTTGTTAAAAGAATTAATAGTTAAAGTGGATATACACGGGGTGTATCCCACCACTTCAGTGTATTCTTTCCCTTCTGGGTGAAGGCAGAATGTTCCAATTACTCTTTTGTCTAAGATCCATCCCTCAGGCCTCTGAATTATTCTTGGGGTTTTGGTATCTTCCCATTTTAACAATTGCTCTGGTGCTAAACCCTCACCTTTCCATGGCCACTTCTCTGCGGACTTGAGCCCTCCGCAGATTCAACAATTAGTCAGACCTAATTCCGTGGCAATTATTTGCATTAGATCTACAAATAAATTTTGATCTGATGCAGGTAAGCCCCCATTAGTGTATTGTTTCTTCAGCTGATCATATTGTTCACTTAAGGTTTTTAACCTTTCCTGCTCCATTCTTCTTCTTCTCACCTTTGCCTCCTGTCTTTTTAACTCCTGTGTGACCTAATTTGTTTTGCTTTCTGGGTCCACCCCTTCCCTATTCTTTGAAAAACAAAATATTCTGTCATACTGGAAGCAAGTTCTGTCATCCCTATCTTCTAAAAGATCAAGGATAACAGGTTCATTTTTGAGGGACTTCTTACTTTCATAGTTCAAATTCTTCCCCACACAGTATGTTTTACCTCCCATTACACACATTCCCAACTGGTTGTTGTCATAGCACAGGGGATTTGCCTGAAAATAAGCTACAAACACGGATTCCGTTTTCCCCACAACCCATACAGTACGGTTACACTTATCACAGGCTGAGAGGGACACAGGTTCGGCATTCCTCTTATGCATTTTATGTATTGACTGCCCGTCCTTAGGGGTCGCTCCTTGCAAGTAGAATTTGGTTCTTTTTATTTTGTATTCCCCCTGTTGAGTGCCGTTCTTGGAACAAAGTTCCTTTGCTCCACCCCTGCTGCAGTTTCTCGGGGCTGGGGGTGTCAGACCGCCCGACTCCCCCTGTCCTTCCCGGACAGTCAGTACGCTTTGTCCGCACCCACCTTCGGGGCACTGCCCCTCCAGGTCAGACGTGTTACTTATCATCGTACTAATGTTGAGGCATGTTGCTAGACTCTGGTACATCAGGATTACTCCCACCATTAACATTCCTCTGCCTATACCAACGCCCACTGGGTGGCAACCAGCAGCAGGGCAAACCATCTTCTTGGCAGTAGGAATAGTTTCCTGTGGTTTCATGCCAGGACCAAGCTGCATACCTCCATTTGAAAATGCCTCACCGGTGTAACTTAACAGTGTCTGTGCTGCAGGGTACCTTGTTTAACCATCAGCACTCAACAGCAATGATTCAGGCCTTTGACCGTAGTTTACCCCTTAGCCCATCTTGAAATAAGCGAAACCAAATTGCAGACCCTTGCTCAGTGTTACAAATGAAAAATGATCCAGCCAAATTAAAAAAATAAAAAGAATTTATTTTAGCAATAGAGATCTAACTTAGCCAGCCACAAGGAAAAGGACAGTGCCGAGCCCGGGATCGGCGCTGGGTGCAAGACACAGAGATCAGCCTCAGCAGAGGTTTCACTCTATGCCCCCACACCACCATCCTGGTACAAGTGATTTTTATAGGGAAAATTTTGCCTGAAGCCAGGATTTCGGCATTCAGTCCTTTGTTTCATTCAAAGTCCCATAAGTTGATGAGATTTCCTTCTCGGCGACAAGGTAGAGAAATTCAAAGTCTGGTGTCGTGGAAACTCTTGATGAAATTTACGGGAACAGAGTATTCACATGTATTGGCCTGGGGGGGATGTTCCTGATGATGATCAGCGCCTGGGTGTCTCCATATCGCCTCAGATAAGGCCCATCTCCTGGCGAGCCACATCCCCTTGCTTGTAAATCAGGTTTCAACACACACTCAGTTTTGCCTGAGAAGGGGGGCTTCTAATGCCAAAGGGTACATCCTAACAATTATTTAATATTATATATATACCATGCAAAAAAATGGCGCGAATTATACCTGTTACATATAACAATCCCCCACCTTTTATATTAACCCATTAATTCGCGCCCTACTTATTATTTCTACTAGTTTCTATAGTTTTTCTTTTATCTTACGGTTACAGAGCCTACAACTTCTGAGTATTCTCTACCTTCTCTGCTGAGACAGAAAGTTCCAATTACCCGTTTATCCAACACCCACCAATCCATACAGTACGATTACATTTGCTACAGGCTGGGATGGAAATTTCCCCTGGGCTCTTTTGATGCAATTTATGTGCTGACTGTCCATTTTTGAGGTATTTTAATTTTTCTTTGAATTTATATGCCCCCTGCTGAGTGTCAATTTTAGAACAAGGTTTATTAGGCTTACCCTTACTGCAGTTCCATGGGGTCAGGGGCACTGGGCCTCCTGGGTACTTGCCACTGGATTCCCCTGCTTCAGGGTTAGGTAGGTTACTGAGGCATGTGGCTAGACTCAGGCTCACCAGGATTACTCCCACTGCTAGGATTCCTCTGCCATTCCCTGTGCCCACTGGGGTGCCTCCAGCGGCGGGGTAGACCATCTTCTTGGCAGCAGGAATCTTCGTCAGTGGTTTCGTACTAAGACCGAGCTGCATACCTTCGCTTAAAGGTGCCCCACCAGCGTAATTCAACAGGATCTGCACTGCAGGGTACCTTGTTCAACCTACGGCACTCAACAGTAATGATTTTAGCTTTTGTTTGTAATTTCCCCCTCAATCCGTTCGGATATAGACGAAACCAAATTATTAAATCCAATTGAATCAGTCTCAGCCTGGTGACCAATACCAGAAAATGGCTAGTCAGGTTTTGTTCTTGTTTAAAGCACTTTGCACACAGCCCACTACGTCTTATTCCTCTCCGACAGTGAACAACCCACTTCTTATAACAGTATTCGTGAATGAAATATGCAAAGGGGTAACAGTTACAATCTGGTACAGAGCATCTGACCAAGTTACTCTCGGTCATTTACTAGGCCGGCGCAAAGTTATCTTCAAATCTCCAGGGGAGGAGGTGACTTTCCACTCCGGGGCTCGGTCCTGAAGGTCAATTTTCTTCACCTTTGACGCGTGTGTCCACGCCTTCTCTGCAGTGCATATAGCAGTGTCTGTAGTTAGAAGGAACGATATAGGGTCCCTCCCAATGAGAGGATAGTGGAACTTCCTTCCATGTTTTTATGAGAACCCTGTCCCCAGGCTGTATCTTATGTATTGAGAAGCCAGGAGGGCTGTGCTGCGTGATTACACTCTGCTTTCGCAATTCCTCAAGATTCTTATTTAATGTTATCAGGTATGGTTGTATTTGCCCATCCTCTAATTTCGGATGCCCTACAGGCATACCATGAGTATAAGGCATCCCATATAACATTTCAAAAGGTGAAAGCCCCGTTTCGGAATGAGGCATAGTTCTTATGTTTAATAAGGCCAATGGGAGACATTTTATCCATGACATTTTTGTTTCTAACATTAGTTTGGCTAGTTAGGCCTTTAATGTTTGATTCATCCTTTCCACTTGCCCAGAACTCTGAGGGTGCCACGGGGTGGGATAATCCCATCTGATACCTAAGGTATCTGCCAATTGTTTAATAATTTTTGAAGTAAAATGTGTTCCTTGGTCCGAGTCAATGTAGCTTGCTAGCCCGTATCGAGGTATAATTTCCTCCAATAAGAACCTTGATACTGTCTGGGCTGTAGCCCTGGACCTTGGAAAAGCCTCCACCCAGTGGGTTAGTTTGTCAACTATGACTAGTAAAAATTTGTATCTCCCGACCTTAGGCAGATCAGTGAAATCTACCTGGATTCTTTCAAAAGGTCGGTAAGCTGCTGGGCAACTCCCCAGTGTTAGTTTCTGGGAGTTTGACCTATTTATTTATTTGCAGCTTATGCACCCCTGTACCTCTTGCTTAGCCAGTTCATATATCCCTTTACAGCCAAAGAATCTCAGGAATTGCTCGGCTAGTGCTTGGGCCCCCCAGTGTGTTTGTTGGTGCAATCTCCTTAGACTCTTCCCAGTGTATTCTTTCGATAATAATTCCCTCCCATCTGGTAACTTCCCCTTACCTCTTTCCAGACGCTCACCAATCTTCTGATAATCTTCTATCTCCTTTTTGGAGGGTTGGGGGGGCGGTTCCTGGGTTTCCTCCCTTTCAACCTCCGGGATACTTACTTTTAACAAAGCTGCACTTTTTGCCTCTTTGTCGGCTAAGTTGTTCCCCCACACAGATTTTATTCTCAGATTCTATTTCTACATCTCTCAAGACAGGGACTTGAAAGGGTTCTTCTTTTGCCCCAGTTACAGTCATAGAATCCTTACGTTTTGTGCACCTGGGAGGTAGTTGCCGGACTGTGGTTCTTTCTGCTCTTGAATCAACTAAAAAATCAACTCCTGCTTTTGGGGTCCAACCTTTAATTTTATCAAGGGCTCTCCAGATGTTCGCAACCCCAAATTATAGAGCCCCTGACACCTCTAATCTTCCTGAAAAATCATTTCATCTTTCATCCTTTTTTTACAGTCCCTCTTGAGGTGTCCTCTTTTTTTTTTTTTCTTTTTTTTTTTTCTTTTTTTTTTTTCTTTTTTTTTACTTTTTTTTTTTTTTTTTTTTTTTTTTTTTTTTTTTTTTTTTACAGTAAAAGCATTCAGGGGCACTTACTTGTTTGTCCTTCTTTTGTGTAGGTCCCCTAGTGCTTTACTAATATTTTGTCTTTTGGGGACTGCTTCCCGGATACCTTGTATTACCATGTTTCTTAGTCCGATCATTTTGGCCCGATCCTCCTCTGCCTGAGCGTTTCATGATGGTCTTTGTTCTGGCCACTTCTCTGCCCCGCTCCCTCCCTGGGGGTTTCTGAATTCCCAGTTCTTGATGGCAGCCTGCCTTACCATATCTCATTCCTCTGCATTAAACGAGGATCTTAATATGGCTGAGATATCATCGTATGAGTATATACTATTTCACAAGAATTCATCCAACTTCTCTGCCACCCCCAACGGGTCATCTATTAGTTTCCCCATCTCCTTTTTAAAAGCCCTTACATCCCCCGTATTGATGGGAACGTTTACAAATCCAGTGACTCCGGGGGCGGTTGGGACATCCCTTAAAGGGTGTAGATTAGGTCTGTCCCTTTCATCATTACTATCCTCCGTATTTTCTCTCCTTGCTTTACGCCAAGTTCTACTGGTGGGAGGAGATGAGTTTTCCCCAGTGTGAAGCGGCTGTGTGTGTGTGTGTCCCTGTGTTGTGGGGCGGGGGGGGAGGGGAGGGGAGGGGGGTGGTGTTGAGAAGGTCCCGGTGCGTCTGTAGCCAGTATTTGGGCATTAGGTGGCGATGCAGACTGAGCTGGAGGTGCTGTTGGTGGGGTGGCCGGGACCTGTGCTTGTGATGGAGGAACTTGGTATGGGGGTGGTAGGTTTTCCAGGGGTTCCCAAGTTTTACCTGAACTTACCTTGCTGCCGGAGGTCTTAATAGGGAACAGCCGCGCGCTAGCATATTCCCACAGCCTGGCATACCCCATCCCCTCATCATCCCACTCCCCTTCTTCGTACAAGTGCTCAGAGAGTGCTTGGCAAAACCCACCCTCAAAGGTACCAAAAATGGGCCAGTATAGGAATCCTCCAACTTCCCTGTTTCCCCATACCTCCACACAGTAGTGCATCATCTCCTCTCCGGACCTCCCCCGCCCCAAGGAGCAGCCCTCCCAGCGCTCCAACATCCAGCCCAGGGGACCCTCCCTCGGAACCTCGGGCAACCCGTCCTCCCTCCTCCCGATTTATTTTTCCCTGATTTTAAGTTCTTACCTTTTCTGGATTTAGAACTCTTCTCTTGAGCTCTCCCCTGGACTTTACTGTTCCTTTGTCCCATGTTTGAAGTTTTTCCTTACCGTGTTTCCGAGTTGGTGTCCGCAAGCCGTTCCAAGAAGTCAGTAACTCACGTGCTAAATATATACTCCAGTCCTGTCCCGGACCGAGTCTTACAAAATGTTTTAAACCAGTCTGTCCCCGACCGAGCCTTGCCAACTTAGTAGCCGCACAGTGAACCGCTCTGTGGGTTTTCAGTTGGAAGAAGGGTGAGCTCTCTTTTACCTGTTTCCTTGGACTCCCCGTGTCCAGAAGTCGGTGAGGTTTACCAATTTCTCGAATCCACGAGAACGTACCTTCCCTCCCCCGACCTGTCCGTGAGTGGATCCCCGTAACTCCCCCGAGTTCCAGGTCGTATGCATGTTGTGAGTGTACCCGAGTTCTTTTGCTTCCCCCGTAGCCGACCACTTCCCTCGCGGGATAGTGAAACTGCGGTTTATTGGGGTCAGCTCTCGCCCCGTGACGAGGTCACGTCTCACACACACACCCACTCACGCCTCACTCAACCACACGATACTTATGGCTCCTTTTCCCGCGTGGATTCTTCGTGCACGTTGATTTTATGAGTGAAAAAATTTCTGCTGCAGCCTTGGAGACTTAAGCTCCGAATTCTGAGAACTCTGGGCCCACCTTTTTTTTTTCCTTTCCGTGGCTTTTGCGGCTTTTCGTAATCTGGTTGGTTCTGTGGGATTCCTCCTCCCAGTCCGGCCGCTGAACTCAGCGAGGCGCCACCTGGATCGAGGATAGGGAACCCCCTGGATACCCCAAACCAGACCACGTCGGGGTCACCAAGATTGTTATAAATGAAAAATGATCCAGCCAAATTAAAAAAATAAAAAGAATTTATTTTAGCAATAGAGATCTAACTTAGCCAGCCACAAGGAAAAGGACAGTGCCGAGCCTGGGATCGGCGCTGGGTGCAAGACACAGAGATCAGCCTCAGCAGAGATTTCACTCTATGCCCCCACACCACCATCCTGGTACAAGCGATTTTTATAGGGAAAATTTTGCCTGAAGCCAGGATTTCGGCATTCAGTCCTTTGTTTCATTCAAAGTCCCATAAGTTGATGAGATTTCCTTCTCGGCGACAAGGTAGAGAAATTCAAAGTCTGGTGTCGTGGAAACTCTTGATGAAATTTACGGGAACAGAGTATTCACATGTATTGGCCGGGGGGGGATGTTCCTGATGATGATCAGCGCCTGGGTGTCTCCATATCGCCTCAGATAAGGCCCATCTCCTGGCGAGCCACATCCCCTTGCTTGTAAATCAGGTTTCAACACACACTCAGTTTTGCCTGAGAAGGGGGGGCTTCTAATGCCAAAGGGTAGATCCTAACAATTATTTAATATTATATATATACCATGCAAAAAAGTGGCGTGAATTATACCTTTTACATATAACACTCAATTATCCCCAGTCTCGTAGCGAGCCCTAAAACACGGCTAGTCAAGTACTGTTCCTGTTCGTGACACTTATCACACAACCCTCCCAGCCAGTTTCCCCTTCCGCAGTGCTTTACCCAAACCCCACCACAATATTCACAAATAAAATGCACAAATGGGTAACATACAGTCTGGTAGAGAGCACCTTATCAGGTCCATATCAGTCATTTACTTGGCCGACACAGGGTTAATTTCAGGTCTCCCGGGGGGGGTAGGTGATTCTCCACTCTGGTGTCCCTTCCCGGAGTTCAATCTTCTTTACTCGTGATGTGTGTGTCCACCCCTTTTCTGCAGTCTGTACTGCTGTATCTGTGGTCAGGAGGACAAGAAAGGGGCCTTCCCAGTGAGGTACTAACGTAGCCTCCCTCCAGGTTTTTATGAGTACCTTGTCCCCAGACTGTGTTTTGTGTATGGAGAAGCCTAAGGGGGTGTTTTGCATTATTATTCCTTGTCTCCGTAATTCCTGGAAGTTCTTGCTTATGGCTATAAGGTAGGGCTGTAGCTGCCCATTCTCTGTTTTTGGATGTCCCAGTGGCATGCCATGTTCATATGGCATCCCATATAACATTTCAAAGGGGGAGAGCCCAGTCTCAGAATGTGGCATAATTCGAATGTTTAACAGAGCTAAGGGAGGCATTTTACCCAGGACATTTTAGTTTCCATAATTAATCTTGCCAATTGGGATTTTAATGTTTGGTTCATTCTTTCAGCTTGTCTGGAGCTCTGGGGGTGCCATGGGGTGTGATATTCCCAGTGGATTCCCAGAACCTTGGCCATTTGCTTGATGACCTTTGAAGTGAAGTGTGTCCTTTTATCTGAGTCTATACAATTTACTACCCCATATCGAGGTATGATTTCCTCCAATAGGAACCTTGATACCATTTGGGCTGTAGCCTGGGGGCATGGAAAAGCCTCTACCCAATGGGCCAGCTTATCCACTATAACCAATAAGAATTTATATCTCCCCACTTTAGGTAGATCAGTAAAATCAACCTGAATCCTTTCAAAAGACTGGTATGCCACAGGGCATGATTTATTAAAGAAATATGGATATTGATCTAGTAAAGATATCCAACTGTGACGAACAAAAACTCTCTAGCAGTTTAAAGTTAGAAAGTGTATGTTTATTACGATGCCAGGCAGTGTGCAAGATAGCTCCCAAATACACACTGCACCTTTCAAATGATTACAGAGTCCTTTTATCCATACAAGTATTGAATACCCAAAATGCAAATATATATTCATAATTTTGGTACATCCCATTCCTCACTTTGTATGCTAATCATTTCAAAAGCTATTAAGCATGCGTAGTTTGTTCCTTGAAATGGGTCGGTGGTCCCTTTCATGGGGAAGCGTCCCAAAATGAGGAAGTAAATGAAGTGTTCTTCATTCTGACCTTTCTACCTTTTCAACGCAAATATGACAAATGAACCTTGGTAGAACTCCCATTCCCTGTCTTCAATTGGTTTCAGAACAGAGGAGGCCCACAATTGTCTTATGTTCCTAAAAGCTATTTGTCAGTTTCTGTACTCTTCATTATAAACCCAGCTAACTAAACATAGTGTTGACAAGCAATCAATTATTAGTTAACTACTAACTCTTAACTTCATCAAGGCCTACTCATTTATTTTAACTAACTCTAGTAAGGCTTATCTCTAACTAAAATCTTAGCTTCTCTAAAATCTCTAAATCCCTTAAAGTTTATGTTTCAGGAGGCTTCCTAATGCCACCTGCTGGGTTTTTGCCCAATAAACTTTTTGACTGATCAGACACTCCTGTACCTCTTGCTTTGCCAATTCATAGATTCCTTTACACCCGAAGAATCTTAAGAATTGTTCTGCGAGTGCCTGGGCCCCACAATGTGTCTGTTGGTGCAACCTCCCCAGAATTTTTCTGGTATAATTTTGAACAGTAACTCCCTCCTGTCTGGTAATAGCCACTTACCTTCTTTCAGCTGACCCCCGATCTTCTGGTATCCTTCAATCTCCTTTTGAGAAGGATGGGGGGGGGTATTTTTGGACTTCCCCTTCCCGATCTCTGGAGTGCTCACCTTCAGTAAAGCTGCGCTCTTTGCCTCCTTATCTGCTAGGTTATTTCCTCAAGTCCTGAACTGTATCCCAGTCTGATGTCCCTTTACATGGACTATAGCAATTGCCTCCAGCCCTCTGATGGCCTCCAAGATCTTCCTGATTATTTCCTCATGCACCAGCCCTCGCCCATGGGCATTGAATAGTCCCCTTTCCTCCCAAATTTTCCCAAAGATGTGTACTACCCCAAATGCATATTTTGAATATGTAAAGATTGTTCCCCTTCTCCCTTTTAGTTTCTGTAAAGCCCTATATACTGCATAGAGCTCGCAAGCTTGGGCTGACCAGCTGGCACTCAGGGATCCTGATTCTACCACCTCCCCAGTTTTCCCATTTATCACAGCATACCCAGATTTTCTTTTCCCATCTACGACCCTTGCTGACCCATCCACAAACCATTTTCCCTCATGTTCTAGGTCCTCCTCTTCTAAATCAGGTCTTATTTTGGTTTGTAATTCCACCAACTCAGCACAATCATGAGAAAGAACTCCTGTGGCTTCCCCAAGCATGAACTGGGCAGGGTTTTGTGCTGAAGTAGTCCATAGTTCTAAATCATGAGAGTGAATGAGGATGGCTTCATATTTCAGGAGCCTAGTGTCTGTCAGCCACTTATCCGCCTTCTGCTGTAAAATGCTCCTTACATTGTGGGGGATGTAGACTACTAATGAAGCCTTGAAGGTTACTTTCTTGTCCTCCTCTACCAACATTGCCACTGCCACAATTGCTTGCAGGCAAGTGGGCCACCCTCTGCTCACAGGGTCCAGGAGTTTTGACACAAAGCTGACTGGCTTTTTGGCCCCCACCCAGTCCTGAGTTAGGACTCTATCGGCAGTGTGATTGCTAACATCCACAAATAATTGGAAGGGCCTTTTTACATCTGGGAGACTCAATACTGGGGCTGTGTCATGGTTTGACACTGGCGCGATGCGAATGCCCCCATGAAAATGTACTTTTCTAAATAATTGCTGTGAGATGTGATCAGGAACAGAGCAGAGCAGGCCCAAGCTTAATAACAAAGAAAAGAACTTTATTAAACTACTACTACTATAAAAACTACAAACACTAAATCCTGGATGAAGACCTTCTGAAACACCCCTCCTCCTTCCACCTAATTTCCAAACAAACTCAACAGTGAGACACCACCCGGGATCCTGATCAAGTTGCCACCCTTCAGATAATCAAATACTCAATCTTTCAAGGGAGACAGGAGTCTCTCCTGTGCCACAGACCCCCCAGGAAACACAACTGCCACCTTTGTGTTTCCATGTCACACATGGCAACCACCCGGAGAAAATCTGACATGGTGACACTCTCCTTTCCATGTCACAGTGCTCTCACCACCGTGCATGGACAGACTGCTCATAGGGCTCCTTTAAGGATGCTTTGCCTTGGACCAAAAGAGACAACAGTTCAGTTTCTCATCTTTGGACGACAGTCCCCCCCATTTTCCCCTGGGGCTGAGGGTCCAAGAACAGAGGTCTTCTTCTCCTCTTCTTCCTCGAAGACAGAGGGCTCCTCCCCACCTTCTTCAACTCTCCTCTGTTCTCTCTACTCTTCTGCTGGTAATCACTGAAACAAGTCTCTTGGCTCACCAACGCACCCCGCTAAGTGCAGCTTCTGTCAGGAGAATTTGGTTCAGTCTATGGCTAACAAGAAAAGTCCAGCCACAAGCCACTCCATCATCTCCTTCCAACTCAAGAATTTCTTCTTCCATCATCTCGGATCCCAGACTGTCTCTCTTCTACTTCAAATCAAGGAGGAGTAATATTTTACAAAGCCTTCATTTCTCAGGAAAGGGTTAAAAGTTCAGACTCCCTGGACGGCTGATATCCCTGCCCAGCAGCCAATTCTCAAGGCCAAGGCTGGGCACCTTCCCGCCTGCCTCCTTCTCCTCCGCGCCGGCAAAGTTACAGGTGCCGTCCAGACTCTCTGTCTCTTCCCCCTGGGGGGGGGATGACAAAGACATCTCCGCTTCTCTCCACCCTTCCGTCCACAGGAGCTGGCTCGGTTCCAGTCCTTCTACCCCTCGGCTCACCTCGACCAGGCCGCATGGCTTCCCCTCCCCCACCCAGCCCCATGGCTGGGCAGGGGAGATCTGCACAGCACCCTGACCGGAACCAAAGAAGAGCAAGCTCTTGGGAGTTCCTGCTTTTAACCCCCTGTGTTCTCAGAGGTGTATCCACACCTTTAGTGGCCACTTTAGGTGCCAATATCCAAATTTGACTACTGATTGGTTTGACCCAACTTCCTGGAAGAATTCACTTCCATGTCAAACCACGACTGGCTGCCATAAGGGTTTCTTTTAATTCCTTGAAGCCCTCCTCATCCTGTTTTGTCCACTTAAGCCTGTCTGTGGTAAGCTTCTCATAAAGAAATCTTACCTTCTCGCTGTAACCTTCAATCCATTGCCTGCAGTAACCAGGAGCCCCAGTAGCTGTCTGACTTACCTCTTCATTTGTGGTGGAGATAAGGTGAGGATCCCTGCTACCCTGTCTGGGTCTAATTTCTTTTTACCTTTTGTCAGCCAGTGTCTGAGGTATTTCACCTCAGGCTCTGTGAACTCTAGTTTAGATTTTGAGACCTTCAACCCCTTCTCTCCCAGAAAATTTAACAAAGCTATAGTGACAGCCCTTATATCATCCTCTTTGGGACCGGCTACCAGCAGGTCATCCACATATTGCAGTAATTTTGTCCCCTGTACTGACACAAATTCACTTAATAGTTTCTCAAGGGCCTGACCAAAAAGACTTGGTGAATCCACAAACCCTTGTGGCAGGGTCGTCCACCTTAGCTGCTGTTTTCTTTTTGTCTCTGGATCTTCCCAATGGAAGGCAAAATAGTCCTGACTTTCCTTGGCTAAAGGACAAGTCCAGAAGGCATTCTTTAAATCTATGACACTATACCAAGTGTCCTCTGGAGATATGTTATTTAACAAGGTGTAGGGGTTTGAGACTGCAGGGAACAAAGTTTTTGTTCTCTGATTTACTGCTCTCAGGTCCTGCACCAGCCGGTAATTCCCATCTGATTTTTGCACCACCAGAATAGGGGTATTATGCCTTGACATACAAGGCTCGAGCATGCCCTACTTTATTAAGTCTTCTATTATAGGTTTTAATACCCTTCTGCCTTTCAGGGGGATGGGATATTGTTTGATCCATTTAGGATCCTCCAGCCTCTCAATTTCAATGTGTATGGGTTCCATATCCAACCTCCCCGCCTCCCCTTGGGTGTGCCAGACCTTGGGATTTATTTCTTTTTCATCCTCAATAGTTAACTTATATAGACTTACTGTGAGCTGTGAATCCTGTGCAATTAGACTTATTCCTAGGACTACCATCAAGTCCCGCCCCAATAAATTATAGTCTGCTTCTTCTACTAATAATATTCCCAAGACAGATTTTATTTTCAGATGCTATTTCCACATCCTTTAGCACTGGTACCTTGAAGGGTTCCCCTTTTGCCCCAATAACTACCATTGAATCTTTACTTTTTGTACACCCGGGTGGCAGTTTTTGGACTGTGGTCCTTTCTGTCCCCAAATCAACCAAAAAAAAACCAGCTCCTGTTTCTGGGGTCCTACCTTTAACTTTATCAAGGGCTCTCCGGGTATTCTGGACCCCAAATTATAGAGCCCCTGACACCTCTGATCCTCCTGAAACATGGTTTCATTCTTTATTCTTTTCTTGCACTCTCTCTTAAAGTGCCCCCTCTGTTTGCAGAAGAAGCACTCAGGGCCACTTAACCTGTTTGCTTGTGTCCTTCTTTGGCTTTCCTTGGGCCCGATGAGCTTGTGCTGCCTTCACTGGGTTTTTTACTTGCTCCTGCTTTTGAGCCTCCCTGACTGCCGCTACCAACACCCTTGCCTGTGCCTTTTGCTTCTCATCCTCTCATCTCATATAAACCTCCTGGGCTTCCCTTAGTAACTCCTTCAGGCTTTTCTCTTGCCAATTTTCTATTTTCTCCAATTTCTTCCGAATATCCTCCCATGATTTGGCCACAAATTGGGTTTTTAACAAAATTCCCCCAACGGGAGAATTAAGATCCGTCCCCGAATACATTTGGAGGCTTTTTCTAAGCCTCTCTAGCCATTTGGTGGGCATTTTGTCCCTCCCTTGGCACTCCCTCAATCCTTTACGGATGTTTTGTCCTTTTGGCACTGCCCCCCGGATACCATGTATTACCATGTTCCTCAGTCCTATCATTTTAAGCCGGTCCTCCTCCGCCTGGGCATTCCACTGTGGCCTCTGTTCAGGCCATTTTGCGGGCCCACTCCCATCCTGGGGGTTCCTGAATTCCCAGTCCTTTATAGCAGCCTGTCTTACCATATCCCGCTCTTCGGCATTGAACAAAGACCTTAGTATAGCGGTGATATCATCATACGAATAAATGCTGTTTCCCAAGAACTCATCCAACCTCTCCACCACTTCCACAGGGTCATCCATTAATTTTCCCATTTCCCTCTTAAAAGCTCTCACATCCCCTGTGTTAATCGGTACGTTTACATATCCGATAACTCCTGGAGCGGTGGGTACTTCCCTTAGGGGGTAGAAGTTGAGTCTGCCATCTTCACTATCATCGGTATTATCCCTCCTCGTTTTCCACAGGGTTCTACTGGCAGGAGGATATGTGGATTCCCCAGTGTGAAGTGTGTGGCTAAAGACACCCGTGTGTTTTGTGGGGAGATGGGATTGGGAAGGTCCTGGTACATCCGAAACCACCAGTGCCGAAGGCTGTGAATTAAGTGGCGGTGCTGATGCCCATGTGGGTTGCGATGAGGGGGCTGTGGAGGTGGGTATGGGGGCGTGTGCTTGAGGAGGAGGAACCTGATATGGTGGTGGGAGATTCTCTAGGGGTTCCCAGGCATTGCTAGGACTTACCTTGTTGCCAGAGGTCTTAACTGGGAATAGCTTTGTACTGGCATATTCCCATAACCTGGCGTATTTCATTTCCTCACTGTCCAGCCCACTTTCCCTGTATAGATAGTCAAATAAAGCTAGGCACATTCTCCTATCAATCGTGCCATACATGGGCCAGAACATGCACTTACCGATTTCCAGCCTCACCCCCCACAATACTTCCACACAATAATAGATCTTCTTTTCCTTTAGCTTTCTCTGCCTTGCAGGACATTCCTCCCAATGTTCTAACATCCATCCCAAGGGGCTTTCTCTCAGAATTTCAGGCACCCCGTCCCTTTTCCCCTTGTTCAACTTCCCCAGTTTCTCTTGGGTTTTTCCCTGAATCTTACTTTTCTTTTATCCCATCTCTAAAGTTTCCTTACCGTACCTTTGTGTTGCACTCCGAAAATGACTCCAGAACCAACCGGCCATCGCTGCATGTGTGACTTGGTCTTCTCCTGACTGAGTCTTATCAGCCTACTAGCCACACAGTGAACTGATCTGTGGATTTTTGGCTGATAAAAATGATCTCTCTTACCTTTTCTTTCCCAGACTCCCAAGTCTCAGGTTGAAGGGGTTTTCCTATTCTCGAGTATCCGAGAACGCTCCTTCCTCCTCCAGTCCTCCCGTGACTGAACCCCTGAATCCCCCTTTGAGTTGCAGGCTTTATTATGTGATGTGAGTTCACCCAGTTTCACGCGCTTCCCCCATAATCGACCACGTCCCTTGTGGGATAGTGGAACTGCGATTTTTGTGGTCTGCTCTCGCCCCGTGACAGTGTCATGTCTCACACACACGTCAAGTCACACCCCACTCAACCACGCGATACTTATGGTCCTTTTTCCCGTGTGGATTCTTCGTGCACATAGATTTTTATGAGTGAAAAAGTTGTTGCTGCAGCTTTGGAGGTTCTGACTCTGAATATCCAAGAGCTCTGGGCCCGTTTATCCCTTTCTGATTCTGGCTTTCCTTTTGGCTTTTAGTTCGGAATCTGATTGGTTCCGCAGGTTTCCCCGATCCTGTCTGGCTGCTGAAATCAGAAGGGCGCTGCCCGGACCGAGGGTAGGGAACCCTTGGATGGCCTAAATCAGATCACATCAGGGTCACCAAGATTGTTATAGGTAAAAATTGACCCAGCCAAATTAAAAAAAGAAAAAAAATTAATTTTTATTATAAAGATCAAATTCTATCTGAGCCACCCACAAAGGACAGTGCCAAACCCAGGACTGATGCTGGGTGAGACACAGGTCTAACCACTCTAGCAGAGGGTCTCCTATGCTTCACCCCATCCGTTCTCCACGAGCAGTTTTTATACAGTTTATTTTGATTGAGCCCGGGATTTTGGTGATCAGCCTTTTATATCCATTCAAAGTCCGACATATTCATAAAGTCTCTTTTCTCTGTGCCGGGTTGAACAATCTAAGGTCTGGGAAGCAATGCACATCAATGATGGGTACAATCATCGCCTGGGAGTTCCTAGATTATCTCAAGAAACAGCCCATCTCCGAGCGAGCCACATGTATTAACTGGTAAATGAAGCCTTGTCTACAATGGTTTCGACATACATGAGGCAGCCCCCCTTGCCCTGGTCCGTTTGCTTTGTGTCCATATTTTATATAAAAACTCCTACTCATATATCACTTTATAGGTGCAAATTATGCCTATTACACATAACACCCCCAAAAAACCAAAAAAACCCCAAAACCAGAAGAAGAAAAAATCTCCACTATTTTGCCTACACAAAGAGAAAGATTTCCTTGTGTAAACTTGTATATAATGAGATCAGGGGTGCTCAAACAAGCTTACATTGCCAGAATTTATTTCACATTATTAATGAGCATTGTAGTAGATATATTTTAAATAAAACATGTTCTATGACATTTAATGTGAGGTTTTGTTATTTTTGCTCTTATTATTTCAGTGTTATTGAAAAAAAAATCTATTTACCTCTATTTTTTTCTTGTGGTTGTGTTTTGCCTCCTTTTCCTGCCATTTGAAATAACAAGAAGATACAAAATAGTTCCACAGCTGGTTTCACACTGATATGTTACATCTGTTACAAAAACATAGAACATTGTTTCTTAATTTTTTAAATTATATTTCAGATACCTCTTATATCTACAAATAAAAAGGGATATTTTCCATGGCCGTTTGCTGTGTTCCTTTTCTGATGCTGCCTACTTGGGTGCCTGTATAGTCCAAGGTAAGTATGAACAGCAAGCTTCTTTAAATACTTCACTCATATGTTGGTTCTATCAAATAAGCAATGCAAAACTTGTGTGACTACAGATAGCAGTAACTTGTTGTTGTTGTTGTTGTTGTTGTACTGTTTCCCTGTATTGACTTGCACTGTGAAGCATTGTAAATAATTCAGCCAGTTAACCAATGAAGTGGAGCTTAAAAAAATTAAACCAAATACGTTATCTTGGTATTTTAGTAAAGAAGTATGGCATCATTGTTAGATTCCACTTAACCAAAAGAGAAAAAGTCCTTTCTGAATCCTGAATGGAAATGCAGCCTGTTCCATTCAAAGTAAGCATGAAAAAGTGTAATTTGATGCCCTTTGTTATGTTAAAGAAGACCTGTATGATGATGGAATCTCTGACAAAAATAGAGGATGTAATTCAAGGGGAAAGAAATTTCAGTTAATTTTCCCTAATTTTTTTTTTTTTTTATTTTCCCTCTCTCTCTCTCCATCATTTCCTTAGGACCAAATTCAGATAGATGTCTTGAATTCTACAGAAAGGAATAATCATCTATCTATGTCTGATTAGGGAAACCATGTGTGTGAAAGTTCCCTTTATTCTGCCGTAAGGTGAACGAAGCTCTTAATGCATTAGAAGGCAGTGTATCCAAACCTGGAGCGGCACATTTCGGGGGGGGGGGGGAACCACCCGGGGGTGTCCCCGGGGAGCCCCCTAGGCAGTGAGTTCGCTGGTAGCAGCAGGCAGGCAAGGAGACTCCACACGGCTTCTGAGGGTGCTCATTAGATGAGGGGTTATTGGGGGTCCTACCCCCGGGAGGCAGCATGGTTTCTGAGGGAGAGGGGGGGAAAGGGGGGAAAAGGGGAGGGGGAGAGAGGGGCTGAGAGGGCAGCGGCCAGGAGAGCCGGCGAAGAGAGAGAGCGAACCGTCCCCCCAGCACACTGAACAGGGAGATTCAAAGTGGGCGCAGAACAGATTGAGCCAATGGGATTACAGACACAGGATACTGCAGGGGAGGATCACAGGCTTGGAATAAACCGTACATTTTCCAGGGTTGAGACAGAGCATACCATTTAACTAAAATATGACACCACACAAACCAAAAATGAGCCCAGCACTAATTAAATGTGTCTCATTCAGAAATTAGAACACCAAATGTCAGGTTTGTGTCCCTAAGTGACACATCTTTTAGAAGAGGAATCAAGTTCTGCCTGGTACCTTGATTAACATTGTGGCCTGTGTTTCTTTGCCAGAACAGAATTAGGACCAGTCCATGCCAGTGTAGATAAATAATGTGAAAAAGGGGGAGAATCAGGAATCCATTATTTTAGATCTGCCTGGTACCAGAAAAATGTATACTCAAAGAGGAACATTGCCGATACTTCTGTTTTACAGAGCATTTTCTGCCACAGAAAATAGTTCAGTATTGCTAATTAATGCAGTAGTTAATAAGGCATTGAACTTCTCTTGAAACTCATTGATTGAAATGACAGGTATAAGGTTTTTCTTCTTTCAGTTAACTATAAATTCCTCAAAGAAGCCTTTCTTGAGATATACTGGATTTTTACTGAGTGTGGAAGTACCTTGAATTACAGTACATTTACTGACTTCTTTCCCTGTTAATTAATGTTGCAATTCAATTTTTCTGTTTTGTTTTGTGTTTTGGATATGTTCAGCTGAGCTTGGTGATTATGATCCTGATGAACACCCAGAGAATTACATCAGCGACTTTAAGATTTTTCCCAAGCAGTCACAAAAGCTTGACAAGAAAATAGCTGAAATGCATAAAAATGAATTCAGGTAATTTATAATTCTGTTTGGTAAAGAGACAGCTAAGAAATACTTTTATCTGTTTCCAAGTAGCACATGTTAACTTAGGAAGGTTTGTTCCATGAATTATAATAGAAGCTCTACCAACATGCTGTATGATAGTCTGTATTTGAAAATGTGGTTTCAGCTTAGGGGGTTTTCTTTGCCTGTTAACCTTCATTAATCATAGTTGATTCCTGCATGACTGCTGGTAATTTAGACTTCATTTGCTTGAAATGTAGGTCTGGTTATTGGGAACAGCTCTAGTTGATTAGAGCTGCTCTAGTTGATTAGTGGAATAACATCTTTCATTTAGGTAGCACACATTTTTTGCTCAGAAATTTCTGTCTGTAGTGTGATTCTAAAATTCCTGGTAGATATTGACCTGACTGAAATTATAATTAGGTTATTTTATCTGTAGGTGGTTAACATAGTGGTGAATTGCACAGAAATGTATTTAAGTAACTTCCTTGGAAGACTAAGGAGGTGAGATCCAAAACTCTCTGCATGCTCTTTTTTCTGTCCTGAACTTTTAGTACTGTAACAGAAGGCAAAGGAGAAAACGGATTAGTCAATCGTTTGGTTTTTTAAGTTAAACGAGTTTCAGGAGAGAAGTAGGTTAAATGAGTTTCAGGAGAGAAGGAGCAGTGAGCTGTGCAACTGTACCCTCTTCAGGGTTGTCAGTGAATGACATGCAGAGTGTCTAGAGGGAGATTATAAGAGGCCCTTGGCATCTTGCTTAGTTGAGGATGGTCCTCAGAATATGGGGGAAGGCACAGGATGTGCAGAAAATCAAATGAAATCAAGTTATTAATTACATAAACTAGAAAAACTTTTTAATTGAAATATTACAAGGCCCTTTGCACTTGCTTACCCTGTGTTCTGTTTTCATATTTCAACATATGCACAGAAAGGAGAAAAATTCCTTTTCAGGAGAGTTAAAGTTTAAAATGCTTTTTATTTCTAAAAGCCTGTAAAATATATTTTTCAAGTAAAGTTCAACACTCATGACAATAAGTGTGCCAGTATTAACATGTCTTCTCTTTTTTTTTTCTGAAACCTATATACTTTCTTTTTATTTCTTTCAGTGAAATGATGTTTTAAATTGTTTATATCTAACATTTTTTAAAGCAGTTCAGCCTGCACTGTACATAGAAACAACATTTTAAAATAAGAATAACTTCTTTTACTGTCAGTATTTTTCCATACAGTGTCTACAGAATTCCAAAGGATAAATTCAACCTTTAAAAACGAGATATTTCATCAGTTAAGCCAAGGTGCTATTGAAAAGTCTGATAAATTCAGTCGTTCAAGAACAGGCTCGTGCTTTACTTAAAGTTAGGAGAATAGAAGGAAAGCTGGTGGGCCAGTGCTGGTGGGTTTTATATTTGGTAACACTAGGAAGATGTATTTTTCTGTGTTGGTTTGCTTTTTTATGTATGTATAATTCTGCACATCCTTTGTGAATGCAATCATCTCCTGTTCTGAATAACCAGACACATTTTTAGCTCATCTTTTAAATCCCCTTTCCTGTTGGTGTAATCTGTCTGATCCTGTGACAGTAAATGTTATAAACATTCACACAGGTCCCTCTGGGATTCTCCAGGTCCTGAATTCCTCCCATCAGTGGTTGCTCAGCACATGAGAATGTCCCTGAATTTCTTCAGTAGTCTTGTCAAGGGACACCATTCATTATTGTATTTTGGAAATCAGGTGGTATCAAGCTGACTTCTTTTGCTTGTGGATCTGCTGGTTCCTACAAAAAACAAACAAACAAACAAAAAACAAAACCAAAAAAAACCCCAAAAAACCAAACAGGAGGTGTTTGAGGCATAACTATGATTTATAGCAGAATTCGTCTCATATATTCCACTTATATATTCCTTTATTTGCTTTCTATTCTATATTTTACCAATTTGTATATTATGAATTTTGGGCTCAGTGGCTTGTAGCTCTTTGCAGCCATCAAGAACTGCTATCTTTGTTTTCTGTTTTCTTTCCTTATGTCAGCATCTTGTGTGCCTTACCTATTTGTCTCTTATCACAGAATAAAGGCAGTTTCAGAGCTGTCTGGGTAGCTGCTATTTGGTAATTTCCCACTGCTGCTCTTTGTCTTCCCCAAAATTATCATCCTCTAACATTTTTTGCATCTTACATTTGCCAGTCATGGAAGTTTTACCTTTTTATGGATATTTAATTCCATGGATCTCTATTCTAGCAGTACAAATTAATAAAACATATCTGACATATAATGAACTATACAGAGAGGGTTCCAGTGCTAGATTATCACTGGTATAACTAACTGAAAAAAATTGCAGGAAAAAATGGGCTTCTCTCTGGCATTGCTTAGCACATGTGTTTCAATGCTTTCTTCAGAAAGTCAAATTTTCTGATAACTATTAATATTGTGCTGCTCAGTGAGTATTTTTAAGAGTTGCAAGGGATTCCTCAGGTCTTTTCTTACAAGATACTCAAGTGAAATGTCAGCTGACAGCTGACAAATAACATGTGAGAAGGACAGATGAGACTGAGAGCCTTTTTAATCCAGCTGCCATTCATCTGCCTCCAGAATTGTGACCTCTGTTTCAGCTCTGTGATCCAGATTCTTTGTTTTTTTCACAAGCAAAGATGATGACATCTCTCTCCAGAGGTAGGCTCCCATATCACCAAAGCCTTGGGGCTTGGAAGAAGCCATTTCTCTGAATCCTGTGTCAACATCCTTAAGACCTGCTTATTGGTCCCGCCTTTTCTTCTGTTCTACAGAAGGATGGAAGAATTTAGCTTTAGAAAGGAGCATGAAGATCAAGAGGGGAGTGTCTCAGAAGCAACAGTATGGTACTGTGACAGCTTCCAGTGACTTCACTGGGTGTTATTTAGAAGCCTTTTTTAATTACTTAAAGCAGATATATGACAGGGTGTAATTATTTCTTATTGGTTTTGGTTATGAGATCATCACTGGATTTAACAAAATATAATCCATTATGTGACTTTCTGTTGCACTTAATTGCAGAAATATAAATGTGACAGACACAAATTCATGGCAGGTTTGTTGAGTTGTGATTGTCTTGTGAATTTTAATTAATTATTCTTTCCTCATTAAGGAAGGGGGAGCTACAGAACAAGATAAAAGGCAGAAGAAAAAAATACCTTCTAATGAACTTAATATCTAATGAAGTTAACACGTCTTATGTCCTTTAACAGAGTCTTTTACTCCGATAAATTTCCCTAATTTTGAAAAGATACCTTTCAGCCAGAGCTCCAAGAGGCAAGGCACCAGGAAATACAGAGATTTCTAGAGGGAAATATTGACATACATCTCTAATAAAGGAATTTCTGTTTATAGTACTAATGCTTTGGTAGGGTTTTTCTTCTGGTTTTTTTTTTTTTGGTTTTGTTTTGTTTTGTTTTTGTGTGGTTTTGGTTTTTTGGTTTTTTTTGTTGTTTTTTTTTGGTTGGTTGTGGGGTGGGAGTGGGAGTATTTGTTTTTTTCATTTTTTAAAAAGAACTCACTGGTTGAAAATCAAATATTTTTCTATGCCATCTGAAAAACAGTATTCCATTTTTAGTTCTGATATGAAATATTGCACCACATATTTATGGAAATGTTATGTAAAAAGCCTTGAATTTACCTGAAAGCCCCCTACAAATATTTACTTTTTCAAAGATACATAACCTATTCAAATGCCTGTTTTCAGTGATGAACTCATATAGGTAAATACAAGGGTTTTTTTATTCCCTTGAATGGCCAATGTGGATGCAGACTTAAGATACCTGAGTGTTACTGAATAGGCTTTTGTCTCTACTTTGTATATCAAATGCTTTGCAGGAATCATATGTGAAAGACTGTCTTTTGGGAGAAGAAAATTTTCCTCTGAGGGTGTGAAATCACTGCCATTTTCCGATAATAACTATCTCAGAAACCATTAAAGGGAGTATTTTCTTGAAAACCAGAGTAGCAAATTAATGTTTGTCTTTGATCCAAGCTAAATGAGAAGTGTTGTTTGAATTTGTTTTGAAATGCATATAACATTTTTATCCTTTGCTGCATCATCTACATTTTAACTACTCAGTGAGGATTTAAGCGTGTTTCAATTTCCTGTCTCTTTTGACTCTTAGTGTGTTCCCTTAGCCATCCCATCAGCTCCCATGTGGCTTTTACACTGGTGCCAGCAGGAGCACAGGATATCCCAGTCTCCACCGGTGCGGCTCTCCAGGTCTTGTGCAGCTATCAGTGGAGCCACTGGCAAGCATAACTATAAATGTTACTGTCTGAATACAATCTGGAAGGCTGTCCTAAAAGACTTGGCAGTGGTTGCTAGAAAATGCTTTTCTTTGTGGGTGTTAATATAATTTCATTCAATATTAAACAACTTCTTGCATGCTGTATACATTGAAATTCAGCATACATTGAATACATTAAAAAAGGCACTAAAACTAAATTTCAGTTTAGCTAGTCCAGAATAAGGTGGATTTGCTTCATTTAAGTGCTTCTTACAATGAAAAGTGCATATTATATAGTTTTATGGGTAATGCTCATGGCCCGCTCATGTACACTTTAAATTGAGCTTCTAGTAGTACCTTAATCACTTTGGTATCTAACAGCCTCGTATACACTAAGGGAATTCAATTGAAAGGACAGACAGTATGCTCCAAAACTTGCAAGTCATGTTACAGGAAACAGAAGCCACTTATCTGGGGATCAAGGATCTGTTGAGTTTTGTGTGCAGCTGAGGGGGATGTCTGGAAAAGAGTAGGGCTTGGGCTACTGCAGGGATAAGTGCTTTCCAGGCCTCAGGACCAAAAATCTTTTTAGTTCCTGTTATTCAAAATATACTGAGGACTTTGGAGGACTGAGTCCAGTGTCCTCTTCATTTCAGCTTTGGTATCGCATCCTGCCTGAGTTTCTCAGTGAAGTAATTTAGATTTATCTATCAGGCCATATGTTGGCCACTATCACTGCTTGAAAAAGAACTAATCCTCTAAGTATCAAAACATCATTGTATGTGGTGTAATAGGTGAATAATTTGTTTCTATTCTGTTACATTTTCCCAGAATTCGTATCAGTTTTAATCTGGATGAATCAGAGAGATGGTTGGAATGTAGTCACCTAGTCCTTTCCCTGAAGCATTCCATGTGCACTGATTTTCTCAAAGCTTTTTTCTTCCGAACCATATCTGTTCTGACAGAAGTGAGCTTAAAACGAATTCAAATCATAGAACTATTCTTGTAATTCTGGTTTCACTAACTAGAAAATAGTAAGAGCAAGATGTTGTTTTGTTTGATTAATATTTGCATGGTACAGAGAATATTTCCAGAAGCTTTATGGTGAGGCACTGCTTTCCCTGAGTGGAAGTTTAATGGAAGAGGCAGTTGTAGCAGTAATCTGGAGAAAGGAACTTCACAGACAAAAGAGTTGTCTTTCCCATTCTCTTTTGAAAAATGGAAAAGATATATCAATACATGGGATTTTTCTTATTATATAATTCCAGGGAGTATTCAGTAGAAATGATAATCTACTTGAGATGAAAAGGCTGTAAAATATATGACAACATTGATAATTTTTTAGCTTTAGGAGAGATTTTTTGTGTGTATATGTGCACTCGTGCATGCACTGCTTTTTTTTACTTCTGTATTCCCTGGGAAGAGTGGTCATAATCATGATCTGCAAACGTCATTGTTTTTATCATGATAGTTGTTACCTGTCTCATGGTGAGGTTTGGATTCAGGTTCTGCATACTTAACACACTGATATCTTCAGATGTCTATGTGAAATTTTAAAATGTACAGATTTCTTCATCAGCTGGAAGGAACTCTTTCCTCTGCCACCCTCCTCCCTGCTCACCTCTTCTCTGTTTGGAGAAGGCTTTATAGGCTAGATGTGTCTGGACCAGAAGTATTGATCTACTCTGATAATAAAACTAGAAAGCTTAGTAGATTTCTCTGTATCATGGGAATATATTTTAAATTAATATTAGGTTAATTAAAACTGCATCTCTTCTGCAAATGTGTTCTGTCTTTGAATGCACTTAAAGCTGTCTGTGCCACTGCATCAATTTATGAAATACAAATGTCTGAACACAGACTTCAGAGACACCATCTCAGTCTGATCTCTGAAGGCACACAAGTAATTTGAAATGTTCTGGTAGAAGGAGTTATGTAAGTGGCACATACCATCACAGCATGCATGTATTTGATAGACTTGGTAAAAGAGTTTGATTATTGTTTTAAAGTGGTTATTTGGGTTTTACTGGGATTCTGTTTGTCCGGGAGAAAAACAACTTTGCAGTAAAAGTTAAAATTTATATTTAAGTGTTCTGCAGCTTTCTAAGTTTAGTATATTTCAGCAATCTTCAGCAATTCATTTACTTCCTAGATGATAATGTTTCTTTCCATATACAGGTCCATTTAAAGGCTTTCCTCTGCCAGTGCCAGACTGGGCATTTCCTGGGGAGCTGCACTGCTGCTTGAGCAATGTGCTTAGGCTGGCCATATTATTCTGATAAGCTGAACTACAGCCTACAATGCAATTTAATTTACCAATGTCATCATTTATTGCTTTTCTTTGAGATTATCACCACCACTGTGCTATTTTTTCCACTACAGCTAAAACATTAGCAATCATAGCAGGTTTATCTCAATGCCACATAGCACCATTATTGTGACTAAAAATAGTAGCAAAAAGACTTTATTTAAAAACATATCCACTATCTGCCAAAATATTCTGACCTTAAAGTAAAAGCTGATCAGGACCATTAGCACTGTAATTTCATAACAATTGGAGTCTCAGATACATGTAAAATGATGTAAAGATGCAACAGCAAAAGATTATTCATGTGGTGAGCAATTTTGTGTTCAGTGTATAGTGCAGCTAAGTGTACTGATTCTTTAGCAGAATTCTGGCATAATTTTAGGTTAAAAGGAACCCTGGGTATCTCAGTTCTGTTGGGAGATGTTCTCTACAAGCTCTGGGTTATAACAGCAAGCATATTGAATTTCTTGAAGTTGTTACTGTTGTAACAGCAAGCATATTGAATTTCTTGAAGTTGTTACTGTTGTCTCTCCTGAGATCACTGTGAAATATGTCCAAGATTGCAGGGCAGGGCAAAGAGTGGCTGATGAGACTGAGCCTGTGTTTAAATATTTCTGGTGTCCCTGGTTTGCATGGAGGTGAATATGTAATGTCTCTAGAGGCCAGACCATTAGGTACATATTTATGTGTTGTTTATTAAAAGACATTCATACACCTTACAAACCCCAAATGTCCAGAAATTAAACATAGATAGGACATACTTTAGGAAAGTATTGCGATTGTATTCTGCAGCAAGTACATTTTCTTAACATAGAGATGAGGCAAAAGGGTGGACTGTAATTGTTATTATTACTAGTTTGTTAATAGTAGTATCTCACAGCACTTTATAAGTCAGTAAGAGAACCAGAGAAGACAAATCTAATTATATGACTAATGGCACTCAGGAACCAAGGGGACGAGAATAGCATTGAAAATTCTTTTTCTTTGCTGTTTTTGCTACATGGTCTTCTTTGTCAAAAGGAGTTAATGCTCAATCATGTGCTATTTCATCCTTAACTTGCACTAAGATTTACGACTTTAGTATGTAACAGATACATCAAAGGAAAGGTATGAAGGGGAGAAACTTCTAGAATGAATTGGTATTGGCAGTGAGTGAAGCAAGTAGACCATCACTGTGACACACCCTGGAAGTTATTCCCTGTTGAGCTTCCTTGCCCTTTGGACAATGAATCAAGCTTTTACATCCTCTAGTGCATACTTCTCATGAACCTCAAGTTAAAACAGAGTGTGTTGCATGCTTCCGAATGTTCTTTTGAAGTATTTGGTTCATTAAAATTTTATTAGGAGCTTTTGGATTGATTGATTCTTAGAGGTTGAATAATTAATTCATAGCTAATGGCTGTGGAACTCTAATTTCACAAATGATCCACTTTTTGTAATTTGTATGGTATGCAGAAACTTTTCTGAGTAGTAGTTTCTTTTTTTGGTCCTGTTCAATATCTTTGCCATGCAACAGATGGATGCTGTAGTGCCTGCAACATACAGAAAGATAATATCTCTTTCCCTTAAGATATATGATATATTAATTAATACTGAAAAATGAAGTCAAAAGCAATATATGCACCGAGACCTGGATTTCCTGAGAGTACTGAGTTCCAAAAAAAGCAAATATATATTGCCTAAATATTCCCCATTTTTCCACTTTAAAACACTTGCTTAAATAAGTACACTATAAATTCTTGTGGAAGGCTGTTAGTTGCATATAGAAAGCTTAAAGGCATTTTAACAAAGCAAATCAAAGGCATATCTAGTGTGAGAACAGTGATTGATAAAAAAAAAGTTGACTTTGCTGATAGGATTTGTTACAGTTATATTTTTATTTAGTAAGAAAGATTTCATTATTAAGTTACACATGAAAAGCATATTATCAAGGCTTAAAGGTTAATCCTTTGATAAGAGATGAATGATGATTTTTCCATTTGACATTGTCCTTGACTCTTTTGCTTTGTGATGTTCTTTCAAGGCTTTGCACTATAGCCATTTGATTAGTCTCTAATCAGATAGGATCAAATTTGTCTATGTCTTCTGCTTTTTTTCCCCCAAATACTACAGCTTGTTTCACTTGATGTGCACAACATCATCATAGTTGCAGAGGCTATATGGGAGGGGAGCCTGATAATTCTTTTATGTCTCTTTAACAGTAGTAGCAAGTTGAGGTTTTTTTCCCATTTCAATATGCCAACTCCCCAAACTGCATTGTTGCAAACTACTTGCTACTTGTTGGTCCATTGAAACCAGAAGATTGACTATCCTTTTTACCAGCAAATAAAGGTGGATTAAAAAAGGTGGTTTTTAATCCTTTAGTTTTTTAAGGCCCAATATCTAATAAGCAACCAAACTATTTGTTTGGCTTTTCATTATGCAGCATAACTATTCAAAGTAATTTAGGTCAAACTAGTTAATTATTTCTGTCAAATGCAATTGACTGGTACATGAAATAAAATTGTTGGTTTTTTAGGAGTAATTTATGGTCTTACAGTTGTGATGACATATAAAGTTGTGATTTAGTAGTATTTAAAATTGAGTAAAAGCTTATTAGAGCTACCAAAAAACTTAGTGAAAAAATAAGCATTTTTGTTTTGATTGCTGCTTTTGTGCTGCTTTCTCCTTAACTATGAGCTGTGTAAATATGCATTTGTAATTTCTGGTGTTCCACTTAATACATGCTCTTCCCCACTGGCAAGTAGTGAGAAAGAGGCTGAAACAGGAAAGACAAAGATGGCCACTTCCTCTCTAATAGTTTTTTTGCAATTTAGAAATAAAAGATTCACAAAAATGTGGTCTAAAATACAGTGAATGTTGTGTAGAGTCAAATAAATACTGAAGAAACCGAAGAAATATTATGGGATTGACTACAGTAAAGTAAAAATAAGCAATTTTAGAACTTTGTAACAGAAATGGTTATTGACACTTACATTGCCACAGGTCATCATCCTGTTATGTTCAAAATAGGATTTGATGTCCACAAGCATGCTAGATGTTGTTTTAATTGTTAAACTAAACTTTGGGTCAGATGCTGGATATCATATGTCAATGCTTTTTGGTTTCTACCTGATGGAGAGTAACAGGCTTTCAGGGAAATTATGCTACAACAATATACAATGAAGTATTAACTGTTAATTCCTATGTACAATTCACAGTGTGAGGCTAGACTCACAAAAAATTCAGGGGCAGAATAAAGTATGAGTATCACTGTGCTCCTTGAAAATTTGTTTAAGGCTCTTATTATTTTTTTTAGATTTTTTAAAAAATTATTTGCATGGAAAGTATTTATGAGGTCTGGCTTTCTAAAGGTCCTAGGCACTGTTCATTATCATAAAACCGTATTATCTTTCAAAATCATGTACTCTAGTCATACAGATACAGAAATGAAATAATACTTTAAACAGTTCACTTTCAAATGGGCATTGTAAATCTGTGTTAGATCTTGTTGTAATGGCAGTAGTTATCAAATATCAGATAAAACTTACTCTAGACCCCAAGTCTTCATGCCACATTTCAGGCTTTAGTGTATATTCGCTGTTGATTATAGACACCCTAAAAATAGGGGTGTATAAATGGAAATGCTGACAGATTCTGAGCTGTCATGTTGGTAGGAGGCATGGCTATAATTAGACATACATCTGAGTAGGCAGTGTAATATGATTGCCGTGTTTATACCCTGCACTGGAAGGAATGTTTGTTAATCTTCACAGTCCTTTTAAATGAAATAGGGAGCAAGAGTTTGTGGAAAAAAGATGCTGAGGTTTATTTCAGAATCAGGCTGACGTGAGGGTATATCAAAAGACAAGAATTATTTTCAAAATATGAGATAATTCTGTTGTTGTTATCTCAGGATTTATAAAAAAAAATCAAAATTTACATGAAAACATTAGGCAATGTACAATTCAGCAGAAGAAAAGATGTGAAAAGTTTTCTGTCTTTTTATTACAAACAAAACATGGTTGAAATAGTTAGAATGTTTGAAAGTTTGAAACTTTCCTTTCCTCTGTCTTTAGGTATTTAAATTCTCCAGCCAATAAGTCTTTTTCTCCTATTTCTTTTTGCTGTCAAACTCCTCTTTCTTTTGTAATTTCAGAGGTCAGAGCCCAGCTGTTGCTGAATTTAACTTGCTTCTTAAAGCAAATTCTTTGGAAACTTATGGTGTTGATCCTCATCCTTGCAAGGTAACAGTTCTTTTTACTAACTTTTAATAAAATGTTCTTTTTACTAACATTTAGTTAAAAGCTAGTAATGGAATTGATTTAGCTCTGTTTTTTATCCAGGCACAAATAGGGAGCTATTTCTAAAAAAGCTGCCCTGGAACTACATATTGTGCTTAAGCCTTGGAAGAACACTGACTGGTTAACATTTCTGCATCAGTCAAAAAAAGTGTCTCTCCAGAGGAAGCAGAAGAACATCACAGGAGAATCTAGTAGATTGCAATGACATAAGCTCTGATAATAGTCCATAAGTTCTTTGCATTTAGTGCAAAGGTTTCTTTTAATTACTCCAGGTATAAAATACTTTTTATTTGCCAAGATTTTCAGGATTCACCATTATTTTGACAAGAAAATGCAAAACATTGACAGTCCATGCCAGATCAGTTTTTCAAACACCATCAAAATATGGAAATCTTAGGAAGAACAGCAAGCCAAATGTACAAGGACGAAAACTCACCTCCCATTCTCACTTTCCACTTTTTTATTTTATGGTCCTCTGTAAGAAGGTGATTTTAACTACCAGTTCTGATATCTTGTATGCGTGCATTTTTAATTATTTGGTTGTATCTGTATCTTCTGCGGTGTTTATTTTTAGACTGACTTGCTGTGTGTTTTAACTGCTGCTTTTGCTTTGGCTCATGTATTCTCTTCTGCTGGGACCACAGTACTATTTAGTTACTTGTTCTGGTGGTGATCATCCTTAAGTAGTCAGCTCTAACACAAAACTGTATATACATATATATGTATAGATAGATTTTGTATAGGTAGATTTTTGTATAGATATATAGATTTTTGTATAGATACATAGATTTTGTATATACTTTGTCAGTTTCACACTTTCCTGTGTGAAAGACAGGGTCTGGTTCAGAGTTTAGTGAAGTCAGTGATGTAGTAAACTTTACTTTGAAACTATACTGCAGATTTTCAAAAGGCATCTCAGAAACTGAGGCATAACTGGCTCAGAATTACTTCTTTACCTGTGTGGCAGGGCTTGTAGTGTGGGGGCAATCAGAGGTTCATCACCCATGCCTAAGGAAGATTTGTCTGTCTTCTGGAAGTGAACCTCAAAACAAGGTTCTTTGCAGATTCCTTATGACATGTTTCTTTCAGTGCTGTGGCTGCTGCTCCAGAGCCATCCCTGTTTCTGTTCCCCTTTACTTTGTTGGTAAGACATAAGGCATAATAAAGTTTACTGTCAGCAGTATTTCCAACACAACACCTTGCAGAGGAAGAATGTATTGTGAAATCCTAAAAAATATCATAGTTGAAGCAGATATGAATCCCTGCTTTATAGTTACTCCTTATAGTAAGAGGATATACATAGAAATACATTTTCAATTAATTTGGTAAGTCTACCAAAGGAGTCCCTGTTGTTATCAACTATAGGTAATTGTAAACAAAGCATAAGATACTGTTACTCAAATGCCTAGAAAAAAAAATGAGGTCTTTATTGGAAGGGCTGTCCTTTCCTTTAGAAGTGTACATTTTGAAGGCAAAATTTTTTTTGAAGAGGAAAACAAAATAAAGGTAATCTAGAATGCAGTAACAATTTATGCTATTGGTAAGAAATCAGTAAGAAATATCTCAGTAAGAAATATCTCATTGGATGAGGGGAAAGTTATGTTGTTATGTTTCTTTTTCTCTTTCAAGGACTCATTTGGTACAACTACATTTTTAGGATTCACAGCTGCAGGATTTGTAGTTTTCCAGGGGAATAAAAGAATTCATTTATTAAAATGGTAAGCATAAGATGTAAGAATATTTTAATAAATAAGCTTATGTTCTCCTGTGTCTTCTCTTCCTACAATCTTCACCTGCATTTGTTGTCTTTGAGGAGAACCATGTGAATATTAGCTCTCCTGCCCCATTATATTTCTGTTTTAAAGGATTTTAGATAACAACAACTACAACTACAACAATAACAATAACAATAACATTAACAACAACAATTTGGTCTCATTCAACTCCCAGTGAAAATTATTCCACAGGGTTCATTAGTCTACATAATTTACAAATGCTGAAACTAAGTTGATTTTTCAGCTATGCTATAAATCTCCAGTGAGGTTTATTGGCAGAGAGTCTACCTTAATCTTTATTTGACTTTTGGAAATTTTGCAGTTTCCTCATTTAATTACTCTCAATTTGAAAACTATAAAACAACTTATTTGGTAAGCAGAGGAGATGGAGGTGAGAATGCCTTTGAATTTTTTTTTTTTTAGTCTCTTTTTTTAAGAAATGGGCACTTGTGCAGTTGTCCTGGTTTTGTCTGGTTTTGCTTTTATTTGAACTCCTGGACTTAATTTGCTAGCTTCAGTCAGCCACATTTGATGAAGAGGTAAAACTGAGCTCCTGCAGATGATGTTAAGAGCAGCTTGCCACACTCTCAGCAGTGCGGTGCAAAGTGACCAGTCATGCTTAGACATTGATAATCTCATTTTAGCCCACTGCTATATGCATGCCAGCAACAGTTACTTAGGTATGACTGTTCCATCTCTGAGCTCTCAGCCTGTCTTGTGGGATCAAGAAACTGTAGAAACTTCCCTGAGTGTTGAATAACCTGAAATCCTCAGAGTGTAAAATTAGCATAGTCCTGTCCATACAATTGAGTTCCCTGTGGAGCTCTGGGGACATGCCTATCAAAAGCCATCCATTTGCAATAGTGGATTTACAGTACAGTTTCCCCAGGGTTAATTGCAGGTAGTTGCGGTCACAGTATTTCAATGGTTTGTGGTTTTGGCACAAGGAAAACCTAACAGCAATGTCAGTCCATGGCACACTGAGGAGAGAGTAGCACTTGCCAAGCATGTGCCCACCATACTGTGGGAAATGAATCTCACAGCATTTAGCTTCTCATGTTACTTGAGGATAATGCGTCCTCTTGGTGATCTAGGCATACTTATTAAGTGCATTAATATGTAAACCAGCTAAAAAATAATGCAGTGATGGAGGAGAAGCCAATAAACTTTCAGAGTCACAGTAGAGGCTGAAAGGTCAGTCTGGTGAGTTTTATCTGAACACTATGTACTGCTTCATCCATTTCAGAGGCCTAGAAATGAGAGCTAGTAGCTGTAACTAATTTTAGCTGAAATTTGCACTACGCAATAAAAACCCAAATTTGTATCTGAGATTTTCTTTTCAATGTAAAAGCTTTCTTAATGATTTTTGGTTTTCTCATGTAAAAGGAAAACTCTTGTTATAAAGTTTCAGGTATAGTATTGTCCTTACCTCCAATATTATTCCTGTTTCAACTCTGACATCCAAAATTTATCAAAAATTTTCAAAATTTATCAAAAACAGTATTGGCTCCATTTTAACTCTGGTAATGACAAAATTTCCATTACATGACATTGCATTTTTATGGTGCACTGTTATGCCATATGAAGATTGAGCACTGAACCTTGATTAAATTAAATTTTTGATACAGATTTTGCAATTCAAAAAGCCTATCTATAACAAATGCTGCTAAACACTTTCTTCTTGTTGTGTTCTGTAATAAGTAGTCTGTTACTACAATGTGTGATATGAAGACTCAGATAAATAAGTATAGAGAAAAGAACATTATCTTTCCCTCAATTTAATTACAATAGACATTGTAAGATTTTTAGATGTAAGAAGAATTACAAACTGTGCCATAAATATAATATAAACATAAGCCTCTGTCTACGTTTAATTTCCTCTTCACTTTCCAGCAGACAAAGTTAATTCTTTAAAGGTACATAAGGATGTAAAAGAAATACTCTGGGCTTGTGTTCTTTTAAAAAATTAAACTAATAAATAATTTTACCATAAATCTTGTAAGGCCTGTAGAGGGCTTTTGTCATTTGATTGCCTGCTTGACTTTGGTAATCAGGAAAATGTACATGGTAGTTACTATTCTTACTTGTAGATCTATCATTTTTTTTCCTATACTTAAATATTTTTTCTCTTTCTAGGTGTGATGTCTATAAACAAAAATTTGAAGGGAAGACATTTTATGTGTTTGGAGCTCAGAAAGAGGTTGTGTTTAATATTTTTACAGAACTTCTGTATTTGATTAAGATTCTGTATTTGTATAAGACATGACATATTTTTTTAATAAACAAACCACTAAATAATCAATAATTGTACTTAATATTGTAACTAAAATATAAAATATGAATGAATGTGAGTAATTTTTGAAAATGTCTAATTTGCAAGGGGTTGAGACATTTCTTGCTTAATAGTCACGCTGTGCTATGTGGATTGTTCGTGGTTTTGGACGCCTTTGGAGTCAAGCTTTAATTTATTTTTAAGTGCTAAAGCTTTACTCACCCACTCTAAAGTATAGAAGATGTCTGTGTATGATTGCAAATTCAAGTAAGCTTTGATACCTGGATCGATGTGAGGTATTTTTTTGATAATTACAATCCCATCCTCAAATCTTGGTGAGCTGAAAATGTTAGAGTGTGTCTCATGTAATTAGGGGTCATATCACTGGGCTGTTGTCATTGAAATCCTAGAGACTTTTGCCTACAGCATGTTATGATCAGTTCTTTCCCTAGATCAGAGTGATAGAGTCTAAGGTTATGGTTTTGAATGGAGGTGAAGGAAGGAAATAATGCCAGAGGTATCAGGATTATTTGTGTGGTTGCAAGGAAATTTTGATGGCAGGACGTCACATAGTAGGGAGGAGCAAGAGGTGGGTGGTAAGTAGTGCAGCATCTGTGTGATGTAGAATACTGAACACAGAGATTTCCCTCATTTGATTTTGACCAGTTATATGGTTGTTTTAAAGGCCACTTGTACATATGCTCTTTCTTCCCCCCTTGAAGCATCTGTTTTTATTTCTGGAAAAATTGCTTGGGTAGTTTAAGTATCATCTATGTATGGATTGTACATCTGTAGGTGAGCCACAGATTTACACTACACAGGAAAACTTGGTCTTCAGTGTATCTGGTTAAAGGTGATGCTATTTCAATCGCTGAGAATTCAATATTTTCACTGCTTTCATTTGGTTTCTTTTCCTTACACTTAGAAGAAGGCTGTGCTGTCATTCCATACCTCTACACCAGCAGCCTGCAAGCATCTTTGGAAGTGTGGGGTGGAGAACCAGGCTTTTTACAAGTATGTATGCCTGAAGTCATTATCTATATTAAAAGCAAAAAAACAAGTGCATGTGAGTGGAAGATTGTTCATTGTGAAATGTTTCATTTAACTAACAGCAGGCAAAATGTAAATAAAAAATACACAGTTAATGGGGAATATTATTTCACTTCAAGCCAGTATTAGAAATTGTTTAAAATCTAAATGAGACAGTAGGGTTTTGGCTCCAGCACAATGATTTTGCTGCTCTGTAGTGAGATACTGGATGGACAGAGTACTGCACTTGCATCTGGGAACACAGCTGTTAATCTTAGCCCTGCTGTGGAATATATTGAGAATGAAGGAAAAAATCTGTCATGCTTGATTCTCTGGGCTATTCTGACAGGAGGTAATTGTTCTTCCACTTGAAATCCAAGGTTTAGTAAGAGTTGATTGAAAAATAAACAGTTCTCTTTAATGATTTAAGGAAGAAAAGAAAATGTTCTTTTTTGAAAGATACCTGTGATCTTGTTATACATAAAAAGCCTGTAAAGTGACAAAAAAAAGAATACTATCTACCTCCCTATTTCCTGAAAGAGAACCTAATAGTAATTCCTCATTAATAACGTCTCTGCATTCTTTCTGCCCTCCATTGACTTTGTTAGATCTGTTTATTGATGCTTCCCTCTAGGCATGTAGCGTTTATTCTTGCTACTTGGGGTTTCCTTACAGTCTCTCATGTATTTTATAAATATTACTGTTTCTGTGTTGGTACATAGCCACAACAGGGGGCTGCTGTAAGGGTAAATAAAAATGAAGTAGGAAAAATGTATCTTCTAACCTGAATGTTAATGACTTGCTTTAATTTGGAGAAGAGACTCTCTTTAGTTTTAACAGTGATACAATAATATATACTCTATCCAACTGATATATTCAGTTGGATAGAAAAAAGAAACAGGAAGTAAGAGCTGGTGAAATTAATTTGTTAATTCTCTATGTCAACATTTACTGTGCTTGAGACTATATCAAGCCTAAATATAGTCTATAATTAAAGACTAATTTGAAGTTTATCTGGAAGAATTTTCTGTTGTAAGTAGATTTAAGCAGGAAAATACTGCACGGTATTTGAGTAGTTTCATTTCATGTTACAAGAAATAAATAGGGAACGGGAGATGATTTCCCCCTAAAGAAGACAAATTACTTTCTTTGCGTAGAAATTAGCTCCATGTAAAAATGTCTCAGGGAGACTCACAGGAATATCACCTCTCTGCTCTTGTTGTGAAATGGCTGTAATATTAACTATTTGGGTTTTGGTCACAAATACATTGTTTAGGGGGTTTGATCTTGGCTAAATGCCAGATGCCTACCCAACTGCTCTTTCACTCCCTCTACTCAGCAGGTCAAGAGGAAAAGGTATGAAAAATAGCCTATAGTTTAGGATAAGATTGCTTACCAATTACTGTCACAAGCAAAATAGACTTGACTTGCAGAAGTTTAATTTAATTTCTTTTTAACGTTTTCACTCTATTTCAATTTGTCAACAGACAGAACTAAAACCACCCTTCCCCTGTTTCAGTCCAGGATCACCTTTACTCCTTCATTTCTGACTCCTTTATGTCCTCCTTGTCCTGAGCAGCTCAGGGAGATGGGGAATGGAGATGGCAGTTCCTCTCTGCTGCTCCTTCCTTCTTACACTCTTCCTGTACTCCAGTCTCCTTCATGAACTCCTCAAGCATGGGTCCTTCCCATGGGCTTGCAGTCCTTCAGGATATACCTGCTGCATCTTGTGTTCCTCTCCATGGGCCACAATGCCTGCCTGGAGCCAGGTCATGTATGAGCTCTTCATGGACTGCAGCTTTCTTCAGAGCATGTTGGCTTGTTGCAGGGTCTTCCATGGGCTGCAGTGAGGATATCTGTTCTGTATTTGGCTACAGAGGGACAGACTCCTTCTCCACAGTTTTCTCCATTGGTAGAATCTGCTCTGACACCTGGAGCACCTCCTCCCCCTTGTTCTTCTCTGTCCTTGGTGTGTTCAGTGCTGTTTCTCTCATCTATTTTTCTACTTTCCAAATTACTTTATGGAGTGGGATTTTTCCTTAATAATGATTGCTTAAAGATATGCCCACCTGTTTCAATTTTGGTGGGTCTTTCAAGAGGACTTCTTTACTAAAATGAAGATTGGTAATGTTACTTAATGGATAGGGAGATGAACAGTAGATTGGAAAATTGTAATGTTTAATATGCAGAATGCAGAAGAATAACGATAATCCTTCAAACATTAATCTGAAGCCAAAACTATCTACAAGTAATGCCTTAAGATAGTAGTTTTGAAAGAGGAAATGTTTCCGCACATTTCAGAGAAATAGAGTTGTACAGTGGGGACTGTTACTTAACAGCATTAGATAATTCCCATTTGTTTAAGTTCTGTATAATACCAGCAAGATATTCTAATAAGATTAAAGTAGACATTGTCAGATTGTGTAAATAATTCAGGGCAATGACACTTTGCCTTAATTAAATTTGGTCCTCTCCTCTTCCTAGATGAGTTTAAGACTTGGAATTTAAGGGAATGTCATGATGATGTGACATGTTTTGAAAAACACAGCTTTAGTCCTGTCTTGATACAGGTTCAGGGGTCACTTGCAATTATTCAAGCAGACACTAATCATGGACAGTTGTTTACTAGGGTCTGGGATTAGAGACTCTGTACAAAATCAATTTACCATTTTTCAAGAGAACATCAAGGAAATGGCACGTGAGGTACTCTTCTGTGGTCTTTTTTGTAAAGATAAAAGTTTGCTGTGTACTTGTTGATTATAGAGAAGCAGTAGGATATGATGTAGGCTACTAAGAAGTTGACTGAATACAGATATTGGAGAAGCACCTACTTCAGGAGACAAGTTGTTATCTTTATTATTTCTTTGTTTTCCTAATGGAAAGGCAAAAATAGCCATATTTTCCCACAAACAAGCTGGTGTTAGGGCACACATCCCAGAGCCTTTGGTATACCATGCTTTTTCCTTCATCCTGGGAATGAAAATTCATAGTGATGCAGCAAGTGTCTGCGTTTAACTTTCTTGTTTTCATGAAAATCATTTGTTCTGTGTTGTCTGAATAATTTTATGTGTGCTTCATTGTCTAGTTTGTATAAAGGCCTTAAAAAAGTTGAAAAGCTCATTTTTTGAATATTACTTTATGGTATAAAAATAACAAAGCTTGTAGTTTGCCTTGCTCATTTTTGCTTATTATGTCCTTGAAAAGGTAACAGCCTCTGTTATTTTTTTTCAAGATATGCAAAGTCCAGTCAGATCAAGACAATGTCCAGCAGCAAGATATTTTTTAAAGGCAGTAGATTTCGATATAGGTGGGTGTTTGCTGTTTCTCATTCATGGTAAATCATTTCAGGAAGTAAGAAAATGGAAGTAATTACTCATGGCAAATTCAGAGCTGTTACTGCTGAA